>NC_092821.1:95352459-96552459 GCF_023375885.2 Dermacentor andersoni
AGCTTGGGCCTGCAAGAATACGACATGACCATCGTGTAGAAGTCAGGCTGCACACACGAAGATGCCGACACTTTGTCACGCGTGCCTGTTGAACCTGCCGATCAACACGCCGAAGATGACAGCGCTTTTCTTGGCGCCATAAGCGAGACAGACGTATCTACACAGCAGCGAACAGAGTGTGAATTGCGACATATCATTGAACACTTGGAAGGCCGCAACGTACGTCTACCCCGACGAATTGCTCCTGGATTGGGGTCGTATTGTTTGCGACAGGGAATCGTAAAAAACATGAATTCTGCTGACAGCAACAAAACCTATCTTTTTTTCGTACCAGCAGAGCTACGTGACAAAATCCTGTTTGAATGCCATGACGAGCCTGCGTCCGGCTACTTGGGTTTCACTCGAACCCTTGCTTGGGTACGGAAATGGTACTACTGACCGAAACTCGCCAATTGTGTTAAAAGATACGTCCAAGCCTGCCCATAATGCCAGCGCCGAAAGTCACCTAATGTGAAACCTGCGGCATTGCTGAATCCTAAGGAGCCACCGCGAGCGCCCTTCGATCAAGTCGGCATGGACCTCCTTGACCCGTTTCCGTTGTCTACTTCCGGAAATAAGTGGATCATCATCACCACAACCTATTTAACCCGCTATGCTGAAACAAAGGCTCTTCCTAAAGGTACAGCTTCTGAGGTTGCACAGTTTTTGTACAGAACATCATACTACGCCATGGCGGCCAAACATTTGTCATCACAGATCGAAGGGCGGCGTTTGCGGCAAGACTTCCTGAAGAAGTTTTTCAACTGAGTACGTCCTCACTTGCGGAAATATGCGCACGCAAAGCGGCGCACTTATTTCGACAGCGCTTTTGGTGTCGTCCTCTCGTCTCGTGTCCCATCTATATTTTGCGCTGTTAATACCAGGACGAAGAACCAACAAGCACAAGCTGTTTTCTAGAGAATTCTTGCCACGAAAGGGCCTTTCACGGCGCGCGTTTTTAAGCGCATGGCTTTGTTCGCGCTTATTTCCGCAAGTGAGGCTGAACATTTTCACCGCGCACGGAATGACGACCGCCTATCGCCCACAAGCAAATGGCTTGATGGAGAGCCTTAACATAACGACGGCCGACATGCTGTCACTGTACATAGACGTGCAGCATAACACGTGGGACGACATACTGCCGTACGTCACGTTTGCCTACAATACTACTACGCAAGATACCACACGCTTCACGCCGTTTTCTCTCGTTTACGGCCGTGAAGTTCAGACGGTGTTAGAAGCCATGTTGCCACGTGACAATTCTGATGGTCTTGATGAATGCACCGAAAATTGTGTGCCGCGTGCCGAGAAAGTACGCCAACTGCCTCGCGTGAACATCAGGAAACAGCAGTGTATTGACGCGCGACACTACAAGCTCCGCCGCCGAGAAGTTCACTACGAACCGAGTGATCAAGTGTTAGTTTGGACCCCAATCCGCCGTTAAGGGCTTTCGGAAAAACTTCTTAGTCGCTGCTTCCGCCCTTAGAAAGTACTTCGGTGAGTGAGTGACATAAACTGTGATGTTCTCCCGGATGGCACCCAGCCAGCAGTACGGGCTCGCTCAAGAGCTCGCACCTTCGTCTTTGGTTGGTGCTGCGCTGCCCCTTCAACGACTCTTGCTTTAACGGCCTCTTTTAGAAGTCGTCCATGAAATAAACCTGACTATATATGCTCATACATGCGGAAGTCGCGGCATTAATAATAATGTTTTGTAGCAAGATTGCATGACAATGTTGCATTACTTTCTTCGCTCCATTGTAAATCGTTATAAATTATTTCCAGACGCTCAATATTTTTATTCAAGTTTCAGCGCATATACGTAGGCGTTGCCTTGTACCGCCTCAATTTTTGGCGGACACACCTTTCGTGCTTTGCCCAAGAGGACAGGTGGACCGAACACGTTCATAGTGCTGAATATGTTGCAATGTGGTTAATTTACGGCTATAGCAGGACATATTACACCCGTACCTTTACTTGTACCTACTTTGCGACTAGAACTCGCTTCTTCTATTGTTGAAACCTTCATTTTTCTACCTATATCGCCTCAGTAAGCTGCTCTGCCGGCTCCAAAGGGCCATTTGTTGACGAGAAGGCCAGATAGATACCCAGGTATTACGTACGCTGAACCAGTGTGAAGGTTGTAATATAAGGCATGATCTACAAATGTGTAGAGAGTAACAAGCGATTGCTTGAGGGAAGCTTTACTAACCGTTCATTGTTTAAAATTTGAGTTACCAGCGGTGCAAGTGATTATACGACCACCCATGCAAATATTTGGAGCATACCTCATCTGATGATTAGTATTAAAGCAGTGTAGCTACGCCGACAGAACATCATCATCATCATCATCAGCCTGGTTACACCCAGTGCAAGGCAAAGGCCTCTCCCATACTTCTCCAACTACCCCGGTCTTGTACTAATTGTGACCATGTTGTCCCTGCAAAATTCTTAATCTCATTTGCCCACCTAACTTTCTGCCGTCCCCTGCTACGCTTCCCTTCCCTTGGAATCCAATTCGTAACCCTTAATGACCATCAGTTATCTTCCCACCTCATTCCATGTCCAGCCCATGCCCATTTCTTTTTCTCGATTTCAACTAAGATGTCATTAACTCGCGTTTGTTCCCTCACCCTATCTTCTCTTTTCTTATCCCTTAACGTTACACCTATCATTCTTCTTTCCATAGCTCGTTGCGTCGTCTTCAATTTAAGTAGAATCATTTTCGTAAGCCTCCATGTTTCTGCCCCGTGTGTGAGTACTCGTAAGATAGAGCTGTTATACACTTTTCTTTTGAGGGATAATGGTTACCTGCTTTTTATGATCTGAGAATGCCAGCCAAACGCACCCCAGCCCATTCTTATTCTTCTGATTATTTCAGTCTCATGATCCGGATCTGCGGTCACTACCTGTCCTAAGTAGATGTATTCTCTTACCACTTCCAGGGCCTCGCTACCTGTCGTAAACTGCTGTTCTGTTCCGAGACTGTTAAACATTACTTTAGTTTTCTGCAGACAGAACATCGCCACCACCGAAAGGCGTTATGTAAGGTCGGGTAGTGCAGCGGGGTCCTCTCTTTCAGTTGGCTCTGCACAGGCGGTGCCATCTAGCTGCGCCGCTGTGAAGGGTGTACCTGGCGCGTGCCTATATATATATCATGAAAAGGCAACAAACACTGGCACCAAGGACAACATAGGGTAAATTACTTGTGCTAAATAAATGAAATAAGGAAACGATAAATTACTGGAAATTAAAGTGGATGAAAAAACAACTTGCCGCAGGTGGGAACCGCACCCACAACCTTCGCATTTCGCGTGCGATGCTCTACCGATTGAGCTATCGCGGCGCTGTTTCCCCATCCACTTTCTTGGGTATTTATGTGTCCTAGTAGAACCCTGGGAGTGTTAGCCAGCGCCATCACTCACAGGCCTTAGCGGCGGACGTGGAACGTCCTTTTTGGCGCAGGTGTCACGAGAACGTGGTGTTTTAGGCTGAGGGCAACTGGTCAGTAAACCCACACATGCTACCTGAAGGCATCAATGTTGCCGGATTCGAGACCCTCGTTATGTAATAAACGAGAAGAGAGAGGGTTAACCGAGGGTTCCGACCCTCGGTTAACCCCCTCTCTTCTCGTTTATATGTATATATATATATATAGACATATATAATGTATATATATATATATATATATATATATATATATATATATATATATATATATATATATATATATATGTATATATATATATATCGAGACAAGGTTATATGAATATATATATGACTCGGGTCCGATTCCAAGCAGCCCTGAGCAATTCGAAATAATTTCTTGTATAACTTCACAGTGTAAGAAACTCAGTGGGGTAAACCGAGTGATCTAAAGCGGCGTCCAAGAAATTAACCGAAAAGTGGCACTTGTTAAATGTCGCGTTATCAGTGTCCGATTGGCGTGAAAATAAATATTGCTTAACTTATGTAACGAGAGCTGTGTAGGGTAGTACGTTTAAGATTGAATAAATTCAGCGACACAACCTATTGCCCCCGTCGAAACGAGTTATGTATGAGGCATGGGCTGCAGGGGGATTCCACAGTCGGGGTTCCCTAAAAATGCTCGAATTGAATTGAATTTGAATTGAATTGAAAAGCTGTTAGAACAGCTTGAGGAGCCCTGACCCCCTATCACACGAGGAAGCATAAAAGCGTGCGGCTAAGGAAGTACGACCTACTAAGAAGAAAACACTTACAGGAGTTATAAAACGTCACTTGAAAAGGGAATTATACAGTAGTCAAAGAAATAGGAAATCATCGTATCACATCATTATACAAACATTAAACGCAGTTGTTTTGGTAATGTACTAGATATGTCAATCGTATTTTCTTTCATTATGTGGTTTAGAAGTGTAGGCAATTGAAATTTTAACATTTGATTTCCGTAATTGGTTCTACATTTGAGGACCTACAACACTTCATGATGGCGCACATTATAAGCAAGGAAGTTTTTCGCTAGCCTTGCTAGGTTTGTCATGGCATCATTATTTTTCACCAAACCGAGTTTTTATAAACGGCATAGCTTCTACTCATACATTGATGATGGTGAAGCACCACACCTGAAGTGTATGGTGCTTCTTAAACAATTCTGCACTGTGGTAGCGATATGGAACTTTGCAGACTAGACGTAGAGCACTTTCTTGCAAAACGGAAGCTGTTGTTGTTGACCATACAAAAACGCATAATTCAATACAGAAGAAAATAAAGAGTTATATATGAGTATGTTAACAGAGGTAGGAAAATGGTAGCAGTGACGGCGCATAAGGCCGGTTATCCTAGATAGTTAATTAAAAATGTAGTTCACGTGATCACCGCATGCCACGTTTTGTGAAAAATACACGCCCAGCGAGTTGAAGCTTTTTACCACTTCAATTTTAGAGTTATTTAACGAAATGGTGGGTAACTGGACACATGTGTGGCGGGGGTGAAATAAAACAGCCTTCGTTTTATTAACGTTTAGCTTTAGGGAGTTCATTTGAGCCCATGCAATAATTTCAGACAGTGCGCTATTCACTCGACTACCCAAATCGGCACACGATTTGCCTGAATAAGACAAACTGGTATCATCAGCTTAGATTATAAAATGAGATGTTTCATCAATGTGGACAATCTCATTAATATAAAGTATGAACAGAAACGGTCCCAGGATGCTTCCCTGAGGGACACCTCTTTTAATATATTTTGTTAAGGAATGTTTTCCTTCAACGACTACAAATTGAGTATGGTATATTAAGTACGACTTGATTAATTTGTGCGCGATACCTCTTATGCCATAGTGATGTAGTTATTGAAGCAGGATATCATGATTAATGAGGTCGTAGTCTTTTGAAAAGTCTAAAAAAAGCCCAAGTACCACATTCCTGTACTCGAAATTTTCTAGAATGAATTCCTTTTGGGCCAGTAGTAGACTTAGTAGACTCGGTGGACTTGTTTCTCCGAAAACCATAGGGTGCAGAACATATCACGTTGAAGCGGTCAGTGAAAGAGGTCAGGCGTTTCAAAATTATTTTCTAGAAACCTTTGGAAAGTACAGGCAGAACTGAAATAGGTCGCTCTATTACCTTTTTTATATAGAACTGTTACTTTTGCTGTCTGCATATCTTGAGGGAAACATCCCGTTGAGAAACGCATATTAAATAGGTTGGTAAGGCAGGGTGCTAGTATATCAATCACATATTTTGCTGGTTTCATTTGAATATTGTGCGCATCAGTGGCTTTGCTTTTGCTGAGAATGATAAATGTAGCTACAAGCTCACCATCTGAAACTGGTTCTAGAAATATGGTTTGGTTAGTTCGATCATTCATATACCTTAGGTCAGCGCTGCTGGTGGTAGCATCACCGACTGATAGAAAGAAGTCGTTAAATGCATTCGTTAGACCAGGGCCTTGAATTTCTATCCCATGTTCTACAATTTTGGTTACTGGCACAGATGCACTACTAATTACAGTGTTAAGTGCCTTTCAAACATTTTCTGTGCGTCCTTGTGTCGAGTTGAACCGGTTAGAATAATATTGTTTTTTTGCATCACGAAGGTGTTTAGTGACTAAATTTCTGTATTTCTTGAAAATTTTGAGGGCTTCAGGAGATTTACTTACTATAAATGTCTTAAACAAATGATCCCGCTTTCTTATAAGCTTGAGGCATTCTTTATTTACCCAAGGTTTCCGACTTTTCTTGCATGTTTTAAAAGTCGTGACGGGAAAACATGCAAATTAACTTCTTGACAAACAAATCGTATGCCAAGTTGGGGTCGCTCGTTGCGAACACTTTGTTCCAGTTTGTTCTGCCTAAGCGGTCTCTAAAAGCGGATAGTGTTTTAGGAGTAATTAGTCTGTATGAAAATTCCGAATGCAGTCGTTTAGGCGCGTTAGTGAATTGACTGACAAACATAAATATAGGCAAATGGTTGCTAATATTATGAATTAAAGTTCCAGCCTTAACAAATGAAGGATCCAAATTGATTACAAACAGATATAAAAGTATTGATTGTGGAGTGGTTCGCGTGGGGGATGTTATAAAATTTTGACAAGAATGAGAGCCTAACAGTGATTCGAGTTCTAATTTAGCACTGCTATCAGCTAACATGTTGATGTTGAAGTCATCACCTAGAATTAATGCGTATTTTCTTTCACTGATGAATTCTAACAGAGTTCAAGAAGGAGAAAAACAGACGGATATTATTTGAAGGAGGGCGACAACAAACACAAAAAACTGAAGTACCACATCTGATAACAAGCGTTTCATAAAAAGGAGTGATACAGCAGAATTGTGGCATTAGTTCAGAATTAATTAGGTTGCAGATTAGCATTGCTAGGCTACCACCCATTTTGCCTTTGCGGTTCATATAGTATGATTTATATGTTGGAGATATAAACACGTTCTCTTCCGAGGCAAACCAGGTTTCTAAATACATCGCAATATCAAGGCGTACTTGCGCTTCACTAAAAAAATAACCGAGTTCATCCTGCTTATTTCTACCAGATCTAAGGTTAAAATGAACACAACTAAGGCATTTTTGGCAACCAGTATCATAGAAGTTTTAAGGCTTATAACGTCTACCTGCTCAGTTGAGGAAGGAAGCACGGTGAGAGTGATACTAAAAGAAATATCAGGATACAACGCCACGTAAAATTATATCACAGCTTATCAAGGCCACTCGTGCAACGAATGACAACGGCGCTATCGCCCTCTCTTTTCCTTACAAGAATCTTGCCATTACAATGCCATGAGAAACGATAGCCATTGCACTCTGTCCATTCTTTTGCGCAGCGGAGCAGCTCTCTGTTATGTTGGGTCATGTTCTCAGTGATCGAAATACCCTATGAATTATTTAGGAGGGTTTTCCGCTTTTCCAGCCACTTATCGCGGGTTTAATGCTGGGCAAATCGAACAATAAATCCAGGCGTTTTGCTTTGCTTTGATGGTAGTCTGTCCCCGTCAGCTCTGGTAGGTTAACAGTCTTAGCTAGTTCAATCAATCTACGCAGCAAATCCTCGTTTGGCGTAGCTCAAATGCCGCGTACACCTATGTTTAGTTTCCTGCTGCAAAGCTCAAGGTCAGTTACAGTCGCTTTCAGTTGCTGAATGTAATTTGAAGAGAAAACCGCCTCTAATTTGCCTACACGCCTGTTCAAGCTACTAATGTCCTGCTCTTGTTTAACTTGACGGTTGAGGATTTCATCCTACTTCCGTGACAATAGCTGAATTGAATCCTTAATCCACCGAACTTCAGCTAGCAGCCGAGCCAGAGCAAGAAGCCTTCTAGTTATATCTGCCAGAGAGATAGTTGGCTCACAGATCATGTTTGTTTTGTTCCCACAGTTAGCTTTTGATGGACGGTAAGTAGTGCATCGCCATGCCATGCGGCTGCTTTCGCCTTTGATTTTGAATGTTGATTCCGACCAGCCCGAACAATTACCAATATTATAAGAGGACTCACATTCGCTGCACTTCAGGACGGGGCCATCACATGGCAGGGGCTTATCGCATGACTGACATCTGTTTGCCATGTTCTGTGGTCTAGAAATACGCGGTAGCTCTCAGTTTCATAAAGGCACATATAGCACACTGCACGGAGCAAAGCAGAGAACACGGTGACAACGCCGGTAGCAGTAACGTAGCGGTAAACCGAAGAAATAAGCGAATTTACCAACCTGTATGGGCAAAAAAGAACAGATAACCGAAGCGTCCTTTCACCGCCGCCACCGCCACCCTTGTGTTCAGTCGCAGTTTTCGGCACCCGAAGCGCGACAACCCTTGCACAAGGTTGGTGACGTCAATCAGCACGCATTTCCGCATCCACGGCAGCAGTTTTTAGGTCGTCTGGTGGATGGACAAAATTTGACGATGAAGAACACGTTGCAAAAAACGTCGCTACGAAAACAGCAGGAAGCGCTACTTTTCCAGCAATGCACGAACAGTGAAGGACCGCCTTCCCAGAAGTCAGAACCAACCTGGATAGGAAAAAAGAACAGATAAGCGAAGCGTCCTTTCACCACCGCCGCCGCTGCTAGCAGTACATTTATGGCGCAACCTGGTAATGCGGCCGGTTGCTGTGATTGAGGAACGCTACTGACACGGGTTCGATTGCACTCCACACAGGAGAAATTTTTGGGATATTTTTCGTGATCATAGTGTGGCATGTTGCCCGTGGCAATGGCCTGTTTATCCAAGTTGTCAAAGACGTTCATTGAGGAGTGGAACGCACCTAATGGCACATATCCAGTGAGCCAAGTTAACATCGAAGAGGTTCATTGAAGGCCAACACACTCCGAGTGGCGCCATACCGAGTGCTCCAAGTCGGCGTCAAAGAGTTTTTTCGAACCACAGTACCTAGCTAGTTCCACATCTGCAGTGCTTGCTGTCGGCGGGAAGGTTGTTCATTGTAGAGTGGCACGTATGTACGCATTACCACATAATCAGTTGCCCAATCTTGTCCCATAGTTGGTTTCGAACTTTGTTCCCTAGAACTGAGGTGAAACAGCGCGAAAAAGACGAGGACACAAGGAAACAAATACCACAGACATGGCAGCCCGATGCCAACCTTGTCCCATAGTTGGTTTCGAACTCTATTCCCTAAGCATGGCAGCCCGATGCATAGCCCATTTGACCACAGACTACCTAGTGACCCAGGTAGGCTGGAAAACGGTTAGTGAAAACAGAAAAAGGACAAATACATAACCTTGGGAAAGTCCATGATTTACCTTAAGAATGCTAACCATAATCAGGTTAGTCACAAACATACATACGGTAAATCGGATGACGTTCCGAAAGAATGCTAATTGCTTTAAATTATGTCCGATGGTTGTTTTCGAACCCGGTTTCCTGAGCATAGCAGCCCGACGATGTACCCATTATAACATGGACTGCCAAGTGACTCAAGTTGGCGTATAAGAGGTTAGACGCATATATACCGGAAACTGCATGATATATTCTAAGGCTGTTGTTCGCCTAACGGGATTATACTTAATTATTCGCCCAAGCTTAGAGTTTAGTCAATCTGCTCAGTGAAAAGAATAAATAAAAATTAAACTTCATTTCTGTATAAGGTTCCTTCACCAACCTCACTGTACTGTGGTAGAGGGAGAGAACTTGTAGCAATACTACCATATAGCGCGCCAGATGAACAAGAGACCCACTAACTGGAACATAATTCAACCAAAGGCCAAGAGAAGTAGCCGCTTCTAATGGATGTCGCAATGTCTCTCCGCAACAGTGACTGCTACGTGGGGCTTCACTAACTATAGAGCCAAAGAGAGGAAAGGCATGGAGGTTTATTTCGTTTATTAATTGACAATACTACCGGTCTCTTTAGAAACCAAAGCGGGAGGGAATTAGCACTACACTGCAATGTAACACTGCGTAACTATATTTTGACAAGTGGAATAGAAAACAGTACGCAATTCGAAACTGAAAATAACGACACTAGTTACATGCAAACGATACAGCGGACAAATTTATACGCCACAAAAGGTTCATGCACCTACACAGCAGCTAAGTGGCTATTCGCTACGAAAGAGAACAGTGAAAAAAAAAAGAAAGAAACCGATAACATAGTAACTAAACATATTTTCACTTTTGGAGGTAGAATCCGTAAATAATTCTGCGTACGTAATGAATGGGTCTTAACATATCCATGCAGTGATTCTCAGCAGAAAATCAATGTTTGAAGCAATCGTCGTAGTAAGCGTATTCTCTTCGGTATATGCATGTTGGTTTCTTAGTGTTCGAGATTCTGAAAAAAAAGGTGCCTTTGGACGAACCAATGCAGATCTGCTTGTGATGTAGTTGGTGCAGAAACTTGAGACGTGCCAATTGAACCCCACGCACATGCGTTTGCTGAATATGGCATTTAGCTAATCTTCAGCTATATGACTCGGAGCATAATAACATAAACATAATCTGTCACAGCGACAAAGCTTACGCAAGGATTTCTGTGTGCTCGAAGCATAACGCGGCATCTTGGTGGAGAGCAGTTCATTGCTATGAAACCTAAGTTGTTTCCACCTCTAAGAGAATTTAAATAAAAAACTCACAAAATATTGTAGATATCCCACATGAGTGAGAATCAATGTTGTGCGAGGCATTCTTCAGGTGGCTGGTTATCTAGCAGTTCGATTGCAGATGGACCAATCTGCCTCTTTAAATTCAGGGAATGTGCGTCTGACGAGAGCCCACGTCTGCGTGCCGATGGCAGCATGACAATGACGATGGTCATGACGATTGGGTGAAGACTGCGGTGTTATTTCTATGGGTACCGTTCGATACGAATATATTTATACGACGTGATCATTGTTGAGTTCTACGTTAGTACTGAAAGGGTGTAAGTGAGGGATACTTGAGTTGTCATGTAAGCTCTACCTAAGTGTTATATATTCGTACATATCTTTGTTTTGGTGATGGGATGTAAGTTAAAGTTACGAGACCATTAGTACTACGGCAAATAAATTATGATGAAATAAATTATCATGGAGACGATGCAGTTTTCAATACAGCACGTCGAACAGTTTCTGCACAGTGTTGACTGATACGAGGAAATTATTGGGGAATGTGGGCCGATCCACAAGATGGCGGATGGGCGTAGTGTAACAGCGTATAAAAACGCGAGTTTCCGCGAGAAGACACAGTAACTTGGGGTGTGACGCGCCGGAGAAACTTTTTAAAGCGCTAGTCGGTTTCGGCAGGTGTGCTATTGTGACCTAATTATCCACTCCTGATACCGAAGAGAGTAGAAATGTGATAACGGGCTCCGTTGGAGCAGATTTAGCGGCTATGCCTACCCGCGAGAAGAACAATTTTGCAACGGATGTTTACCAGGTTACCATGCCTACCCTTCTAGTACTGCGTTCCTACATGTACGCACGTTTGAGCAAGGCCATACGTGGTCGAAACTGTCAGACACCCTTACTTGCTTGTCGGTGCTCGCCGATGTTATTGCGTTAGTGGCGTACAAATAGAGTCAGGTATTGCCCGTGACGTTTGCAAAAGCTGATGTCACAAAGAAGAAACGAAATTTAGCTGAAATGAAAATGAGAGACCAGAGATGCACTGTCATCGACATGAGTGACTGGCCTTTGTTACTTAAGACAAGGTCACGGAGATTAGCAAGGAGTGGTGACTTGTTGATCGTGTGGCGCATAAAATATCCACTGCTTGGCTAATAACGTTGAAGGAGAATTCTTGTTCGACGCTGAACAGCTTGACGCATCAGGTGAAAATCACTAGTGAGTTAGCCCTGGTGGTGGACCCGGTTAGAGTGCCACTTCGTATGAGGTGGCACCACAAGGCCTATATCAAACGCGAGTGTGATCTTTCACCATTCAGAACTTGCCACTGATTCGAAAATTATGAGCGGCAGTGCGTATGCGTGTGCTCTAGTTTAGCTCGTCCTGCAGCCTGCACGAAACGGTCTGAAAGTGAACGACACTGTCAAAATCCTAGCACAGATGGACGGCAAAGCTCCTGTATAGATGCCGCCGTCAGGCTCTCGTACCAACAATGCTGTCACGTGGTAGGGACTTTGAAGAACACAGCAGCAATACTGTAAAGGACAAAACTAACTTTTATTGAGTGAACATGTGCCCACAAGTACAGGCTACACTTATAGCACAACGATAGCGGCGAACACGTTAGGCGATCGTCGAAAATCTGATGAGCGGGTCAAGCGCGTCTTCTTTTATACATCAGTCGACGAATGTTGTAGAGTAATCGCTGGAACCCACGTGCCTTCCACAAAGTTCTAGATTATTCGCGTCGCGCACTCATGCAATCAGATTACACAACTTTCGGTCACAGACAGCGGATGGAACCATCGATAACATTCCACAAACTTCCGATACATGCAGGCACGTCCTGCGCTGTGCGACAACATTTGTTAGGCGGTGAGCCGTGGTCGCCTGATAAAGATAGGCAAGTCCACGTGTCAATACCCTCCTCTTAAAACGCATCGACCCGATGCTGCAAACAAAAGAAAGTAATAAAAAAAACACCCGTAGCAAAGAAACAACAAATTAAGGAAGTTCGTTAGCGTGCGTAAAAGGGTTTAAGACGCACTACGTGGGCCATTTAAGAACGTGCGCGGCGCCGCTGTGACTGCGAAATGCCGTGTGGCACGGCCTCATATTCTAGTGCGCCAATATGTCGGATGACCTTGTAGAGTCCGAAATAGCGTCGCAATAGTTTCTCACTGAGTCATCGTCGGCGTATCGGGGTCCAATCCCTAACACGGTCGCCAGGCTGGTACTCGGCGAAGCGTCGTCGGAGGTTGTAGTGTCGGCTGTTGGTCTTCTGCTGATTCTTGATCCGCAGGCAGGCGAGCTGTGAGGCTTCTTCGGCGCGCTGGAGATAGCTAGCGAGGTCAACATTCTCTTCGTCAGTGACGTGCGGCAGCATGGCGTCGAGCGTCGTCGTCGGGTTCCGACCGTAAACCAACTTGAATGGTGTGATCTGTGTTCGTTTCTTGCACCGCCGTGTTGTAAGCGAAGGTTACATACGGCAGGTACGCGTCCCACGTTTTGTGCTCGTCGTCGACGTACATTGCTAGCATGTCGGCGAGGGTCTTGTTCAGGCGCTCCGTGAGACCATTCGCCTGCGGGTAGTAGGCAGTGCTACTCCTGTGGCTTGTCTGGCTGTATTGCAGAATGATTTGGGGGAGCTCTGAAACGCCGTTCCTCTGACGGTGATGAGGACTTCCGGGGCACCATGTCACATCAGGATGTTCTCGAAGAAAAATTTCGCCACTTCGCCTGCGCTGCCTTTTGGTAGAGCTTTAGTTTCAGCAAAGCGGGTGAGATAGTCCGTCGCCACGACGATCCACTTATTCCCGGATGTTGACATCGGAAACGGCCCCAACAAACCCATCCCAATCTGCTGGACTGGTCGGCGAGTAGTTTCGATCGGCTGTAGTAATCCTGCTGGCCTTGTCGGTGGTGTCTTGCGTCGTTGACAGCCTCGGCATGTCTTGACGTAACGGGCGACGTCGGCGGTCAGACGCGGCCAGTAATACCTTTCCTGTATTCTCGACAGCGTCCGGGAGAATCCGAGGTGCCCAGCGGTTGGATCGTCGTGTAGGGCGTGCAGTATTTCTGGACGCAGCGCTGACGGTACAACAAGAAGGTAGCTGGCGCGGACTGGTGAGAAGTTCTTCTTCACGAGCAGGTTGTTTTGTAGCGTGAACGAAGACAACCCGCGCTTAAATGTTCTAGGGACAACGTCGGTGTTCCCTTCCAAATACTCGACGAGGCCTTTTAGCTCCGGGTCTGCTCGTTGCTGTTTAGTGAAGTCTTCCGCGCTTATTATCCCAAGCAAGGCGTCGTCGTCCTCGTCGTCTTGCGGCGGGGGATCGATGGGGGCGTGTGATAAGCAGTCGGCGTTGGAGTGTTTTCTTCCGGACTTGTATATTACCGTGACGTAATATTCTTGTAGTCTGAGGCTCCACCGCGCCAGCCGTCCTGAAGGGCCCTTTAAGTTAGTCAACACAACGGGTAATGGTCGCATACGACTTTGAATGGCCTGCCATAGAGGTAAGGGCGGAATTTTGGTGTAGCCCAGATGATGGCCATGCATTCCTTTTCAGTCGTAGAATAATTGCCTTCCGCTTTTGACAGCGACAAGCTAGCATAAGATATCACCCGTTCAAGTCATTCTTTCCTCTGAACTAGGACGGCACCGACGCCTAGGCTACTGGCGTCAGTGTGGATTTCGGTATCGGCGTCCTCGTCGAACTGTGCAAGTACCGGCGGCGACTGCATGCGTCGTTTGAGTTCTTGAAATGCGTCGGCCTGCAGCGTTTCCCACGTGAACTGGACATCACATTTCTTCACGTTTTTGCCGCTTCGTCCAGATGTTTCCTTGACTACAGCTCCTCGAGAGTGGTCGTAGGTGCACGTATGTAACCGCCATAAAGAAGATCAAAAGGCGAGAAGCCCAAATTTTTTTGTTGGAACTTCTCTGTATGCGAATAGCAGTGGGGCCAAGTATCTATACCAATTTTGGGGGCTTTTTTAGCACATTCGCGGAATCATTTCTTTCAACGTTCCAGTGAAACGCTCCACTAAACCATTTCCAATTGGATGGTATGGCGTAGTCGGTAGTTGTCTGAACGAAAGCAGCCGGCTTAACTTTCATGAGTTGCGAGGCGAATTGTTTACCTCGGTCGGTAACTATTTCCCGTGGAAATCCAACGCGCGAAAACATCGTAAGCAACGCCTCGGCAATCCTTCCTGTGTCAGTGCTTGGCAAAGTGACTGCGTCTGGGTAACGTGTTGCGAAGTCCACCATGGTTAGAACAAATCGGTTACCATTAGCGGAAGTAGAGGACAGTGGGCCGTTAATATCAATAGCGACCCGCAGGAAAGGAGCATTGGTTATGGGCATGTTTCCAAGAAGTACACGTCCTACTAAATGTTTTGGGACGGTTCTCTGACAAATGCCGCACGATTTCACAAACTCGGTGACATCTGCTTGAACGCCAGGCCAGTAGAATTCTTCTGAGACCCTGTAGGCCGTTCTATTTTTCTTTTTGTGACCAGAGAGAATTCCTTCATGGGGTATCTTCAGGACTGATCCCCGCAGGTCTTTGGGAAGAACATGTTGTTCCACTTCCCTTTTGGTCGCAGATTTATAAAGCCGAAAGAGAATATCATTGAGGAGTATAAATGTGACAGCCGCGGATCGCGTTGCTTCGGTCTTGCCCAAGTGCGCGAAGCGAACACTGAGACTTCGATCATCCTTCTGCAACTTGGCCAATGCATCGGGACTGATGTCTAGCGGGTTTACAAGGACTACTGGCAGCCTTGTTGTAAGAGAGCGTGACGCAGCAACTGTAGGACTAACGAAAACTAGGATAGTGTTTTCCTTGTCGAGCAGGTAACCTTCCGCACTTTCTTGTGAATGTAGCGCGGTAGGCTCCATCTTCGCAAATGTGGCTCCGGGTAACTCGAGAGAGGCGCATGAACGGGGTTAACATTGCCTAACACAATATCTTACAGTGGACATTTCATACATATGCCACGCACGGTTCTTCATTGAATGGACAGTCCACTTAGACTTCAGCTTCGGGAAGGTGTTGTGCGGAACTATCTAATACACAGGGCGCATTTCCCCAGTAAACTTGTTGGCTGCCACAAGAGTGCGCTTTAATACGATAGTGTCGCAATCGGAATTCCACAAAACAGTTTCCGGTTGTCCTTCAAGACGCCTTATTGCTGTCGGCATATCTTCCTGTACTAGTTTTGGCCCAACGGTGCTTTGCGCCCCTAGCACAATCTTTTCAGAACTGTATTCGGTGTTTACAGCATGTGCGTGTTATTCGTGCTGCCTATCTTCTTGGGTGGTTGGCGAGGTTCAGAAATTGAAGATGAAGCCTCGTTGCGGTCCTTCGTATGTTTGGTAAAGCGTTCCGGCACATTTCCAGGCTTCTTCTCTTTCCAACCGGTCGCAGCCTTAGATCCGCTAGCCCTAGATCAGCAATCTGGCTGCTTGTGTCTTCAGTTGTTGCATATGAAGCAATGCAGATTTGCTTCACAGCTTGATGGCTCATTGGCTTGCGTCCCACTCTTCACATCTAACCAGATTTGTCCCACCTTGAGCTCCGAGATAGGGATCCGCTGTTTCTGCCAAACTGCCAAGATCTTTGCAAGCTCGCTCCTGGAGAAAGATGGTAAGCTTCTCCTCACATCGACGCAAGAATTAATCCGACGCAACCTTGTTTCTGAAGGTGTCATCGGTTTTTTTAAGTTTCGGCCAACTCTTGCCAGTGATCGAAATAACTAAGACGCCTGCCTACAAACTGGCGCCTTGTTTCGCCATTTGCGGGCCTGGTCTCTCGAAACGATTCGATAGCCCTCTTCAGTATACCGGATCCTCTGGAGCAGTGTGTCCTTAAGCTTTGCAAAGTTCGTTGCGGGTTGCAGATGTCGCCGTTCTCTTCTGATTCTGAACAAATAGGCGTGTATGAAAAAGTTCTTTCTGTATTTTCTATCCCTGTTCGACGAAATGTGATGCCCATATTTTTGTTGACACCCATATTGACCGTTTTAATCATTTATGAATTTAGCACTGTTTGCGTACACAAGATGATAAACATAGAAAAGACAATTCCTGCATCAACTAGTAGTACAGATTTCTAAAGTCGCGATATAATAGGAGAAAATACTAGCACCTAACATTAATGTCAGTGCATCGTTTCATCGAGCCTGCCCTTTCAGATATCTTCACTTAGCGCGCTGTCACCTGCGACGATTTCTATCGGCAAGTACCATGCACTCCATCATGCTGCATTTCTAACAGTGCAGACAGAGGCACAAGTGGGAGCCATGTTACCTTGATATAAACCTAGACAACCTCAACACGCAAGAAACAAAATCAAATATAAGGAAATATGCATTTTTGTCAGTATACATCACCGCGTCACGTAATGTTTGTTCTCGCCCAGTTGGCATGCTTGCACAACTCTGGTTAAGATAACGAGTGGCCCTTAAGAAACCTAGGTTTCTGAAACGTCGATTCTATGAGTGTTCACTAAAATTAGCGGTCCGTCAAACTTTTAGAACTGTGATGAGTAAGTATTCATTAGCGAAGAGGTTATTATTGTAGGTTTAACGTCGGCTCTGTGTCGTCCAAGACGCGGCTCATTATAACGTCTTTTGTAAAGTAAATGGGCTTTAGCTGGGGTGCTCCTTTCTAAATACATGTAAAAGAAGAAGGCGTCTTTCTCGATAACGACTGGACCAAATTTAACGAGGTTTGTTGCATTTAAAAGAGAGACGCAGTCTAGTGACTGATGGCTTCGAATTTCTGATTTAGGTTTGCAATTCTTTACTTAAAATACCCACGTTCATATATTTTCAGAAAATGAAACGAGCAAGTTTACAACTGCGTAGCTCAGCAGTGGAAAATGATATGACAATTCTGTGAATTACATCTCAGACTACATCTAGAGCGGACAAAATTGTTATGTTACGGATGAAAAAAAAAAAATATACTGTGTAAATACAGCTTTTGCACAATCCTTGTACACAACCTAATTTACGTAATATACAAATTGACATATCGAATTTTCCCGCTTTGAATGATCCAATGGATCTCGTTTTCAGAACCGCGATATATGTTCTTGACAGAGAGCTATTCATTCTTGAACTTCGTGCTTCTATATTTTTTGAATTTGTGAAGTTTTGAAAATTCCTCAACATAATTGAGGCCCTAAATCGAAATTTGTCTTGAAACAGTCAAGAGAATTGAACTTTCTCTCTCAAATGCATCAATTTTTATTAAAATTGGTTCAGAGTTTATCTCAGAAAAGCGTTCTTGCATTTTAGATGAATTTAATAGGCCGCGTCGGAGTTGGGACCGAGCTAAAGCTTCCTCTTAAGAACATCAATTACATAATAAGACCTCATCAGGGAAATAAGATGTCACACACGTACATTATATTCGACACTATCGAGGGATGACACAACATATACCGCGCTAATGCCTTCGTACTGAACTATTCATTATACAGAATTTCTGGCCTAGGAGATTTAGTAATAGGGATCTCGTGTGCAGCTTTCTCATAATGATGGAAACAGCAACTACCCTGCAGGTACTGCCGATACTTGAATGTTTATTGACGTCATCACTTTTTCCCACAAAGGACCTGGATGCAACTATTTGGGCGAAAGGCTTCAACTGAATGAGACGAAGTTCACTCAACAGCCTTGCCAAAAGGTAGAGTGTGATTGGAATGGGACCCTCTCTATTTGGACGTAAGTCTCTTGTTTGCCTCCTGATAGTTAATACGTTACCCGCCGTGGTGGCGTAGTGGCATTGAGATTGTGCTCCTAAGTGTTAGCAAGCGGGGTCAAATTTTCGCCCGGGCTGCCACCTTTTGAGGGGGGCGAAATGCAATGACGCCCGTGTAGAGTGCGTTGGCTGAACGGTAAGGGAGCCGATGTCGTCAAAATTATACATAGGTACCACACTACGATGTGGTTATGGCAAGTAAGACTAAACAATTTCATTTTTTCAGTTAATAGTCCTCACTTCCTATTTTTACTTCAAAAAGCGCGCACAAAATCCCGAGGCTGTTACAGTCGAGCCTTTGATTATGTTTCCTTGACATTCAAGTGAACTGCAGCTGACAGCTCTTTAATCTTCAGTGACCCTACGTAATGTGATCTTCACGCGAACTATGCGCTAGCGCATTCAGACATTTAATTGCCTTTTCTTTTATTATTTCATCTCATTTGTTTGACTGTTTGTTCGAGCCGGCCTATCTTTGTTGTGTACTATTTCCCTAAGAGAAAAAAACTAGTGGGTGTCACGCATGCTGCCAGCCTTTATACACAAGCGTTCATAATAAAATGAATAAATAGGGCAGATCCCCTGAAACGGCGAGACACTGACACTGATATCAAAGCATTACGCTAATAAGTGGTTATCGGCAGTTACAGTAAAGAATCGCTTGCTAATTTGAAATTCATGAAGAGCTAACCTTAGGAGCACGCTATTGCAATTACCATTGAAGGAATGTAGCGGCACACCATTTCGCCAAAATTTTTCACTTCACGTATACTCTTTACTGTGTGGCCGACTCCTAGAATTTCCTATTGCCGACCTGACTTTTGTGTAGCTGAACGCTCCGCGCTCCATAATCCGTTGTCACAAGTTGTCACAGATTGTCATAGTACAGTTTGCCACAGCGGCGGCGTGATCAGCAGCGCTGGCTACTGTCAGTGCACGTGCTCTTGCTTAACTTAATCTCCGTGCTGTAGTTTCCTTGAATTTTCCACTACGATTGCCTCAAGAACACCGCAGGTCACCTGATGTCCATCACTGGATGCGCGGTAACATGGAGCGCATCAAGCCATCAGGCACCAAGCCATTAGCCACGGCATCTAGCGTTGCACACGTGACATGTCATACTCTACGCGCACAAGCTGAGCGGGATGGTAGTGTTAGCAGCGCATGCATCCCAGTACCTTAGGCGGCTCAGCGTCGCTAAAATCGATGGCCCGAAACCATCCCGAGTGTGTGCATAATTGATTCTGCAACTAATGTTCATATGAGTGGCGTGTTGGGCGGCACATGGTATTTCGTACAATGCCAGCAAACTTGAAGTAGGGGAAAAACTAGAATCAGGCATAGGCAAAGCAACAGGAAGGTGGCTGGACTAACCACTTGCTAGTGCAGCCCCCTTCCTGCTGCTTTGTCTGTGTCTGCTTCTCGTTTCCTTTTTTCCTTCTTCAAGTTCGTGGACATTATCCTGATGTACCAAGTAATGCGCATCAGTCAAGTGCACTAATATAGCAAGAGTAGAGGACGCCCATTATTAAAAGAGTAAAGGCTAATTATGATTATGAGGAATTGATTCATGAACTTATATTTGTGCATATTGTCGCTGTGTTGCTGATCAGCTCGTAGGATCTCAGGTGTCGATATGTGTCAAAGCTATGCGGGGCACTGGCGGCGTAATACGTAAAACTGCTGTAAACTTGGCGTGCTACGTACGAGCCTGGCTACCAGGCACGACTCTAGTTTCCAGGCACCATGAGACAGTTATGACGAACTTGAATAGAGAAAAACAGTTGCTAATGAGGAAACAAAAAGAGATAAAGGCGAACCGCTGTTGTTGATTATTTCTTATTGGCGGCCACAACACGATCTTTTTCTGAGCCATCTTCGTGTAAACAATGTTTCATCAAAATTGTTCTCTTTAAAAATGAATTGCAGATAACCAGTCCATTGAAAAGAGATACCTTGCCTGATTATCTTGATTCACACTTTTTTCGACGTCATTCTCTGTGGCTGACGAGACGTCGCACATTACTTTTTCTCTTTTTAGCAAGTTTTTAGCAGTAGGACCTCTCGTTTTTTTTCTTCTTCTAGAGCTGAAGCTTATTTCTATTGTCATTGCTTTATTTAGTCTTTAGTATCTGTTAATTTGTACCTTCGTCATTCTTGTTCTTGTTTCTCTCTTTAATTTGAGTATTTCTAACCTCGTCCTCCTGAGGAGCAAACAGGTGCTATAACATTCCCGATAGTATATTACAGCAGGCTTCTTGCCCTCTTAGTTTTTCTTCCAATTGTAAACATTTACTACGCAAGTTGCTAATGCGTTTTAAAGCAATTTTGTATGTTTACAAAGGGAGCTTTATTGTGCATTTGAATTGAATTTGATTCGGTGCATGAGGTGGCATTCAGATATTTCTCCAAATAATTTAGCAGGCAGTGCACGAAGTTGCCTAAATAAATGCACTCTGAGAAATATTCATGCTTCTAAGTCTAAACCCTATACTCTTTAGTATACCCCATAATATTCTTCAACGACTGGGATAAATACTATAAAATATTCAGAGAAACTGCAGCAGAATTGATAATTGGTCGGGTTGGTACGTATTCACAGTAAAATATTTAGCGCGCACAATTGACAAGGACACAGTGAAGGGAGACACACGAGCGCTTACTCACAACTATCTTATTTTCGTAAAGATACAGAACATATATACCCCAGCTATGAGCGCTGAGCATGTGCAACAAGAGTCGTCAGTAAAACAGAAACAAATTAAAAACAAATTAAGAAGGTTCAACCAGTATTTAAAAAAGCAAATTCATTTTCAGTGATTGCTACTGATGGTTGGCTTATGCGTTTTTCAGCGCACTTTTTGGTATGAAACGATCCTGTGATTTCACGTGTTAGTTTGTTTTTATCTCAAAACAAAGTGTCAGTGTCAAAAAATACCAGATACGCTAAAGATACGCGTTTAAGGTTGAAACGATGTAGCATTCGAAGATCCCCGAGTGATTCTCATGCTTCACGGCAACTGAAGCTTATGTACCCGTAATGTTTAGCGGAAACGCTGGCAGCGAATGCTATGCACGAGGGTGAGTTTTGTAGCATAAATGCGGCCTCTTGCGTGGGCCGCAACGCGGCGGAGACGAGCGCCATCTAGAGGCGTTTACAAGGAACCTGGAGCACCGCTTTTTGGCCTCTGAGATTTGCGCGCGCCAGTGCGCGCAAACCTCGGTGGCCATAGCTGCCATAGCTGCTCTATAAAAGGTAGAAATGCTGGAAAAGGGCTTCATGTTTGAGATTCCGCGTAACAGTATTACGTTTCCCGGTATCTTCAAATTACAATCCTATCCTGTCTGTAGGTTGTGTTCAGGTTGTATTGTACAATTTTTCTGACGCATGGTATATTGATGAATTCAATTATTTTAGTAATCGCTTGCGACACGGGGAGAGTCTGGGTGGTTGTGGTCCGGAATAATTTTCCGCCAAGGGACGCCCGACGCCGACGTCGTATTTTTTGCAACACGGGGCCCTTAATGCTCTCGCGTTAATAATTCTCGCTCTGGCGCCCTTCGCCAATAATGTCCACACTCTCTCACATTCAAGAATAAGAAATGCTGTCAGCCAAGGGTAACCACATAATAGAGCAGCATCGAATTCATCAAACTATAATTTAAAAGCAGTGTTTGAGCAAAATTCAGCTCAAAAGTTTAACATAAACACAACGTGGCGTCTGCACCAGAGTGAAAAAAAAAAATTCAGTATGACCACGCTGACCTAAACATAGCTCTATAAGGCAACGATCTCTGTAGACATTCATTAATTGGCAATAAGTCAGCAAATTTCTTCTACAGCGACTAAAACTTACTTTCAAAGTGAGACTTTTGAATAAACTAAAAAAAAAACGACGTGGATCAAAAGAACGCACCAAATGAAACTCCTGCAGAAAAGGCGAAATCTAGTTTCTCCCTACTTCTAACCATACGGAAAACCGCCTGCTTCTTGGCCAATCCCCCATACTGGGTGCGCGCCACTGTTTGGGACACAAGACAAGACAAGAAAAGTCGAGCGAAAGGTCACCAAGACGTGTGCTGCCTTCTGCGGCGAGGCATGGCACTACCAGACATTTGCTGGGAGCGCCCCCACCAATCAGAGTACATATTCTGCTTCACCACTGTCCCTGCACAACTCAGAATAAGGCACATAAATTTGGTACATTAAAAAAGTCCGCTGTTTGCGCTGTTCGTTGATATTTTGCAAAAAGGACAACAAATCACTGAAACAAAGGCGAAGTTGGGAATCGGTCCCTGTGGCCGCCCCAGCTGCTCTACATGCAAACATATTCAATCTACTGCTACAGTAAAAGTACAGCTTCGAATTACGCACACAAGGTAACTTCGGCTTTCACCTGTACAACAAGCAACGTAGTCTACTGTCAGAATGTACCACTTGTAGCAAACAATACATAGGTGAGACTGGACAACAAATTCATGGAAGACTCAATGGTCACCACGTGGACACAAAACACAATTTATCTAAAGCAGTACCGAGCCACTTTAATGAATATGGTGATATATTTGACAAATCAAGGCTCTATATACTACAAATAAATTTGCTTTCACTTCGCGAAAGGAAATATACGGAATCATACCTCATACACAAGTTTAGTTGCCTACACCCGACGGGAATTAATTTGGCACGTGGCAACTTAGAATCTTTATAAGCGGTAACTTAATCTGAAATTCTAATGTAATCAAACAAGACACAAAACACATTATGCCACTAGCTTAACCTTTATTCTTCCCCTCACCTATTTCTCCTGCCTACTACTCAATTTAATATACTCTTTCAGGTTTTTACGTTTATATCGACTGTACGACCCCCCTTTTCCTATGTACACCGGCCCCCGCCCGCTTCTGCGCACGTCACCCTCCTCTTCGTTATTCGCCACACATTTCGAAGTCCCAGACGTCAGTATACCTTTTTCGGCGCCTCAGTCACACAGGGTATCGCCATTTCTGTATACCGCAGTAACGACACCTACGAGCTTCTGGGGCTGACGTCCCTTGAAAGACCATGCCGCTGCCTTCCAGATACGCCATACATTGCACCCCAGACTCCTTGTCGCCTTCTTAACTACTTCAAGATTACTCGACGCATTGCTGCAATGCTACTGGAGTCAAGCTTTCAACTAATGGTTCTTTCTCTTTCGGGGGGGGGGGGGGGGAGAGTCTTTTGTGTTATTCGAGCACTGACCACCTGACTGGCTCTTCTAATGCCACAAAAACATGCCGCCAATGACACGTCTGAATGCTCCCTAACCTCTCGCTTCCCCAACGCCCTCCCATGCCCCCCTTATTTTTTTCTTGTTCTTTCTCCCCCTTTTTTTCCTCTTTGTTCCCCCCGTCTTTTCTCTCTCCTTTTCTTTCTTTTCTTTTCTGCTCGCCCTCCCACTCTACCGCTCTTGTCCCCTCGTCATTGGAAAGACGCTCACAGACGTCAGGCTACAACGTTTATTACCTCTGAAGTCTCTCCCTTTATAACCAACCGCCACTGACGACAAACGCACGTGATGTCACTGCACCAACCCTTTAAAACTAACATGCCGAGGATGACGAGGCCACCTTCGACGAAGATAGGTCCTCCTATCGAAACGTTGGCCAGCCTTTCTGCGGTACCTTATCCATGTTTACAAACTTTATACCACAGTGCGCTATTCCATCTGTCAGCCCCTTTCCTGATTTTGGAAATGAGAAAGAACGCTGCACAGGCACTGACTCACCCTTTACCATTATTGCAGGACATCCACGTCAATGAGTGCATAATCCCTCGTCGATGATGCGTGCATAACTAACAAAAAAACAGAACGTGGTGCCGATACTGGTATTGATGCCGGTGGTATGACGATGAGGGAATGACGACAATGTTAAAATTATTACACTGGTATGAAGATAATGGTATGCCGACAATGGAATGACGGCAATTGTAAGACTACAATAGCCTGTCGACGATGGCAAGATGAGAAAGGGATTTACAAATGTTGAATTGAGACGTCGGCATGATGACCAAAGTATAACAACAATGCAATCGCAATTAGGAAATGGCGACAATGGAAGCACCATGAGGTCATGACGGTGACATTGCAATGATGACGCGATTTTCACAATAGCTTCAGCATTGTGAAATTTAACAATGATGACGCAATATTTTTTTTCATTTTAGGTCATTTTAGTTTTTCAAATTTAAAAAGCGGTGAAACTGAATTGGCAATCGATATAATTATTTAGAGCCTGAAGCAATATGTACTGATAGCCACCCTGAGGTAGATCCATGTCTCCTAATCGACTACGAGAAAGGGCGCCACCAATATGCACTTTTAGCTCTAGATTTGAGGGTACCAGGCCCTGACACCCGTTTTCACTTGGGCCTAATGATTTCACAAGCGACAATTCTGCACCGTCTTCCATAAGTCGCTGGCTCCTGTGTCTACGGCGGACATCCATCAAATTTTGAATATATGCTCTGTCTCAGCGCTCAAGAAAGCCAAGCTAAAACCGAATGTTCCAGAAGACTCAACCTGTTGGATAGCACACATAAAATCTGTAAACCCATTGTTGCATTACCTGCATTACACAGGCTGCATTCGTTAATTTGGTATCCCTTTGGCTCACTGTGCTACATGGGCGTTGTGAGGTATCCCACGAATGCTTGAAAAACAGCGAATAGCAGAACGGCTTCTCTGAAAGGTGGCCGTGGCATCGCGGTAAAGGTCATAGCTCTCATGTTTTTGATATTCATGACGGAATTGTACAGCACGAACGGACAATAAAACCTGATGTCGAATAGATATGTTTAAGCTCAGTCGCAAACGCCAGCATTGTTCCACTGTTCAGGTTGAAAGTATTATTTGTCTATGGTGATTTCTATTAGTATACCAGAAGCTTTCAGCGGGTCGTGTAATTCGGAGATTGCAATCAGCACACCATTTAGGATAAGGTATGCCGAGCAGGCAGAGACCGCTAGACGACTTTCAATTTCCTTTATAAAAGCCATTAGTCATTTTCCGAGGTTGGAGTAATAGATGCTAGGCACGCCAGGGAAGGAATGGTGATGACAACATCGCCCAACGTCCTCGTGCGTTACTCATCCTCTACATAAAGCTGTATGCTTTGTTGGTGAAGGGTCAAATGTGCTGAGCGTTGCTTTTGTGACAGGGAAATCGAGGACCTCGCAGCTTGCGTCGTACATATGGAAAACGTTCGCGGAAATCAAACGTCTTAGAGAAAAATGTCCTTGGGTTTTTGTTTCTATATACGGCATTTTATGTACATTGATATGTGTCCTGGCACTCAGACATCATCAATGAATTCATACATCTATACCGACATTTCGAACCAAAACGCCGTCTATGTTTTGTGCCTGCTGGTGCCTCGCTTCGCCAGCTGGTTTTAATCGCAGATGTTATTGCATTATATAAGATAAAATAATCACCGCATGGCTTCGATCCACTGTAAAAATTATGGCGGTCAATGTTGAAATGACGAATGAAAGAAATAGTGATAGAAAGAAAACTGAAAGCCATGCAGGGAGTACGGGCCACCCAGCACTGGAAATATTAGGGCTAGAAGACTGGCAGCGCAGATCAATCAATCAGTATACGCGGATAGCTTCTCAATAATGAAAGAAAATAGTTATAGCTTGGTAGAATTCGTAACAGGAGATAAGGTCCATATTGGCAGGCTACGTTAATTGCAGAGTAAATAGCTTGGCATCTCTCAGAGGTATAGAATGGTTACCTAAAGAAGACCCTCGCTCTCTGCAAATCGATGTAAGCGAAGCTTTCCGTGTTGTTTGCTTTGCCTGACGATAATTAGCGGTGATGTTGACGGCGAACGTTTAATTTCTTCAACATTTAGTCTAATAGTAGAGTGGTGAGCTTATGGCAACAGTTGGCGTGTGCAACTACTCTTTGCCTTGGAAGTGCACAGACAACAAAGGGAAACCTGTTTGCTTACGTCATTGTTGAGCGCCATCGCTCATAACCTCGGAGGAGGTTAAGCATTGTCATTGCCTCAAATGGCACGTCGCATCATGGCATAAGTGATAAACCTAATTAAATTACAGGGCTATACATGCCAAGCACACTCTAATTATGAGGCACGCCGCAGGGGTGGACTTCTGAATAATTGTGACACCCTGGTGTTCTTTAATGTGCATCTAAATCTGACAACACGAGCGTTTTTGTATTTCGCTCCCGTCGAAATGCGCCTTCAGCGGTCCAGTTCGAAGATGACACGGTGGGCACAAAAGTGTTGATCTCACGTCCGACAACTTCCATAGCTTCATTAAGACCATACGGTGCTTTATAGTGACTTTGCGTCTGCCCAGCCTGCAGCAGCTGTCCGCAGGTACGTATGCTATCGTACCTTTTGTTTGCGCGCGGCCGCTGTCATGTCCATAGAAGTAGCATTTTCTTGCCTTCCCAAGTCCCTTTTTTCCTCTGCCGTCTGCCCCACCACTGTATGGGAACTGCGACGGAAAATTGTCCTAGGCTGGCATTCACTCGTTTCGCAACTGCGTCGTTTCCTGCATTCTTTCCCTCCTCTCCTTACCTCATCTGTACAGTTCCATCCGCCTACCTCTCGACTTTCAGATTAGTAGAAAGGTAAGCAGTGCAGTATCTTCAATGCTTTTGCGGGGTGTCACAGACAAGTGCAGCTCGGAAGCGATGTGCGACGTGACGGAATGGTTCAAACAATTTCTCGTGTCGCCCTTCCCTTCTGCCATGCTCTTTCCATGCATATACTCGATTTGACATCCCCTCCAGCCCCCCCCCCCCTCTCCCCGACGCGCCGCCGTGCAAGACAGCCACAGCATCAGCAGCAGCGATGGAAAAGCCGAAGGAAAAGGTAAAGAAAGCTTCGCTTTAAGAAGCCCCTGAGGAGCGCAGGTGATACAGTGCTCTGTTTAAATTACCATGCCTACATTATTATTTTGACGCGTCTTAGAAAAAATCACCTGAGACACTTGGCTGCTTACGTGTGAGAATGCGAAATCATTACAATCGCTTTGGCGATTTCTTTTTCTGCGTGTTCCTTGTCCGTGCAAGTTGTGGCCTACCTTTTAACAGTGCTTCGGTAAAATGCACCAAGCATCTAAACGCCATTGCTTGTCCACGAGGAAGTCATACCTCGAAGGACCGCTCAGCGGCATTCAAGGGAATATTATGCTTTTCAATGCATACACTCATTCTAAAAATGGGAACGTGGCTCCACCTCCTATCCGTTGCCTGCATCCCCTTCCCCCAGTGCAGGGTAGCAAACTGGACGTGCATCTCTTTGACCTCCCTGCCGTTCCTGTCTTTTACTTTTATCTCTCTCTCTCTTTCCGTCAAGTGCCCAACGATGCACGCTCTCCGCCACATGTTTAGCCAGCCAGATGACAGCGACATTAGGAGCGCATCTGGAGCGTGCACGTCTCGCTCCCATACCAAAATTTACCTTGTTTTTAAAGGCATTAATTTACTTTGTTTACATGAACCTCACTGGGAAATTTCACGTCAATGCGAATACCCTATGAGCAGTTTGACTCTTTGTCGTCGGCCGTTTTTTGTTGCCATCATTCCGTCACGTCACCGACTACAATTCTGTATTTTCATGTAATAGGGCATGTGATGTTTTGGCATTAAAATTAATTCGTCACACACACTGTGTGAATCGATGCACGCAAAGCCTTCTGTGATGTTTGGTTTGAATGACGAAAATTAACGCTGGTGTTTACGGCAAATGATCTCTAATTTTTTTTTAATTTTAGTTCATATTTTATTATTTATATTTCATTTTTGCCAACGCGAAAGTGCTCAATTATGTTAGACGTTAGCTTGTGTGCACGACTTCTTTTTGTCTGCGTAGTAGAGCGAACACACATGGAGACGTGCTTGCTTGATGTATTGTGCGCCATTCCTCTTAATCTTTGAGATGGTTCAGCATTTTCATTGCTTTGCCTAGCATATCGCATAGTGGCAGAAGTATTAAATTATAATTGAATTATGGGGCTACGCATGCCAGAATCCGTATCAGATTATGAGACGTGTCATAGTGGCAGACTCCGGATTAATTTCGGCATTGTGTAGTTCGTAAGCGAGTCACTAAATCTAAGTGCAGGGGCGTCTTTTTTATTTCGCCCCATTCGAAATGCGGCTGGTGCGGTAGGGATCAAACCCGAGACGTCGAGCAATGCCGTTGCCGCATAGCTACCGCGACATACAAGGAGGTGTCGATATGACGTGTGACGGCTTCCGTAGTGTTACCTAGACCATGCGGTGTGGTTTCATACGGCTCTACTTCTGGACGCTCTGCCTAAGCTGTCCTCTTGACATTTCTGCACGGTGTTCATCTTTTTGGAAATAGTAAAAACGCGCCGTACTATACCTTTTAAATTGTGGGGTTTTACGTGCCAAAACCACTTTCTGATTATGAAGCACGCCGTAGTGGGGGACTCCGGAAATTTTGACCACTTAGGGTTCTTTAACGTGCACCTAAATCTATGCACACGGGTGTTTTCGCATTTCGCCCCCATCGAAATGCGGTCGCCGTGGCCGGGATTCGATCGAGCGACCTCGTGCTCAGCAGCCTAACAACATAGCCACTGAGCAACCACGGCGGGTGCGTACTATACCTTGAACTCAAATTTATCCCGTTTGCCCAGAACCGCTGTCGTGTCCACCGGGTGGTCATTTTTAAGCTTTATCGAATATTAAGAAACTGCCTTTGGCAGATAGCAATATTCTTGTCCTTCAGTTCGAATATTCGAAGAGGCGCACATTACAATGACGAAAAATCGAAACGCCTATTTAGAGAATTAAGAGAAATTCCATAGTTATTTTATTAATTATTTACTTAAGGGCACATATTGCAACTTACAAATTCTAGCCGGCGAGCACGCGAGACGTATCCACTTCATACAAATTTCCAGGATTATAAGAGCTCAGTGATATTATTTCCAAAAGCGTGGAACAAAATACAGGGGCATTCCACTTACCTTTGTGCTTCAATGCATAAAAGGGCATTTTGTTATAAAAGTGTAAGTGGAAGGACAGGTCATATTTACGGCAAGTATGACGGCACGAATCTCCAAACTGGCATCGTTCTGGGAATTCATTCCAAGTATATGCGCTTTGCAAAATAAAAAAAAAGATCATAAATTGCACTATGGGCCGTAAAGTATTTACTTAAAAATAATTAGTGGATTTTCTACTATAGTTGAATGTGTGTTTTGATTTCTCGTACAACTAACATCCGCCTCTATCAATATACTCGTACCAGCTCAGTGACTAGAGTTATATTATCTGCAACAAATTATTTTTTAAAATTTATTGAAAACTTAAGGATGATCCCGCTGTTTAGTAGTACCGTTTACTTGTCTCATCAGGTCATACCTTCTCCCTATCTCTCACCGTCCCCCACCCCTTTGTACGGGAACTTTGAGCGTAGAGTGGAAAGGCTATTATCCACTCATTTTGCGACTCCATCGTTCTACCCATTCTCTGCCTCCTCTCCCCCCATTCTCTACCATTCTCTCTGGCTTCCCTCTGGGAGA
The DNA here is from genome assembly GCF_023375885.2 of Dermacentor andersoni. NCBI lineage: Eukaryota > Metazoa > Arthropoda > Arachnida > Ixodida > Ixodidae > Dermacentor > Dermacentor andersoni. Next base: position 95,382,410 of record NC_092821.1, read on the forward strand.
GCACGTTAGTAGAAAGGTGAAGGCTGAATTTCTGCAAGGCGTTTGTGGTGGGTGACGGATAATTACAGCTGTCAAGAGGCTAACGTTGCGACACCCAGGGAACTATAGAGGTTATTGTGCACATTCGAAGCGTTGCAAAGGCGCAAACAAATTTCTCGCAACGAGTTTAATTTCTCGCGCGCCCCTTTCATGTTTACACGTGGTGTGAACCACCCCCCGAGTCGGTGTGCCAGGCAGTAGCAGCAGCAGTTGGTAAGTCGAAGGAAGCGACAAAGAGCTTCGCTTTAAACTCTCAATCCCAGGTTACCGAAGGCGTATGTAATTAAGACAGCTCAAAGCAGGCTATCATGCAATATGCCGATATTACTTTCCTTTGATAAGTTGTCAGCTTTCATTTCCCAAAACTGGGGCCGCCAAAGATGATCTCAGCGTAGCTTACTAACCTTTGTATATTGAAATTTGCAGATGCCATTTGACTAGCGGCATTCGTTGCGAACTTCAAGGAAGCAGCGGACAATACCCGGATTGCTGCCCGAGATGCTTTGATTGAAGGCAATAAACTTCCCAATATGGTGGCATATTTCTCCAAAAGGCCTAAATATCCTAACACGTGACTATTACACCACCACTGTTCGGGGGTAGCTTCAAAAATTCCGTCAACGAGAAGTATATCAATAAAAGTTCCCTTTATGATTCACCGCGGCTCCATTATTTTCTCAGAGGATGCTCTGCAATAAATGTGCCATAGCTTCCGCGCGTATAGTGGGGTAAACTATGGTAGTGTGCTGAAATATTAGTATCAACAAGAGAGAGAAACAACTTTATTGGTCCATAATGAAATCGAGCGCGTTAAGCACCTGATGGGGTGGCTCCCTTTTCACGGGCTCCATATGCTTCCAGGGCCACCTGGCCCCTGTGGATCAGTCGGAGCCGGTCTTGCAGGGCTGAACAAGGAATGAACAGGCAAATCCAGGAAGGATCCTTTTCCCACCCCTGCCTCCAGAACAAAATATACCCAGAAAGTTATACACATGTCCTCGATGCAATGAGCAATGCACCTTTCGGCACATCATAGGAGTGTGCAATTTTTCTAAAGACTACACCCCCCCCCCCCCCCCGACTCCTTGCGAGCGCACATTAATCCTGGCGGGAGATTTCAATTGTATGTGTGCTGAACGTGACAAAACCAGTGGGAAACACAATGACGCGAATACTGCTGTTTGTTGTTCGCAGAATGATTGCAGAATTTCGTCTAGAAGACGTGGATGAATCTCTTTCGGTGGAAAAGCGGTAATCGTCACTCACTTTCAGGGCACGAGCCATGATACACTTAACAGAAAGTACGTGTCGGCTAAACTAATTCACTCATGTCGAGATTATCGAGTCACGCTTGTTGCGTTTAGTGATCATTGTTTGGTTTCTGTCTGTGTTGGAAAACACGGAAATAATAACAAAGAATTTTATTGGGAGCTCTGGAAATTTAATGCAAACTTGCTGAAAGACGACGAGTTTTATAAGCTGTTTCTTAAGGCTATAGATAAAACAACTCAAAACTTAGATAGCTGGGAATATAAATGGGAAGTTTGTAAGCAAACACTTAAATTGAAAGCACTCGAAAGGGCAAGTCTTTTAAGTCACGCAAAAAAAGAACTCGAGTCTCGTCTCTGAAGTCTCTGAAATAATCTCCTCTATAAAAAAAAAAAAATAAAAACACATAGTCTCTCAAATAATCTGAAGCTATTATTGGAAGCGGAAAGTATACAATCCGGTTACTTCTTAGAAGGCATAAAAAAAAACGTCCAACAAAAACTTGAGCTGATCGACCAAGAGCAATACAAGGGAGCTTTGATTCGCCCCAAAGCTGAAAAATTCTGCACAGGAGAAATGCCAACAAAACGGGCCTTGGGAATCGAGAAGAAATATGCTTCCCAAATGCAGTAACAGAAATAGAACATAATGGGTCGCTGTCTACAAACACAGAAACAATAGCAAGTTCATTTTTGAAATATTACAAAGCGTTTTCTCGTAGAGAAGTTGAAGCTGATCGATTTAAAAAAAAAACTTGGTTTCATTAATGCCAACGTTACAGGATAAAACTAAGGAAATATTAGAAGTGCCCATAACAGTGAAGGAAGTTAAGAATGCGACTGATCATTTAAATAATGTCAAGTCATCGGGGCTGGATGGTTTAGGCGCTGCATTGTACAAGGTGCTTAAAGGTGTTATCGTGCCCACTTTCACTGAAGTATACAACGAGGCTTACGCGAACAAATATCTACCGCCGTCCTTTTTGTCCGCATACACGGTCCTAATACCAAAAACTTAAGACCCCTTCAACGTACGTAATGTCACATCGTATAGACCGATTATTAGTCTGACGAACATAGACTATAAAATATTAATGAAAGTATTGGCTAGCAGGTAGCTGACAGTAATGAACTATTTAGTCGGTCCACTTCAAACGCGGGAAATAAGAGGAAGGACAATTATTACAAATATACACATAGCACTATCAATCCTTCAATGCTGCCACGCAATGCAGCTCAGTGCGGCCATGCTGCAAGTTGAGCTTGAGAAGCCATTCGACTGCATGCCGCATGGTCTGCTTCTATGCATACTTGAATATGTGAAAATAGTCAATGTGATCAGCGAAGGTGTGCGGATGGCTTACGTCGGATGTACGACGAGGTTGAGAATAAATAAATCAGTAAGTGAGTACATACCAGTGCAGCGCTCAGTCCGACAGGGGTGCCCCGCGATCACCGCTTGTTTTTGTATATATATTGAACCTTTTTTTCTAAGCGTAATTAGGAACAACGCGATGCGAGGATTTCACTTACGTCAAGCCGAGATAAGTCTTCTTGCTTACGCTCATTACATTGCTGTTTTCTGTGTTATTCATAAAAGAATAAAACGACGTGTTAGGAATTACACTCTTGGGAAAAATTTACACCAGCAGCAAAGAAGTGTACAATTCGTTACTGCTACTGTGTGTGGTTGAGCTCTATGCCACCAGGTTGCTGCACCGTGCAGACCATTCACGTTTGCGCTTCTGCTCATCCCCTGAAAGGGCACGCAAGGGGACACGGCCAGGCTCTGTCCCCTTGCGCTTGCGTTTACCCTAATACTGGACTCGCATAACGCTATTGCGTTAGTAATATTCCGGTGTAAAGTGACGGCTGCAAACGCGCAAATCCTGGGGCAGATCGGACAGCGGCAGTTCGATGTGCTGCAACCAGCCCGCCCGTCTGCTGCCTTGCAGAGCGACACGATGTCGCAGCTTGACATATTTCCAGTCGCTACGTTTGCAGTCCACAACACAACAAAGTCGAATCATAGTGCTGACGAAAAGACTGAGACCGACTCTGACCGCGGAGCTCTCGTCAAAATGGAGCACGTTGTAGCGCAACTAGACGACGCTTGCTGTGTGCCGGAAGTGCCTAACTGCAGTGAGATATTGTTCTTATGCATTGTCGTTATTTTACATTATTTTATAGAAAAAAAAACTAACTATAAACTATTACAAACATCATTTGTTCGCCATAAAGGTGAAAACATTATATATGACGCACCGTGGGCAGCCAATCGGATAGCTCACCCACATGACATCAATTGGTGATTTACGTCATATGGGTAAACGTGCACCTAAATATAAGTAAAGGGGTGTGTTCGGCTTTCGCCCTCATAGAAATGTGGCTGCCGTGGCTGGAATTCGATCCCATGACCTCGTGCTTAGCAGGCTATCACCATGGCCACTAAGCAACCATGACGCGTCCTCTTTAATACGACTTTATTCAGCTTAGTTTCACTTTGTTAATCATTAGTCATGTCTAACACACGGCTGGACATGCTTTTGGTTTGGCTCTGGCCTTCCTTAGTTCACATGCAATCACGAATGGGCCCACGGACCGCCTCAATAAAAGATTTTGGGATATGCTTTGCATGTGCATTGATGTTGAGCATAAAAACTGGGACGAGGTATTTCGGTATGTCACTTTGTATACAATATCGCTCAGCAAGAAAAAACGACGTTGATACCTTTCCGCCTTCACGGTTCTGATGTCACAACCAGGGTGGACCCATTGTGGCCGCATGAACACGGATGTGATGGCGTCGAAATGGATGCTGACTACATTACTCAGCATGCTGGAGAAGCCCGACAACTTGCGCACATACGCATTCTTCGGCAGCAGGCGTATGATACAAGACCCTATAACATTCGCCACCAAGAAGTCTCCTACGAGCCTGGAGGGAGAGTTTGGGTCTGTGCTCCTGTACACCGTGGTGGCCTTTCAGAGAAACTGTTTAGGCAATACGTCGGCCCCTACATAGTTATCGGACGTCTCTCTGACGTCACCTGTCAGGTCGTTTCCGATATTTCACATCCTTCGAGTCATCGACGGCATACAGCGGAGATTGTACACGTGGTGCGGATGAATCCTTATTTGTCCGAATGAATTCACTGCAGCATAAGTGTGGCCAGATCCTGGTGACGTCTCTATAAAGTATCGGGACGATGCTTTTTTGGAAGGGAGGCTGTCACCCCTAAAGAAGCTAACAGCCACCGTAGAGAACTAGGTGATGGAAACGAGGGAAGGCACGTCTTTCTCCAAAGAAGATAAGGTTGCTGCCGCCGAAAATTCTCCAGTCTCTGAATATAGAGCTTGTGTTGATTTTTCGCACTGTCGTCCTGTATACTTTTCCTTCGCATCTTGCGATAATATATTCTGTACCTCACCGCGCGACTTCGAAAAAAAGCGACTAAGAGCTTTCGCCCTAATAAACAATAGTAGCATTATCCGATGGCAAGATTGGAACACCGGACCTCTCGCACAGAAGCACGATATTAAAACCATTCCCCCACGGATGTATGGACAAGTGGAATCACTGCAATTAGAAGCTATTACGCGTATTTACAGTGTATTACAGTGTACCTTCTGCATAAAAAAGTATGAATTGTTTTGCAATTCAGGCCAATTTGAACCTCGATAAAACGTAATAGACGAAGCCACACAAGCGTTTCAAGCCCCAAGCACGAAGATCAAATACATGTACTTCCCATCATTCCCATGCTGGCTGATGAATCACAGTGTCACGTTTTCCACTAATTGTAGGAAACTTTATTGTGTGCAGAATGCCCTGAATTTCTCTCTAGCCGGACTTTTATCAAGTTCATGTCATTGAACAAGGACAGGGTGGGACACGCGAAAACCGCACACTAAAATATCGAAATGAAACGTGTCAATTCGACAAAACCCTGCGCACGCGTTTTCCTCGTTTCAAACATGAAAGTCTGGGCAGTGTTACGCGCCAGCCCCAATAATAAGGTGAAAGAATTAAGTGGATCATTGCAATGGCTCACACCCCTCAAAAAACGCACCGTTCAGTCCAATTATACAACAACTATGGCTCATACCCAAAGAACGTGTTGTACCCTACCATGGTAAAAAAACTATCATCACCAGCAATGGCCCATACAATGCTAAGCAAGCAAAAAATGCAAGGCTTCTCCTTCTCGTTATGCAGAGGCTAGAAGCCCTCAGTAAAGTGAAGCGTACAGTGCGTGCATTCATTAGAATCACGCATACAATGTACAGAAACGCCGCGTCTAGAGGGGAAATAAATAGAAGGCCGCTCGCAACAATTGCGTTCTATGCCCGTTCCGAACGTCTGAGACGAAAAACCAAGTCGCTTCCTTTTATATAGCCCTCCACTAACGCTTAAAAACCACCCATACTAACACGGCGTTTCTAACCGAAATAGAAGGAGGGCTAGGATTGCAGTTGTCACTCCTAAACAAAATGTTACTACAAACAGTGGAGCGGGCATAGACTTGTTCCACAACCACGTTGCCATTAGAGAGTTGCAGTACATCTCCTCCTAATTTACATACCATAAAGTCGTGATTATGCCTCTGAAGGCCCAGAAGCCACCGCGGAACCAACCGCAGTGACGTGGTCTGGTTATAGGCTCTCTTACCCTTGGACGACGCTACAAATGGACTGTGACAAATAAACAATCATGAGGTACAACAATCGTATGTGTGTTTGATTGTGTTCGGTTTGTGTTAAACGTTCGCAACACTTATTGGTTGCAGGCAAGCTGCACCTAGACGTAGCGCATTATGTGCTCGCAAGTGCAGTTGAGAAGGTCGACCTAATGGCCACATGTACACTTTACACTGCGGTTCGTTATGTCTTCGAAGCAGTCTGACCCCTCAGATCGTATAAGTTGCTGCGTTACTAGGTGTGCTGCCGGTTTTCTCCTTCACGTTTTACATGAGTGCAACATGGTGCCGTACTTTTTAATGCGAAAGCATTACAGGCCACATTACGACAAAATGCGGCGTTGTCGTCCGTGGCGTGACAGAAAGATGGTGACAAAAATGGCCCATGGCACGAACAGTAAAAACACGTCAAAAATGCTCACACTGACGACAGATAATTGAGGCAGGCTTCTTGTAAACAAACTGAATAGTATCTTCGAAAATAAAATTAGCTTAATTTGGTCTCGCAATAAATCGAACCCGGGCCTGCGGGTTCGAGACGAGCACGCTTCCCCAACGCCACAGGGGCTCCGTTGTTATGGTTGACTAAAGTTGTGACTAGTGCGTGCGTCATTGCACACGCCACGTCACTACCTCTGTCACTGCCTCCCACCTTTCACTTGCTCTTCGGAATTGGTTGTTGATGTGCCTACTGCGATGCACTTTCGACGCGAAATAATGATTGCATAAAATCTGGTGTGCCTATTGCATGCGTCATTGCATTTCTCACGTCACTGCTTCTCATGCGTCACTTCCTATTCCGATTTCATCGGTGCTGTCTCTACTACGATGCATTCCGAAGCGCATACCTTAGCGGCATCTGCGAAACGTGGTCGCCCACGGAAGCACGCCTCAGAAGACGAAGCAAGAGTACAGAAAATGGGACGACATAGTCTTGAAAAACCTGACAATATGCGTAAAATAAAATCCATCCTTCTTTGGCCAAATGGTCCGAATGTTTCCAGCCTGTGACCAATTTACACGCAAGCACACGGATGGATTTATGCATGTCGAAAACATCAATCGAAAACATTTCACCCAAGCGATTTTCAAGATTTCGCATTCATACACGTAACCAGTCTTTAGTTTTTCTGTTGATTTTTTGTTATCACCGAGTATTGCATTATCGCGATATCACAATACCATGACTTTCCCCCGATCTACATGCAACTCGGCGCAAGCCCCTTGCAAAGCATTTATCGGGCGCGTCAAGTGTTTGATTACTCTTTTAGAAATTATCAGCTGATCCACTGTTCCTTCGCGGTACAGCTGTAAATCTGATAAATTGCAAGATATCTTCAATCAAGTTCAGTCGCCACCTTGCATATTTTGAAATGCTTATAAGTTGTCATAGAGTGTCTAATGCAAATACGCCCGAAAACATTTCTCTTTTATATGCTTGACATGTAATGCGTTTGGTGGAATGGCAAACAAATGAAAGAAGACATCAGCGGTTTGACCACATTACTTTTTCTTTTTCGGCAACCGATTAGGTAATTCCTAAATGATGATAACTTGAGAGTGAATCGTAACAATCGAGTGAAATTGAAGGCACGCCGAGAATTGAACTATATATCCCTAAACCAAAAGCTCTCTTATCTGACGGCATCGCCAGAGCTCGCAGTGATCCCGAACTCTGCCAAACTCGGGCCTTTCATCATAGCAAACCGGTCCTTGAAGTCAGGCGTGAGGGCACCAATGTGCAAGAAGCGGAGCGTCAGGTGCCGCCATAAACAAACACTGGCAAGCGTAGAATCCTATCAATGAAATGCATACGATAAATGATGTTAAGCTAAAGGCCCACCCCACGTCTGAACCGCACTATACGAAGAAAATATTCTCTGTGCCTCCTCGCATCCAAGTCAAAGCAGGCAATTTCTATGCCACTCGCCGGCCACACGCTGGCCGGGTGCGCGATGGCGAATATGCAAAATCTAATAGTGGCAGCTCTTACACCGATGTTGTGAGCAATTCAAACTGCCCGTGTCTTGACCCGAATCCCGAATATTCATACACCAGAGCACCATTACGGATGTCATACGTGGAGTGGAGTCCTTTGTCAAGCATCTGGCGAGGCCGCCCATTCGCTAATCGGCGCAACCTCAAGCTTTCAATCTATTCACACCGGTGCCAGAGTACCGCACCCAAAAAGACTGTCTGCGGCAGTTCCACGATAGTGAACCGCAGAAGCAGGATCGGAGCCTCTTGTTACTGTCAAGTGGCATGACCAATGTTCTGCCGATGGTCCTGTGTTCTTCACGAGCTCTAGTAGTTTAGAGTAGTAGTAGTACTACTAATACTACTCTACTCTGCTACTCCTCTACTACTCTACTCTACTACTAGTAGTAGAGTAGAGTAGTAGTAGAGAGTAGAGAGTAGAGTAGGGTTATAGGGAGTCTCTACTACTAGTAGTAGTATAGCTCTAGCTAACTGCAGGCTTATGCTAGTTGCGTGAGAGATCCCGCTATGCGTTAACCGTGGATGGCTATTACTCCAGCGGGATCGGTACATAACGAACACGTCAAGACATACTCTGCCCCGATGGGCCATGCCCTGTTTTTCACTTAGTGTTTGCGGTCGTTCGGGGCAGTGGGCTGACAGGTGGAGCCTTCGACGAAGGCTCAGTGTGGATGTTTTTGTTTTCGTGTAGGTGGATTGGGAAAGTCTCATGAGTTCAGGGCAGATACTGGCCTTAAGCCACAGGCTGCGGTAGCTTGAAAATGATGTGGTTGAGTTATGGCTCTTTAACGAAGCGGGCACTCACATGAATTTAGAAATGCATGATATTACGGGCCGTTGCACCATGGTTTTAGTTAGTAGTGAGCTGTGATCTTATAAGTGAAACTTTAGAGGACTGATTTTTTCATTAACTTGTGTCAGAGCGTAACCACTCAGACAGCTTTGAAACGTGATTTAACCTCTTGTAATAATATGGAGAATCCATCTTGGTTTCCAGGTAGGTCTGTTTGGAAATGAGCTCTCCAGGCTATGAAATGGGAGTTCTAAAAAGCTCTAGCCACGTTCATTGCCGCATGCGTACGTGAGACCCCGGAACCACGATGTTAGTGCCATTGAGAATTGAAACTATCTTGTCCAACCTATGGCGATCAGCAAAATCCGTGGATGGCGGATAAATCAAAGGTTCTATGAGGCATGAGAGATTTCCCAAAATGGCTTAGACAAACACTACTGACTTCCTTTGCGCATAATGTCTAGTGACAACACTAGAAAATATATCGTGGACAAATTCCTAACATTTGTCCACGATATAAAAAAATGAACGAGGGTTCTTCTTTTTGCAAGTCTGCATACATAGGAATTTTTTATACAGATCCCACATAAATCAAGGTATCTCTTAGGCACTTAAGGTTTTCTGGGCTGGACTACCCCGGTATAAGGTAGCCTAGCCGCGTAGGCTTCCTTATTACAAGAAACGACAAATAATAAAAGTGTCCAACTCAAGAGATCATGTAGAATTCCAGGAACTGTCGAAACAAATCAGCAAGTAGAAAACTACGGAATATCGAAATTGTAACGTGACAAAGACGGAGGAAGCCGAAAGAATGGACGCAGCTTATAATCGGTGAATAGGAAACTTGGCATACCAGAATCCAATATGTATGCACTAAAAGATACGCTGGGTGATATCATCAGCAATCTCGAAAGTATAATAAAAAAGCAGCAGAATTCTAGAGTGGCCTGTACAGTACCCAGATGAGCCACAATACCCCCCTTCGAAGCTGTAATGAACAGGTTGCCGAGACTCCTTCTATATCTAGCAATGTGTTCAGAACGGGCATGAAAGAATGAAACGCGGAAAAGCGACAAGAGATGAACTTCTAGCCGATTTATTCAAAGATGTAGGAGACAATGCTTGAAGAAGAGGCGGCTCTCTATACGAATTAGTCACTTCGTATAGAGAGCATACACCAAGCACAGCGCTTGGTGCGTGTTCTTATTCTCTTACGTCCGTGTCGTATTTGTTGGGCAATAATACTTGAGTAATGGATTATCCACTTGGCCCCGAATGCTGCTCTGATTAGATCCATTAGCTTACTCCCAGTATAATATAAAAGATTCACCAGTATTATTTTAAATAAAATCAGGGCAACACTAGACATTTGTTAACCAAGGGAACAGGCTCGCTTCAGGAAGATATACTCTACGATGGATCACATCCATGTCATTAATCATGTAATCGAGAAATATGCAGAGTAGAATCAGCCTCTGTATATTACTTTCATAGATTACGAAAATGCATTTGGCTCAGTAGATATACCAGCTGTAATAGATGTATTATATAATCAAGGAGTACAGACAGCTTACGCAAATATCTTGGAAACATCGACAGTGATACCAGAGCTACCCTAATTCCACACAAGAAACGTAGGAAGATACCTATAAAGAAACGGGTAAGACAAGGAGACACAATCTCCCCGATGCTATTCACTGTGTGTTTGGGAGAAGTATTCAAGCTATTAAACTGCGAAAGCTTAGGAGTAAGAATCGATGGCGAATATGTCAGCAACATTCGGTTTGCAGATGACGTTGTTATGTTCAGCAACACTGGATACGAGGTGCAACAATGATTGTGGACCTTAACAGAGAATGTGTAAAAGTGGGGTTGAAGATTTATATGCAGAAGACAAAGATAATCATTGAAAGCGGGGCAAGGAAACAAGAGTTCATGATCGCAAGTCAGCCCCTAAAGTATGTGAAGGAGTACGTTTACGTAGGTCAATTAATCACATGCAACACTGATCATGAAAAAGAAGTTCACAGAAGAACAACAATGGGTTGGAGGTCATATAGAAGACAATGCCGGTTCCTCACTGGAAGCTTACCATTATTATTGTAAAGGGAGTCGTGCAATCAGTGTATTGTACCGGTGCTGACATATGGGCAGAAACTTGGAGACTTACAAAAAAGCTTGAGAACAAGTTAAGGACCGGGCAAAGAGCGAAAAAACGAAGAATGCTAAGACGTTAAGATGCAGAAATAGAACGGTTTGGATCAGAGAGCAAACGGGTATGGCCGGTATTGTAATTGACATTAAAAGAAACAAATGGAGCTGGGCCGGCCATGTAATGCGCAGGTTAGAGGACCGGTGGACCGGTGGGCCAGCGGGCGCTAGTGGGAATCGGTTGGCGCAGGACAGCGATAATTCCAGATCGCAGGGAGAGGCCCTTATCCTGCAGTAGGCATAAATAGGCCTATTATGATGACGATAAACAGAAAGTATTTGTTCACGGGTAGGATGGTAGGTGCGTTATGAAAATAAATGTACATAAACTGGATGCGCTGCACAATACTGAAGATCTCCTGTGAATTCACTGCGTGTAAAGTGAGAATAAACGGCAATGCGCCAATTCAGTGCAGGCTTTAATCATGCGCTATTGCAGTCCCTTTCAGCTCCATGTGAAATCGCTGGTCCTGCCACTAGCTTGTTAATAGGAGGCTGTCGTGCGCTGATGATGAATGCCTAGTGGAGCTCAAGCGGGGATAAACAACGGTGACTCGAATTTCAAGTCAAGTTAGAACTTCATGTGGAACGCCAAACCGTAACACGCAGGTGTTGCCAAAACATTTAGCAATGCTTTCCGCCATGATATCGCTGATGGCTGCGGCATATGGCCACTTGGTGAACATGTACATAATTATCAGGAGATAGCGGTATTCCTTGGATGGAGAAAACGGTTCGGTGATTTATATGTACACTGTCAGGCAACGGTTGCTTTGTAACAGAACCTTTTTGAAGTGTAATTTGGGTGTGACGTTGCACCTTGCTTCTGTGTCAAATCAAACAAGCGTGGGGGCAGTTTCCGATGTCATCCTTCATCCGAAGACACATAGTGCTCCACGACAAGCTTATGCAATGCTCTTATAGGCGGAAGGGAAAAACAATGAAAATGTTGCAATATTCTTCGCTGGAAGAGCGGAGCAAAATGTATGGGTGAGTTGGTGGTCATGTGACATGCGATGGCTACGGTTGTACAAGGCAACAGAAGATGATGAAATTTCAAGCTCGTGGATATCGAGCGTATACGCTGCAATTCTTCACCGTCCACGTTGAAAGCTGTTTTTGCATCAGCGATGCAGTTTTAATTCCTTCGATGCAACTCAACGTTCATTAAGTACTTGATGTGCTAAACTTATGTTGAAAGCTCAGCTGCGTAAGATAACTGCATAGTCTCTTGAGGTGAGTAATTCATCTACCCAGAGCTTAGATTCTAATAAAGAATAGAGCTCTATCATCCTTTATAGCATTTTCTCACAACCTCATCATGATGGTGTTCGACCTAAAGACTGAAGGACTGCAGTCCTCATGCTAGTACATAATGCGGCAGATAAACAGAATGCATTGAACTATCCGCCCCTATCTCTCCCATCATTACCGTGCAAAGTAATGGAACATCTAATATTTAATATGTTGTTAATTTTGTAGAGGATAAAACGTTCTGCTCTTTAACTTACCATGACTTCCGAAAGTTCTCCCGTTGTGCTATTGAACTACTTTCCTCCACTAACGACTTGCACTTCTATATGGACGGCGTTTCCTCAGCTGACTGCATATTTCTTGACATTGCTAAAACGTTCGGTAAAGTTAACCACTCATTGCTTTCTTATAAAATAAATGTTCTGAATATTCAATCTATATTTATTAAGTGGATTCATGCATTTCTTTCTTCCCCTGTTCAGTTCGTCAGTACTTATGACGCTAATTCCTCTACTGCACCAGTTGGCTATGGGGTTCCTCAAGGATCTGTACTTGTTGCCCTACTATTCTTAAATTATATAAATGACTTACTTACTGCTACTACTTCTAGAATTCGTTTATTTGCTGATGCCTATGTGATTTACCGTAAAAACACTAATGATTCCCATACCCACTCTTTCCAGGTCGATCTCTATAGCATACTTGATTGGTGCCATAATTGGAAAATTGAACTAAACATAAAAAGTGGACGTCTGTGAAGGTTACTCGTTCGACTACAACCACAACAGTCATCTCCTTCGGAGCCTAACATCCTACCGGTATCTCGGCGTCCATGTAACTAACACTATGTCCTCGAAATTACATACACAACCTATAGCAGCGAAAGCAAGCAAAACACTGCGTTACCGCCAAGGAAATTTTTTTATTGCTCAATCACCAGTAAAATCATCATTATACACCCCCAATGTGCGACTACAAATAGAACATGCTTCATCGGTATGGGTCTCTGGACAGGTCACACCAGCACTCATGTTGGAAAGCACGCAGAATCGTGCAACTCAATTTATGTTAGCTAACATCGTTCAGCTGGTGTCGCCCAAATGAAAACATCTTTAAACTCATCCCACTAGCTACCCGCCGTAAGCACATCTGCATTTGTATTCATAACATTTTCAGCCATAATTTTAATCTTCACTCCCAATGGATTCAACCAGCATGCTTCATTTCTCATTACCGTAATCACCAAGAAAAGTGCAAGTGTGTCCCATTTCATCAGTCACATATACACAATCATATTTTCCAAGAAGTTGCAAAATATGGAATTTCCTAGCCGCATCCCTGATTCTGTTGAATTTAGAAACGTCCATACAACGCTGATTGTCTAATTACTACTTTTGTGTTTCGTGCATTAACTGATTGTAGTACTCTGTTTTGGTTCTCCACCTAATGTTACTGTTTTATAATTGCATAATTAGGTTTTAAGAAAATTGTTAGCATTTTCATTATTTATCCTGTGTCTTTTTTCATCTTGTACAATATGCGGTGTCTGTTATTCATACAGTTGGTGAATTGCCCTTTCCCTCTGAAATGTGCCCTGTAACCTGAGGGCCACCTAAATAAATAAATAAATAAATAAATACACAAACAAACAAACAAACAAATAAATAAATAAATAGATAAATACATAAATAAATGCGAGCGGTCAATGGTCTTTGTACAGGCTGAAGTGACGCCTCTGTAGATAATGGCGAAATTGCTTTGGGACGAGGTAACATACAAAAATCTGTGAACAAAAAACATTGTAGCCCGTCAAATGACCAGGACGTTTCTCGAAAAAACTCCGGGCTTCAGGATTCCAGATTCAGGATTTATTGCGTAACTGCCGAAGAGCTGACTTCAAAGGTGTACCAGAAGCGTTCACCATATCACTTTTGGCTTTATCGTGCTTCGGATGAATTGAGACAGCTGCTTCGGCTGGTTGCGCATTTATGGCCACTAACTCTGCCTGTGCTGCGGTTGCCCAAGTCCTAGATCGTGACGAAAATTTCGTATGAGCCAGTTTGGGTTCCAGTGTTCCAAGCACCACAGCACAGGATGAGGCATAACGCTTGCAGGTATAAAGGTATAATGAACTGAAGAAATGTCCGAATTGTCAATTGCACTCTGGACGAGGTTTCTTTGCAACTGCTTTCACTTTAGTAGGCGAATGTTTGATACTATCTCTGTTCGCGTGAAGGCCAGGAAACTTCAAATGTTGTATGTGAAATTAATTTTTTATCCGCATGGTTAACAAGACCAAGTGCTTCAGATTGGTTGATGTCGAGCCGAATGTTTTACGCATGAGCTTCAGGTCGTGAGCTAGGCACCCGGACGTCGCCATTATAAACGAACACAAGCAGCTGCACATTAACGGCGACGTAAATAATCCTAGCCTCTTAGTCAAGTCCTGCATAACATCCTTCGTATAAGCGGTATGTTTTTCGTTCAGCCCAAACCACCGCACATAAGCGCACTTTTAAGCAAGAGCCATCGTGACAAAATGCGGCCGTTCTTCTGCTCACGGTTGTATGCCGCCAATGAGCAAGCGCAACGTCTATATGGAGCCCTGCAAATTTGGCGCCCACGAAAGCGCATGCAAGCATTCGGAGAGTTTTGCAAAATAAACACTTGAAGAAGCGGTGATGTAGACGCTGTGAGAGAGAAAGGAAGGCGAAAGGTTAATAGACTAAGAAAGAAGTCGTCGCCTCTGAGCGTACCTTGGATTTCTCTGTCCGGTATTGCACTGTCTTCGGGATCGGTGCACGTATGGGGAGTGCTTAAGCCCTGATTCGCCTCCGCCGCGGGTCAGCCCGGTATTGTGCTGTCTTCAGGATCGGTCCACGTATGGGGAGGGATTAGCGCCTTCTTTGCCTCCGCCGCGGGTCAGCCCGGTATTGCACTGTCTTCGGGATCGGTCCATGTAGGGAGAGTGCTCGACGCCTGCTTCGCCTTTGCCGCGTTTCGGCCCGGTATTGCACTGTCTTCGGGATCGGTCCACGTATGGTAGTGATTAACGCCTGCTTCGCCTCCGCGGCTGGTTAGCCCGGTATTGCACTGTGTTCGGCATCCGCCCACGTATTTTTGTGAACACACGGACACGATCCTGGGGGAACTCCCTCTAAAGCTTCGCTGTAAAAACGAAAATAATGTGTGCACATCAATGCAATTTACCACACTACAGCAACAGCCCGCATATGAAATAGCAGGGCAATGCAAGGATGTTGAGCACAGCCTGAATGAACAATGCTTCTCTCCCCCAGTGCTCAACGCCTTCTTCACACCGCCGTGGGTCGGCCCGGTATTGCACAGTCTTCGGTATCGGTCCGCCTATGGGGAGTGCTTAACACCTGCTTCGCCTCCGCCGCAGGTCGCGCTGACATTTGGCCATCTCCGAGATCGGCCCACGTATGGAGAGATTAGTGTCTACACACGGACACGATCTTAGGGGAACTAGTCCCTAACAGCTTCGCTGTAAAATTAGTTATGTCCATTTGTTTTAATAATATTAATAATTATTTAAGTAATTGACTAATTTTTGTTGATGACGACGACGACAAACGCGGGAACAGTGGCGCGGGCACGATAGCGCCAACCAGCGAGCTTTATATGACGATGCTGGAGCCAATCCCTATGATAGTTTTTGTGAACTCGGAGACACGATCCTGGGGGAACTAGCTCTTTTTCTTTTTGCCGAATTTCTTTTGCCGAACGGAGATGTTCAAGCACAGTTACTTTCCACTGGCCATTGAACTCTAGAATTCACTGCCTGGAAGCATCCGCTCTTTACCTATGCAAGAATTTTCGAAAGCAATTACATATACTTGATATTTATATTTTCTTGTGTGCCTGTATCTCGTTTTCTTGCTTTCCTTTTTTTTCACTACCCACTCCTGCAATAGCCTCACCGACGTTGCAGTATATATAAATAAATAAATAAATAAATAAATAAATAAATAAAGCTTCGCTGTAAAAAGGAAAACAATGTGTGAACATCAATGCAATTCAATAGACTAGAGCCACAGCCCGCATGACAAATAGCAGGGCAGTGTAAGGGTGTTGAGCACAGCCTCAACCATGGTTGGCGCCCCCACCAAAGTCGAACTAAGTGCAGTGAAGTTTGGTTTTCTAGTCACACCACAATGAGGGCCGTCGCATCAAAGACCTCGGATCGTTATCTCGCAACCTCAGAAGTTTATGATTAATACTAAGACCTCTTTCATGCAATATCGCTGTTATATATACACTGCTTTTTGTTTCATGCAATATCACCGCTATAAACATAGCCCTAAGAGGGCCAAGTTGCAACAGTTCTTGAAATTGTCTCCGTTTAGTGGAACTTATCTATCCTTCTGTGTGTGACGATCGGCTAGAGGCCCGGAAGTCATCAGGAGAAATTATTATTAACATATACGAAGGATATCTTATGAGTTTCTGAGGACCAAACAATTATGTCAAAATAAAATGCATATTTGAAAAGGTATTCTTTTTCTCTTCTATTCGTAGCGTATGCATAAAACACTTCACTTGCATCTCACGGCGTTCACCCAGACACTGTGACATGTACACGGAGTGTGCTCCGCAGGACAAAGGCTTTTTGATGTCGCTTGGCTCCCAGAAGAGTTCTTCATTTGAAATACGTACATTTTCTTGCAGCACTTTAATTCTTTCTTTTTTTATGTTGGTCGTGGAGAGCTATCGTTTCATTAGCAGCCAGCACTCCGGCAAGTTCCTCATTAGACAACCTAGCTATTAGAAATGGGTCCTTACATTAAGTTTGGGACGTATGTGTGTTCTGTTCCCGAGTTTTTTGCTTATCTGCTATTTTACATGATTTTGGATATAAACAACACTTTCTTTTTAATGAACTAGGAAGCGAGCAAATGACAGGCCGAACATTTGTTGGTCACACCCGTATGGAGTTCGTGGAAGCTCACGCGTTACGTTTGCATCAATCTTAAGATCTGTACGTGTGAACACTGCTTTTTTATTTCTCTATTTCCCGTTGCTGTTTGTATTTTATTTTTAGTCTCTGAACTTGGTACCTAATTCCCCATTCTGTGTTAGAACCTAGAGTGAAAGTACGTAGCACACTTTGTTGTATTGCAAATAAATCATTGGCCTTTGAAAAATACGTTCGTTAAGTCTGCATGAATATGTCTCCATGAATGCACAGCGTGTTTTCAGATTGCGTACACAGATGAAGTGGACATTTTGCTAAAGTATACTTCACGTGTTAGCAAAAGAACTTATGCCTTCACAAACTACGTATATATCGGGCAATCGATATAACGAAGGCACAGGCACTCGGCCAATGTACACGATACCTAAATTCAAATTCATCTGTCCTTCGAGATAATATGCCTGCATTCCATCTTGCCTGCTTGCAACCACTTCCTGGCACACTTTACTTTGCCTGCCATGCCACACAAAAGTGTCGTACCCGCTTACAACAGCGCGTCCAGTTAAATGCAGTCAGCACGTTTGCCTTTTTTTTTCTTTTTTTGGTAATTGAGATAACAGCACTTTGTGCGCAAATACAGGGAAATGCAAGCAATATTCAGCACCAAAAATCGCTTGCAATCTTGATAGCAGAAAGGGCTCATTGCGGTAGGGCAGATCGTACAAATGTAGCATAAAACACAATGGAGAAATCGCGGTCATTCAAGGTTAATTTTGCGTCGTAGCCATGTACTTGGAAGGCTGGGAATGGAGCCGCTGCCAGCTTCGATAAGACGGGAAAATCGCGCCTCGTTATACATTTTCTGACTACTGAATTGTTCTTTTGACGACAGTCGCCGCGGTAAACCGGTGGCTTTACCGCTTTTGCCCCACCTGTCGCAGCCTGGCGGAAGTGCACCAAAGCTTCTGTCATTCTTTGTGTGCGCTTTACATCACCCCTGGTGGTCACATTAATCCGGAGCTCTCCATTAATGCGTGCGTCGTATTCTACAGCAGGGTCGAGATCCCCTTGTTCCACAATATGAATTCCTGAACCATGCCTTGATTTTGTCCTCCCTTCCTTCTTTTGACATGAACGGCACTGGCGGTACGATCACGGTAGCTGGTCGCGAGGTCACATGCGCCTGGCAGGTAAAGAGGTGAAAACAAGCTAGCGTGTGCTAAGCAGTGAAACTTCCGACATTTGCAAAACAGTTACGGTAGGCTCACTATCGAACATGCTGGTGTGCCTTGCTGCTTCAAAATAAACATTGTATAAATAAAAGAACAGAACGGCATAAAAGAAGCGGCTCGAGACATGTTTCTTGTACTCACTAGAGCGATATCTGTCAGTCTTACGGACGCGGCATCCTTGTTGCGGCCAGCGGAAGTGAACAGGAATATTCGTCCGTTCAACAAACGTTCAGACGTGCTGGCAAAATCCCGCCGACTTATTCGACGTCTCAGAATAGTGTAGTCGTATTGCCGGTATAACGTCGAGGCAGCGCAACCTTGCAGCAAGTGCAGTTACCAAGATTTGCAGGTGTGCTTGTTGGTGACGGGTCATATTCGACTAACCCTTGTGAACGAGGACAAAAGTTTCTCATACAAAGTCAAGTTCCCGGTTAAACAACGACTGCAGCGAACAATCCACAGCATAGCGAATAAAGACAAAACATTGAAGAATACCATCCGCCCGGCGTAGCAGTTTGTTTTCGCGCAGCTGCCATGATCGGTTATCTTACCCCTTTTAGCCTTTTCGCCGCACATGAAAGCTGTTGAATGTGGTAGTTGTACACTACTACTTATATAAACAGATCTATACTATCATCAACCGCATAAGCATGGGCAGCAGTTACACTAACTATATGTATACCACTCACCGTTGTCGACGGTGACCAATCCACATAAAACGGCAGCCTCGGAAGCACAAATGAATGAGAAATAGCTGTGTGAGCCCTCCGTGTCCGCGTAGGGATGTGGTCTAGTGGTTAGTGTTTTCGGTAGTCAGGCGAAGTACCTGAGTACGATTAGCAGTGTGTACATGTTTTTGTATTTGTGTTTCCATGTTTGTGTAATGAGTATCACCAATTTTTTATTACCCGGTTATAACTTATATGTATGAAACCGCATGCGAAAGAACACTGGGCGACACCTGTCTATAAAAAAGTTTTCTTTTTCATGAAAAATGCGTATTGGAACGCATAATCTTGAGCCGGATGAGCCTTTTAGTAAGGCGGACAGATATGATCTCAAATACCGCACAATGGTTTCGCATTACGCGTGCCCTTTTCCAAGCCACTCATTTCTGCAACAGATAGGGCCATTTTATGTAGGAAGCATATGCACGAGCCGAATAAAATAGGCTGCATACGCAGTAGGCCGCCTCGAGAGAGCCGTTTACAGGCGAAAAAATTTTGGTCTACTTCACGAGTTATAATGCCTTGTTTTAAAGGTCTGTATTTACTAAAGGCGTACGAAAGAGACACACTCTTGGGATCGAATGACAATCAAAGAAATTGAAGTTTTCCAAAAGCAGTTGCAATTGGTGGTCATGGTAATATCTTATTCGGTCATAAGAATCATTTGATTCGCTTTTGCTAGATGAGATTTCGAAGGAAAAATGTCTTGCTCCGTGAAGACTGGCAGCAAAACCGTGAGTGTTTGGTGCGGTTGTCCATCACGGAGGGTTGCCGCGTTCAGGATACGATTTCCTCCGTGTGGATGCCAATGACGGGCCTTTCTGATAGTATGTGAAGTGTTCCCGACCAAACAGCGCACAACGGGGGAGCGACAATAATCTCCCGCCTCTGTTTGAGTTCATATTTGGCTGTGGTTAACGTCACTGGTGCAATGCGTTGCGGTGAATGACATGGCAGTCCTTGAGCAACCATGAGATATTTGAGGTTGTTGCATGTAGATTGAGTCCACACTGTGATGTGGCCAGCAATAGAAACTCACTAAGTGATGAGGCACAGGACTCTAGGGATAAACTTATGTTTTGAGGAACAACCAAAATTTATTGAAATCAGAAAACTTGAAGTTGCAGGTTTATTTTATTTATTCTGTGAACGAGTCATGCCAAAGAACACTTTGCAGTACGAAGACGAGACAGTCGATCGACTGCTGTAATGTTAGCTTTATTTCTCTGCTTTACTTGAAGGCGCGGTCTTATTAGCAGGTACGTAACAATTGACTCGGCTGGTAGTTGGCATACAGTATCCGTACATGCAATATCCCACTCTGCACTGCTGGGAGTTCAAGCTTCTCTCTGCAAAATCTTCTGCGAGCTGCATATAGAAATTAACAGAATCAACAAGCACTTCGTTAAATAATATATAAAAAAAACTATTTTACTCGCTGTACACATCGTAACGGTTTAAACTACTTGAGATTTCTTCCGTAATTTCTAAAAATGTTCCAATGGTCAGCTTTGCAAGAATAGAATATTTGCACGTCAAGAACTTTCTGAACAATGGATGCGCCATGACAGCTGTATTAAAATCTAGCTCGTGCTAATACAAGTGTAGCGTGTAGATAATCAAAGCAGTCTGTGCTCATTGTAAATATTATTCAAGTCTGTATTCGCATTATACCTGTTTTATTACAGCTTTTTTTCACAGTAGGAAGCTGTATAGTAATAAAGTAAAGTGCCTTTCTTATTGAGATTAGCCTCTGCATAGTTTTTTCCACACTTATCAACTGTCGCAGTGCCATCACGCAGTTCTCTAAATAACATACCTTACAGAATATGTAAATAAATTGTCGTGAACGTCATAATATAGCGTCTCTTATAGAAAGACTTTTCAGGATGTCAACTATAGAGAGCGGAAAGAAAAATGCACCTGGACTCGGGCGGATAAACGACCAATAGTTAATTGTTTATCCTGTGAACCGCCTATCTCGTTACATAAAATGAACGGCCCCTAATTACGGCGTAATCCTGCGGTTCTGAGAACTGGGCATGACGACATGCATGTGCAGTGTTGTCAATGACGAGAAGGACCGATGTGGGGTCTCTATTTATCACACAGAGAACAACAGTTCTTTACAGGAGGTTTCTATTCTGTCGCTGCATTGGCAAGAGTGGGCAATTCAAAAACGACAGACAAAGAGAGCGTTATGCGCATGGTAAATGTAATAGCCGGGCCTGATTAACCGGCAGAGCATTGTAGTCGATGTCAACGAGCACCTTCATTTAGCCAGGCCCGTGTTGTAGACTGATGCCAAGAAAAGCCGTGTAGATTAATACATGAAAGTAACTACATAAAGAAGAAGTCTGGCAATTTCGCAATAACACTATTCAAGAAATGAGAACAGAATTGTGCGTCTTTGTAGAATCGCAACCTAGAATCCCGCAAAGCAGCTTTATTTGAGTAGTCGCAGACAGAATCTAAGTTGCCTGTACATAAATAATCATATTTTGAAACGTTGTCCGTGTATAAATAGTATGTTTGAAATCTTGCTGT
Source organism: Dermacentor andersoni (assembly GCF_023375885.2). Classification (NCBI taxonomy): domain Eukaryota; kingdom Metazoa; phylum Arthropoda; class Arachnida; order Ixodida; family Ixodidae; genus Dermacentor; species Dermacentor andersoni. Next base: position 95,404,119 of record NC_092821.1, read on the forward strand.
TTATTTCTAGACTTCGAGAACAGATCCTTCAGGGTCCCTTTAAGACTTTTTTTTTTTAAAAAGTGTACTGCAGTAATGCGTATTCACTTTGTCGTAGCGTTTGCCTCCATTTCGCCGTTTCTCATCTCAGGGGCATTTGTAGTTCTGCGTGGGCAAAAGTTCCATTCAGCGCCGCTTATAAAACGGCAACGTAAAGCTCCGCTGCGCTTCTATGCGTAATTCATTACAATGGCTGCAATGACCTTACTTACGTTGAACTTTCTCAGCATGTCTTCCATAACTTGACCCTTACATATGGCATACATAGAAAGGTGACTGGCACAGTTCAACTATTGCGCCTAATTAGGGTAGCATTGTGGATCAAACGACTAATAAAAATGAAGGTTAAAAATATCCGTAACATATATTTCAGCCGTAAACGGTAAAAAAGTGCGACGCATCGCAAATAGAACAATTTCCATTTTTGTTAAATTTAATCTTGCTGTAAGCCAGTGTTCCATCAGGTGATTAGGAAACATATATAACAACGGCCACGTGACTTCCTACAACACTCTCTTAAGAATCTTTTTTAAAGCTGTGTGCAATCCCTACACAATGAACTTCGCACACAGTTTTTCAGAGAAGTTGGTCTAATTTTACTAAGCTTGATGACGGCGCTATTTGTAGTTATGCATGGCAAACGGGCTAAATAGAGTGCCGCTCATAACACTGTCTTTTAGGAATAACCGCTTTATTTATAAGCCCAAAAGAAATGTAAATAATAGTTTTTGGGCCGATAGATTAAAGTCTAGTAGCAGGTTCAATATAGATGGTGCATACAGGTTATGCGTAAGGGAGAAAATACGAACAACACTGCAATGCAACATGTCTGCGAATATAAACTTTATGGGCTACTTAAAAACACACTGTGCCGAAATCTAACAACCACCAATTAACACTTGTTGAATTTGAATTTGAATTGTGTGTAAACGAGCAATTCACAACATAAATATAAATTTTAGAAAATCGAAGACAATTAAGTAAAGGAGAGAAAGAAAAAGAACAGACACGCAGCAGTAACACGAAATTTTACCATTCTGCTTTATCACAGAAGTAATACAATTAAAAACTCTGTTTGAAATCTCTAAAAACCTTAATTTCTATTGGTAGCTCATCCTAAACTATGCGTCGGCAAACTGAATAAACCGCTCACTGTACAAGTTGCTGCATTTTGGTAGGTTGAAATTGCAATTAGAAACTCGTCAAGTGATACAGCTCGGGATAAAGAAAGTATTCAATGGCAGTCGAGAATTACTTTGAATAATGCCGCTTATCGTAAAGCAGATGTTATGATTTCACAATGACATAAATCATAAGGTACCAAGCTGTTCAAAAAGGTTTGTACTTGAGTAGCATAACGGTTGGAGCTAATAATGCACAATGCGCGTTTTCGAAGACACAGTAAAGGCGATGACTATGTTATATATGTAAGTCCCTAATACGCAATGCAATAGGTAATGTCAGAGTGATAGTACAAAAGTATAAGTATAAGAATTGAAGTACAGTAGAGGAAACCTACGGTATGGTTTTCATCAGAGTAAAGGACTCAAGAACTAATTTCTTACATAGATCTTTACGTGGTCCATCCGATATAAATCACTGTTGAAAAAAACTATTAATTATTAGACAAAACACTAGCTCAATTAAACTGGCGTCCAGTGAAACAGAAATGAAACTGTAGTCAATTGCCATTTGTATCGAAAACACGGCATATTTTTTTTTGTTACGGTACACGTCAGTGGATTGTAAAACTGGCAGAAAGAGCTGACAACTCGGTTATTATACTGTTCTGCAGAGTTATAACCAATTTATTGTTAAATGTAAGAGCAACGTCATCTTCATACATCAGAATTTCTGTAATGTGCTGAGGAATGTCAATTATGTAAAGTCAAAGTAATAAAGGACCCCGTGCAGACAACTGTGGTACACCGCATGATATATATTCATATTCCCAAAGGAAATCATTAGTCACCACATATTGTATAGGAACTGATAAATAACTCAAAAATTATTTCAGTAAACTATCAGTGAAGCCATAGCCTTTTAATTAGCGCAGTGGTATGGTATGGCTAAATGTGTCGAATGCCTTCTTGATATCTAAAAGCAAGAAAATTAGATTTTCATTTTGGTGCATAGCAGAATTACCACGCTATGAAAATCCTAACACGGCTGTGGATGTTGATTTCTTTGAAGCACGAAAATGTTGTTCGAGAACAATAATAATGTTTTCGTCAACAAATTTGTTTGTTTGTTGGGCAACTAGTTTTTTCAAAAGGTGGGATTTCTCCTAATAATGCAATAGGCTTATAGCTATAGTTGGAACGACAGAAAGCTGAGCTAGTTGGTAAGGATTTGTAACGCAAAGAGGTAAGGCTTAGAGAGACGGACACTAGAGAAGAGAAGCGGGTAGCACGAACGCCGATTATCCACTCAAAGAAGCGCTGAGGCGAAAAAAGAAATGGGACACATAACTCATTCACATATGCTTTAGAAAGGTAGCACCACGTGTCAATTACTCGCTATTTTTCGTTTAATCTAGTTGTGTACCTCACAATCTTCCACTGTTGTCTTGTACCAGCTTTGCTTCGTGAGATAAGCCTAGTGAGCTATTCTTTCCTTCATTTTATCAACATTACAACATATTTATTCGTTTAATACCTAACTGGGCATGAGAGTATTTGTTGCCTTTGTCCTCTTTCCCATTTATTTATGCACCAGTCTTTTCTTTTTCGTATGCTAAGAATCTGTTGTGTCATCCACGGACATATGGATACATCATAATTGCGCTTTGAGTATGTGTGTGTACATTGTGCTAATATATTTTTAACATGCTTTACGAAATTCTGAACATCGGCGTTAACATCAACGTTTTGCAAGGCTGCAAAATCGGTACATTCAAGCAGTGATATCACGCTCGCATAGTCGGCGCAGATAAATAGATTCGGATAGATTCGGTACAGAGGTAACACATAAGCCCGCGGCAATGACATTAAAAATGCACGCTCATAAATTTAAGTCTTGATTGCACAGTATATTTCTAATGAAATCGCAGATTGACTGTTCATTCGAGGCGCAGTCATGACAGCATTTCTGTGGTTGAATGACTGAAGAATAAATACATAATAACTGCAATTATTACCCCATGAAATAATAGTAATATCGCCGGTGATAACAGGATAATTTTGTATTGTGAGCGGCAGCAAGATAGCCTCTATTTCAGCTATATATGAGCTCTTGGATAAACGGCAAATACCAACTATAAGAAGATGAGATTTGAACCTAACAGAAAGTGCGTCGATCGTGTTTGTGCTGTATTGTTGAACATTGCAGCAGCAGAAATCCAGGCCATTTCTGTTGATACAGCCCTTTCTGACTTCCATGGATTTTCCTTAAAGCACTTTCTAGGCTCAGCAAAGGTGCGCATTCATATATGTAGGAGAACTGCCAACAAAACCCAGGGCAGATATATATTATTCTGATAACTGCCACCGCGCGAAAAGCTATACTTAGGCAGTGAGATTACTTGATATCCTGGTATATGGGCGGATTCAGTTTCTTTTAGCCACATTTTCGTGACGCCAATAATGTTGTGAGAATTGTTCTGAGAGAAGTAACAGACAAGGTTATCAAATTTTTTGGACGCTTCTTACATAGAAAGGAAGGATTGAGATATCATAATTGCCATGTTTTGCTTGTTCAATTTGTAATATACTATAAGTTATGAGATTTGACGTAGTAGTTCTGCGGTAACCCGCAATGTGGAGAGAAGTTATGAATAAAGGGAAAATCAGACATCCACCCGTTCGTAGCAATTGCTACAAAGGAAACCCATACGGGTTCCTCGAAAGAAAAGCCTCAGAGTTGAAGAAAAATTCGTCTTGGTCCGGGACTCGAACCCGGGACCACCGCCTTTCCGGGGCAACCGCTCTACCATCTGAGCTAACCAGGCGGCTAGCAGATGGCAGGGCGAAGTGAATTTGAAATTTCCTTTGTAGCAATTGCTACGAACGGGTGGATGTCTGATTTTCCCTTTATTCATTACTTCTCTCCACCTTGCGGGTTTCCGCACAACTACTACGTCAAACACTTGCCTTTGCTTCGTGTTGTCGACAAATTTGACTTCGCCTTGCCAACTGCTAGCCGCCTGGTTAGCTCAGATGGTAGAGCGGCTGCCCCGGATAGGCGGTTGTCCCGGGTTCGAGTCCCGGACCAGGACGAATTTTTCTTCAGCTCTGAGGCTTTTCTTTCGAGGAACCCGTATGGGTTTCCTTTGTAGCAACTGCTACGAACGGGTGGATGGCTGATTTCCCTTTATTCAAGTTATGAGATTGGGCAGTTTTTGTCAGATCCCTTGCGCATGTCCTATGCCACACATTGATTTGGTCAGCCTTTCGCGACAGAAATTTACCGTTTGACAGCCAAGCGAAGCACTAGCTGTTTCCCTTTTTGACTTCCATGGACTTTCCTAGAAGCACTTTCTAGGCTCATCAAAGGTGCGCATTCATATATGTAGGAGAACTGTCATCAATGCCCAGGGCAGATATATTTATTCTGTATTTCTTTGCTGCCTTCAACACTCAGTGTCTCACTTTTAGCGATGCGATCATGACAGCGATGTTTGGCCTCTTCCTGTTTTTCGAGGGCACACGATGGACAACTTCTGTGTCTGAATTCCTGATTTGCGATGTCAACGAAACCAAATGATTTATATTATCGAAAAAGTAATTTTTTCTTTCGCAGAGGGGCGCCGTTTATTTCCGCATTGTACTTTGTATTGTATTGCTCTAGGTGTACTACATTTCTCCTTTGTCCTTTCAAGTCATTTACAAGGCCACTTTTCTTTCTTCTTATCTTCCCAATTTACGGCTCAAGCACAGACAATGTCTTGCCTTAGGGTCCCCATCTCACTCTGGAACTGCTCAAATTTCTTGTTCGAAACATTCATTTATGCCTTTACAGTTTCTAGTTCTCTTTCTCTAAGCCCTTTCAAATCCTTTTTCAGTTCTTCCTGTGCAACTGTAAACTAATCAGCAAGGTCGCTTAACAACTCTGCGGAGCACCTGGATATGTAATTTGTAGAAAAGGCCGCAATTAACCCACAGAACATAAACTGTGCTTTTAAATTACTTATGACGTGTATTTTAGTTTCGCCAATATAAGCAGTGGATTTTACAGTTCAGTATAACGCAGGAAGATGAAAAAAATAAAGGCTCAGCTAATATTTCCAATGTTTCTAATGAAACCAGGATCGCGAAATTTCACCACACACTACGCTTAACATTTCTTTTTCATTTTCACCGAAGTTGAACATGGTGATTTGTGCAATTCTTTGAGGACGCGGGATTCTTTTTCTACATAAGCGTTAAATTGCCAACTAACAAATAGCTCGTATGGTTCCTCAACCAAATAATATATTTTACTTGAACGAAATATAAGCAACGTGCCTTGCATAGCACACTAAGTAGACCGGAACAACCAACCGCACGCCTAGTATACCACGGTAAAATTGGGACAATAATATTCAGTATTTCTTTTTGTTGCGCTTATTTAACCTAGCTATTTGAAACGTTGGGTACAGGTAGTAGTTCGCATATTCTCCCATTATGGAATCTCTCCCGTTTTTGGTCTACCAAGGGAAGCTGGGAAACTTCGCTAGCGTTCAATAAACCACCTTTAATGGGTTACAAACGACGATGTAAGTGTTTATTTAGGCCCTACTTGACAAACACACCTAAAATTTCTCACTATTACCGCCTTAGAGTGCAATTTATTATCTGGTATTTTAAGCGTGCCGGCCAGCGAACAGCGAAGTCGATCGGTCTCACAGGGAACGCCAGAATCGCCCAATATTTCTATATGTATTGTCCCGTGGCTACAACGTGGCCCGCAGCAGCGCGTTGCTTAAAAGTTCACAGCAATCGAGCGCTTTTTTTTTTTCGTTTGATGAAGGCGCAAACGCAACACGCTCTCTTCAGTCCGCCCGAACTTTAGGGTACCGCCTGTCAGGCCAGCCAAGCCAGCACGCGATGCACTATGGTCTAGTTGGTTCAGCGTGAGATGGGACATCCTGTATTGCCGCGCCGTCCACGGCAAAGCGTGGCAAAGGCCGCCGGTCTCACAGGCTGCGCCAGAGCGAAAACTGTATGTGCCTGCATTTGCCGGTGTACTGAATGTCCAGCACACATGGTGTTCATGTGCGCGTCCGCTGGAGCGTGCTGTGGACTTCAGGTTTCGCACAATTCGTCTGAATCAAAAATGCGCGAGTAGTCGTTCTTGCTCAGAAAAAAAAAAAACGGGAAAACAGGCGTATAGCGTTTCCAGTACCGACTAGTTGCACAAGCTGCGAAGCTGTAGAAAAGGAAACAGCAGTGTGCGCAAATGGTGGTGTTCTACATGTGTGTGACAGTCGTTCCCGCACATGGGCCACGCTTTGAAAATTGCAGTAAATTTCCGCGTGAGTTGCGTAAGTGCGTTTCTTCCTGGAATTTAGAAATAACAAAGCCAGGCTAAAGGTAGCATCCTCCTTGTCCAGTAATATTTTTTGTGTGCTACTATTATGTGCCCTTTTTTCTAGGTGTTCTAATCGTTTTTGGAGAAAAACCTTGCCCAGCTTAGGGGACACCAGCGACAATTCTGCATGTAACCTCAGTTCGTACACTGTGGGTTCAGCCTGTCAATATACAGGGTGCTTGCATGTAACTTGTGCCAAGGATTTAAAAATAGTGGTTAGCCGCAGCTGAATGAAACGAATGGCATATGGTTCGTCGTAACGTGACGCTCCTTAGAGTATTTGTTTTATTCCGGTGAATTAGTTAATTAACTAAGATGAATTGTGCAAAAAATTTTAACATTCACTTTTGGGCCATGTGCGTTTCGCTCTGTTGTAGAGGGGGTTCAGAAAAGACCGATCCAATTTTTTGTGGCAATGTAGAAGTTGCGTGGTGATTCTTTTTCAGCGTTTATAAAGAAAGTCCTCGAAATATAAAATAAAACCACGCGACTGCGCTCTTGCGTTTTTTTAAATATTTCGCACAAGTTACGTCAAACACCCTTTATTTATTATCATACTCATCATAATCATCATCCGCCTGGCTACGCCCACTGCAAGGCAAAGGCCTCTCCCATATTTCTCCAACAACCCTGATCATGTGCTAATTATTGCCATGTTGTCCCTGCAAACTTCTATTTATGAGACACACCACCTCTAGCCCTCCTTCTTTCGTTCAGATTAAGACGTTCCTCACCCTCAAATGGGGGGAAGTCTTTAAGTGTCGTTATAATAGGCATGCCCATTAAGTTTGCTGCTGAAGTGCAGCTAGGCTGGGCTGCCCCATTTTATTGCATACTTGCCCTAGTTCAGACAACTTGGAGTTGAAATGGCCGTGTCCATTAGGCGGACAAGAACAGTACAGCCCCCTGGTGTGACCGCAATGCCTGGCACCGTCGTCTGCTTGCATTCCTTGAGTGGTTGTCTACTAAGCCCACTGTTACAGGCTCGCAAAACGAGGTTGCTTTCAGACCTCACATTGCAAATAATTTGCAATTGTTTCAATGTCTCGAGCATCAAGAGTTGAAAACTAATTGATCTCAGAGAATACGAATTCTGAAGCAAGTGACCTATGTGAATACTTTGGTGAAATTGTATTTAAATAACAACTTAATGACAACCAGAATTTTCTGACATAATATATTCTAAAAGGAAGCTCGGTGCCGCATCTCAATTAGCTTCATATTAGCTGGAACTTCCGCTTAAGGTATAAGGCTTAAGTTTTCGGGAATAACCTTAAGATGTTACCAATAATTCAACAATAAAAGATATCATACACGAATAAATGCCTATGTAAAGGTATTCTTCAAATATTATTTGTAATATCGGCAGACTATACCTCTTTTTAGCATGCGCGAATAATAGGCTGATGCATCAAATTTTGGCTATCCCAACAACCGCAATATTTATGAAGGTTCTGAAGATGTGAAAAGCAGATATTTAAAGAAAAAGTTGAAATGCTTTATGACTGCTCTCCCTTCAATCTGTTTTTAATATTAAGTGACTGTTCATTAAAAAGTAGATCTTTTATTAGGAAATAAGTCAAATAATAAGATATACGTGAGATGAGAAAAATAATATTATTAATGAACAGAAAAATTAATGATCGACAAAATTCACTCAGTCCACAAGTCTGTTGTAACTTAAAATTTGTTCCCCCCCCAATAGGCCCTCCAAATATTGAGTTCATTACTTCTTTTCACTCTATCGATGTTTTTTCTAATGTTAAAATATATTACAATATATTTAAAAAGTATTCAGAATTAAATTTCAATATTACAAAATTCGCAGGGTTTTTCATTTTATCCCTAAGAAGACTTGAAGGCGAAAGCCGAAGTGCCGATGCACGATGTGCCGATGACCAAAAGGCGAGGGCTCGTACCCTTTTTGTACCTTTTGTGTGGTCGATGCGTTTTCGCTCTTGGACTCTAACGGTCGACTGACTGATGTTACGTATCAGGCTTTTGTGTTAAACAAAAGAGAACATGAAATTATGCGAGAGCATAATTTATGCAATTATATGCACAGATGCGGATTTTGATTATTACGCAACATGTGTGTAGTAGTGAATTCACACCACGTGCTGCCTATACCACCACTCTTTGAAAATAAGTCAATAAATACATTTTAATATACAGTGATGTGCACATAGCTATCACGCGAGGCAACTTCTATTTCGTGCCACGCGTTTCTCTCTATTTCGCAATCAAGTTATCAAGTTGAGTAATCAATGGGAGATGATTACAAAGAAATTGTGATGTCTTGTTTGCTGCAGATTGATTTAGCTCTAGTTTCTCTGTTTAGCCTCGTTCGCAAGCCCTTCACGTTGACATTCAAACCAGTGTTTGGTGTACCCGCCGTGGTTGCTCAGTGGCTATGGTGTTAGGCTGCTGAGCACGAGGTCGCGGGATCGAATCCCGGCCACGGCGGCCACATTTCGATGGGGGCGAAATGCGAAAACACCCGCGTACTTAGATTTAGGTGCACGTTAAAGAACCCCAGGTGGTCGAAATTTCCGGAGTCCTCCACTACGGCGTGCCTCATAATCAGAAAGTGGTTTTGGCACGTAAAACCCCATACTTTTTTTTAGTGTTTGGTGCTGAGTGTATTATTTACCTTCAAGCACTTTGTCATGAACGGAAGTTGCCGCGTCACAAGCCGAGTTCTAGGACGTCCTTTAAGGCAAAGTTTCCTGCAGCTTGTGGGGTACTGTAATATTAGAAATATATATTCGCTTTGTATTACAAGGCAAATTGAGAGTAAGTCTACGTGATAATAAAATGGGACTACATTCCCTATTTTATTCTTGATGCCATGCTTCAAAGTTCTTACCATATGACGTCCAGATTTCAACCCCTTGTACAAGCAGCCGCCCTTTCGGTATAACGCTGAAAAGTAGAGAGAGAGAGATGAACGTATTTCAGAAACAGCTTTTTGCCCAAGTCTTTTTCACAAATTACACAACATATACTTCAGGAGCATGGAAAACTCTACGGACGTGCTCTACAAGAAGCTGGCACTACCATCGGCTTCCACATCACTTAGTTTGGAAGCTTGGGTTTTTTGGTGATTTATTGCAAAAGGACACAGCGCGAGAAAGAGAAGGACACGACAGAGCGACACGCACACAGCGCTGACTCACAACACTTTATTAATGAATCAAAGAAGCTATAAATATATAGGTGCTAACGTTCGGGTCATATGTGACTGATCGGCAAAAAACATGGAATATAATTTGCAATGCTCAAAATGATAGCCACGTACCTACAGAGCACGCAAAATGCGCGTGGTAGCACCGTATATATTTATTCCTTTATTGCTGCATGAATGAGCTCTTGTAAGTCAGTGCTGTGTGCGTGTCGCTCTCTAGTGTCCTTCGTCTTCTTTGCGCTGTGTCCTTTTCCAATTATACATCACGTTACTTAAAAGGAGGTACGCTACAAAAAGGGTTGTGCAAGTATGGGCCTAAAATACACAACAAATATTAAATGGTGCCCTACTCTGTGAATATGAGCAGTGGCTAGTTCGACATGCTCAAGCCAGAAGTGATGATCGTCGATGCGTGACAATTTGTAAGAAGAGCTGGGTATCCTCTGTGTGCCTCAATTCACTATAACCGCCCTGAAATGATGGGCTGTCGAACAAGAGATGTCGCTTTAAGCCAATATTTCGACAAGGGCAATTGTCTTCGTCAGGACACTAACTACTTTCCTTAGCAGCACTCTTTATTTACGCGTACCTCACTCTCCTTCACCCTGAATGGGGAGCAGGACGAGTGTAGGCCTGGGTGCGGTGGGGTGGAATCATTTTTATGAGAAGCAGTGTGCGGGGAGTCTACCAAGGTAATGAAACGACCGTCAGAGCACCAAGACGTAGGCGGTTGTTTTATGACCTACATGACACGGATGTCAATACATTCATGTGATGACATTTATGCTCGTCATACACTGTTGTCATACTATGCCAATTTTGCTATATACCAAGACATAGGCGGCTGTTTCTTGAGCTACATGTAACACATGTCACGATATTGATGTGATAACCGGTCATGTATGTTCTTCATACACTCTTGTCATACGACGCCAACTTTGGTACCTGCCAATTTAACGAAACCACCTGGACAGCACCAAGACGTACGCGGCTGTTTCCAGAACTACACGACACACATGTCATGATATTCATGACATCACCGATAATATATGTTCGCCATACACTCTTGTCATACTATGCCTATTTTGGTACATACCAAGTTTACGAATCCACCGTCAGAGCACCAAGACATAGGCGGCTAGATTGATACAGTTCTACATATGTTGATATCTTCTACAAGAAATAAAAAGAAAAAACAGGAAGTAGAAAGACCGGAAATGACAGAGAAGGAAAAATGGAAGTATGAAGTTGTGAGAGTAAAGGTGAAGAAAGGGAATATTGCTATTGGCTTCTTCTGAGTAGTGTAGATATCAGTCGGATCCAGAGTATAGTTTACGGACCTAGGCAGGCGCAGCAAATTTAGTGTACGGCTTTACGGTGAAATAAGAAAACATTCAAATAGCTTCTCTGAAGTTCGAAAGAGGTGGGAAAAGGGGAACAATGCCTACGTTCGGTGAGGGTCCTTCAATGGCTTCAAATGAAGAAACAAATTAGACGGATCTGGTTCCTTTAAAAAGTACAAATGAAAACTGAAAGAACATGCATACGAATACGCATACCCTGTCGCAGGTGATGACTAGTGTAATTTAAATATTATTGACTATCCGCAGGCTTTCTTCAAAGCGTAACTTTTTATTTTCCCTGTTCAGGTGAAACTTTCGCATTAAGGAAGTTTTTTGAGTAGTAAATTGGTGCATGCTGCGTGCATTAGAACTGTTTAGGTGTGAAAAACGGCTACTAAAGGAGTTTAGTGCACTTCTTGGGGCGTTTTCGTATAATTTGAAAATGCTTCATTGAGAAAAATGGCGTCAGACACTCTGATGTAAATTTTTCAATCACCCGTACAGAGATTTGTGATCCAAATTCAGCGTAAGTTATGGCACTATTCCTCTGAAGTACCGTAGAAAATATGGTTTACTGTGCTTGATATAAGACAGCTGAAGTATTCAAACACAACAAACTGCAAAATTCGCCTCATGAAGGGTAAATATTATAGTGATTTGACACTATTACATAATAATGCGAATGCTTAAGGTTGTTCAGTTATATATGACTGGAAATTGTTTAACTTACCGTAATCCTTAGGTGGGGCTGCAGGATAAAACCAGAAATTAAATGTAATATTAATTCTGAATGTCAAGTGTTCTTACATATTTACGAGTAAGCAGTGTTTTGCTTTCTTAATATTGTGACCTAATGTTGTCATTCTGTGTCGTGTAGTAAACGTTTTACAGCAGTATAATTATTTTGTAAAATTAGCTTAGCTCTTAAAAGCAGCACCAGAATACTAGTACGCGCCTGACTTGCTAAATTTAGCAGAATTCTATGAAAAAAAGCGTAACATTGTAAGCTTCGACAAAAGGAATGGAAATGTATCATGGCAGCAGTACCTCTGGATCACCTGTTTGTTTTTGTACATCCTTATGATATACTTTTAGCATTATGGAATTTTTAGCGTTAGAATCCGTACACTATTCGGTGGCTCCAATATCAGTGTAAACAGGCGACTAAGGTGACAGGCTCCATATTGTAGCAAATTCTTCCATAATAATGGACCACAACGTGAAACAGCAACAGTGGGATGAAAACTTCAAGAGCAATCATCGTATTTTGCTTACTATTACTATAACATTACTTGAACACGCCCTTCTTCAACCACTTCATTTCTTGACTTTCAACAGGTAATTTAGAAATGATAGAAATAAACATATATATTTGAAATGGCGGAGAAGAAACAGCTTTCCGGACGTATGCAAATGCATGAAGAAAAATAAATCACGAATCATTGTGTCTAAAGTAGATACAATGTTTGGGTGAATTGCACACAATGTTCTGAAACTTATGAATTGAATGTGTTGTCAAACTGTGCCGAATTTCACATTGAGCGGACCTACGTAAAGGTTTCATTCAGGAGCAATCATACCCGGAGAATGAATTGCTAGCTTGATGAATGCGCTAGAACACAATAATGGCAAGGACCATTCTATGCGCATGAATAAAAGAAAGACACATACAGGAGTGAAACACTGCGATTCACATACGAAGCGATGGAGTGAATGTTTAATATAATCAAGAAGATACCCATGTAAGCTGAAAGAAATCAAATATTTAGACTGTTTGGAACCGTTTAAATAGGTAGATCATTATGTAGACCAAATACTACTACTAATTTCTCAGTGCTTTTATGTCATGCAAAAAGAACACCTTATTTTTCACTCCAAATTGACGTCTATTTCATATGTGAGCGTCAACCATTCGTAATTTCTTTCAGATCATAACTCACCCGAGCGCCGTTTGATTCTTTTCGTTGGTACGTATAGAAAGAAAATGCATGCTGTTTTGGTTAGTGTGCGATTTCGCTAGCACGAGTCTTGCCGGGAAAAACACAGTGTAGTTTTTCTCCCCTTCCAGATTTCTTTGATCATTTCATAGCAAAAGTTCCATAGCAAAAGTGCTGAATCCAGAAAGCGCATGTGTGCGCGGAAAATAGTCATACTTGTCATGCTTAGTATTTGTACCTTGAAGTGATTTGGTACATAACGTTTAAAATAGAATGCCGTAAATGGTGAATGCATGACTCCGTATATATAGCGAATCTTTACAGTGCCCCAAGAACAGGAACACAAGTGAATGAACAAGCGTGAACTTTTCATACTCCTTTGCGCCTTTGTGCAAGCTAGAAGGGTTTGTGTGTTGTGTCTTGATATACGTTACTTGTTTAACTGCATTTTGGAAAATGTTTTTTACTGGCTACACAATTTTGAGAGATGTTTGCAGGCATCAGAAGAAAATTTCGAGCATATAGAAGTGGATAAGTTTCCCCCAGTTTTTTTTTCTTACCAAGAAAATTCAAAATGCTTTTGGCTTCACTATTCATAAATAGCGAACAATGTTTGGGAATGTTTTCTATCTATAAAAATGAACAGAAATTCTGAGCATTGTCTATTTATGCGTAAGCCTTCTTTTGCTAGGCTGGTACTTGAGTTTTGATTAGTTATTTAGCTAGCTTATCCATACCCACCCATCGCTACCAATCATCTGTTATCACACCATTATAACTATTGCATGTGTTAACTGTACTAATTAGGCATTTATTGGCCAGATGTATGGTATGAACTGAGCCGAAACAACGTCCCAACCGGTCTTTTTGTTTTACTGCACAACAGCTTCTAATATTACCATTTTATTTTCTTACGACCTTGGCTTGGTGACGGCGACGTCACCATTTCTGCCAAGGCTACAAATCATCTATTATTACACAGTTATCACACCTACAAATCAGCTTTTCAATCATGTTTTGTATTCCACAATTTCAAAGCAGTCGATTTGCCACGCACGCTAGCAATGGGGGAAAATAAGCTCATCTACCAATCACATGGAGCAATCAGCTTTTCTTCATTTTTGTATTCCGCGATCTAAAAGCAGTCGATTTTACACGTACACCGGTAATGGGGAAAATAAGTTCATCTACCAATCAGCTTTTCTATCATTTTGTGCATTCCGCAATCTCAAAGCAGTCGATTTTCCAAGGACACCAGTAATGGGGGTAAATAGGCTCATCTAACAATCACATCTACCAATCAGTGTTCCTATCACTTTTTTGGTATTCCACAATCTCAAAGCAGCCGATTTTCCACGCGCACCAATTGTGGGGCAAAATAAGTGCATCTTCCAATCGCATCTACCAATCAGCGTTTCTATCATTTTTACACCTAAGCTGTATACCTCTACGGTCCAAGGTAATTTTCGTGTCGTAAGTAAAAAACTCTCCATACGTAGGCCGATCCTGGATATAGCGCAATACCGGCCTGTCCCGCGGCGAAGGTGAAGCAGGCATTAAGCACTCCCCATACCTGGGCAGATACCGGAGATAGCCAAATCTCGGGGCGACCAGCGGCGGAGGTGAAGCAGGCGTTAAGTATCCCCCATACGTCGGCCGATACCGAGGTTGGTGCAACACCTGCCCGACCCGCGGTGGACGTGAAGCAGGCGTTAAGCCGTACGCTTACGTGGGCCGATCGCGAAGATAGTGCAATACCGGGCCGCCCCGCAGTGGAGGTGAAACAGGCGTTAAGAATCTCCACACGTGTGCCGATCCCGAAGATAGTGCAATGCCGTGTCGACCAGCGGCGAAGGTGAACCAGGCGTTAAGGAATATTCATACGTGGACCCATCCCGAAGATAGTGCAATGCGGGGCCGACCCGCGGCTTAGGCGAAACAGTAGTTAAGCACTCCCTATGCGTAGGTAGATCCCGAACATAGTGCAATGCCAGCCCGTCCCGCGGCCGGGGTGCAGCAGGAGGCGTTAAGAACGCCGCATACGTGGGCCTATCGGAAGACAGTGCAATGCCGGCCGATCCGCAGCGGAGGTGAAGCAGGCTTAAGCACTCCCCATGCGGGCGCAGATGCCGAAGATAGTGCAATACCGGGCCGACCCGCGGCTGGGCTGCAGGAGGAGTCGTTAAGCACTCCCCATACGTGAGCCGATCCCGAATATAGTGTAATCCCGGGCCGACTCGCGGCTGGGGAGCAGGAGGAGGCGTTAAGCTCTCCCTATACGTGGGCCGATCCCGAATATAGTGTAATCCCGGGCCGACTCGTGGCTGGGGTGCAGGAGGAGGCGTTAAGCTCTCCCCATACGTGGGCCGATCCCGAAGACACTGCAACGCCGAGCCGACCCGCGGGGAAGGTGAAGCAGGCGTTAAGCATGCCCCATACGTGAGCCGTTCCCTAAAATAGTGCAATACCTGCTCGACCCGCGGCGGAGGTGAAGCAGGTGTTAAGAACTCCTCATACGTGGGCCTGTCCCGGAAATACTGCAATACCGGCCCGACCCGCGAAGGAGGTGAAGCAGGCGTTAAGCACTCCCCATACGTGAGCCGAGCCGAAATTAGTTCAATGCAAGGCTGACTGGCGGTGGAGGTGCAGTTCGCCAGTAAGGGGCCCACATACACAGCTTCGCTGGTCATCCTTCTTTACAGAGTCGAGGGGCACTGAGTTTTTTGATATTCAGCAATCTGCAAGCAGTCGATTTTCCACGCACGCCAGTATTGGGGGAAAATATGTTCGTGAACGAATCACATCTACCAATGAGTTTTCGTATGATTTCTTGTATTCCGCAATCCCAAAGCGGTGGACTTTCCACGGAGAACTCAATGGGCGGAAATAAGCTTATCTACCAATCAGCTTTTCTATCATTTTTTATTCCGCAATCTCAAAGCAGTCACTTTTCCACGCACACCAGTAATAGGGGAAAATAAGCTCGTCTACCAATCACATCTACCAATAAGATGTTCTATCATTTTTTGTATTCCGCAATATCAAAGGAAACTGACCTGCCAATAGAAACTGATCTTGTCAACATTTAACGCCCGAACTCTGTCAAATGAAGCTAACTTAGCAGGACTCTTCGAGGAACTACCAGACATTGTTTGGAATAACATTAGTCTTAACGAGGTTAGAAGAACTTGTGAGGCTTATACAGCACTGACTAAGCGCCATGACTTCTATTATGGGGGTCTCGCAGATAAGAAGCAATACGGGGTAGGATTCCTACTCCATAAGGACATAGTGGGCAAGATTGACGAATTCTACAGCAATAATGAGACTGTAGCAGTAGTCATAATCTAACTTAATATGAGGTATAGAACATAGTTCAAGCCTACGCTCCAACACCCAGTCACGATGATTATGATGAAGTAGATCAGTTTTGTGAAGTTGTTGAAGTAGCGATGAGAAAAGTGAAAACTTAGTATACTGTACTAATGGGTGTCATCAATGCAAAAGCGGGGATAAAGTAGGCTGGTGAACAAGCAAATGGTATCTAAAGCGTCGATTCTAGAAATGGTTGAGGAGAGATGTTGATAAAATTTGCAGAAAGAAATAAGCTTCGAATAATGAATGCCCTTTTCAGGAAGCATAGCAACCAAAAGTGGACCTGGAAAAGCCCTAATGGTGAAACAAGAAATGATATTGATTTCATACTTTCTGCCGATCCCATAATAGTGCAGGATGTAGAAGTGTTAGGTAGGGTAAGGTGCCGTGATCATAGATTAGTAAGGGCTAGGATTCATCTGAATACGAAGAGAGAAAGAGGTAAATTTCTCAAGAACAAACAGGCCAACCTAAAGGCAGTAAGCGTAAAAGCAGACGAAATCAGTGTGGTACTTGCCAACAAATATGCAGCTTTAGAACAGAGCGATGAACATGACATAGAGGTAATGAATGAAACCCTAACTAGACTGGTTTCAGGGGCGGCAATTGAAGTGGGAGGCAAGGCACCAAGAGAACCAGTAGGCAAGCTCTCCCAAGTAACAAAGAACCTTGTTAAGAAATGGCAAAGAATGAAAGTGTCCAACTCAAGAGATAAGATAGAATACGCGGAACTGGCAAAAACTGATCAATAAGGAGAAAATAAGTGATATTCGAAACTATAAGGTGAGAAAGACTGAACAAGCAGTAAAAAATGGTCGCAGGCTGAAATCGGCGAGAAGGAAACTTCGCATAGCATATAGAAAGATGTATGCACTGAAAGGAAAGCAGGGCAATATCATCAGTAATATCGAACATATAGTAAACGCAGCCGAAGAATTCTATACTGACCTGTCCAATACTCAGAGGAGCCACGATACCTCCATTCGAAGCAGTAATGAACAGGTTGCAGAGATTCCTATAACTAGCGATGAGGTCGCAAGGGCGTTGCAAGGCATGAAACGGGGAAAATCGGCAGAAGATGGAATAAGAGTAGCTTTAATCAAAGATGCAAGAGACATAAAGCTTGGAAAACTGGCAGATCTATATACGAAGTGTCTATCGACTCCAAGGGTCCCAGAAAACTGGAAGAATGCAAACGTTATACGAAGACACAAAAAGGGAGATGTTAAGGAATTGAAAAACTATAAGCCCATTAGCTTACTCCAAACGTTATACAAAATTTTCACCAAAATTAGCTCAAATAAGGGCGATACTGTACTTTATTCAACCAAGGGAACAGGCTGTCTTCAGGAAGGGATACTGTACAATGGATACCATCCCCGCCATTAATCAGGTAATCGAGAAATCCGCAGAGCACAATAAAACTCTCTACATTGCTTTCATAGATTACGAAAAGGAATTTGATTTAGTAGAGATACCACCAGTCATAGAGACATTGCGTAATTAAGGAGGGCAGACCACTTACATAAATATCTTGGAAAATATCAGCAGAGAATACACAGCTACTTTAATTTTACACAATAAATGTGGGGAGCTACCTATAAGGAAAGGAGTCAGACAAGCAGACACAATCTCTCCAATGCAATTCACTGCGTGCTTGGAACAAGTATTCATCTAATAATCTGGGAAGGCTTACGAGTATGTATCCACGGTGAATATCTCAGCAACCTTTGATTTACCGATTATTTTGTTTTATTCAGCAACACTGCAGACGAGTTGCAACAAATGATGGAGGACCTTAATAGAGAGAGCGTAATAGTGGGGTTGAAGATTTATATGCTGAAGACAAAGATAATGATGAATATCCCGGCAAAGAAGAAGAATTCGGGATCGCCTGTCAGCCGCTAGAGTTGGCGAAGGAGCACGCTTGCCTAGGTCAAGTAATCACCTGAAAACCTGATCATTAGGAGCAAATCGCAGAAGAATAAGAAATGGTTGAATCGCATACGGCAGACATTGTCAGCTCCAGACTGGAAGCTTGCCATTACCATTGAAAAGGAAGGCGTACAATCAATGCATTTTACCGGTGCTGACATATGAGGCAGAGACTTGGCGACTGACAAAGAAGCTTTAGAACGAGTTAAGAACCGCGCAAAGGGCGATGGAACGAAGAATGCTAGGCATACCATTATATACAGAAGGAGAGCGGTTTGGATCCGAGAGCAAACGGGTATAGCCGATATTCTAATTGACAGATGAAAAAAATGGAGCTGGGCAGGTCATGTAATACGCAGGTTAGATAACCGTTGAACACTTAGGGTTACAGAAAGAATACCAAGAGAAGGGAAACGCAGTTGACGACGCCAGAAGACTAGGCATAACGATGGAATTAGGAAATTTGCGGGTGCTTTTGGAATAGGTTGGCATAAGACAAGGCTAATGGATATCGCAGGGAGACATAAAATAAATGGATATCGTCCTGCAGTGGACATAAAATAGGCTGTTGATGATGATGAATCCCAAAGGAGTCGATTTTCCACGGACACCCTAATGGAGAAAATAAGATAATCAACCAATCACATCTGCCAGTCAGCTTTTCTATCATTTTCTGCACTCCGCAATATCAAAGCAGTCAATTTCCCACGCAGGCCAGTAATGTGGGAAAATAAGCTTATCTACCAATCACATCTACCAATCAGCTGTTCTGTCATTTTTTTTTTTATTCCGTAATCTCAAAGCAGTCGATTTTTACGCACGCCTAATGCGAAAAAATAATCGAATTTACCAATCACATCTACCAATCAGCTTTTATATTATATTTTGTATTCCGTAAACTCAAAGCCGTCGATTTTCCACGCACGCCAGTAATAGGGGAAAATAAGCTCATCTACCAATCATATCTGTCAATCAGCTTTTCTGTTATTTGTAGTATTTCGCATTCTCAAAGCCGCCGATTTTTACGCACGCCTAATGTGGAAAAATAATCGAATTTACCAATCACATCTACCAATCGGCTTTTGTACCATTTTTTGTATTCCGCAATCTCAAAGCAGTCGATTTTTCACACACGCCAGTATTGGGGGAAAATAACCTCGTATACCAATCACATCTACCAATCAGCTTTTTTATCATTTTTTGTATTATGCAATCTTTAAGCAGTCGATTTTGCTCACGCGCCAGTAATGGGGGAAAATAAGCTCGTCTACTAATCACATCTACCAATGAGCTTTGCTATCATTTTTGATTCCGTAATTTGAAAGCACTCGATTTTCCACGCACGCCAGTAACGGCGGAAATAGGGTCATCTATCAATCTCTTGTGCCAATCAGCTTTCCTGTCATTTTTTGTATTCGGTAATGTCAAAGCAGTCGTTTTTTTCACACATGCCAGTATTGGGGGAAAATAACCTCATCTACCAATCACATCTACCAATCAGCTTTTCTATCCTTTTTTGTATTATGCAATCTTAAAGCAGTTGATTTTCCATGCACGCCAGTAATGGGGCGGAAATAAGCTCATCTAGAAATCACAGCTAGCGATCAGATTTTCAGTCATTTTTTTGTATTCCGCAATCTCAAAGCAGTCGATTTTCCGCGCACAACAGTTATCGGGGAAAATAGCTTTCAAGCTAAGTAAGCTTTCAAGGGGCATGAAGAGAACGTCTATCTTTTTATGACGCTGTCTTGATTGCGCTCAGCACTAGGTAGATTTTAAGTTAATATTTTTTTCAACCAAGTGTTTCATATATGCCGGGACCCAATTTTGCGTGAAAGATGTTTACTCAAAGGCGGTACATACACGTCACTCTTGCAAGCTTTCAAGCAATATTCATTTTATTTGAATTTCAGGTCAATATGACCTATCGTGTTTACAGGAGCATAAATACATTTGAAATGATAATAAATGTAATCCAAATGAACACAGTATACTTGACATCCGCCATAGTGGAGACTTCCGAATTTGTGTGAACCACAAGTGTTCTTTAATGTCTACCTGATGTGCGATACACCTACGCCTAACATATTATGTTACCCTACGTTTGCGTCTACACCCGACTGGTGGAAATATCGCAAGGAGAGCAAAAAGTCACACATTGCGCATCCAGCTTTAAGACAGAAAACCACAGACACGTACTTACTACGAGGCGTAGCACAATATGAAACGGAAGGACCAACATACTCATTATGAAATAAACAAGCTCTTACTTGTAGTTGTCGTAGGTACTGGTGTGCTCGTTGTTGCTGATTGAAGATGACGTGAAGTGTAGTAAACAATCGATAAAACAACACAAAATCATTCATCAGTAGTAAAGTGGCTGACGTCTTTATGACACAATGTGATAAAAGTTGTCAATCAATATGAACTCAGGTGCACAAATAAGATCGGTATTTATTGCTTATTGTTCATTTGTGCTAACACTTTTAAGCTTTACAACCGGTATTTTCGCAGATCCCTGCAATCGTATTGCTTCACAGAACAAGCACTGACCGTCTGTACGAGCCAAGAAACTATTGATGAACTCACGTACAGGTTAGTAACTGTTTCTATTAACTACGCGTATTAATAATGTGGTCCTCATCTCTTTATAAACACAATTTATATCCTGTAAATGCAATAAATTTTACACCGCTTTATATTTTCTAAAACCAACATAAAACTAGGTTTTTACTTTATGAACTTAGAAACCAGCAAAAACGATGCCTGCATATCAGACATGATATATATGAGCTGGCTACTTCAATAAATAAAGGTTATTCACAAAAACACATTCGTTTTTGCCAGGTGTGTACGTCAGAACAAATGAATGTCAAAATCACCACATTCATCAGAGTTTATTGTTTAAGTCCATAATACTGACGCACACGCATGCGTCTTCCATAAGAAGTAGGTATTTAAAAAGAAAGAAATCTCTACCGATGCATGCATATCAGTGTGCCTCTTCCGCACAGTGAAGGTGTAAGAGGCAGTTGCCACACCATTTACAATTCTGAGCAATCCTCTTCGCCACAGTCTGCCAAAATTGACCAAAGGCTTTGCTAATTCTTCCCTGTATCCAGCTCAATTGTTTCAATGTACTAGTCTGCTTTCTGGTACTTCATTATGTTTGATACATGTTCTTGTATACCATGGTTCCTATACCGGCGACCGGCAGCGCATTTCGACGACCTAGTTACCGCTCGCACAACGGCTCCCATGCCGGCCACATTTCTGCCTGTTCACTGACTGACATTTAATACTGACCAAGCCATCGCACATTGGCAATAACAATAAGCGTTGTGAAGCCCCTGTGTGCAGATTTAGTGTGAAAAAGTTGTGTTGGTCTCTAGTTATTAGAAGGTATTCATTAAAAATTGCGGCAAATTATGATATACAGGTTAGGAGCATGTTCACTCTGCTGCAATGAGAACGTGTAGCTGTATTCTGCATGTGTAGGAGAGAATTTGCGTAAACAGTAATTTTTATGTTTCTTGAAGAAGGCTAATACAGCAAACATATACAGTAACATATGCAGAAATAGCTGCTCACCTTCAGTGCTGGGATCTCCGCAGCCTTCGAGAGCTGTGGAAATATGTAAACAACCGATGGGATAATATGAAGAGAAATTATATATTTGTTCAACAAGACGCATGGAGAGCTGATAAAACTGAAGGGAAATGGCAAAAGTAAATGTACTTTTAATACTGCTGATGGCGTAAACATTGTGTTCTACATTAAATAGTTTTTCTATAGGAACGGGCTGTTTAATTTGAGGGAAACACGAGTTTTCCAGGTTTTAAGTGACAAGCGGCTCAGCATTTTTGTTTCATGTCACCTATCATAAAATATTTCAAGCATATTTCATGTGTAAAAACATGTCTCCACAACAAGCTCCACGATCCCGTTGCACAGGCCGATGAAACATCAATCTTTTTGCTCCATTCAGCTGCACAGCTAAGGCAGCTAAGGGGGACACAGACTGCAATGAAGGCGACATTCCAGAGTGTCAATTCAACAAATAAAATTTATCCTAAGCACAATAAACCCAAATCTCTAATGCACTACATTCGCCTATAAAGTGGACATAAAGAGTACTTCAGGAAGCTCTAACCGTGACCGCTCCAAAAAGCAGCCAGGGCAATGTCCTACTGCACATCTTGTGTGGTGCATGTTTGACTTAGGTTAATTGCAGCTGCCTAACACAATTACACTCTAAATTATGACGATGATGATAATATGGAAATAGTCTTGACGACCATGGGAAACTCTTTTACATAAAGTTACAGAATCATAAGAAAAATTATACAAGACTGTGAAAAAAGACAATTTGTGTTCAAGAAAGCGTTTTTATATCTTCTCATGTGCTACATTAGACACCCCGTGTCGCCCTGGGTGGACATTATTTTTCTGTTTGAACTACAAGCAAGTGAAAGCATATCGTTTTATAAAAGGTATATCGAACTCCCAGC
The DNA here is from genome assembly GCF_023375885.2 of Dermacentor andersoni. Taxonomy (NCBI): domain Eukaryota; kingdom Metazoa; phylum Arthropoda; class Arachnida; order Ixodida; family Ixodidae; genus Dermacentor; species Dermacentor andersoni. Next base: position 95,426,956 of record NC_092821.1, read on the forward strand.
AATTCATTTACGAGCGGTATATCAAAAATAGTACTGCTGAGCATTTTTGGGGACCCGCGAGGTTAAGCTTTTATTTTCGAAAGCGTTTCTCACTTGGGGCTCGTTCCAAAAATACTTCATCAATAGGGTATTTGATGACTAAGATTAGGGTGCTCTCTTTAGGAAGATATCCAAAACCAAATAATACTTCATAAACATCCGCAAGCCGGTTCAACATCATTACGGTACACTAAATGGACAATCTATATCACAATCTCACATGGACTGCGCGTTATAATTTACACAAAATATAGGGCAAGTTATTAGTGATAGTTGAAATTTTGTAAGAATAGGGCTTGTTGAGTGATTAATTTTCAAATTTTTAACAGCGCCGCACGGTATCAGCATGAGAGGAGGGGACATGTAGAGCGATAACTGCAGAGAATTGAATAAAAGACGCGCATGCATATAAACTGGAGTAAAAATAAACCCGAAAAAAACTCATAATGATGTTTTTATCCCCTGTGGTGTCACTTCCACCTATCAAACTCATTTATCACAATTATTTACAGAAGAGTTCCACTGATGTCAAGCACGGTAGACACTGCAATCACTTGACTACAGTGTTCTCCTCGCAACAAGTAGAGATTATTCACTTGAAAACATCATGCGTAAGCATGACATCCCTGTGTAACCACTCATCAACAGCGTGACTGACAGAACAAGAGCGCATATCGGTTTAACAGTTCTCGAGCTGTGTGCACATTCTTCTTTTGAGGTTTTCCTATATTGAGCTGCGCTAAATATTGATCTCGAATTGTCTCATAAGTACCAAATAGACATATTATCAATGTATGGTTTCACATTTCTCTTAAAACGAATTTATTGTTGTATTGTAGGAATGCAAGGAACTAAATGCCAGCAAGGAAATCTCACTCAAATTTGACTCACGAACAACCACTCTTAAAGCTGTTATGCTAAGCACAACCCCGCGTTAGGATATATCTTTTGTGGCGTAGAAATACTATATCGAAAGAAATGAAAATACTATAGACGTACTCAGTGATCGCAAGCAATGTAGCAAAACGCCACCGCAATCGAGTTACTGGGACAAGTGCAGAATATTTGCTACTGGTCATTAGTGTTTCATTGTACATACAATACTCCTGCACACATTAGAACCCAATAATGCCTAAATCAATCTTCTACCTAAAATTCAAGTTTAGCCAGCGTCAGTTGTGATGTGATTAGCATTTTGACTCACTGCAGACTCTCTGAATCTACCTGCCGGTCTATTTAGCCTCTTGCTACATGGTCTGTACACCGACATTGTTGCTACGTAGCCTGGGCCACAAAGAATGTGCTTGTTCTCCTGATGCAATAGTTATTATTCCACCGTAATCATTGCAGCGTCATGATCATATTCTCGTGATACTTTCGTTGTCGTCACATTGTCTTCATGCTGTTGTCGTCTGGCTGTCGCAACACAGTCAATTATTAGTCAAGGGCTGTCACCCTTTATATTACATAATTGCAAATTAAAATCCAATGAACTCACCCAGATTTGTATTTGTAGATTTGTCTAATTATAAGAGACAAAATAACAACCATGGTTACTATAATGCAACATAATTGAAATAGATAAAGTGGAAATCACAGTGTTGTACAACCTCCATATGGGTGGGAAGTAACATGAGATGGTAGGAAAGGGGGACACTGCGTTCTATGTGAAAGGCCATACACGCTGAAGGACGGATGAGACTTGATTTTGGCACATACCCTGTTTAACTTTGAATGCCAAGTCCGATAATATTTAGCGAAACAAGCGCAAGAACGATTCCGCAGAATGTACAAAAAGATAAAAATACAAGGCCACAGAGTATTATTACTTGTGTACCCGAGGCATCTTCGTAGAGGTCTGTGTATTTTTGATATTTGAACTCACCGCGGCGGCTTAACGGCTATGTTGTGGCTCTGCTAAGCACCAGGTCGCGGCATCAAATCCCGGCCACTGCGGGCGTATTTAGATAGGGGCGAAATGCAAAAACGCTAGTGTCCCGTGCATTGGGGGCTCGGTAAATATCCTCTGGTGGCCAAAATTAACTTGGAATCCCCCACTAAGTTGTGCCTCATAATCAAATCGTAGTTTGGACATGTCAAGTGCCATGATGTCATTAAATTCAATTAGATATAATAGGGAGTTCCTTCAATTTCTCAACTCAGCCGTTCTCAGAACGAACATTTAGATACCCTTATTATTCCCAGGACAGAATGTCCCACTTGCCTTCGCCTTCTGGTGTTATAAAAAATCACATCGATACATCTACGCTTCCTTTGAGCGGTGATATCGCGTGTGTTAAAATCCACTTTTGTGACAAAAGAGTGGATTTCTTCGCATAAAACCCGGTATCTAACCCTTTTATGGGTGCAAACAAAAAACGGATTGGTTTGTGCTCTATGTAGTGATATTGTGCATCGCATAGTGTTAAATAAAAGTCAATTATGAGAAATAAATTCGTTTCGCATATGAGAGAAAAGCCTGACATCTGTGCCATTCGTCCATGTCTATGAAAAAGTGAATACATTTCTCGTTGCGACCTTCTAATTCATTGTGGCAATATTTGTTATACCCAAAAAAAGCTTTTCAAGAAGAACGTTTTCGTTAGTTGATTGGGCAGTCTTCGTGGCACTGCTGCTTGACAAGGCTGCACACTGAAGCCAGTGTTCTCCATAGCCAATGTACGTCTCATGCAACTCACTATAAAGCGTAGTTTCTGGCACACATCGCTAGGCTAAATATTGGTTATACGATAAGTCCTAGAAGGCACATGGTCAACTGCGATGTCTAACGCTAATAGAAGCATACAAAGAGATCGATGTCACGAATTCAAGTGCAGGACATACATATTGCACAAGATAGATAAAATTTATCTTTGTTGCTGTTAGAAAATATGGTTAAAGAAAGCCTTGGAGCAACTCAAGAGGAAGCCAACGGCTTGTGCAATCGTTACACCTGATGAGTCAATCTGAAAGTAGTGAAAATGATGTCTTAACGTGGTCAACAAGCATAAGTCTACAGTTGCTTTTTTTTAAACTGCTATAACACGGTGTAGTTTCCCAGAAAAGCGTGAATGATGTACCATACTCGCTCGCACAGGTACCAAATTAGGCCTACTATACACATAATTGTTCCAGCCACGCATTTTTGGGCGATTACTTAGTGCATCGCTGGAGCCTCCTCGTATAGCTCACATCGCACATTAGATTTAGAACCCTTCAGTTCTGACACGCTACTTTTTTTAAGGGTTTCGGTGAAGCATTACGAAGTTGGAACCTTTGTTAGACGTCTAATTTTTTCTGAGGTCTTCAACCAAATATATGGTATTCAAATTGTTTTGCTTCGTTGCAATTATATAATTTTTCGAAAGAAAGCCTGCTGTTTACATTTGGGCTGAGATTTTTTCCTATTGTAGAACGTCCGTATTTTCAAAGGTTTATCATTCTCACAAAGGTCGCATTATGACAGAAATAAGCAGAAACGTTTGGTCACGCATCGCCGCTAAAAGAAAGAGCAGATTTTTGGTACGATGCAGTACCACAATTTGATGTCCAGTGATTCTGTACCTTTCGAGCAGTTAGAATAGGAATTTTAGTCGGCTGTAGCTTAACTACTAACATTAAAACGTTATCCGCCTAAGACTAGCCCGTTTATCACATTGCCCGCATATAACGCATTCAAGCATTTGGTAGTTAATACTCTACCACGAGTTTGTCATCCAAACACGCTTTCGTTAGCTGTAACATTGAACATAACTGGTTCCCCATTTTCTCTACAGTTGATATCGGTGGCCTTCCTATATCTCCCATTGCGGCATGCTTAATTCTGCGTTGCTAAGCAAGGTATTTATACACAATTTATTGCCAATACCACGATTGCTCCCCACAGTTTCAAATTCGACTTCACATTACCGATAACATTTCATTCATTTATAACAAACAGAAAAGAAAGGTGTCTCGTTTATTTCACCGAGCACGCCGGGATAACCTACTACAAGCATCGTACAACACCGGATGAAGAATGAGGTTTAAATAAATATTTTCGAGTCTTCTGGTTTCTCCTGAAATAAGAAAGTTGTTTTCCTTTTTCTTTATTCCAAATATGGAGAATGGTCTCAATTTCTGTTCTTTTGGATGCTTAGTACTTTTTTGAAACCTGAAATATTGCCTTTCTTTACATACGTAATCCAATCTTGCCAAAATGCCGCTTATGTATCCCTCTAGTGGCGATCGGATGGCAGAAATATATCACCTCGTGAATGAGCAAAATACTGCAATGAAGTGATAGTAGATAACATCTTCACCTACCTTCACAAACTGCGTCCCGCACTCCGCAGAGTACTGTGAAACAAAATATTTCCAAATGAATTTCTGGCCGACCTTCTCTTCTACATTACACACGAACGTATAGGTAGTTAGAAATCCTTCAGCAAATACAGTTAATATGTGTGTTTGGGAGGGTAAAGGTGCCTAAAGCTGCAGTACACCGGAAAGCCTTAGATTGTCTTTCTAGCGTCTGAAAGAAAACGGTGAGGGTTATGGCAGCTAAAAGCGCTTCAAAATATATTCGTGAGTAAACAATTTCACTAAGATGCCGCAGAAGATTCTCAAGTCAACCGCAAAGGTTATCTGTTATGGCCAGTGCAATATGGCGGCGTAGGCAGGTACCCAATGTATGCACCGAATACCTGTTGTCGGCTAACTTGCATACCATTCATAGGCTTCATGAGGAAACCAGCTCATTGATATTGAAATATCCTGCACTTATTGACATCTCAACTAAGCTATGATTTATGTTAACCACATTTTTTTTCGACGTACATACTTATGTGTTCGCAGCAATCGAGCCGCTGCTTGCCACAATACATGCTTCAGGTTCATGGCTTAGTGATTTAGTTTACTTGAGGAAGCGATATGAATACTTGTATGCGGTACAAAATGTTAACATAGTGCAATAAAAAGCGAACACGACGTTCACAATGACAAACAAGAAAAATATGCACCTTGAGGCACTTCAAACGACTTTCTGAAGCCCCTCTGGTGAAGGTGGTAGAGCGGGTATGATAAGCAAGCAGTAGCTTGCTTAGAGGTTGCCACCAGCACACAGCGTGCATATTTGCTACCTAACATAACGTTCTAAATATCCATTGCAGTTATAAGTATGGGTTCACCCTACATGCGCTTGGTACGTGCGCTTGTTTTTTTTTTCTGTAAGTTGTGGCACGTTTCGACAAATTTCCAAAGCATTGATCATTGAGCATTGAGGAGCGTATGAGGCAGCAATTTTTAATGGAAAAGTTGAAATTCGCATCTGTAGTTTCCTTCACATACGGCAGGAAGAATGACGATATTTTCTTCATATTCGTCTTACCGAATACTCTTGGATAGGTTTAATGTATCTAATCATCAAGTGCTGAGGAAGGAATTTAATCTGCCTTCACACGATAAGCAAACGCCGCATGGTGAAAGCAACTGAAGCATACAGTTCCCAAAGTTTGAACCGACTTAGATACCGCACAGAGTGCAAGAACCTCAGAAATGGGAAGTTTCATTAAAGTGAATCAGTTACTATGCGTTTTGTCACGTGTGTGCTGTTCCTGTATGGCGTCTGAAACCCGCGGAAATATCCGGACCATGCCAATAATTTTGATAAGCGTTCAACACAACAAAAAAGCTAAAGTACAATGGCTGTGATTGCTCATTTTCTGCATGTTGAAGGTTTTCTCGAAGCCCTACAGACGGTTTTTATTTACAGTGTTGTTTCTTTCGACCTACCTTATCCCTCTACCGCCTACTGCAGAAGGGAGCGCAGGAAGGAAGGAAGGAAAAAGTGGAGAAGGAAATGAAGGGAGGTTAACCAGTTTAGCTTAACCGGTTTGCTACCCTACACATGGGAGCGGGGTGGGGGGATGAAAGATGGGGAAGAGAGAGAGCACATAGCACAGCACACACATCGTCCGTTAGAGAGGGAGCGCAGATTTATATACAATATAGGAAAAACGTTTCTTAGCGTGTGTCAGAAAGAAGTGGCTACAATAACAAACGAAACGTGCTCTTATTCATAGATTGGTTCTGTGGATTTTTATGCCATATATGTCCGTTTATAAGAGTAAGAAAAATAAATGCTCGTTATCTTTACCACTTTGTTATGATGTACAGTCACTAATTGCATTTATCATCTGTATGATAGAAAGAATATTCCCTAACTTATATTTGACATAGGTTACTTACATAGGTCTAAATAACTTGGGGCTGTCAGTATTGATTGATGGTAAGTTTTGATCAGTCGGTTTTTTATCAAGAAAGTAATACATTAGCTCGTGATAAACATTTCTTGTTGTACTCCTGAAGAATTTTATGTTGCTACGGAGTCAAAGCTACAGTCGGAAGACGCGAGCGACTATCGTGTCATGTTTAAATCAATAACTTAGGGCACTAAAATTTGAAATCACGAAAAGTGTTCTATTTTAGGCACTTGATTAAAGTATACACTATTATATTTGGGGCTCGGTAACAGAAGAGCGTCGTTATTCCAACATGAATGCAAACCTCTTTGAAACTCATATTTCGGCATACACCCTGATTCGAGCTCAGATCAACCATGAGAACCCTGTTTGCAGGAAGAAAAAGGTGACAGACAGCGATGTCAACCTTGTGCGGAATAATTTTGCAGTAATACAAGTTCGCAGCTACAACATGATGATCATTTACTTCATAGCCAGAAATAATTGTTTGTAAGTGTAATTCAAATCTATTGAGAAGGAGAAATCTGTGAGTGAAACATATATGAACGGCTTGCCTGTTAGGAAAACCAACGAGAGAAACCTGGCAGCAACCATGGCTCAGCTGATGCACTCCTTACTTCGTGTACGTTAGGTTTGAAAGCATACGAGGAAAGCTCACAGTAGGATGGTATATAAAGTTAACGTCATTTTTAGCTCGCAAAGTACAGCAGTGAGCAAGTGGTAATGGTTTGTTCTTGCTAAGTGACTACAAGACGTCAGCACTCAACTTTGAATATATGTCAAACGTTGTGTACGGTTCCGGGTAGTGCGAAAAACCCTTTGCCTCGAACTCCAGATGTCAAAGAACGTTAAGCAGTCCCTGTTTTATGACATTGACGTGTGAACAACGAAGATCCACCACGACAGAAATGTATTTCGAAAGTAATGCCTCAGGGTTTTGGAATGTCATGGTAGGAACTTTGGCCTCTCGCGGCGGCGGACTAAAAAATAAACGCTTTGCTCTGAAGTCTATTTGGTCATGCCACATTGATTTTTGAAAAGCACAGCGTGTACGAATGCGTTAAATCTAAACCCTAAAGATAAGCAACAACGGCAACTTTTGCGCATAAATTTTACCATCTGACAAAGTGCAACAACAGAAGAGAAATGAGCCCTGCGTGAAATCTAAACCATTGCTTTTTTTCTGATATGCAGCGCCCTGTATCATAGCGACGCTTGAGCACATAATGCCGAGACGCTAGCAGTGTCTTAAGGGCAACAAGCGCGTGCTCTTCCCTGTACTTCCGTTGTTTTCACCAGCTCACCCAACAAAAGGTGAGCTCTTTTCTTCATTTTTTCATCCCCGCCTTGGTTCTTGCCTTGTCCTTGTTCAAACAATATGTTCTTTAACGCTGCATGGAGACCTCAAGTAGGTTATCAACTAGGACTGGGGAAAGGGACATTCCTCACACTTTCGTTGACCGCTACACTGCAACTTATTTTTATATTTCTGTATGATAAGTGGCTCCCTATATTATCCTCCGTGGGTGAAAGCACAACTCGGTGTAGGCGAAAGGAGGAGGCAATATTTTGTAAAGCAGCATTTTAGAACTCTACCCTATAGTTTTTGATTAAATTTCCTACCCTTTATTTAAGATATTATTCAACATATATCCACCACTGTTGAATATTTGCATAGGCAGCAATGCATTGCCTCAGCACCTTACTTGTCATGGTCGCTGATATTTAAGGAACCATCATACAGACATTATTGTTCCCTGATAATAAAGGAAAACGCTTAAGTGGCTCGTTCCAGTGACTCATACCTCCTTAAGGCGGCGACTTGTCGAGTGCCACAAATTTTATCATCATCAGCAATGGCTGATACCCCCGTAAGCAGGCAGATATAGACTGGCTCATGTATTCATTGAAATCACCCGTACAAACACAAAACATCATACGTTCCAATAAAGAACAAGATCAAAACAAGCATCCGAACCATAAATAAAGCGCTACTTACCGCCTTCTGAAGTACGCTGCGGCCGAGGACGCTCGCGAAGTGAGAAATAAGGTCCGTCGCACGAAGCACAGGGAGCAAGGCGTCAGACCGCGACTCCTGCTTTCCCCTGCTCAGAGGAGCAACGCAAATCCGAAGCTTAACGTCGCAGGCGCGGGCTTGACCAGGCTGTACTAGCGCGCGAATTCACCGGTAAGTGGCGAAAAATGAGACGAACAAGCCGAACTGCGGAAGCAGCAACGAGAGGATGCGAGACTACAAAGCAGAGAGGAGGCGGAAGCGCGCAGTTAGCGGCTTGCCACACGTTTACTTTACTTTGCGCTTTGTTACTTGTTCAAAGACTTATTGCATTGCCATGTGTGCAGCAGCCTTTCGCCTTCACCTGTTACGTGCTGCCGAACTTTCTATTGCAAACATGTCAAAAATTCGCACACGAAAATCAGGCCCACCACCATTTATTATTGTGTTGGGTGTTCATAAACGCAATGATATGACCGTCTTTTGGGCGATGTAGTTAGCATTGTTCGGCTTTGACGTTAATAAAACTAAGTAAAGATGAGAAACAGACTCCAGACAAATACATTTAATTTCACAATTTGCGTGCGGTTCACCCAGGAGGGGCCTCCGTACTATAACTATGGCAATAATTAATGTACGGTAGAGGGGGAAAGGATGTGATATCCACAGTACATTACTCAAATCTCTCATCCCTGTTTTCTCAAACATAGCACAGCTGTGTCGCAGAACAGCTTTTCAGCGTAGGCGCTGACGTCTTTAAAATTAAAACGCAGGATATCTCAGAAATCTTTTTTAAAGGCAGCTCTATCCGAGTGGGGCCAAGTGCATATTTTAATTCGACATTTCGCTTAGGTTCACAAGATATAGTGCTAGAATTTTGAACCTTGTTTCCTGCGTGCTATTCCTTCCATTATAAAAATATCCTAAAGTAACGAAAATATTTTCTCAGTGATTTGTAATATGTTTAGCTATGTTAGGAATTTGAGCACTTTGATTTTGTACTGAGCAAATATTTCGCCTACTAATTGGTATGTTTTCGTAGGTAATTCCTATAAGGATCTTGTACAGGTTTGCCTAGTATGGCTTGAGGCGGAGAACATGTACAATTCCAGCACGTAGAATAGCAGATGGAGATGAAGAGAGCAATGGAGTGATTCCCAAAGTGACATCGGTCATAGACAATGCGGTGCGATGTACGGGAAGGGCAGCTTTCTTGAATAGCCGGCGCGTCGTGCTGGAGACTAAAGCAAAACAAGCAAACCAAAAGACAAAATAGGAGACACTATAGTGGAATCTGTAAAGGATTGCGGGTACATCTGCAACTCGCAAACCCATCTACATTATCCCCACTCCAGTAGCTGGCGGAGACGTTCATTGCCACCCTATATGTAAGTATTGATTCAGCCGTTCCGTGAAGCTATGTGTCAGTGCATGTTAGGCCGTAGTAAATTGGTGTTGCGCCGAGCAAGACTTTATGATTTCGCCGATCACTTTCAAAACGAGCCCACTACCCCGGTCTGTAAGTAGTTTGTGACAAGACACGTGTTGAAGTATGAAGTTTTTCAGTAATAAGTTCTCAACGACGGCTGCGAAGCTAGTGGGAAGTGCACGAGTACCGGCGAACCCTATCGCACATTCTGTGACAGCGGCGACCAGCTGGTTGCTATTTGGCCGATAGAAGAACCGGCCAAGAAGCTCTAATGTGACGCTTACAAATATTTTTTTGGCAACGTCGAGAGGTTCCACATGACTAACAGGTGGGAGCTTCAGCTTTTTTTGTGCTGATAAAAGTCACACAGTCGTACGTGTTTTCCAGTCATGCGTGATTATCTCTATTTCATGTGGTGCATGCAAAAGGATGATGCCAATTATACTCCCCCAAATAATCGTTCAAACATAATTACTTGTGCGATTGTGAAATCTTAGTGCGTCACAATTTCTACGTAGCGTAACAACTACGAGGAAAGTACGGGGAAATATTGGCCGGTCTGGGAGATAGCCTAGGCTGACACGACGTCTTAAAGCATGAACTGTCACAGCAAAAGTAGAGTAGGAACTGGCACATGGCGCACGTCTCTGTGCTCGCGGACAAGTTTTCTTAACAATGAAGGGAATGCTACTGGGGCGGTGCTTTTGCACATGCCCTCCTACGCGAAGTAGTCCGGTTTCGCGCGTGTTTCGATTTTAGTAAAGATATACCCGCGTGAGGTTTCACGCGGACCTATAAAATGAAGAGATGAGGACAAACGCTAACTTTCAACTGCCCTTTTCTACAAAAAAGGATTAACATATAACCTCGCGCGCATGAACGCAAGCACAGATGAATGTGCAAAATAACAAGACCATCACAAATCAATGATGATCACGTGCGCGAGGGTATACATTCATGTTTCTTTCTAATAAACGCCAAATGGAAGTCGGCACTTGTCCTTGTCGCTCTCTCGCGCTGTTTTATTGCGATAGCGAGCATACGGACACTCCAGGGGCATATCTGCCGTCGGTGTTGGCGTCGGCGTGAGTTTCCGGTTCAGCGAAAGCGTGTGAGGGTGAGCAGGCGAACGTGGTTCAATATCACGTGGCGAATGAGGAACGCGGCCAGGATGCGTGCCCTCTCCGGTGGCACATGAGGCGAGGGGTGTCAGGGAAACGAGGAGGGGCGTCCTTCTTCGGTGATTGCTAGGCTGCCCCGATGTCCTGGTCGCCCGCCACTCCGTACAGAAGGGAGACAACTGCGGCGTCTACAACGGCGTTGGCCATACGAATCACAGACGCCGTAGTAAACGCCTTTGGTGGATGCGGTGCGTTAGCGGCGCTGGTGTGTCTTAAAAGCGGTCTAGGACGTGGCCAATGTGCGCGCCCGTGCGGGCCTCATTTTCGAAGCGGTCAGCGATGTAGACAGAGTGCGCGTAGTGCGGGTACCTGCGTATGCGTTGTGCTTTTGCCGATTAGTTCGTGTTGAAGCGCAGATGCATGGAGGTCAATTGGCTAGCGGCCTGCTGCAGCGATTCCTAACTCCAGAATTTTCGCAGTTTCGAGCTCATCGGGGGATACGTATTAATATTTACGCCGTGCAGATTAAGTTAATTCAAACACGTTGGTGGGCTACTTGGTTTGAATCCATGATAGAATGTGTGAGCACGACTGAACAAGGACGTAGAAAGAAGCAGACATACAAAGACAGCCTTGTCTTTGTTGTTGCATCGTAAATATAGTTAGTAAGCGAGTGTTTAGAAGTTGATACGGCTGATAAAGCGACTATCCTTATTTGGTACAGCTATCTACTAAATTGCAATCGCAATCGGTGCTTCACCTTACGGGCGGAACTACAAACTCTTTTATCATCATGGAATACCAACTAGCCCGGTCTCACAACTTGCTTCACTTTTAGTTTTTCGGTTTGTGAACTTTCTATAGCTCCTCTGCATGCTTGAAGGCAGCCCGATTATTCACCAAGGACTTCTAACAGCAAACGGACGATGATAAACTTTTCAGTAGTTTGTACCTCAGGTATATTACCTTTTGATGTACATTAGAACACAAGAAATAACCTGTCGTAGAGATCCTAAGGACTATGTGGTGCGTGCCACAGCTTTATATTTCACTTTGTTTTTTCAGAGATGCAGCTGAAATACTCAGGCTATTGAAATAGGCCGCAATACTCTGCGAAATGCGATGCGGTTGAGAATGAATAATTTACGCTAATCCTCAGAGTGATTTTTATATCCTTCCGCCTGATAGCGTGTGCATGAACGTTGTTGAGTGTATTATTTCCTTTCTTTGAATTCTCACCTAATACCGTTTGTGAACCGCTTTGAGGAAATGCGTAAAATATTACACTTTCTGGTTGAAGACCTGGAAACCGTCCAGGAGTATCATTTTTCGGAAACAAGGGAAACACCTATTACACCCCCAAATGCTGTTAGTAGAATATTTGAATAAATAACCGTCGTATGATGACTAGGATTTTGGGCGTCTTCAGTCCATAATGCGAGCTAAAGCTTCCTCTTAGAATAAATTTTAAGCTTGGAGCTCTTACCTAAATAAGCTATAGCGAAGAAATAGTTTTTCTTCGCAATCACTGAACCACCTTTTGTGAGTTTTTTCTGTGGATTTGAAGGCCTAAATTAGGATCTACGAGCTTTAACCAATAATATTTCTGCCTAAGTCCTTAGTCTTTGTAGAAAGATGTTTTAAAATTTTAACATTTGCTACAACTGAAGTATAAAGTTTACAACTCATACTCAACGATAAAACAATGTGGCTGATACAATCGAAGATGATTGTCATAAGCGCGACAGCTGTCTTACCTGACCTGTTGTATACTTCCATGCTGTATGCGACCAACAGAACTTTATGGGCACATCAACAGACCCAAATCTTGCTGCCAACGACATGCTGAATAAAACCAAGGCAACATATACCTGGTAGCAATCACTGCACTTAATTCAAATTTCGTAGAAACTCAAACTTTACGTAAGCTGCGTTCAGCTCCGTAGCAACAGCACTCTGCGGCAGCGTTCCAGACAACCGCTTTGCATCCCATTGACCCATTTACTCTACGCAATTTTCCAAGAAGGTGTACTTACCAATATCACATATGTAATTCCAACGCCATGTTTTCAGGAATGTGCCAATGTTACATACCCAGTGACGAAGGTTGTATACTTCCCCAGACAGCAATCAGCTGTCTCTTAGAGCATCTTCTTAGGAAAAGATGTCTCACGCCGCTACACCGCAGCCATTACATACGTAGTAGCTCAAGCCAACAGACAACTTGGGTCAGTGTATGTGTGCTTATCTGTATTGGGTGGCGACGTCGCACACTATTTAGACTGCGCAAAGTGGCTAGAGAAGAATATGGCTTTGAAACAATCGACGGTGAAAGGCTTCGGATCCCGAAAATATCTAAAAGGGCGTTTTTATGAGTTAACACCTAAATGCACCTATCTGGCACTGATACAGAGCGATAACGCCGTATAGTAGGGCCATGGACGAAAAATTGAAAAAAAAAAGGAATAAAACATTACAACTAAAAAGGTGGATACATGGTGATTTTAATATCTCCACCCACTATGACACCTTTTAAGCACCCTATATTTCGCGTATTTGTGTAGACATTCTAACAAGGATGTTTTCACACAGATTACAAAGTTCACTTGTGTAGCAATATCATTTGTAGCTACAAGGCTGTTAAATTCTGCATTGAAGCATAGACACACTTTACAGGGTACAAACTCTAACGTGAAATCTGACGCGAGCTTTCTGATAAAATAATGAAGATGAATGAAAAAACAGTTTCTTTTGGCGAAAAAAATGTTTCCATGATAAATAACGATTATGTTATGAAAATGTGGATGTCAGTTCACCTAATACTTTGAAGAAATATTTTGCATCGCCGCTATGAGCTTGCAGGCGGCTTTACTGCTCTGACTCATAACCTAATGTCATCACTAATGATGAGAATAATGACTGGCCCCTTGACGTGTTTACTCTAAGTGTATTTTATATGCAGACGACATCACCAGCTTTGATCACATCCCTGACTTTATTATTCTGATTTCCAATTTACAAGCTCATTTATATTCTTTTGTGCAGTGGTGTGCAGCAAACCTGCTGCCAATTACTCCTGTAAACTGTAATTTATGGTTTTCCATTCACGAAGCAGGAAAAATATATTTCCTTGTCTTTTCATCAGCAACCAGGCTCTTACTTCGTCTGATCCTGTTACTTGTCTTGGAATGATTGTTGACTTTCATCTTCGGTTTATTAAACATATTTCGTCAGTCGTCAACTTTTGGTATAGGTGCCCTTCTTAAAACCAGATTCTACTCCCGCCTCCATGCCTTCCCAACAATACAATACGCATTTATATAAAGCCATATAAGCTACTGCGTCTCACGACGGGGCCATATGTATTCCTTTTCCCTCTCGCTGTTGATTTAACTCTAAAAACATGCATTTCGCATTAATAAATTCGCCCCACGGTTTTGATCTTCCTTACCATTTTTTATTGACCTTCCTATTTTGGTTCATGTAGCCCTGATTTTTAAAATGGGGGCATTTCTTTTTTTATTTATGACCATGACCTCACTTTAGTCATTCCCCGTATCATGTGCTCTATAATCCTAATTCAACTGGCTTTGCTATCTATCGTAATGTGCCCTTGCCTCGTATCCGTACTATTTACGGTAGATTCACTTTGCTTTTTTCTACAGTTACGTTTCGGAATACTTTACACACTTATGTAAAATGTGTTCCTCCTTGAAGGAGTGTAAGAAAGATGAGAAAGAATTTCTCCTTTTAGAACTATAAATAATGTCATCTACTGTACAACTTTAATGATGCACTTATATACGCAGTTCCGAAGCGGTCGGACCATCGTATTCTCAGCCATAGCTTCCGATGGAACCACCAGTACGCCACCTACACCTGCGGCGCCAACCACAGCGTACGTCATGGTTCCTAGTCTCCGCGATCCTGGGACATTCTGAGCCCAAAATGACGTTGACATCGACGACTGGCTAACCATGTATGAGAGTGTTAGCCAAACCCACCCCTAGGGCCCTACCCTCATGCTTGCTAATGTGATCTTTTATCTGGACGGGACACCGCGTGTCTGGTTTCGCACCCATGAAATGAAGCTCTCCAGCTGGCACATTTACAAAGAGCGGCTTCCCGACCTATTTAGCAACCCGTCAGGTTGCCAGCAGGCGGCTCGAATCCGACCCGTGACAAGTGGTCGTCTGAATCCTATGTCTCCTACGCACAAGAAGTGCTCGCGCTTTGCCGGAAAGTCGACGAGCACATGACCAAGGTTGACAAAGTGGGCCATATCCTGAAAGGCATCGCGGACGGTGCCTTCCATTTGCTCGTCTATAACGACGTTTCTACCGTCAATGCAATCGTCAAAGAATGCCGCCGCTTCGAGGTAGCCAAAAGCCGCCATGTCGTCCCACAGATGTCCCGGCTCCCAAGCACCCCTGCCACGTGCTCTTGCTACGCTCTTACCGCCACACGACAAATTCAAGAGAACGCCACAGGCATCGTTCGCCACAACATTGAACCGGTGAGTCCGGCCCCTTTCACCCATGACCCCCGGACGGTACCTTTGACCAAGTGGGCCCCACTATTTCTGTTATTCCAGCAGTTGTGCGGCGAGAAATTGCAAACCTTGGCATCCCTGCCGCCTGCTCTGTCTCCCCACCTGATTCGGCAGCCACTCCCATGTCTACAACCTGTAATGACCAGTATTTCGATCCGAGACCACGCAATCCTGCTGAATGCCGGCGAACCCCGGACGACCAACCGATATGCTTCCGCTGCCACCACGTTGGTCATGTATACCGCCACTGCCGCACTACCTGGATGCCGCCGTGCTGGAGCTCGCTCCCTGCTCTTTACCCATACGCCGACGCCAGCCGTTATTCACCTCGCCGTCTGTACTCTACTTCTGATGCCCCTCACTGCCGCTACTCCGTGTGATCGCCGTCGCCTCAGTGCCGTCGCTCCCCGTCACCCCAACCTCGCCGATTTTCCTCGCCAAACCGACGGACCAAAAACTAGGCCATGGAGCTCTTGGAGGTAGCGCTGCATCACGTTCGTCCTGTCCAAATCCTCCGTTGACGCTCCTCACAAACACAAACCTAATTGAAGTAGGCGGCGATGGTGTTGCGTTGACGGCAATAATTGATACTGGAGCCCAAGTATCCATAATGAGTGCTAACCTATGTCGTCGCCTCAAAAAATTCTTATGCCTGCCATCACTCGAGACGTACGCGTCGCCAATGGCGCCACTGTTGCCGTGAGCGGTATGCGCACTGCTCGCATAGGAATTGCTGGCTGCCAAGTTCCAGTCGTGTTCATCGCGCTGACCAGTTGCCCTCGTGACCTAAGCTTCGGGCTCGACTTTCTGGCTACGCATTCTGCCCTCGTCGACTGTTCCACCGGTACCCTGTGCCTCGAGCTTCCTCTTCTTTCAGACGTTCGCCTCGAACAACCGGACACCCTCTGCACTACAGCGCTTGTTCGCTTACCTCCAAAAGCTCTAACTTTCGTCGAATTGGCCTCAACGGCAACGGTGCGTTATGGCGACTATGTCGTCACACCTATTCGTCGCACTCCTGGCGCGCGACATATCTGTGCCACAGTCCGTCGTAACCCTTGCGCTAATCAGATGCGTCTCCCCGTTTTAAATTTTGGCTTGTATGCTCTCTTTCGTTTCCTTTGCTCTTTACGTCATAGTTCTGCTTATTTTACTTGCACAGGAGGTTGCGCCAACGATGCCCAAACCTTGGCACCTCCTTCTGTATTGAGGCAGCTATGTATTTCTCATTAATGTAATAAATTTGACTTGATTTGAATTGAAGAACAATTGAGGATGCGCAATCATATGGGTCCAGGTCGTGCTTCTGTTCACTTGCGACCAACTCTAGCATCATCAAAACTTATTTATAAGAAATACTGCATTTAAATTTTGAAAGGAACTTTTTAAGACCTACCAGATAATATATGTTTCTTTTATAGCAAGTAAGGGAACGAAAATCTGCGTTTGTAGCCGAGAAAAATAATTGAATGTAATTAGATAGAAACCGTTAGGCTTAAGCTTCCTCTCAATCACAGCTTCTAGTACTACTATAGCCTCAATAAAACTAGCGAAGGCTGCCAAAAGACAGTATGGCTGTCCGATGGATATTCCGGCATGCTGAAATTTGGCTTCGCTGCTAAACAAGATAACTCGTTTGGCCCATTGGACCTTCCTATCCAATACGGTTAGAAACATTTGCTAGCTTATTGTGAATATATAACTCTACCACATAGAAACTGCGATAGGAATTTATTCGGTGTAACATCCGCACAAATCGACCGAAACAATGTTTCCGGAATTTTCTGAAAGCGCGTGCATTCAGGAGACAAGTAAGAAGATCTAGAATATATTCAAAGCCTGTCAGTGGGCATTGATGCAGACCAAATTGTCCGGGCGCAATTTTGGGTGCTTCTTACGAAGCAGCCCGTAGATCAGTGCCCGCCTAGATGGTGGCGAGGTCCGACTACACTTTGGCGCGCAAACGAAAAAGCTCAGTGGCAGGCGACAACCACCGCCACCCTCCTGGAAGCGGTAACGACCACGAATACCAGTCACATTACCGCCGCAAGGAACCAGTGTCGACGACATTCGTAGAAAGGGCGTGAACCCCTGGCTCCAGATTTCCTCGTCCTTGCATTGAAGGTCGGACATCAGAGGCGCAGTCCACCAACGTGGTGCAACCATGAGTGCATGTCTGTGAGCAGTGCGACTCCTCTGGTTAGCCGCCACAAGGTGATCGAATTACCTTGTGCATCCAACTAGGGAAAAAAACACTCTTGAAAACGGGCCTCTGGTATGCTCACATGTGCGTGCTCAGATATGTAGTGATCAGACATGTCATGTGTTCAGACATGGAATGTGTACGCATATCTCGAGCCACTTGTGTAAATATGTAAAATATACCGATTTATCGTTCTCCTTACCAACATCTGCTCACCTACAAGCAACTCTCGGTGATAGATGTGGACGACTGCGTGTGTCCGCTTAGCCAGCTTAGTTCGACGTGCCTACAAAGTAGCAGGCCAGCTACTATGTTTTAGGCGATCCCGTGGTCTACTCAAGCAACGCCGAGCCTCAGCCAATGGTTACACCATAAACACGACATCATATTCAATTTCTCTGCCAAGAAACGAAGAATAAAGGCTGATCGATTATTATTTCATCCGGAAGTATGTGCATGATATGCTTAACATTCGTGCAAGTAAAATTTCCGCGCGACTGGCTGCTCCAGGCACTATGCGCATATTCGCGGACTTCTTTCACGCTTGGAAAAACTTTAATGTAGCACGTGTTGAGTAATAGACAGTTATATCGGGAGTTCCTCAACTTGCTCTGTAATTTTCTCATTGACACTTTCGCACTAATTATATTAATTGAGGAGTTGATTATTTAATTATGACCGAATGTATAATTAGGAGCCATGAAAGAAATTTGCTGAGTGTATGCAAACGATTGTGAAGTATATTACGTTGGTTATATGCAGCTACGTAGGATTTGCTTATTTGTAAAGTTTCTCTCTAATAATGTGAAACATCCGGTGCGTGTTACCAAACACCATGAATACCGGAATTATTCCACGGTGATGTTTTGAAGATAAAGTTTGGCTCGACCACTTCGAACCTCCAATTAGTTCGTGACTTCAACGACTGGCACAATGTCCGGAAGCTGCGAAATGCCTACTTTTGCCCTCAAAGAATCTTTACGTACTTGGTACGAGAACCTTGCGGGCTCTTTCACGACCCCGGAGCAATTTTGCTGCTGGCTCCATGATATGTACCGCAATGCGGAAAGAAATAAAAGAGTCAAACAAGCCATGTCATCGACGAATTAGCTGTCAAACAAAAGTGTTTATATGTTTACTGAAGACAGTGTTCGTGTTTTCCACCGAACTGATCCCGTAATGCCAGAGGGAAAAATGGTACGCCATTCATGCGTATTGTAAAAGAACCACTAGAGGCCGGACTCTTGCAATATCCCCTAACAAACTTGGACACTTTCCAAAGCGAAGCGACCATAATGGAACATTCTCTTCGGCAGAGCTCGATGCAGTATGAGCGTCACGAAATCACGGCTTCAGCATTCTCCATTGGACCAGACACTAAAAAAAGCAGTGCCTGATCCCATAGCTAGCGTTGTGTGCCCCAACCTACCCCGAGTTGTGAGGGTAGAAACCCAGAACATGGAACGTTGTTCACGGACATCACTGATGATGAAATTCGACAGGCAGTGCAACCGCTCGTACCATTAAAACCGAAGTCCTCGTCGTCACGTGTGCAGCGACGTATCGTGTTCGTGCGCTAGCTATAGGTCACTAAGCGGTCATCGCTCACACCTCCGCATACAGGGCTAATGAAGACGTTCGTTTCGGGTGGTGTTCATGTACTTCATCCACAAAAATCCATAGAAACTGTGAACGTGAATGTCGCCTATAGCGTAGCCCTGAATGTTGTTGCGGATCTTTAGGGTACAAGGCATTTCAACGTTGTTGCAGTTACCGTACAGTGAAAACTACAGGGAACTGGAGTTGCAGCCACTATACATATTAGCAAAAAACACCACCTTCTCCAATGTTCTCGGCTCTTACCCTTCCGCCTATACCGAGCATCTCGTAAGCTCCAGACAGGCACTCTGAATTTTTTTTATTCTGTTAAAAGTGGGCGGCGTATGGATTACCGTAAGAGACATGTTGATCTCTATTTTTTACTTATTAAACCAAAGCTTTCCTTGCCGCTTAAGCAGTCGGCTGTCCGTTGCTATACTACATCGGCCTCGAAACTGCCCACTGACATGGAAATTGTGCCACACGATATGTAGTCTTATGGCGCATTATATGCTGCCAAATTCGCATAACAGTCCCTGCACGCTTTCTAAACATTTTATTCTCATGAATATCTAATGAGCCCCGGTCGACTCTGAAGTTTCAAGGAAGGTTGCGCGCTACATTTGCTTTTAGGTCCCGTAACGTATATATGACGCATGTGCATAGTATCAAGCGATTTAAACACGCGAAAATTGTAAGCACGGATCTATCACCAGTATCAAGAACAGTTTACATTAATAAATTCATGTTAGTATTGCACGACCCTATACCTGCCTCAAAATTCGACGGGTATGTTGATGAGGTACTCAGCAGCGAAATCCTCAACATGAATTCATTATGTATGCTTGTTACTTTAACGTGCAAAGACCAACTTTACTAGAAATCACGCAAAGATCCGTTTCAAAGGACATGTCGCAATTCCTAAATAAAATGACTCCCATATTCTACTAACCATAGTTGTATTTCAATTATTCGTCTTCAAAAGTATTAAACATTGACTTTCACGGACAGATATTATGGATGTGTTCCGCAAGATGTTTTGTAATATGCTATCGGAAGAGCAAGTCCGAAGTATTTCACGTGTGACGTAAGCGCGACGGCGCCATAATGGAATATATTCGAAAACGAAGTGCAACTTTTGCCGAACATTTGCCTGACATGCAGGTCTAAGGCATGTGCTTTTAACTTATTTGTAGGTACAAACGAATTGCGCACTTACACCTACAAGGAAATTCACTGAACTGCAGGTACTTGCGCTTCTGCATACATGAGAACAAAATTATTGAGAGGGCGAAGAGGAATGGCTATGTGGCAGTTATAGGACCACTAAAACATCTTACACATACACGCAGAGAATTCGGCAATCTAGTTTAGGATTAAAAAAATCATGGGGTTTTACGTGCCAAAACCACTTTCTGATTATGAGACATGCCGTAGTGGGGCACTCCGCAAATTTCGTCCACTTGGGGTTCTTTAACGTGCGCCTAAATCTAAGTACACGGGTGTATTCGCATTTCGCCCCCATCGAAATGCGGCCGCCATGGCCGGGATTCGATCCCACGACCTCGTGCTCAGCAGCCTAACACCATAGCCACTGAGCAACCACGGCGGGTCTAGTTTAGGGTTGCCTTAGTTATTTCTCTGTTAGTTGTAATAAACAGTGGATATTCTTGCAGTGTAGTTTCAAACACATTTTTGCACCCAACACTGACGTTACATTTTGGATGATATGGCACTTACCTGCGCTTCTTCAGCACTCGAAATTGGAGGCAGTGAGAACGTGACCAAGCTGTGTGGGCGTCCCCTCACCAGACCATTCAAAGGACCGCACTATAAACAGATCAGTGCAGTTTCTCTTTAACCACGGACTACAGTCAACGCACACGCAGATATTCTTCCCTTCGAAGAAAAAGAATAAGTAGGTAATAAATACAGCTGCAGCAACCACGCGGCTGAAATTTCAGCTCATTTCCGTAGGACTGAAAGGACGAGGGTAACATTCTCTGTGAGCGTTCTCAGTTAGAGCGGCCCTCTTAATTATAATTTTCGCAAGTAGTAGCGTACGTCTACAACAGAACGAGTGCAGTAATTTCAGTGTAATGCATATACGCTGCAGTTGTTCGAGTCCAGCTAGCAGAACTTATCTTGCCTTGGAAGAACGTTCCATAGCACTCGATAGCGAGCACAGGAATGTATCACTCTGATGAATGGGAACAAAGAAACCAACGTGGTGAAATTGCTACTAACTGTATGCTTTCGGCAGTGAATTTTTTTCTTCCCTATGGTCGTCGAGGCACCCATTGCCTCGTTGAGGTATGCTCGATACTTAGCATAACTAATTGAGCTCCGGCGTCCTAAACGAAGTGGTGCGGAGTTTGTTTGCCGGTCACAAATAAAGTATTTGTCTGCGATTCCTCATGGAGGAACATATTTGGTTCTGCTTTCATTTCCATGCTACTTTTTTGTTAGAGAGAGAGCAGGCAGCAAAAAAGCGGCTACAAGAGTAGGCTGTTAGCATAATTGTGCAATGTTGAATTTCAAATCTTAAAAGTTGCATGCAATATAATTCAACAATGGTACCAATACCATTGGTACCATGGTACCAATACCACTACCTAATGAGCTCGAATAGGCTACCCCAAGCACGGGATAATTTTTGACTTCCTCGGATTTCTTCGTAAAAAATCCCCACAAGCCTACTATTTCATACTAACCTAACGCCTACTCAAAGTGACGTTTTAAATAAAATATTATTGATAGTCATTTAGAAAATATTTCACATTAAATTGTAAATTAAAATAAAATTAAGTTAAAAGCCGTCGAGCAAAGCGTTCGCCGATCGCTTCCAAAGTGATCCTCGCTTGTACATATACCGCTGTCCTGTCCTTTCAAAACACTCATAAGAAAGAACATCAAATGACAGGCTCCTGCCTACACTTAGTGAGCTGTAAGTAGTGATCTTTTGGGAACTAATACAAATCAAACTGCGACGTTATAGCAAGTCTCATCCATGTGTATACATAAACATGGTTCTAGAATTTGCTCGTAAGTTGGCTTTTTGATCTTGTTGCATATTTTCTATGCATTCGGTGAGTGTCCACTGCAGGGAGATGCTTTCGTACTGCAGTGGATATAAAAATGGGCAGAAGATAGTGATGACGTTGATGATAAAGTGTTGTCATAAATGTTATTTCCTAAGGTTACCTAATGTTTTTAGTCTACTTTGACGCTACTCTCGTTCCTTCGAATCACGCCATGCGAACCATTGTTCCTAGGCAAAACACTATGACTTTATTTATGATCCTCGATGCGCTTTTTCTACGCATGGTAATAATTTTAGTGCACTGGCATTGGTACACAACGCCATATTTGCCCTCAGTTTCTAAATTATTCATGGAATTTCTCAATTGCTCAAATGGTAACAGTGCATTACGAGTAAGCGGTATCCTGAAGTGCATGCCATTATCGTTGTCGCATAAATATTATTTTGCATTCTGCACACGAACTTCTTTGATTAAAACTACCTTAGTTCCTTTCTGAAGCTGCTTATGTTTCATCACGTTATCATGGCAACATATGTGGCCAGTTTCTCATGCCATGAGAAAAATTAAAGCACCACAAAGAAGAGTGATTTTCACATTAGATATATAATGCTTAATTTTCCTAGGTTCAGATACCGGGAGTTTCACAAGGCATCAACCAGGTGAAGAAAAAACGCGTCCTGTTGACTACATGTATTGGCTGTCTTGCTATGTGTAATTTGTATCGCGATAATTAAAACAGTCGTCCCACTCCAACGCCCTTATCAATATTTCAATACATGTCCAGCTACTGGTATAGGAAAACTATGACAATCAGGCTGTGGAGGCATGTGCCGGAAGGCTGCCTACCCGTTTCATTGGGGCAAATCAATAAAGGACTGGCGAACTCGTCCCAACGCTATTAAAGACTCGGCCACCTTTGCTGTGCACTCGCGACACCGAGTGAGGTGCGATCTTTGCTAGCTACTGGCAAAAGTGTGGATGCCAGCAAGTCATAGAAAATAATGGCATACCGCTAAATTAGGCAGCTTCATTTCCACCGAGCAGTGCACACGAAAGCAATTGTTCTTGTTGGGAGGACCGCACCTGCCTAGCATAAGGCGCGAATGCATCAGACGAGTAATTACGCACAACCTAACCGATAATTCAACGCAAACGCATGCAATCATCCTTCGTGTAGGAGAGAGAAGGATAGAAAGAAAAAGAACTTTATTTTTGTGGGGCATGGATATGGGTGGATCCCTGTTCTCGGTGAACGTGTCGGTCCAGGGCTCCAGCGGCTGTTGGCGCACTTGCGGCTCAGGCGTAGCTTTCGTTGATACTCCAGTGCTGAGCTGGTCAGCACTATTTTCCACTGCTCGAGAGTTGCGTTTCAGTTTATGGAGATATCAGAGATTTTTCGGCAGGCCCATGTTGTATGCCACAGGGTAACTCGCTCTGTACAGGAAGGACGAATGGGTTGATGAAATGTGGGGTACATCGTGCGGATGAATGTTAGATGGGGACAGGTGTTGGTCTCGAGTAGCCTCCAGGTCGTGACTTCAGCTCTGGTCAGGGATGGGTACGGTGGCGTCATGGTTCTGCTCTAATGACGGTAGTGCTGTATTATTTCATAGTAAATGTGTAGCGCTCGCAGAGTGGGCTCTCCTGCCATCTCTTCCAGTGCCCGGTTGCAGTGGCCTAGGGTTATCGACTTGGCACGGTGGTTTGCGCGGACGATTTCATGTCGCTGCATACTCATTATCGTGGTACACGGTATTTCTATGAGGCGGTTGTATATATCGTATGATGTTTTATGCAGATGGCCGTTCGCGTCGGCTGACATGCTCATTGACCACCTTCAACAATCAATTCTAGATGAGGCAAACTGGCTTATATAGCAATGCGTTAAGAGCCGCAGTAATAATGCCAGCGAGCACGTTGTATTCATTGCCATCAAGGAATAAATGCGAACACTCTAAATACATATATGTGGTCGACTCTTAGATATCTGAAGAGCTCAGACTTGCTGACATAGTACGGTATATTATTCAATGGTGAGAATATTGAAATATAAATACTAAGTTGTTCCAACACCACAAATATTTCAGGAGTTAAATAAGAACTCCCTAAAGTAGTGAAGAATATCCATGAGAGTGCTTACCCACTTAGAGCATGTGTAATAAATTACGATGAATTGCATTTTCTTGGCGTGACTGAGACCATCTGATTCCTGCACATAACGACTGAAAGACAGGCCTGTCGAAACCCGAGAGCAAGTCTTATTTATTTTATATATTGCCACCTACAGGCGATTATAAACGAAAAGAAAATAGCTGCTGTATAGTGGGTACTGACGCATGGACCTTTGGGCACATTCTAGCGTAGTGACACCTGTGCTTGCAAAAGGCTCATTTAGGGTAACATAATCTATTGTATGGTGCATCATGATGGAGTTTGCTTTCTCTGTGCACATTCCTTGTTCCTCGCAAAATATGGTAGTGAGCCAGTAGGAATGGTTTCTTGTTGCTAAGTGACTACAAGACGTCAGCACTCAACTTTAAATTTATGTCAAAGGTTGTGTACGGTTCCGGAAAGTGCTACAAACCCTTTTGCTTCGCACTCCTAGTGTCAATGAACGTTCAGTAGCTATGTTTTATCCCATTGACGTCTGAAGAACGAAGATCCACCTCGACAGAAACGTATTTGGAAAGTAATGTCTTCCAGTCTTAGTATCTGATAGTAGGAACTTTGGCTTGTCTAGGCGGCGAAATAAAAAAAAAACACTTTGCTCTGAAGTCTATTTCGTCATATCACATCGATTTTGGAAAAGAACTGCGTTTACCAATGCGGTAAATCTAAACGTTAAAAAATACCCACTTCGCAACTTTTGCGCATCAGTTTTAACTTCTGGCAAAGTGCAACAACATAAGAGAAACGAGCTCTGTGTGAAATATAAACCATTTCATTTTTCTTATATTCAGCGCGCTCTATGATAGCGGCGCTTGAGCACACAATGCTGACATGCTAGTAATGTTTTTCAAGGTAACAAGCGCGTACTATTATCTTTACTTACTTTGTTTTCACCAGCTCACCCAAGAAAAGGTGAGTTGTTTTCTTCTGTTGATCACCTCCGCCTTGGTTCTTGCCTTGTACTTGTTCAAACAATATGTTTTTTGACGTTGCATGGAGACCTCAAGCAGGGAATCAACTAGGACGGCGGACCGGGATATTTCTCACGTTTTTATTGTCCGCTACACTGCAACTTATTTCTATATTTCTATAGGATGACTGGCTCCCTAGAGTATCCTCCGGGGCGAAAGCAGAACTCGGTGCAGGCGAGCAGAGGAGGCATAATTTCGTGTATCAGTAATTTAGAACGATACCCTATAGTTCGTGATTATATTTTCTACTTTTATTTAGGATATTATTGAACATATATCCAACGCAGTTGACTCTTTGCGGAGGCAGGAATGTATTGCCTCGGCACTTTACTTATCAAGGCCGCTGATATTTTGGGAACCATCACACATTATCACACATTTAGTAACCATCACTGACATTATCGTTCCATGATATTTTAAAGCAAAAGCCTTAAGTGCATTGTTGCAATGACTCACGCCCCCTTAAGGCGGTATCTTGTCGAGTGGTAAAATAGTTATCATTATCAGCAATGGCGCATACCCCGTAAGCAGGCTCAGCAGGCGAATTGCTCATGCATTCACTGAAATCACCCATAGAAACACAAAACAGCATACGTTTCTAAAAAGAACAAGATCAAAACAAGCATCCGTACCGTAAATAAAGTACTGCATACAGCCTTCTGAAGTACCCTACGGCCGAGGACTCTCGCCTAGCGAGAAACAAGTTGCGTCGTACGAAGCAGTGGGAGCAAGGCGTTCGACCACGACTCCTCCTTTTTCCTGCTGAGAGGATGCAATGTAAAGTCTATGCGAAACGTCGTTGGCGCGAGTCTGACCACGCTATACAAGCGCGAAAAGTGAATGGTAAGCGCCGAAAAATGAGACGAACAAGCCGAACTGTGGAAGCAGCAACGCAAGGATGAGAGACAGCAACGCAGAGCGGAGGCAGAAGAGCGCAGTCAGCGACTTGCCACGCGTTTACTTCACACTGCGCCTTGTTACGTGTTGAAAGAAGCCTGACCCCTCGGATCGCATAACTTATTGCATTCACATGTGGGCAGCAGCCTTTCGCCTTCACGTTCCACATGCTACCGAACTTTCGATTGCGAAATAGTTAGAAATTCGCATACGAAAAGGAGGCCTGCGACCATTTATTTTTGTTTTGGGTGTACGTAACCGCAAAGATATGACCGTGTTTTGGGCAAGGTGGTGAGCATTGTTCGCCATTTGACTTTATCAAAACCAAGTGAGAAGGAGAAAAAGGATACAACACTAAGACTTTTACTTCCACAATTTGCGAGAGGTCCACCCCGGAGGGGCCTGCGCACTATAAATATGGCAATAATTAAAGTACGGCAGGGGGAACGGGATGTGATATCCGTAGTAGATTACTGAAATATTTTCTCCCTGTTTTCGTAAACATCGGGCAGCTGTGTCGCAGAACGGTCTTTCAGCGTAGGTGGTGACGTCATTAAAATGAAAACGCAGGATATCCAAGTAGTCTTTTTAAAAGCAGTTCTATCCGAAAGGGCCCAAGTGCATGTTTTAATTCTACATTTCGCTTAGGTTCACAAAGTATAGTGCTCGAATGTTGAACTTTGTTTCCTCCATGTTATTCCTGGCATTATAAAGATATCCTAAAGTAATGAAATTATTTTCTCAGTGATTTTTAATCTATTCAGTTATGTTAGAATTTGAGCACTTTGTTTTTGTACTGAGGGAATATTTAGCCTTGTAATTGGCACATTTTCTTAGGTAATTTCTTAGAGGAGCTTGTGCAGGTTTGCCTGGTCCGTTACTGCGTGGTATGTGTACCATGCCAGCTCGGGGATTAGCAGATGAAGAGGAAGATAGCAATCTACTGATTCCATGAGCGATATCGGTCATAGACATTGCGGGCCGATGAAGGGAAGGGCAGCTTTCCGAAATAGCTGACGCGTCGTGCTGGCGACCACAGCAAAACAAGCGAACCAATGGACAAAATAAGCGGCTCTTTGGTGGCTTCTGTAAGGGAGTGCTGGTAGATATGCGACTTGTAAAATCATCTACATTATTCCCACTCAAATCTTTCATGCCTGTTTTCTCAAACATAGTGCAGCTGTGCCGCAGAATGGCCTTTCAGCGTAGGTGGCGACGTCATTAAAATGAGAACGCAGGATATCCAAGTAGTCTTTTTTAAAAGCAGCTCTCTCCGAAAGGGGCCAAGTGCATGTTTTAATTCTACATTTCGCTTAGGTTCACAAAGTATAGTGCTCGAATGTTGAACTTTGTTTCCACCCTGGTATTCCTGGCATTATAAAGATATCCTAAAGTAATGAAATTATTTTCTCAGTGATTTTTAATCTATTCAGTTATGTTAGAATTTGAGCACTTTGTTTTTGCACTGAGGGAATATTTAGCCTTGTAATTGGCATGTTTTCTTAGGTAATTTCTTAGAGGAGCTTGTGCAGGTTTGCCTGGTCCGTTACTGCGTGGTATGTGTACCATGCCAGCTCGGGGATTAGCAGATGAAGAGGAAGATAGCAATCTACTGATTCCATGAGTGATATCGGTCATAGACAATGCGGGCCGATGAAGGGAAGGGCAGCTTTCCGAAATAGCTGACGCGTCGTGCTGGCGACCACAGCAAAACAAGCGAACCAATGGACAAAATAAGCGGCTCTTTGGTGGCTTCTGTAAAGGAGTGCTGGTAGATATGCGACTTGTAAAATCATCTACATCATCCCCACTCAAATCTTTCATGCCTGTTTTCTCAAACATAGGGCAGCTGTGCCGCAGAATGGCCTTTCAGCGTAGGTGGCGACGTCATTAAAATGAGAACGCAGGATATCCAAGTAGTCTTTTTTAAAAGCAGCTCTCTCCGAAAGGGGCCAAGTGCATGTTTTAATTCTACATTTCGCTTAGGTTCACAAAGTATAGTGCTCGAATGTTGAACTTTGTTTCCACCGTGGTATTCCTGGCATTATAAAGATATCCTAAAGTAATGAAATTATTTTCTCAGTGATTTTTAATCTATTGAGTTATGTTAGAATTTGAGCATATTGTTTTTGTACTGAGCGAATACTTAGCCTAGTAATTGGCATTTTTATTAGGTAACTTCTAAAAGGAGCTTGTGCAGGTTTGCCTGCTACATTACTGCCTGGTACGTGTACAATGTCAGCTCGCGGGTTAGCAGATGGAGAGGAAGATAGCAATCTACTGATTTCATGAGTGATATCGGTCGTAGACAATGCGGGCTGATGTATGGGAAGGGCAGCTTTCTGAAATAGCTGACGCGTCGTGCTGGCGACTGCAGCAAAACAAGTGAACCAATGGAGAAAATAAGGGGCTCTTTGGTGGCTTCTGTAACGGATTGCTGGTAGAACTGCAACTCGCAAAATCATCGACATCGCCACTAGTGAAATCTTTCATCCCTGTTTTCTCAAACAAAGGGCAGCTGTGTCGGAAAACGGCCTTTCAGCATAGGTGGTGACGTCATTAAAATGAAAACGGAAGATATCCAAGAAGCATTTTTTTAAAAGCAGCTCTATCCGAAAGGGGCCAAGTGCATGTTTTAATTTGACATCTCGCTTAGCTTCATAAAGTATAGTGCTCGAATGTTGAACTTTGTTTCCTTCGTGCTATTCCTGACATTATAAAGATATCCGAAACTAACGAAATTCTTTTCTCAGTGATTTGCAATCTATTCAGTTATCTTAGAATTATAGCACTTTTTTATACTGAGCGACCATTTAGCCTTGTATTTGTCATGTTTTCTTAGGTGATTTCTTAGAGGAGCTTGTGCAGGTTCGCTTAGTACGGCTTCAGGCGGACAACGTGTACAATGCGAGCTCGTGGATTAGTAGATGGAGTGGAAAATAACAATCGACTGATTCCATGAGTGATATCGGTGATAGACAATGCAGGCGGATGCAGGGGAAGCGCAGCTTTCCGGCATAGCTGACGCGTCGTGGTGGCGACTTCACCAAAGCAAGCGAACCAATGGACGAAATAAGGGGCCCTTTAGTGCCCTCTGTAACGGATAGCTGGCCGATCTGCAAATGTGCGTGCAACTTTTGTTGGATTGCCGGTAGATCCGCAACATGTTGTGTGTCTAGTGTCCGTACGCTTGTATGATGACAGAACCACGATGAAGACGTGATCGATCACGATCGTATGGCTACCCCGCAGGGGCGTCTGCGTCAGCAGGTGTTTCGTGTGTTGCGACACAACGTAGCCGAGCACACGAGGTTTGGACCCTCCCGCGTGTAGCCGTGCGCGGCTTAGCCGTGTCTGGGGAAAGGGGGATTCTGGAAGTTGAGCCGATGCTGGGTGTTTGGACCTTTAAGGCCCCCCGGCGGAGGCAACACACCTCTTCGGCCTCGGCTTCACATAGACGGCACCTCCAGACTGACCCATCTGGAGGAAATCGGCAGTCGCCTTTTCCTGTGCTCCTCTCCAATCTTCGTCTTTCTGTCTCGCCTTTTTTCATCTTTCCTGTCTTCTCATCACTTCTCCTCACTTCCTAGTTTCCCGGCGGCAAGGGTTAACCTTGTGTGGCTAGCCTGCCTTGGTTATGCTGTATTTGGTTATAGCAGCGATGTACGGCTGGCGTTGGCAGGGTTTCTCTAGCAGGAACTTCTGTCACGTCCCCCTGTTGGGCTCCATGGTGGGTGGTCGACATCGCGGCCGAAAATCCAACTGTACCTATGGAAAACGCTTTTCCTAAACTCCCTGATCGCCATCAGAAACGAGGGCGCAGCGAAGAGGTCTTTCAGTTTTTCGGACGCCAAGTCCAACAATTTTCCTCGTTTTCACGTGATCCACGCAGAAAAATCAGCTAGAAAAGTGCGAACAATCTCACCGTTCTTTGTATCGAAGACTCTTACCGAAGTTCGTGGTCCAGGATATAAGGTGTCGTGGAATGGCTAGCGGTGACCTCCTCTTGGAGCTCCGCGATCAGAAGCAATTTGAGAAACAGCCTAAACTAGTATGATTTGGGGAGACCCAAGTAGTAGTAACCCCGCACCGCAGGATGAATACCTCCCGCGGCGTTGTCTCGGACGATGATTTGCTGGAGCTCACTGAGGCTGAGCTCTTGGAGGGCTTCAGTGAACAGAATGTCATAAATGTCAAAAGATTTAAGATGTGGTGAGATGGAAAAAGAAATCCAAACCAAACACTTGATAATCACCTTCGCTTCGAGTGTCCTGCCCGAGTCAATCGAGGACGGGTACATCAAGCTCCGTTTTAGGCCGTACGTGCCAAATCCCCTCCGATGTTTCAAGTGCCAGCGTTTTGGCCACAGTTCGCAGAGCTGCCGAGGCCGCCAAACTTGTGCGAAATGCAGCGCGCATGAACACACCTCTGAAGCTTGTGAGAATTCTCTCCAGTGTGTAAACTGTGATGGGGAGCACGCCGCGTACTCGCGGTCGTGTCCATCCTGGAAGCAAGAAAAAAAAATCGCAACGATCAAAGTAAAAGAGAATGTCTTATTCATGGAGGCACGCAGGCGGGTTTCATACCTGCCCAAGAAAGGTTTTGCCGATGTGACGCGTCAGGGGGCAGCGCACACCAGCCCCATCGGCCTCCGGGCTGGTGTGCGCAGGGGTCTTGCCCTCGAAGGCGGGACCCTCGCTGGTAACGTCTCGCTCGCAAGAGCACGTGTCCGGCGCCTCACTAGAGGCAATGACACTACACCTATCCTCAAGGCGCACCAAGCGCCTAAGGAACGGCGAGGCTCCCACGAACGCTCCAGAAAGGGCAAAACCCCGATTACAGGCCCTCGAAAGAGCTCTGTAATCATAGCCATAACTTCTGGTCCGTACACACAGCACTAATTTACGTTAAATATGGATACACAAATATTACAATGGAACGTCAGGGGACTCCTACATAACCTCGATGATGTCAAGAAACTCCTGCGTAAATATAATCCAAAGGTGCTGTGTGTCCAAGAGACCCATTTAAAACCTACACAGACAGGCTTCCTACCACAATTGAACATTTTTCGCAAAGACCGAGATGATACTCTCGCTTCGTCCGGTGGTGTCGCTATTATAGTGGATAAGCGTGTAGCATGTCAGGCCTTGGAACTCCGAACGCCTCTTGAGGCAGTTGCGGTCCGAGCCTTACTGTTAGGAAAACTCGTTACAATCTCCTCTTTGTACATACCACCTCACTATCGACTCCAAAGAACAGAATTCCTTAGCCTAATCGATGAGCTGCCTGAGCCCTACGTACTCGTTGGGGATTTCAACGCGCACCATTCTCTCTGGGGAGACTCTCGTTGCGATGTAAAAGGCTGCCTAATAGAAAATTTTCTTGTTTCTTCAGGTACATGCTTATTAAATAAAAAGGAGCCGACATCCTATAGCATAGCACATGGCACGTACTCTTCGATAGATTTAGCTACCTGCTCGGCTACACTTGTACCATGCCTAGAAGGGGAGGTGGTTAAAAACCCATATGGGAGTGATCATTTTCCCATCTGCCTCAAAACTTTAGAACAAAATGAATTCCTGCCACACCCCCCTCAATGGAAAGTTGCATCCGCAGATTGGAAAAAAATTGAGCAAATCACTTTTAAATTTAAGGAAAACACTTTTAAAGATTTTAGTGTGAACGATGCTATTGCTTATTTTACCGCTATTATAATTGACGCTGCAATAGAGTGCATTTCACAAACGAACGGGACTACAAAAAAGAGGCGCGTGCCATGGTGGAATGAGCAATGCAAGAATGCGCGTGAGGAGCAAAACAAAGCCTGGCGTTTACTACGTCAATCTCCAACGGCAGAAAACCTCATCAACTTTAAGCACGTGAAATCCGAAGGCAGGCGAACGCGTCGTATCGCTAAAAGAGAAAGCTGGGAAAAATACGTCACACGCATAAATTCCTATACACAAGAAGCAAAAGCCTGGAACAGGCTAAGAAAATTAATTACTCGACAAACCTACAACATGCCTTTGGTTGATGATGAAGGCCACAGCCTTCAAGACCAGGCGAACACTCTGGGAGAACACTTCAAGCGAGTTTCTAGCTCTGCGAACTACTCGCAATCATTCCAGCAACATAAACAGATAGCTGAAAGTAAGGCACTGAACCATAAGGCTAGCGGAAGTGAACCGTACAATCATCCTTTTAGCATTGCTGAGTTCAGAGCTTCCTTGAACGGCTGCACGAAATCGGCATCAGGAGGCGACAGAGTCATGTACATAATGATAAAACATCTTCACCCTGACACGCAGATGGCTCTATTGTCTATTTTCAACACTATCTGGGAAACAGGAGACATTCCCTTTGCATGGAAAGAGGCGATTGTAGTCCCTGTCTTGAAACAAGGTAAAGATCCGTCCTCTGTGGCAAGCTACCGGCCCATAGTGCTCACAAGTTGTCTATGTAAGCTCTTTGGGAAAATGATAAATCGCAGGCTCTTGCACTTCCTTGAATCATGCAAGCTCTTTGACCCATATCAGTGTGGTTTTAGGGAAGGCCGATTGATGACAGACCACCTCGTTCGCATTGAAGCATATATTCGCGACGCTTTCATATATAAACAGTTCTTTCTTTTTGTATACTTAGATATTGAAAAGGCTTACGATACCACGTGGCGGTATGGAATTCTACGTCACTTATCGGAAATGGGCATCCGCGGGAAATTGCTTTATGTAATAGAAAGCTATTTATCAAATCGCAGGTTCCGTGTTAAAATTGGTAATATCCTCTTGAGGCTATTTTTACAGAAAACGGGGGTACCGCAGGGTTGCGTGCTTAGCTGCACACTCGTCATCATAAAAATGAATTCTTTGCGCTCATCAATACCGGGTAATATATTTTGTTCGGTATATGTTGATGACGTTCAGATTGGATTTAAGTCATGTAATCTTGCTATCTGTGAGCGACAAGTACAGCTTTGTTTAAAGAAGGTGTCTAAGTGGGCCGATGAGAATGGCTTTACGTTCAATGTCAGCAAGAGTACCTGTCTTCTTTTCACACAAAAAAGAGGTCTTATTGCAAATCCTGAAGTTGGACTTCAGGGGCAGCACATACCTGTCAGCGCAGAACACAAATTTTTAGGCGTAATTTTAGACACGAAATTAACCTTTATTTCACACCTTAAATGCCTCAGAAACAAATGCCTAAAAACCAATGAACATTCTTAAAATTTTGTCACACACAACGTGGGGTAGTGATAGGAGATGCATAATGGACCTTTACAAGAGCCTCATTCGAACACGCTTAGATTATGGGGCAATAGTTTGTCAATCGGCTAGCCGGAGTGCATTGAAGATGCTAGAACATCACCAAGGTATCCGCCTGACGACCGGTGCCTTCAGGACAAGTCCTGTGGAGAGTCTATGCGTTGAAGCTAATGAGTGGTCGCTTCATCTTGAGAGGTCGTATTCAAGTTTTATGTATTTTCTGAAGGTAAATGCAAAGCGTGAACATCCCTCTTACTCAAGTGTAAACAACAGGACATCTGCAACTCTATTTAATAATTGACCGGCAGTTAGAAAACCGTTCTCACTGCGTGTACGGAAACTCAGTCAAGAAATGGATGTTCCACTTTTTTGAAACCCTCTAATGGCTCCTGTCACGCTATGTGCGTGTGCCGTGGCAATGGCAGCTCGTCGAGTGTGATACTTTGTTCGTTGAAATAACGAACAACGCTCCCCAGGTACACATTGTAATGCACTTTCTTCAACTTCAATCGCAGTACTCTTGCCAGGAATTTCACACAGATGCCTCAAAGTCGCACGCTGGCGTTTCGTATGCGCCGTCGGTCCATCATTTTCAGACTCTAACGTCCTGCACCCAGAAACAAGCATATTCACAGCTGAGGCATACGCTGTACTGACAGCTGTTAAACATATTAAGAAAATTAAATCGCAATAGGCCATAATATTCACAGACTCCCGTAGTGTCGTAAAATCTCTAATGTCTCTCCAGAAACGCAACAATCCTGTACTCAATGAGCTGTATTCTTTCCTGTCCACAGCATATACATCTAATCAGCACGTCATAGTATGTTGGGTACCTGGGCACAGAGGCATTAAGGGCAACATGCTTGCAGATGAAATTGCCACATCCATTGCAACGAAAGCTGGCAGCTGTTCCGTAGGTATCCCTGCCTCAGACTTATAGCCATTTTTGCGCAAAAAACTTCGAAGGCATTGGCAACACAAGTGGGACACCTAAACCTCGAATAAACTCCATCTGATCGAGCCACAATTAGGAAACTTGCCACCGATAACGAAAATAAGGCGAATCGAGGTCATTTTCTGCCGCCTTCGGATAGGTCATACGTATGGCACGCCCTCTTATCTCTTGACCGGTAACGAATCTCCCATATGCTGTAGATGTGGTGAGACACTAACCGTCCTCCATGTCTTGCTGGAGTGTAGAGAAATGGAAACTGAAAGGAAAAAAACACTTCCCTCTAGCCTACCAACAGAACATTCCTTTTCATCCTGCAATGTCACTTGGTGCTGACCCATTTTTTTCACAGAAAGTCAGTTTTTAACTTTATGCAAGATGTTAATTCATTGCAAGTTATAGGCCGAAGAGATTCGTAGCACAGCATCTTACCAGGCGCTGCTGCTGTGATAGTAGCATTTTGTAGAGCACGTGCCTAAATGCCTTTGCATTTAAGGGCCTCTTGAGGCAATAGTGCTATTGGCATTTACATATTTTATTCCCTCCTTCCATCAGAACATATCTTTTAAATTCATAGTACATCTGAAAAGTCATTGTGACAATTTTAATAGATATATAGTTATATTACGATTGTTTTTAGGCCCCTATACAGCCAGGTTCCACTGTTATAGCCAACCACGACGCCATTGATGTTTCTTTGCATCACTGACTCTATTAAAACATTGCTTGGCGCTCTTTGGCCATGAGTGGCCCTTGCGCCATAAAACCCCACATATCATCATTATCATCACGATCGTATGACAAAAAAATGCATGCTTTCTATGTCGGCGGTCCCAAGGGCGCTTAGTATATGAGACTTGCTAGGTTATACATGGGTAGTGTACGAGCGTAAACGGGAGAAATACAAATTGTGATTTCGTCAAAAGTGACGTCATTTATAATCATATGTGGTTATTCGCATTTCATGTTGTACATGCTAAAATGACGATGTCGTTTGTACTCCAGCGAAGGAACGTTCAAGCATAGATAACTTGCGCGATTATGAATTTTTCCATGCCTCATAGTTCCTCCGTAGGGTAAGAAACGACAGAAAGGTACGGGAAAACGTTCGCCGGTCAAGGAGATAACGCAGTCAAACACAGCGTCTCAAGCACAAGCTGTCACAGCGAAAGAAGACGAGAAATTCGAACATGGGCGCACATGCCTAAACTCGCGGACTACTATTAACAACGAAGGGAATGCTGCTGGGGTGGTGCTTCTGCACATGTAGTACAACGCGAAGTAGACCGGCTCGGAGCGTGTTTCGATTTTAGTGATGATATAAACACGGCGAAACTTGACAACGATCACAAAAAAGTAAGTGACAAGGACAATCACTGACTTTAATCTGGCGTTTATTAGAGAAAAGGATGAATACATATCCTCGCGCACTTGATCCCTACCACATCTAAATGTGCAAGTAGGCAAGACCACCACAAATCATTCATAATCACGTGCGCGAGGTTATATATTCATGCTTATTTCTAATAAACGCCAAATGGAAGTTGGCACTCATCCTTATCACTTCTTTTTGTGCTCCGTGTCAACTCTCGCGCTTGTTTTATCATCATGGAATGCCAACTAGCCCGGTCTCACAACTTGCTTCCATTTTAGTTTCGGTTTTTCAACCTTCCATAGCTCCTGTTAATGTTTTAAGGCAGTCAGATATTATTCAGCAAGGATTTTTAACAGTGAATACACGATATTCGACTTTTCAGTAATTGAGACCCCAGGGAAATAAATAAACTTGGGAGGAATATTTGAGCGCAAGAAATTGTCATGTTGTAGTGATCTTCAGGATTATGTGGCACGTGCAACAGCTTTACATTTAGCTTTGTATCAGAAATTCTATGTCAGTTTGGTAAGAGATCTATCTGATATGCTCACGTTCTTGAAATAAGCTACAATTCTCGGCCAAATCTCATGCAGATGACAATAGAGAATTTCGGCTAATCATCACGGTAATGTTTATATCCTTCTGAGTGATCATGTACACAGGAGTGTTGGTGAGTGTTTTATTTCTTTTCTTTCAAAAAACTTGTTAATTCTTAATTATTACAATTAGGGAGCTGTTTTGAGGAAATGCACAAAACATTACAATTTCTTATTCAAGAACCCTTGAAGAGTATCATTTGTCGGAAACAAGAAAAACACCTTTTTAACCCCGAAATTCTGTTATTAGATTATTTTAATGAATAACTTGCGTATGAATAGCGGACATATTCAGACTATTCTATGAGCTAGATCTTCCTCTTAGAATAAATTTTGTGCTTGGAGCTCCTACCTAAATACACGAGAACGAATAAACAGTTTTTCTCGGCAACCACTGGACCACCTTTTATGAGTTTCCTTCTGGAATTCAAATGCCTAAATTAAGGTCTACGACGTATACCCAACAATATTTCCGCCAATGTACTTAATGCTTGTAGAAAGATATTTGGAAATTTTAACACTTCCTACTACCGCCTTTCCTACAACAGCTACTGCAAGGCAAGTGAAGCTGCCTTGCGCTCCGTAGCAGCACCAATCTGGGGCAGCGCTCCCGACAACCAGTTTGTATCCCATAGACCCATTTATTCTTCAGAATTTGCCAAGAATATGTACTTGCCACTATCACATGCATAATGCCAAAGCTGTCTTCTTGGGAATATGCCAACGGTACATACCCAGTGACGAAGCTTCTCTACTTGGCCCGACACGGCCCAATTATCCGTTAGGGCACAGACTCAGGAGAACATGTTGTCTACTCCGCAAAATGGCAGGCAGTACGCACCTTGTAGCCCAAGCTAACGAACGACTTAGGTCAGTGGATTTGTGCCTATCTGTATTGTGCCTATCCGGACAGGCCGCCATTAGAATCTCAACCAGGCAACGTTTAACGCTAGAACGCTATCTAATGATGTGAGTCTAGTAGTGCTATTGGAGGTATTAGAGGGCAGTAAGTGGGATATGATACGGCTCAGTAAGGTTACGAGGACAAAGGAAGCACATACAGTTCTAAAAAGTGGGCACCTCCTGTGCTACCGGGGATTAGCGGAGAGACGAGAACTAGTAGTCGGATTCCTGATTAATAAGAATAATGCTGGTAACATACAGGAATTATATAGCATTAATGAGAGGGTGGCGGATCTTGTTGTGAAACTTACTAAGAGGTACAAATTGAAGGCCGTACAGGTCTACGCCCCTACATCCAGTCATGATGACCAGGAAGTTGAAAGCTTCTATGAACGCGTGGAATCGACGATGGGTAAAGTCAAAACAAAATACACTATATTGATGGGTGACTTCAATGCCAGGGTAAGCAAGAAGCAGGCTGGGGACAAGTCATTGCGGGAATACGGCATAGGCTCTAGGAATAGACTAGCAGGGGGAGTTATTAGTAGAGTTTGCAGGACAGAATATTATGCGGAAAATGAATGCCTTCTTGCGCAAGCGGGATAGCCGAAAGTGGACGTGGGACGGCAAAGACTTGCGAAATTATAGATCGATCAGCTTACTCTCCGTTGTCTACAAAGTATTTACTAAGGTAATCGCAGATAAAATCAGGAACACCTTAGACTTCTGTCAACCAAAGGACGAGGCAAGATTGCGTAATGGCTACTCAACAATAGACCATATTCACACTATCACTCAGGTGATAGAGAAATGTGCGGAATCTAACCAACCTTCAGATATAGCGTTCATTGTTTACGAGAAAGTGTTTAATTCATTCGAAACCTCAGCAGTCATGGAGGCATTACGGAATCAGAGTGTAGATGAGCCGGATGTAAAAATACTGAAATATATATATAGTGGCTCCACAGCCACTGCAGTCCTGCATAAAGAAAGTAACAAAATCCCAATAAATAAAGGCGTTAGGAAGAAAGATACGATCTCTCCAATGCTATTCACAGCGTATTTACAGTAGGTATTCAGAGACCTGGATTGGGAAGAATTGGGGATAAGAGTTAATGGAGAATATCTTAGTAACTTGCGATTCGCGGATGATATTGTCTTGCTTAGTAACTCAGGGGACAAATTGCAATGCATGCTCCCTGACCTGGAGGGGCAACGCAGAAGGGTTAGTCTAAAAATTAACCTACAGAAAACTAAAGTAATGTTTAACAGTCTCGGAAGAGAACAGCAGTTTAAGATAGGTAGCGACGCACTGGGAGTGGTAAGGGCAGCTACTTAGAGCAGGTAGTGACGGCGGATCCGGATCATGAGACGGAAATAATCAGAAGAATAAGTCTACTCAGAAGTCAGAAGTCAGAAGAATACGTCTACTTAGGGCACCACGGATCCGGATTATGACACTGAAATAATAATAAGAAGAAGAATAGGCTGGGGTGCGTTTGGCAGGCATTCTCAGATCATGAACAGCAGGTTGCCATTATCCATCAAGAGAAAAGTGTATAATAGCTGTGTCTTACCAGTACTCACCTACGGGGCAGAAACCTGGAGGCTTACGAAAAGCGTTCTACTCAAACTCAGACGACGCAACGAGCTATGGAAAGAAGAATGATAGGTGTAACGTTAAGGGACAAGAAAAGAGCAGATTGGGTGAGAGAACAAACGCGAGTTAATGACATCTTAGTTGAAATCAAGAAAAACAAATGGACATGGGCAGGACATGTGATGAAGAGGGAAGATGACCAATGGCCATTAAGGATTAGAGACTGAATTCCGAGGGAAGGGAAGCGTAGCAGGGGGCGGCAGAAAGTTAGATGGGCGGATAAGATTAAGAAAGTTGCAGGGACAATATGGCCACAATTAGTACATGACCGGGGTAGTTGGAGAAGTATGGGAGAGGTCTTTGCGCTGCAGTGGGTGTAGCCAGTATGATGATGATGATGATGATGTATTGTGTGAGATCCAATTGATATTTAAGCTGGGCAAAGTGGCTAGAGAAGAATATTGCTTTGAAACCACATGCTGTGAAAGGCTTTGGATCCCAAATAATCTAAAAGGCTTTTTTTGGTGTTTACACTTACCTGCACCTATGAGGCACCGATATAGAGCCATGTTGCCCCGTATTAAGGGCATGCGCAAAATATATAAGAATAGAATAAAACATTAAGACTCATAAGGTGGATAAACAGCGGTTTTAAAATCTACACCCAGTGTGGTGTCTTTTAAGCACCCTATACTCGAATTGGTTATATAGACCCGCCAAGAAGAGACGTTTTCGCACCGATTACCATTTTCATTTATGTAGAAATTTGACTTTGTAGCTGCAAGAATGCAATACTACATTGAACCATAACAAACACATCTTGCGTGGTGCAAACTCTAACGTGAAGCCCGACGGAAACTTTCTGATTAAATGATGAAGCTGGATGAAAAAAACTTTCTCTTGGAAATAACATGTTTCTATCATAATTAGCAATCACGTTCCAAACAATGTAGGCGTCAGTTCAGCCAATACTTGGAGTGAATATTTTGCATCGCTGCTATGACGTTTCCGGGATGCTTCATTGTTCGAACTCATCACCTAATGTCATCAACAGTGATGACGTTATTGACTTGCCTTCTTGCGTTTCTCACTCTAGGTGTATTTTATATGCAGACGACACCACCAGCTCTGCTCACAGCCCCGACCTTAATATCCTAATTTCCAATTTTCAAGCAGATTTAAATTCTCTTTTGCAATGGTGTAGAGCAAACATCCTGTTAATTACCCCTTCTCAATTGTCGCGTATGCTTTGTGATTCACCAAAGAGGAAAAATATATTTCCTTGTGTTTTCATCAGCAATCAACCTCTTTCTCCATCTGATCATGTTACTTTTCGCGGATTCATTGTTGACACATATCTTCGGTTCCGTAAACGGATTTGTCAGCCTGCATCTTTTTGGTATACGTGCCCACCTTAAGAACAGATTCTACGTCCGCCTCTATGATACCACAGCACTATAATGAGCCCTTATACAAAGCCATATAAAGTAGTGTATCTCATCATGGGGCCATACATACTACGTTCACCTTTCCCCGATGATTAAACTCCAGTAACATGCAGTTCGCATTCTTAAATTTGCTCCACGGTGTTCACCTTCCTTTCCAATTTTTGATGACCTTAGTATTTTGCCTGTGTCTAGCCTTTGTATTTATATACATTTTTATTGCTTATATAATTTTATATGTTTTATATATGATGTCTACATTTTATGTAGACATAACATATATGTTTTGTTAATTTTAACCACGAGCTCACTTAAGACCTTTTCCCTCAACATGTGTCTCTATATTCTTAATTCTACTAGCTTCGCTACTAATCGTACCCTGCTCTTGTCTAGTATCTGCAGTAATTATGGTAGATACACTAACATTTTAAATAGTTTACACAATCATATAAAATCTGTATCTTCTTTGCAATTGTTTAAGAAAAACCTGAAATAATTTCTCTTTTAAAGCTATAAATAATCCCATATAATCCCATTTAAAGCTATAAATAATCCCAGAAAATTAGGGATGCATTTATATATGTCTTTTTTTAATATGTATGCTCTCTTTCGTTTTTTTTACTTTGCAGTTTCACTAGCTTTACTTGTACAGGAAGTCCCACCTACAGGGTCGAAGCCTTCGACCTGCTTCTGCATATAAGCAACTATGTATCATTTTTAATTTTTGTAATAAACGTAAATTGAATTGAAGAATAATGAAGGAATCGCAACCATTTGGCTCTATGTTGCGCTTCTGTTCACTTACGACCAACTCTAGTATTATGAAAACTAATTCACTAAAATTATTTCGTTTAAGTTTAACGGTGACTTTTAAGGCCAACCAGATAATAAATCTTTATTTCATAGCAAGGAAGATTACGGCACACTGCGTTTGCAGCAGAGAACAATCTAATCTAATTAAGTACAAAAGTCAGGATAATACTTCAAGTTTTCACTACTACCCTGGCCTCAATAAAAGTGGGTGATGTTGCCAATAGATAGCATGGCTGTTCGATGGATTTTCGCGCATCCTGAAGTTTTACTACGCTACTCTACAAAATACCTGATTTGACCCAGTGGAGCTTCCCATTGAAAAGGCGTGGAAACATTTACTACCTTATTTTGAAAATATAACTCAAGCACACAGAAACAATGAATAAGAAGCTTATTTAGTGCGGCTTCAAAACAAATCGACAGAAAGAATGTTTCCTGAATTTTCGGAAAGCGCAGGCAATCTGGAGGCAAGTAAGAAGCTCAAGCGATTCTTTAAAGCTTGCCAGTGGCCATTGTTGCGCCCCACATTGGCCGTGCGCATATTTTGCTTGCTTCCTATGAGGCAGCCTCTTTATCAAAGGCCGCCTAGAGGGTGACGGGTTCCGACACGGAATGTCACACTCAAACGAAGAAGCTCACTGCAAGGCGGCAACAACCGCCGCCCTTTGCGGAAACAGGAACGACCACGAGGCCAGTCTCATGACCGTGACAAGCTGATCCCCACGGAGAGCATGGAACCAGCAGAGCTAGCAGAAAGAGCTTGAAGCCCTGTTTCAAGATAGGCTCGTCTATGCGAGGAGGGTCGGAAATCAGAGGTGGAGCTCAGTTACGTGGAGTGACCATGAGCGGAGTACGACCCTTCTATTCGGCCGCAACAAGGCCATTAGATTCCCTTGTGTAGCTAACTAGGAAAACAAAACTGCGTAAAAAGGACCTCTGGTGTGCTGATGTGTGTGCTCAGACATGCCATGCGCACCGACATGAAATGTTCACGCTTATCTGGAGCCACTTCAGTAAATATGCAAAATAAACCCGTTTCTCGTTTCCTTCAACCTCTGGACCTCATCTCATCTCCAACAAGCAACTCTCGGCGATAGATACGGACGACGGCCTCGGTCCGCTTAGCCAGCTTACTTGGACGTCCCGGTGTAGCGCAAGCCAGCTACTATGCTTTAAG
This sequence comes from Dermacentor andersoni, assembly GCF_023375885.2. Taxonomy (NCBI): domain Eukaryota; kingdom Metazoa; phylum Arthropoda; class Arachnida; order Ixodida; family Ixodidae; genus Dermacentor; species Dermacentor andersoni. The sequence continues at coordinate 95,469,365 of NC_092821.1, forward strand.
CGCTATGGTGGCGGACACAAGCGAGCCTTACGAGTGACGCCCGAGTTTGAACCCTGAGTTCCAGACCCTGGTGTCACCATAAACACGATATCATTTTGAATTTCCCTTCCAAGAAGCTAAGAAGAAAGGCTGATTGATAATTATTTCATCCGGATATATGTGCACAGAATAACGTGTTTGACATTGGTGCAAGCAAAATTGCCGGGTAATTGGCCACTTGAAGCGCTTTGCGTGTTGTCGCGAACCTCTATTATATAGCACTTTTATAACACTTTTATATAGCACGTATCGAGGAACAGAAAGTTGTATAAGGAGTTTCCCATGTTGCTCTGCAATTTTCGAATCGACACTTTTCATGTAATTATAATAAATTAGAAGTTCATCATTTAATTAGGACTAATGATATTATTAGGCGCAATAAAAATAATGTGAGTATCTCCAAATGATGGTAAAGATTATTACCTTGATGCTCTCCAGCTACGTAACAGTAGCATACTTTTAAGCTTTGTCTCAAATTACGTCACACACCCTGTACGTGTTTCCAAATACCATGAATACCGGGATTATTCCATGGTGACGTTTTGAATATCAACGACTCTCATGACGTCCGGAAGCTGCGAAATACCTACTTTTGCCCTCACACTTCTTTACGCATTTGGTACGAGAACTTTGCGGGGTCTTTCAGGACCTCGTAGCAATTTCGCTGACAGCTCCGTGATGTGTACTGCAGTGCCGAAAGAAAAGAAAAAGTCAAACAAGCCATCTCATTCACGAATGAACTGTCAAACAAAAGTGTTTCTATGTTTGTTGAAGACAAGCAGAGTAACTAGCTCGGCTTGTTAGTTGATCATAGAGGAAGACTGCAGCAGGGGAACCAACGGAGTCAAAGAAGGCCCACAAAGATCACATACACAGCGCAGAATTTCAACAAAAATGTTTCTTTTTCCGGTGCGCAGCTTGTCTCAAAGCAAACACTTGGAAAAAGACAAGATGACACAGGCGCACAGAAACTGCTGATGCCGCTATCGTACCCTGGCGTTTGAATCAAGGTGTGTCAGCTCTTTTTACAAAAGGCTATCAGACAACTGACACAGTTATTTCACGCAAGTGAATTTGAAACAGTCTCGACAATTATTCCAGTAAGGCTTGATTTTCTCCTAGATACAATTTTGCACTTGGCGAAGACAGGTTTACGCCCACAGCGCTGTGTATGTGTACTTTGTGTGCCTCCGTTCTCTCCATCGGTTCCCGCGCTGTAGCCTTCTGCTTTGTTGAAGACAGTGTTCGTTTTTTTCAACGAACAGATCTCGCTATGCCAGAGGCGAAAAAGGTACGCTATTTGTGCGTGTTTTAAAAGAAACACGTCTCGACGCATTTGTGCAAATTCCCCGATTAACTTGGACTCTTTCTAGAGCGAGGATACCAGAATGAAACGCGCTCTTCAGCAGAGCTCGTCGCAGTATGAAAGCCATGATATCATGGCTTCGGCATTTTCCATTGTAGCAGACAGTAAAAACATGCTCTCACTTATCTCATAGGTAATGTTGTGTGCCCCGAGCTACGGCAAGTTCTGATTGTGGAGCCCCAGCCTATATGACGGCGTTCACGGACATCATTCATGATGAAATTCGGCAGGCAGTGCAAGCGCCCGCACCAACAAGAGCCGAATTCCCCATCGTGGCGTATTCTTGCACTAGCTGTAGGTCACTCAGCGGTCCTCGCTCACACCTCCGCATACAGTATTAGAAATGACATAGGTTCCGGGTGGTCGTCATGAACTACACCCCCGACGACATATAGAAACTGGGAACGTCAATGTCGCGTACAGCGTAGCCTTGGATGGGGTTGTATATCTTTAGGGTACGAGGCATTTCAACATTGTTGCAGTTACTGTACAATTAAAACTACAGCGATTGCGGAGTTGGACCTGCTTAGCATGAAATACTACTTGCTGTTATGTTTCCGGACCCTACCAATGTGTCCATCGCAGGCATCTGGTCGGCATCAGGGAGTCACGTATAATTTTTTTTTTCCTGCTGTTAAAAGTGGTCGACGTATAGGGCATCATAAGAGACATGCTGTTCTCTATTTTTTCCCTATTAAAGCAAAGCTTTCAAAGCCGCTGAAGCAGTTGGCTCTCCATTGTTATTCTATGTCGGTTACGCAGCTGGACACTGACATTGAAGTTGTGCGACACGACATATAGTTTTATATCGAATTATGTATGTGCCCCATTTCGAAGAAAGATGCTACACGCTTTCCAAACAATTTATTCTCATGAATACCTAATGAGCTCCGGTTGGTTCTGGAGTTTCAATGAAGTTTGCGCGCCACATGTGTTTTTAGACCGATAAAGGTGTTTACTACGCATTTGCACAGCAAACAATTTAAACACGTGAAAATTGTCAGCGTGGATCTATCACCAGAACCACCAGAGTCTCAATTCGTGCCTCAAAATTCGCTGTATATGTTTATCAGGTGTTCAGCAGAAAAATCCTCACCATGAAGGCATCATGTATGTGTGTTAATTTATCGTGTAAAAAACAACTATGTGAACAATCATGCAAGAATCCTTTGCAATGGAGACATCAAAATTTTAAATAAGAATACCTCCACATTCAACTTACCTTTGTTGTATTTTAATTAGCCGTTCTCCAAAACTAATAAAGATTCGCTTTCGCGGACAGATATCATGGGTGTGTTTTGAAAGATGTTTTCTAATATGCTATTAGAAGAGCAAGTAAGAAGTATTGCACGTGAAGCGTCAGTGCAAAAGCGCCGTTATGGAAGAGTTTCGAAAATGAAGCGCAACTTTCGCCGAACACTTTCCTGATCTGATTGGTTCGTACAAAAGAACTTGCGAGCTCAGACCTGCAAGAAAATTCCGTGAACAGAAGGTACCTACGCATCTGCATACATCAGAGTAAAATTATAGAGAGGGCGACGAGGAATGTCTATGTGCCAAATATAGTGCCACTAGAAGAGCTCACAGATACACGCAGGGGATTCGGCAATCTAGTTTAGGATTGCCTAATTTGTTTTCTCAGTTAGTTGTTATTCTCCGCAGTAAACACTGGGTATTCATGCAGCCTTCCTTCAAACACCTTCTTGCACCCAACACTTATTTGCAGTTATCTGCACTTCTGTACTCGAGATTGGAGGCAGTGCGAACGCGACCAAGCTGTTTGACCATCCCCTCACTCGAACAGTGAAAGGACCGCACTAGCTACATGGCAGCGCTGTTTCTTTTTAAGCTCACACTACAGTAAGAGCAGACATAGATGTTCTTCCATTCCGAAGAATAACTAGCTATTAAGTACAGTTGCAGCAACCACGCGGCTAAATGTTCAGCTGATTTCCGAAGCAATGCCAGGTCGAGGGTGACAGTGCTTGTGAGCATTCTCAGCTAGAGCGGCCCTCTGAATGATATTTTGTTGCAAGTGGTAGCATACGCCTACAATACAACGAAGCCTATTTATTTCATTGTATTGCATATATGTCGCGGTTTCGCTAGTCCAGTTAGCAGAACTTATGTTACCTTGGAAGAATGTTCTGCAGCACTCGATAGCGAGCACAAGAACGTGCCAATATGAAGAGATACCCACTACCGGAGTAGGCTGTGGACATAATCGTGCAACGTGACATTCTAAATCTGAATGGGTTGCGCAAAATTTAGATAAACAATGGTACCAATACCAATAAATAATGAGTTATGAAATGAGTACAAAAATGAGTAACTAATGAGTCTACTTTTATTTCTTCTAAAGATGCATATTCAAGCCGGCGTTTAAAACTTTTTATAACAATTTCTAATATATTTTACAATAAATTTCGAAGATAGCCATCGAGCGAACCGTTTACTGATTGCTTCCAAAGTGCGCCTAGCTTGTACACATACCTGTCTGCTGCCCTTTCAAAACACTCACCAGGAAGAACATCAAATGACAACATCTTTGTGACCTACAAATAGCGACCTTTTGGGAACTAATAGAAATCTAGGTGCGACGTCAACAAAAGTCTCATCCACGAGTATACTAAAACACCGTTCTAGCATTTTCATCTTATTTGGCTTTTTGATCTTGTCGCATATTTTCTAGGCATTCGGTGAGTGGCCGCTGCAGAGAGAGGCTTTCGTACTGCAGTGAATAGCAATATAGGTTGATCCTGATTATGATGTTGAAGTTGTAAGTGTCGTCATAAATGTTATTTCTTAACGTTGCCCTATGTTTTTCGCTCTACTGTGGCGCTACTCTCGTTCCTCGGAATCGGGTCACGCGAAGCATTGTTCCTAGGCAGAAAACTATGAGCTTATTTATTATTTTTGATGCCCTATTTCTACGCGTGATAATAATTTTAGGGCACTGGCATTAGTACCAGAGTGCTATATTCGCCCTCAGTTTCTAATTTCTTCATAGGATTGCCCTGTTTCCCCTCAAACTCATTTTTTTTACGAACTAAGTGGAAATATTCGTAAAGAATTATTTCATTCCAAAAATTCATAACCGTGTGTTACAAGTAAAAGGTGTCTTGCAGTGCGAGCCATTATCATCGTCGCCTATCTATTGTTTTATATTCTGCGCAACGAATTTCTCTGATAAAAAGTACTGTAGTTCCGTTCTTGAGCTTTTTATGCTGCTTAATCACTTTATAAAGGCAATATATGTGGCCAATTTCTCATGCCATGAGAAACATCAAAGCGCCGCAAAAGACATTGATGTTCACATTTTGGCATTCCCTGCATTTCTTTTTTTCGCAGTCGCAACACCGTCCAGAGAGAATAAGAAACAAAAATAATGATAATATTGTATATTTGCAACCCAAGAAAGGCAACGAAGCTGGCAAGCACTCATGTTTTGTAAGTTTATGCATAGAACACAAAGACAAAGCAGGTTTCTTTTTCCCTGTGTTCTATGCCTAATCTTTCAAACCATCAACAATTTAATTCATTGCCACAGCCGATCACGAAAGTGTCCAAAAGAAGAAAACAGTAAATTAAATAAGTACATGCGCAATGATTCTGTGTCGTCCGCTACTTCTGTTATTGGAAATTTCTTATTACGGGAAGAAGTCAACGTAAAATGCTCTGTGTAAGCCTTTCGTGCCTCACGCAGTGAAGACGACCCACAGTTGACAGGCTCGTAATGGAGTTCACCATTACTGAAACTTTCTTTAATATAACGGACAATCCAGTAAACCTGCCCCCTTCTGAGGCGTCGTCAATGCAACGTAGTTATCGCATGCAATACCTAGTAAGCCTACCAAATTTCCTGAGTCTTCACAAATGTGAAGGCTCAGTGTTGTCGCTATTGCCGAAAGGCAGTAGCGACGACAGAAAGTATCGAAGGATATATATATATATATATATATATATATATATATATATATATATATATATATATATATATATATATATATATATATATATATATACGTGTAATTCTAATCTGCTCGCATAACAGGAGTTTCAAAAGCGATCGACAAGGTGAAGAGAACATGTGTCCTGTTGACTACCGTTATTTGCTGTCTTCCTAAGTGTCATTTCTCTCACGATAAATAAAACAGTCATCCCACTCCAACGGCCTTATCTATATTTCGATGTGTTTCCAACTACTCATATAGAAAACATATGACAATCAGGCTGTGGAGCCGTTTGTGCCGGAAAGCTGCCTAGCCCTTTCATTGGGGCAAAGCAATTAAGGACTGCTGAACTCGTCTCAACGCTAATAAAGACTCGGCCACCACTGCTGTGTACTCGCGACACCAAGTGAGGTGCGATCTATGAAATCTGCTGGGAAAAGTGTGGATGCCAGCAAGTCATAGAAAATAATGGCATACGGCTAAATTACGCGGGAAGATTTCCACCGAGCAGTGAACACGAATGCAATTGTTCTTGTTGGGAGGCCTGCACCTGACTAGCATAAGGCGCGCATATATTAGACAAGTAATTACGCACAACGTAACCGATAATTCAATGCATCCACATGCAATCATCCCTCCTGTAGGAGAGAGAGGCACAGAAAGAAAAAAAAACTTCATTTTTATGGGGAACGGGTAGGGGAAGATCCGTGTTGTCGGGAAAGCTGTCAGTCCAGGGCTCCAGCTGTAGTTGCAGCAGATTTGGCTCTGGCGATCAGATTTCGCTGATCCTCCTGTGCCGAGTTGTTCACCACTATTTTCCACTCCTCGAGAGCTGCGTTTCGGCTTAAGGAGATATCAGAAATTTGTTTGCAGGCCCATGTTGTATGCCATAGGGTAGCTGGCTCTGTACAATAAAGACAAAGTGGTTGCAGAAAGGAGGGGTAAATCGTGCGGAGAAATGTTATATGAGGAGGGTGTTGGTCTGGAGTTGCCTCCAGGTCGTGGCTTCAGCTCTGGCGAGCGATGGGTACGGTGGCGTCATGGTTCTTCTCTAATGACGGTAGTGCTGAATTATTTCATAGTAAGTGTGTAGCGCTCGCAGAGTGGGCTCTCCTGCCATCTCTTGCAGTTCCCGGTAGCAGTGACCTAAGGTTGTCGACTGAGCACAATGGTTTTCGCTGACGATTTCATCTCCCTATATACTGATTATTGTGGTACACGGTATTTCGATGAGGCGGTTGAATATATCGCATTCTATTTTATGCAGATGGCCGTTCGCGTCGGCTGACATGCTCATGGATAACCTTTAAGAATCTATGCTGGATCAGGCAAACTAGCTTAAATAGCAAGGCATCGAGAGCCGCAATAATAGTGCCAGTGAGCACAATTCTTGTCATTGCCATCCAGCAATAAATCCGAGCAATAAAAATACATATATTTGATCGAGATTTAGGCCTCTGAAGAGCTCAGACTTGCTGACACAGTACCACATATTATTCATTGGCTTGAATATTGAAGTATAAATACTAAGTTGTTCCATCACCATAAGATTTTCAGGTGTTACATAAGAACTCACTAAACTAGTGAAGGATTTCCATGAGATTGCTTACGCTCTTAGAGAATCTGTAATGAATAAAGATGAATTGCATTTTCTTGGCCTGCCTGTGTACATGTGATGCCAGGCCACACAAAGTCAGGCCAGCGAAGACGCGAGAGCAAGTCTTATTTACTTTTTTTATTGCCACCTTGAGGCTGTAATAAACGAAAAAAATAAATAACTCCCACATAGCGGGTACTGACGCATCAGATTTTGGGCATATTCGATCGTAGTGATGCCTGCGCTTTCAAAAGGCCGCTTTTTGGCTGCATACTATATGGTGCATCGTGATGGAGTTTGCTCTATGTGTGTGCATTTCTTGTTTTGCTGTAAAACAAGTGGCCTCCAACAGCCTGCCGTGCGTGGTGGTCGTGTTAAATAACTGTTGCCGCACTTTCCAGTTAATAATCCGGATAAACATTAGGGAATGTTGAAGTTCGTGAATAAGGCCTTCTCACGTGGCATCTAAGCTACCCTTCTGCCTTCCTTCTGTTATTTTTCCTTTTTCCGCATGTTACCTTGGTTCTCGTACGCACCTCGTGTTCAAATAAAAACTAGCTTCTGAAAAGCTTCTAAACGCTTCCAGGGGCAAATCATTTTGCGAAATGTTCCTACAGCTGCTATGTCGCAGAAAACAGAGCAAAGAGCAAGGCGTCATATTTGGTTCAGCCTTTAAACCCACAGTAAAGGTGACACGGTCGCCAAAGGCTTTTCGTTTTGTGCGTCATTAGCTTTCCAGGAAGTCTTGTACGTCATTTATTTTTCTTTAAAATTTTTGCTCTCCCCGCACTCTCAAACAAAGCAATTTTGACCTCTTTCTTTTCTTTCTTTCTTTTCTTTATTGTTTCCTCAGACACAGTCTAAGAGGGGGCCGAGGCTAAAGGCGACAGAGCGCCTGACAAGGGCCCCGGCCCCCTTGCACAATATACACAGACAAAATACATCAACAAAGTTCAGCCAGACAGACATCATAGGTTCAGACAGTGTGCAATATTAAAAAGGGAGACTAGTCACTGCTCGAATATGAAGTCAGCAAATAACTGGAACAAAATATTTACATGCGCAACCTAATGTCTGCAACGTAAATACAGAACACAGCAATTCAGTTATCAGTCAGCACGTTCAACAACATCATTCATAGCCATGGCACTCATCACAAAAACCAAGACACAGAAACCAAGCACAATTTCACAGCCGTGTATCAAAATTGCAGTAGCTGAGAGGAGCATTGCAAGGGAGAACAAAGCGCACTTTTTGAGGTAATTTCCACAAATGAAAACATAATGTCACTGTTCACAAGAAACTTCCTACAGTATTTCTTAAATCTATGTACACCTTTATTAAAGTCGACTTGCATATCTCTTCTGTTTAGAGCATTGGTTATTTGAAAAGATAATGCTTGCCTTCCATAGTTGGTTCTAACTTGCGGCATTTTTCGTTTTGGGTTTCGGGTACTGTATGAACTTGAGCTGGGCACTGCGGAAATATGTAACTTCTACTTATTGATCCATTGCAATAGCTTAAAGTAGTACACCTGGTCAGCCTTCAACATGTTATATTTGGTAAATAACGGCTGTGTTCTCAATAACTGCTTGCTGCCTTTAAAATTTTCCAGTATGCGGAAAATTTGCTTTTGTAATACATTAAGTTTGTTGTAGTTAGTAGCTGTTCTTGTTCCCCAAGTCAAGATTCCATAGCTCATTCTAGAGTAAACCAGTGAATAGTATAGTACCTGCTTTAAACGTTTGGGTATTAGATGTACTTTGTAAATGCACCCAATAGTGCGAGAAAGGCTTGATTTTAGTTGAATAACATGAGTATTCCATGAGAGGTTGTGGTTAAACCAGACACCTAAAAACTTTTGTTCAGTAACCTGCTCCAGCAAGCTTCCTTCAAATCTAATGTTAACCGGGTAGCAGTCATGTTTATTAATTGGCTTAAAAATGACGTACTTTCTTTTATTTATATTTAGACTCAAGCGATTTCTTTGAAGCCATGCAGATAACTGTAATAAGTAGTCATTAACAGACGTCTCTAAACATTGCATGGTCTCTCCGGTGAAAAAAACATTAGTATCGTCTGCATACATTATTAATTGCGGGGATCCATGTATTGCTATAATATCATTTATGTAGATAAGAAAAAGTAGGGGTCCCAGAATAGAGCCCTGGGGAACGCCCTGTTGTACTTCGAGTTTGCTGGAGGACCAATTGTTAACACGTACATATTGATAACGTTTCTCTAGATAACTCCGGATTAGTTTTATAGCTACTCCTCTAATACCATATTTTTCTAATTTTCTTAACAATATATTATGTTGAACAGTGTCGAAGTCTTTGCTGAAATCTATAAATAAGCCAAGAGTGAGCAATTTTTTTTCTATATTTTCGATTATTTTATCCTTTATGTCAAGAAGAGCAATCTCTGCTGATTTGTTTGCTTGAAAGCCGTACTGAGCTTCTGTTATTACTCGGTGTTTATTAAAGAAACCGCTTAGCCTGTGATTGATGACGTATTGAAATACCTTTGAAAACACTGTCAGAACTGAAATGGGCCTATAATTATTAATGTTGGTCTCACCACCGCCCTTGTAGACAGGTGTAACTTTTGCGATCTTCAAATCGTCTGGAAAATCTCCGCTAAGAAGCATCTGATTTATTATATGCGATAATATAGGGCTTATCAAGAAATACCACATGCTTAATAGGCAAAACTTTTATCCCGTCGTCTCCACAAGCGACTTGATTTTTTAGATTTCCTATTATTGTTTCAATTTCATGAGACGTTGTAGGGGCAAGCATGATTGACTCCATCAAGCTATTTATATGTACGCAGTCACTGGAAGTGCCATGCCGTCCTGAATAAACACCTACTTTGACGAAATGCAGATTCATTGCTTCTACTAAATTGTTCCCAGTTAGAAGCACATTGCCAATGCAGATTTCCTTCACACCACCGTCAGCTTGATTTCTTGCTAATATGTTGTTTAGTAGCTCCCATGTCTTTTTGCTGTCATTTTGAACGTCCTGGAATTTAGTTTGGAAATAATTGGACTTTGCGTATTTTAGATCCGAGTTCAATTTGTTTCTAAGTTGTTTGAATTCATACAGTACGCATGGATCTCGGGTTTTAAGAAACTGTTGAAATTTTCGGTTTTTCTCTTTTATTCTTCTGTACAGCTCCCTAGTAACCGGTGGTTTTCTAATCCGTTTACTTTTCTGGGCCCTTTCTCGGTGCGGAAAGGCCAAATCGTAGCAATGCTGAAATTTCATCAAAAAGACCTGGTAAGCCAGTGTGGCGTTGCGTTGCTTGAACACATCATCCCAGTTCTCTTCTGCTATATAGTTATGAAACGTCATCAAGGTTTCATTAGTTATTGCTCTATACAAAATTTTTTCTTGAGGAAAAACATAATTTTTCTCGGAAGGAAAGCCCAAGCAGAACACTGGCAAATGATCGCTGATGTCATATCTGAGAACACCAGCCGTAACATTTGCATCATCTATGTTGGTGACACACACATCAAGACACGTGGCAGTATCTACTGTGACCCTGGTTGGCAGTGATATCAGATTAGAACAGGCATAGGAATTTAGTATGTCATGAAAGTCTCTTGCGCAAGGACTATCTGATATGGTGTCTATATTGACGTCACCAAGAAGCATAAATGATGTTGTTATAGTCTGTAAAGTGCGAAGAGCATTGTCGATGAAGTCGATAAATTCCATCGATTTGCGTGCTGGCGGTCTGTTGATCGCGCCAACAGTGACGTTCGATAATTTGCCAAACAGGCTTTCAATAACTTGATCGCATCTAGTCAGGTCGCTCAGCACTTCATACTGTACACTCTCGCTTATAAAAATTGCTATACCACCGCCCCTTTTTATATCCCTACTAAGGCTTACGCACTTGTAACCAGGAAGGTGCGGTGCCGTGTCTGTTAGCCAAGTTTCTGTTAATACTATTGCAGAAAACTTAATGTGTAGGGACTGAAGAAGTATTTCAAGACTATCCACTTTGTTTTTTAGGCTTCGCATGTTTATATGTATAACTTAAAATTGTCTTTTCTTTGACCTGTGCTTTTGATTAAAAGTTTGGCAATCGTAGTACTGGCAATCATTTTGTCCTGCCATCATTTTTCTGAAGTGTGTCGAACAGGTGGGTGCACCATTATCCTTAGTTTATGTTCTCCAGATCAGACTGTTTAGCAATTCTGATAGCAACCGAGCCCTCGTCTTTTCGAGCAAGAATTTTCCCTCCAGAGCACCACACGAACTTCCATCCCGCAGACTTTTTCTTGGCGATCGCAGCCCCCAGAAGCCTTTTGTTTAAGGCGGTCAAATGTTCATTTACATATACCGGAGAAGCTTCTCCTCCGTAGTCAAGGTCTTTCGTAGTTATCCTTTGTTTTTTGCTTTGTTGCAGGATTACATTTCGCTTCGTACGCTGTACAAAACGAACCATTATGTTTTTCTCCTCCGAGTTGTGTACAGGGACGCGATGACAAACGTCAATATCTGTGTCAACGATTGGCTCGCCCAAGAAGACGCTAATTTTCTTAACGACCTCTGTAGCATGTCCTTCTGTTGGCACACCCTTGATTTCCAGATTGTTAGATCTCTGATGCTGTTCCAGTTCTTCTACTCTGTTGCTCAATTTGCGGTTCTCGGCTGCAAGTTCTTCATTTCTTTTCACTAACCCTTGAAATTCTTTTCGCAATTCCTTCAACTCTTGCTTGATATCATTTACACCATCACATGTGTCACTACAGAATTTCACACTTTCTTTCAAAGCCCTTAGGTCAGCCCGAAGTTCGCGCTTCAAGTCATCAAGGGCCTTAAAAAAATCTTTGGCGTCCTTAGTCATAACTAGGTCGAAAGTGGGCAGCTAAGAGAAGTAGGGTAAGGATACAAGGACAGTGAACAGTAGGCTCTCGATCAACGAGAAACAATACGACACTCGTGGCGCACGTTGTGTTCGGCAACAGTGCAAGGATAGTAAGGATTTGTTTGAGGATAGCAAGTAGCCTCACCTGCAGTGTAACAGGAAAAAATTAAGTCCGTGTTCCCTGTGCACTGTCGCCGAACTCTAGTCGCAGCTCGCTGTCGTCCTCCTTAAGTACGCTGGTGTGGCGCCGCCGTCGTAGCCAACTTCTGTATGGAGCACGCATGCGCCAGGTAGCCACCCGAACGACGACCGAAGATGATGAGATAAAATTTTAAATTATGGGGTTTTACTTGCCAAAACCACTTTCTGATTATGAGGCACGCCGTAGTGGAGGGCTCCGGAAATTTAAACCACCTGGGGTTCTTTAACGTGCACCTAAATCGATGTACACGGGTGTTTTCGCATTTCGCCCCCATCGAAATGCGGCCGCCGTGGCCGGGATTCGATCCCGCGACTTCGTGCTCGGCAGCCTAACACCATAGCCACTGAGCAACCACGGCGGGTTATGATGATGAGATAGCAGCCGTCTTTGCTGGACGAATCGGCCCTTCACAGCAGTTGATCCGTGGCAGGGACTGCAGTGTAACAGGAAAAAATTAAGTCCGTGGTCCCTGTGCACTGTCGCCGAACTTAGATTCAGATTGAAGAGGAAACTGCTTCTTATCATCCGTGCTAAGGGAGGTTACCCTCTTGTTTGGACTTAGGATAGCACATCGAAGTGGTTACGAAAACTACAATCTCTTTTGGCAAAGGTGCAGCAAAACGTATAAGCAGTTTCTTTGTAGAAATCTATATGTTTATGTTTACGGTAGAGAAGCCTCGGCAACGTATGTTTCGTCAATTAATTCATGCAATATCGTGTCATCATCTCCAGACATTTTTTACAATACGAATAACTGACGTTCATCTAAAACGTCATAACACTATATTGTCACGTAGGAGTGACGGTGAAGAAGGCAGCCAAACTGTGATATTAGAATGTGGCGTTTTATTGGGCGAACTTGTTCCCTCGAAAGCAGGCTACACTCAAAGAACAACGATAGTGGCAAACACACTCGGCGATCGTCGAAAATCTGATCAGCGGGTCAAGCGCGTCGGCTTTTATACATCAGTCGTCGAATGTTCGAGAGTAATCGCTGGGACCCGCGTCCCTTCCGCAAAGTTCTACACCATTCGCGTCGCGCATACATGCAATCAGATTACGCAAGGTTCGGCGACAACAGACAGCAGACAGAACCATCGATAACATTCCAGAAACTTACGAAACATGCAGGCGCATCCGGCGCTGTGCGATAACATTGGCTAGGCAGTGAAACATGTCGCCTGATGAAGACAAGTACACGTGTCAATATTACCAATATACGCAGATTGTCACCCCCATATAGCGGAGATGGTCAGAACTCGCAGGCGCAGGTTACCTAAAATATCATTAAAGGATAGGATAGGAATAAACTTTATTTGTCCAACGGTTGTTGATGTTGGTGCCCGGGGCTAGGCTGCCAGGGGTCCATCGCCCGAGGAAGATCTTTCGAGATCCTCGGCAACGGCCCTGGCCCGCTGGACGGCCCACTCCTGGTCATCGGGTGCCTCGCTGAGGAGGGCGGCTTGCCATCTCTCAGCGAGGCGCCCCGCTTCAGAGGGTTCCGCTGTTCTATACCCCCTTCCTCGTTGTCCTTGTTCCACGTGGCGTTGGCATTCCCAAAGCACATGGGCCATATCGGCCCGTTCGTGCTCGCACCACGGGCAGCCGGGCGACGGGTGCAGCGCGGGCCACAGGCGGTGCAGGTGGTAGGGGTTGGTGAAAGTGCCCGTCTGCAACCGTCTTAGGTCGACCGCCTGGGACCTGTCTAGACGCCCGTGGGGTTGTGGATATTTTCTTCTTTCTTTCCTGTAGTGACCAGTCACCTCTCTGTACGTTGCGGGAAACTCCTTGACATCGCAGTCGGCGTCCGCGTGATCCCCAGCTCCGTCCGCCGCGATTTGTGTTGTATTGGTAACGACAGCGGCCGCGTCAGACGGAGTGGCAGCCGCCGTCGCCGTCACTCCTCCGCTGGGGTCCCGCACAACAACGACAGCGGCTGCCCTCTGGGTGACCGCGTCGCGGCGGGTAAGTTGCCTCGCGACGAGGTGGGCGCGCTCGTTGTGGTTGGGTGGAGTGTCGTTGCGTCTTCGGCCGTTAGCAATGTTGGTGTCATTGTTGCTGTTACTGCCAAGCTCCCCGACGTGCGCGGGGAACCACTTCAGGGACTTGTTCGTAATGGTGCCGGATCCGAAGTCCCCGGTTATAAAATAATTTTATCCACTTTACTGCTTATTACTGCACCTGTTATCATGTTGGTGCGATTGTTGGATGCTAATGCCCAACATAAGATTTTAACTAGTTTGATGCTTCCAGCTCAATAAGTCGTTTGTTCTCCTGCGTAATGCCCCTGCACTTACACACAGGGTTTGCCAGCCAACTTTAGCCACTGTTTAAAAATATGCCTATGTCACGCAGCTGGACAGAACCAAATTAATGTCGTTTTGCACCGATTTGAGATAAGTATTTTTGGCATTCCGCCTAATTAGATAAAAGGTCCTAATTAAATATTGCACTCAAATAATATGACTAGATGAGATGTTTCAATGGAAAAAAAGCTTTAGGGCGACATAAAAAACTCTCCATACTCTGTTGCTCAGTGCTTGCTACATGACAGTTTTTCTGAGCGCGAAAGCAATCCGCGAATGCACGCAAAATTGCGGCGCGTTTGGCCTCTCGAGGCACTTTCCGTACATTTGCGGCCTTCTTTCACGCTCGGAAAAATTTGCAATGCTGTTTCGCGCCTCTGCATGTAGGCAAATTCCTCTCCGTGATTGCTCATGATTGGCGTTATGGTGAAAGTTAAAGGTCTCTTGGCGAGTCCATGCACGAGTTTCAAATAACGGCTCCGAAGACCTACACATCGGCAACGTTAGGCACAATAATGGAACTATTTGAGTAGTGGGTTTTCATCAAAAAAGAAATCTAGTGGACATAACTTTTCTGGAGAATTGCGCGATGCGGACATATTTAGCATGGCATACCATTAGCTCAGGTTCCATCAGGTTCGGACATCTTCGGATCCACTTTGCGGCACAGAGCGAGCACGTCCTGGATGTACGTGAGGTAGGATTCAGTGCACGTCTGGACACGCGAAGCGAGGTCTTTTCGGGCAGCGCGCTGACGTCCAATAGGCTTGCCAAACAAATCTTTGAGCTTCTGTTTACAAATGTCCCAGCTGGTAAGTTTCTCCTCGTGGGTCTGAAACCAGACGCGTGCCGTGCCGACGAGGTAAAATATCACAATAGCGAGCATGATGGTCTGGTCCCAGTGTTTGCTGGCGCTCACCCGCTCATATAGTTGAAGACAGTCTTCAACATCAGTGTCATCGGTGCCAGAAAAGGTTCCTGGGTCGCGGGGTTGTGCTAGAATGACGGTGGGCGTAGGTGCCGACGGGCCCGAAGCATCATCGCCTTGAGCAGGCATTGTAGATGCGGCCAAGGAGCGCCCGCTGCGTAAATCCGTCTTGAGAATGATCCCGCAACGTCCACCAAA
Source organism: Dermacentor andersoni (assembly GCF_023375885.2). Lineage (NCBI taxonomy): Eukaryota > Metazoa > Arthropoda > Arachnida > Ixodida > Ixodidae > Dermacentor > Dermacentor andersoni. The sequence continues at coordinate 95,484,841 of NC_092821.1, forward strand.
ACGTTACGGGGTTAAAAACAGTCAGACGTATATTTACAAGATATTTACAATAATTGCAGCAGCTGACAACATGGTAGACAGCGCGCGGAGTCCGGAGCGTCGTCTTCTTCCGACCAGGATTAAAACATCTTGGTCGTCAGCGTGTCACTATATTTATATATATATACATATATATATATATATATATATATTTATATATTGTCAACGCTTAGCTTTCTGAAGCGCTCATACTTTCAGATGAAGTACCAAATTTTAGTCAATACCTTGAATATTGAAGTATATATCCCCTCATTGATGCGACGCCATAAGTATTATGGTTGTTACATAAGAGCTAAACAAACTAAAGAATGTGTTTTCGCACTTAGGCCATCAATAATGAATAATGATGAATCGTCAATTTTTTGGCTTGACAGCGCACGTGTGACGCCTACACGCGCTGAACGACAGATCAGCCAAGAGGCGGGAGCACTTCTATTTACTTCATTTATTACCACATTAAGAGCTCGATGGCAATACAAAAGGGAGGGGGAGGCGGAGAGGTGAGGTTGTACACACGGGCAGAAGTAATCAATGTATATATTTTTAAGAACAACAGAACAGCAGACGAGAAATGCAGTGTAACAGTAGTAGCAGTAGAAAACTTTATTATTTGTAATAAAGTCCCAGGGGGTGGACCGCTCAGTCCAGAGCCTCATTTTCTGCTGCTATCCGGCTGGACCTGTCACTCAGGTATCTCCGGTCGTCTCAGGCTATGCTGAAAAGAGTGGCTTCCCTCTGGGATGGGTGGCATTGGGTATTCTATGGAGGCCGGGTGGTTTGGAGCCTTCCCACGTAGAATAGTGGACGTTTGGCTGTCCGGAACAGAAGATACCTTTGTCGGGATACTGGGTAGGGTAAAAAGTGTTGTGGAGAGCAAGGCTGGGGAACGTATAAGTTTCGATCTGGCGCCAAGTGGCTACGTCAGCATGGTTTACTTTCATGTGTGGTTGAGGGATCGTTGTATGGGATATTCTGTAGTGTAGTAGTATATGCGTGAATCAAAGTGGTATATTTTCCACTTTGTGTGAGTTGGACTTCCCTTCCACCAGCGCCGGGATGATGAGGCCTTGGGTGGTCGCACGAATGCATTCACTGCCAAAGAAAAGACGCATGCACAGGTGTACAAGCTAGCGGAACTAGTGGGATATGTTGGTTCTTGCGTAGCAATTTAAGAGCCATCGGGGAAATCAGGTCCTGTGCGTAGTTTCAACATGCTTGCTGCGAATCTGTAAGAATATTCATGTTATCTTGTCCGGGGGTTTAGCGCTGATGGCGAGGGCTATGGCACATTTTTCCGCTTTCGTGCAGTTGTCAGTCCGTATTGTGGCTAATAATACTATTTTGCTGATCCAGTCGGCCAATGCTACCACTTTAGCCGTAATGTCGGGGTAGCACGTGGCGTCTGTATAGAAAGTGTCGCGGTAGTTGTCATATGCTTGGTGCAGCGGAATTACACATGCAGCGCGCCGATCTTTATGGTGCTCAGAGTGCATATTCTAAGTTATGGAGGCCACTGTAATGCTTTCTTTGACGTTTAGTGAGATTGACAGGGGCTCGCGTGAGGCCAATTCTGATACTGGGTATCGTCGTTCTCTGAGTACGTGCCGTGCAGTCCATGAGCGTTTCAGTAGTTCGATCTGATTGACTTTCTTAACTTCGAATAATTCGGCCATGGTGTTGTGCAAACCAAGCAGTTTATTTGATCCAGTGCCGCAATAACTTCATGTTATGCGATGTCCTTGTCTCATACCGAGAGCTCCGCATGAAGATAATCTATGTAAGCTGGTGTGAGACCTCTAACTACGCAAGTGTTGTTTAGCTGTTCTGTTAATACCGCATCATCCCCAGGTGTCTGTCTCAATGTTTGCTTAAATGATTTTGCTGCTCGTTGCTTTAAATTGATTGGGGTCGATAAGATTTCTAAGTACTACCCAGGTTTTGGTGGTTCCCAAGGTACGCCGCGTTTGAATGCTTAGGTTCGTTCAATTGTTTCGGGTTAGTTCGGTTGCGCAACTTTCTGCCTGCGCTGTTAAGACGGCTATTCGTTGCTCGAGCTTGCAATTGTGTTTGTCCTTTTTTTTTCAAATTTTTTTACAGGAAATGGTGAGCCTCCCACACGCGTAATATGTGCCTGTCGACATCGGTATTTTATGGTGACCTACCAATGATTTTAGTTGTCGCATGGAAGTGTGTCTGAATTGGTCGATTCCATTCCTGCAGAGTTTCTTCTTTCGAGTCGCCTTCGTTGGTTTTGTTGGTGCTTTGTTGCTTGCTGCGCTTTCGGAGCTTGTCCCAGTCAGTCATGCGTATTTTCCTTTCTTTCCCTTTTGCTCACAGTGTTATTACATGCGTTTCTATTATATTGTGGTAACTACCGAGCGCCTCATCAAGGTTCTGCAATCGATGCTACCTGATGTCTTTGATCAGGGGAAAGCCCGTGCAGGTGTCTCGACTCACACGCTTGCCTGTTTTTGTTGGGTGGGCTGCATCTGTCACAATTCATTGCATTATACCATTTTTTAGAACAAGAAAGTTGAATTTCCATCCTGGCCCGGCAAAAGTGGATGTCCAGCGAAGCAGTCTAAAAGCTCCACTGCAACGCTTGCTTTAGAATAATCCATTCCATTGCTCCATTGCTTTAGAATAATGGCAGTGCTGGTAATTTAGAGTAATGGGCGTAACGGGAGTAAAGCTAATTAAGGTAGCACGCCACCGCTGGCCGTATTGCCGCTTCTTCTTCTCATTGTTGCTCCTCGTATTCACCCTGCTCTTCGGGAGTCCTTACTATGCGTTGCCTACCCATAGCGGTCCTGTAACATTAATGAAATCATTTGCTAGGCTGGTTCTTTTAGATATAAAACGCTAGAGACGTCACTGCCTGTTTCGCAATGAGCGCTACGTGCTTCGCATTGTTATCAGGAGCGCCTTACTATCAATTACGTGGTTCGGATGCCTGCTTTGTGCTCGGTAGTTGTTGAAACGAATTCCGTTCAGCATGTTGTATGCGTAATTCCAAAAAAGTATGCGATTTTAACTTGTCTTTGCTATGTGCTTCAAGCCTCTGCCTCACGGAAGTACGAGCTACTGCTCCTGTCCTGCAGTGTCGCCGGGATCGGCCCACATTTTTGCTAACGGACGCGGACACGAAAAACTAGGTGACGCTTAAGCTTCTCCTTTAAAACTGCAACGGGATAGCATTCAAATATTCCTGACTGCTTTTCACGCTTCCTGGTAACTGCTCCTTGTGTAGCCGCAAAATATTCCTGGAAACGCTGGCGGTGAACGCTAAGTGCGAAGACAAGCTTTCTGGGGTGCACCACTCCTGCCAAGAAACATACCTTATACGAGAGCTAGAAAAAGGGTTTGTGATTGAGTTTCCGGGTAAGGAATTATGTTTTTGCCTATATTGCAAGTACACTCCGACGCCATCGAGTCTCGAGGTTGAATAAAAGTCTTACTTTACGAATTCGCTGACGGAGTTTACTTTGGACAATTTATCCAGCTGAGTAACACCTCTGCGCCACGAGATGGGCTAGCGTGGATCGGGATACGTTGTCCGGGATGATTTTTCTTGCCTTTTCCGCATGTTGCATTGGGTGCAGTGCCTCGTGTTCGAATAAAAACTGGCTTCTAGGCAGCTTCTGAGTGCCTTCAGGGACAAGTCATTTTCCTGAAGGATCCAACAGGTGATGTGCCATAAATAGCGGCGCAAACAGCAAGGCATGATATTAAATTAAGCCTTTTAACACGCAGTAAAGGTGACACGGTCACAAATGGCTTTTCGTTTTGTGAGCCATCAGCATTCAAGGAAGTTTCGAACATCAATAATTTTTCTTTCGTTCCCTTTCTTTTGTTGTACCCACCCGATATCAAATAAAGGAGCTTTAATAACTTAGGTGTGACATTCAGGTGAGCGAGAAGGCTGCTTGTACCCTTCTGCTCAACGGAACATCAACCGTGTGTTCGGACATGTGTATGCACTTCGAAGTGGAGGAAAAAAAACTATATTCCGTCTGGGAAAAAGTACATTAAAAGATATAGCCTATTTCATTGTATAAATATTTGCTTTGATGCTTGTGGTGAAAAGGTCTCGGTAATATTCGTATCGTCAATTAAATAATGTGATATGTCGTGATAATGTGACCTTTGATGGTTGCCGAATCCACAACCTTTTGAGTTAATTAGGGCTACAAACCCTCGACCTTTGGTGGGAGTCGAACTCACGATCCTTGGTGTTAATTAAGGCAGAGGTGATTAAGGCGCATTTAATTAAGATACAATTAACTAACGCATTCGAACCCATGACCTTCGGTGGAAGTAGAATCATTACCTTGCGTCGTGGGATAATGTCTAAGCATCGTGCACAATGCAGTCGCATTCATTCGCGTATGGATAACCAGTGCCCCTTGAATTTTTCTTTTTTTTTTGGGGGGGGAGGGGGGGGGGGGAGAGGAATTTTTTGTTAGGTTAGAGCGAAAAAATATGACGCCGACACGCTGGCGAAGATTCAGCCTGTCTCATGTTGGGTTTTATTCTGGTATTTGCGCGTAGATTACGTATGTACGTTGTACTTTACGAAGCTATAAGAGTTCATCACCTGTATCTGTGAAGATGGCTTACAAGGAGCACTGACGACTAGACATCTTGTCAACTGACTTCATGATTTTTCATCGTCAGATTCAAATATGCACCTGGTTTCTGTTGAATCACTTGCAGCATAGAAATATTTAGACTGAGGACCTTCTATATTAAAAGTTAGGAAATTTTTTTTTACCTTATCCTCTATAGGGCGCAACAACAATAAAGTGTACAAGGTTCTGCTATAGAGTGTAAAGCAAAGTGTACAGTAAATGTATCAGCAGACGGTGCCGAAAAAGAAAGTGCATTATGAACCTTCATAATTTTTTTTTCTAAAAGATAAATTGTAATCACAAATAGCGAGCGTGCTTCAACGCTTTGTATTCACCCTTATATTTATACATTGAATGCTAAGCACAGCCTTTTATAACATTTGTGTCATTTCTATGTCTGGCATAACGTAGTGTTCTTCGACGTTTCAGGACAGTAATTCGACTTTTTGCCCCCTTTCCCACTACCTTAATTTCTTTTTTTAAGCAAGCGTGTTTTCGAACTATTTCCATTATTTACTTACATTTTATGGTGTACTATTTACCAAAAGATCATGAATTGAGCATTCTAAAGTATTGAAGTTTGTTTCAGATGTTTTCCAGTCAGGTCTTTTTTTCACTGTTTTTATTTTGCGCTGATATGTCTCACATCTTGCGCAAAGTGACGTCGGCTATGGAACGTATACTCCATCTATTTCATATCTATATTTCTTCCCCGAGAATACATTACCATTTCATCATCAACGGCCCAAAACCTGTGCTGTTACTTTCTAAATCTCGAAGACATACAAACAGTAGCAACTTCGCATTCTTTTCTGTTTGTGGATTCGAGTAAAGTATAAAATATATAGACCTGTAGTAAATGTATAAAATATATAAATGTAAAGTATAGAAGACATGAAATAAATATATGAATATAAAACCTAAATTGAGTAAACATTCGGGATTTATTTTACTCGATTCCACAGAATTGTTAAAAGATGTAAAACTTAACCTTTGCGAAGGGAGTCATAAAGATAAATTTAATAACGTTAGGGGGATACTCGTGGAAAGATTTATGAAAGTAGTATTTTTTTATCTTAGTTGTACTTTTGTCGGTTGGAATGAAGTGATGTATTTGCGATAATCTGGTATATGCATATGTTCGAAGGTAGCCCCTACGCGAAGCAACATTTTCTCAGCTCGTGTGGACCGAAATGTTCACAGTGTATTAGACAGTTTTAAAAAAAAGATTCTGATCGGGTGATCATGTTTTGGTTATTGCTGATGGCGCTGAACAAGGCCGCAATGTGGTAAATGTACTAAAAATGATTCGTGAATGTGGCCTAGGCCTCATGTTTTCACGTGAAGTAGGCAAAGAAAATGAACTACAGTTTCTTGATTTGTCTTTTTGATTCCTACCCGACCACGCATGCTAAAATTGCAGCCGTAGATCGAAAATGCCCATATTACAGTACAAATAAGGACAGTCAACGATTGTGAAAAGCGGAATAGCAGTGTCGTGCATTTTGACGGCTTCGGTAAAATCTTGCGACCACCAAATGAAAGAAAGTATTGCTAAGCAGGCAACAAGGCTAGCTTCAGTTATTTCCCAAAACACATTACTGGCAGAGCGGCGGAGAAACTAATTAGGTCAGTAAAGGGTGTGCAAATAACATATTCAAGGAACAGGCAAAGCTTGGAGAGAAAACGCCTTGTGGTTGTACCTTATGTCCATTATTTTTCATATAGGATAAATAAGGTTGCCAGCCTTCATGGTGCTGAAGTGGTTTTCAGCGCTGCTAACAAGGTGCAAAAACTCTGCCAAGCTGTTTCAAAAACAATTGCAAGATGGAAAAAGAAGATGCAGCTACGGTTGGAAAGGAGGTGAAAAATTCACAAAATGCAGAATAGGTGCGTGTACTCGATTCTGTTAACATGTGACATGTACGTAGGACAAATCGGTCGGTGCAAAAACACTAGCCTAAAGGAAGATAAACATTTTCTCAGAAAAGAAAATCATTCGCACTTATCTAACCACTGCAACCTATGTCATTGTAAACCGTTTTTTTTTCATTACTTTGAGCTCTTGTTTCAACGCAAAGAATATACCAACACGTGAAATTACAGATGCGTATCATATATTAAGGTGTTCTCAAAATGCATCAGTCAGCCATCTGTTTCTATCACTGACAAAATATTTATACTCTTGAATACAGCTTGAACTTTTGTAATCTGTTTTACAAAAATTATAACCTGTTTTGCAAATGCTCACTACAGACAGCTGGCGCTTTTATGTTCTCTTTCTTTCAAGAAATAAAAATTTGGGAGTATGCACTTGTGTCCCCCTTCTCGGCGTCCCATATATAGTGCGGGCTACAAATTTCACCATCAGTAAAAATGTGCCATCCTGAGTGTTTGTATGATTTATTGGTTCGTTGGCGCAGGTCGAAAGTAAAATTACGATTATATCCCGCTAAAAATATTAAAAACAATGCTGGACTTGAGCAAGTTTTCGATGTGCGCTTGTTAATTAATTATGCCAAGCTGAGTTTAAACGCAGAAAGTCTACAAGAACAAAAGGATGTGGCGCCATATTTGAGCCAGTGTGTTTCTTAGTATCTTTGCTGTTTTCTTGCTCTAAAACGCATTCTGAAATACTGTATTCGAGGTTTTATATGCGCTACTCATATGTTGTATTGAGAAAAATAAGTCTGGCTAGTTTGACTGCTGAACGAAGCAAAAAACGGGTGGCTTTTGCTTCTTAAGGAGAATCGTGCGTTTACATTAGGAAGGAAATGACCCTGTGTAGTGAAGACCACACGTCACCATCTCCTCTGAATCGATTAAACTTGTTTCTTTTTTGGTCAGCATTCATTGCGTCCTAACTTGCCAATAAATAAAATACAAAATAATTTTACCATGGTTTGATTCAATGCCTTGTACTCATAAGAAATCCTAATGCCGAAGAGCTGACACAATAGCAGAAAAAATGTTGTTAGAGGCATTGTAAACAACAATTATCGTGTAATCTTCAAGGAATAACGTAGATTACAAATTACTCTAAACTAAATATTCACGCAGAAGCTCTTGTGGGAGTTGGCTAAGCATGCACAGGCGTTGTGGCACTTCCTCATCTCCACGCAGCCTAGTGCCATTATTAAAATTAGGAAACTTGTACCGACCAGTAAATTCGTCATTTTCAACAAATTATTGTGTTTTATATAATTAAGTAAACATTGTTAAAATCATATGCTGGTAGGATTCGAACACAGGTCCTCTTGTACAGAAGTTCATATTGAAACAATTACGCTAGGATACATGTATCAGCGACCGCCATAAAACGCCCTTATGAATTTCTTTTGGCCAAGAAAGCGTCTGCAGACGCTTGGCGCGTTTAAATTTGGAAACCTCGACAGGTTGAGCTGCTATGAGTAGCCATTGAGTGTGTCCGCAGAATATTCTGCACACGCTGAAAGGAAAAACCCCAAAATAAGTAAACTGTTACACACAATGGTGTGCTTCTTCTTTCATAGTGAATAGGTTAAGGACTAGTATTCCCAAGATTGCGTCCGTCTGCAGACACAAAGCTCGCCATACGTGAGCTCATCGTGAATATAGTGCAATTCCAGGACGACTCGCGGTGGAGGTGTAGCAGGCGTTAAGCACTCCCCATACGTAGACCAATCCAGAAGATGGTGCAATGTCGGGCCGACCCGCGGCGGAGGTGAAGCAGGCTTTAAGAACTCCCCATACGTGGGCCGAGCCGAACATGAGACAGGATGAATCAACGCCAGCGCCTACGCGTCATATTTTGCGCTCTATTTTAACAAACAAATCACCTCCCCAACCCCCCCCCCCAAAAAAAAAAGAAAAATTCACGGGACACTTAGTTATCCATACGTGGGTGAATGCGAATGCATTGCGACCACTGCACGATGCTTAGACAATAGGCCACGACGCAAGGTAGTGAGTCTACTCCCACCGAAGGTCATCGGTTCAAGCGCCTTAGTTAATTATGTCTTAATTAAATGCGCCTGAATCAGATTTGCCTTAATTAGCTCCAAGGGTCGTGGGTTCGGCTCCCAACAAAGGTCATATTATCCTGACACATCACATTATTTAATTGACAATACAAATACTACCGAGGCCTCTTCACCGCAAGCACCGAGGCCAATACTTGTGCAAAGAAATAGCCTGTATGTTTTAATGCACTTTTTCCCAGACGGAATATAGTTTTTTTCGACCACTTCGATGTGCATACACATGTCCGAACACACAGTTGACTTTCCTTTGAGCAGAAGGGTAAAAGCAGCTTTCTCGCTCACCTGAATGTCACACCGAAGTTTTGAAAGTTCCTTTATTTGATATCGGGTGGGTACAACAAAAAAAGGAATGAAACAAAAATTATTGACGTTCGAAACTTCCTTGAACGCTGATGGCTGACAAAACGAAAAGCCATTTGTGACCGTGTCACCTATGCTGCGTGTTAAAAGGTTCAATTTAATATCATGCCTTGCTGTTTGCTGCGCTTTCTGTGGCACAGCACCTTTTGGATCCTTCAGGAAAATGACTTGTTCCTGAAGGCACTCAGAAGCTGCCTGGAAGCCAGTTTTTATTTGAACACGAGGTACTGCACCCAATGCAACATGCGGAAAAAGCAGAAGAAAGGCAGTACGATAGCTTTGACGCCACGTGAAAATGCCTCTATCAAGAACTCCAGCATTCCCGAATGGTTACCTGAAGTATTAGCAGGAACGTTGCGGCAACAGCAGTTAAACAATCCCAATCCCTTCCACTACGGGAAGATGGAAGACCAGCGAATTTGTATTGCTCCATAGGTTTATTAAGTTCGATGCACTGGTTATGCTATAGTGGTTGAATAAAGGCACAAACACATACTTTCGTTGTCTGTTTCATCATTCTTCTGTTTTTTTTCTATATTGATTTTTGTTATATTTTTTTGCTTTGGCAACAGCGTTCATCGTTCTAGCGCATGTTTTTGCCAACAGCATAACTTCGTTGTTTGTTTTCTCTTTATTATGCTTATTTTTATTTTCTTTCTTATTTTTCTATTTTTGGTATTTTAGTTAAAGGTTTCATCTCCTTTTTAATTTATTCATATACAGTGGTGTTTTGACACGGGGGTAGTTCAAGATGGCGTTACAGGTCCCTTAGCCGAGAGGGGCATGTGCAATTGAGCCTTGACCCTTTCTGCGCTCCCACCAGGATCGGTCCACATGATGATTCTGGTAACGTCTCGGGCACATTTTTCCCCGGACCCTAGCCATAGGCAGCTTCGCTGTAAAGCGATGACCGAGCAGGGCAGGCAGTATAGGGAGTTCACACGCATCACAATAAAGCAAGGGATGCTCACACAGAAATCCAACTCTTCCACGACATATTATGTAATATGTTAGCCTGAAATGACCTTTTTGAAAGCACAGGCATCACTACGCCAAAGTCAAATCACGTTCCGCAGTCCATTCATCTTCTTTGATACTAAAAGGTTCTTGTTAGAAAATTGACCTGCTTATTTATTGCCGTGCATTTTGTTCTTCTAGTTATCTTTATTGGTTTCTTTTTTATCTGTCTTTTCTGTCTTTTTTTAGCGGTGTTATTTTGATAACGTTGTTATTGATAACGTTGTTGATAACATGAGTTATATCTTGATGAGGGTGTCCCCCCGGTAGTTGTTAACTTTGGAATACCCTATCGTACAACTTATTCTGTATCTGTCAAAATATATGCCATTACTGTTATAAATGTGAACCTGAATATGCCCAAAGTCCGATGCGTCAATAGCCGACAGCACGATACAGGACGTATCTAGTAGGTGACTAGTTACTGTCAAGCAGAAAGCATCGAACACAAAACAGCCAACAGAGAATTTAAGAAGTGTGACATGTTCCATGATTAACCGTCGATGTGGCTGCTTACTCAACGCATCAAAGTGCATCGGTGTTGTATAGCATAAAATTGGAAGTTCACTACGATGCAATTAGAGTCCACTAAGGCAAACTTACAATATACCGGTACATGTGCAAGCATGCAAACGTTGGTGACGTAGTTCCGCCTCGAAATATTTCTTTATAATTGCTATGCATTGCCATAATTTTTTTTAAGCGAAGCTGTTAGCCTCTCGATGGTCGGCATTTTAAAACTACAGCTTTAAGGGCCCCGTGTCACAGAAACTCGTCCATCGGCGTAGGCGGCGGCGATGTTGTGTGCATGGAAAAAAATCATTCCGAACCACGCATACCGATCCACGCAGGCCCACCACGTGGCGCAGAGGCGTTACTGAGCTAGTTAAATTTCCCAAAGGAAAATGCGTCAGCAAATTCGTAAAGTAAAACTTTCACTCAACCTCGAGACTTGATAGCGTCAGACTGTAGTTGGAATATAGGGGAAAGTACTTCTTTACGAGGGGACTCAAGCACAAGCCCCTTTTCTATCTGCCGTTGAAGTTATATGTCTTGGCTGGAGATGCGCGCCCCAGAAAGCTTGTCTTCGCACATAGCGTTCACCTCCAGCGTTTCCAGGAAATTTTCACGGTTACACAAGATGCAGTTACCGGGAAGCGTGAAAAGCAGTCAGGAATATTTGAATGCTATCCCGTTCCATTTTTAAAGGAGAAGCTTAAGCGTCACCTAGTTTTTCGTGTCCGCGTCCGTTAGCGAAAATGTGGGCCGATCGCGGCGACACTGCAGGACAGGAGCAGTGCCTCGTACCCCCGTGAGGCAGAGGCTTGAAGCACATAGCAAAGTGAACTGAAAAGTGCATACATTCTTTGGAATGACGCATAAAACATGCAGAACGGAATTCGTTTCAACAAATACCGAGCACAAAGCAGGCATCCGAACCACGTAATTGATAGTAAGGCGCTCCTGATAACAATGCGAAGCACCCAGCGCTCATTGCGAAAGAGGCAGCAACGTCTGTAGCATTTTGTATCTAAAAGAACCAGCCTAGCAACTGATTTCAATAATGTTCCAGGACCGCTATGGGTAGGCGACGCATAGTAAGGACTCCCGAAGAGCAGGGTGAATACGAGGAGCAACAATGGGAAGAAGAAGCGGCAATACGTCCAGCGGTGGCGTGCTACCTAAATTAGCTTTACTACCGTTACGCCCATTACTCTAAATTACCAACACTGCCATTATTCTAAAGCAATAAAGCATTGCATAGAAGTGGAGCAAAAGCTCCCCTTCCATGCTTCCATGCTTCGCTGGACAATCCCTTTCGCAGGGCCCGGATCGAAATTGAACGTTTGGGTTCTAAAAAGTGGCGTTAAGCAATGAATTGACAGGTGCCGCGTACAAAAATGACTGTTGATTAACCATTGATATATTGTTGGGCAATTGTTGAAACAACGGACTTCAAAAAATTTTCAAGAGCAATTGAGCTCACTCAATCCTTGCACAACGATATTACCGTTGAGTGTTCTCAATAAACAATATATTCGGTAATTTGTGCTCACTTTCTAGTTGTTTGTTGTTGTGTACCAGTGGAGTCCAGTATACAATAATAAGTACTCGCATATGAAGACATTCAAAAAATTTATTGCGAAGCGTTCCAACCTCATTCCTGTCACTTTGTGGCAGGCAGGTTCTTCTTTCGCCTCGCTTTCATTAAAAGAAAATAATGTGTGACCGATGGGGTGGAATCGAACGACGGCCATCGAGCCCGGTACTCTAACCAATAGGCCCGAGCGCGCGCATGCTCCTCTCATTCGAAAGCCAGTAAGCTCTGAAATGCTTGGCGCGTGCGCCGCGTGCCAATTCCTCGTGCTGTCGCTACAGCTGGCGCTTTGAAGCGCCTACCTCCGGGACCGCGCCACTTTCGTAGCCGTTTTCGCTACGTAAAAATTGCAAAGTTAGACTAGATTCATGACCGCCCAACTTCATAACGATTAATTTCTTCACCGGTGTACAAATGGCGTCGTCGTTTTAACATACACTAAATGACATAGCCATTGGTACGATCCAAAATGAGCACGTTTCGGGGAGGAGAAGAATGCGAAATTCACTTGCAAGCCCGGTGACTACGCGCATGTGGAGTTCCCCAAAAGTAGACACGGCGGCAGCGCGGCCGGCGATAAGACAGGCGCCGGCACGCGACTACGCTACCTTCGAGCATCGGGCGCGCTGTGGAAACCGTAGGATGCAAGCGCGCACACACTAGAAACATACACGTGTGAGGTATTCGAATTTCCTGCGGCGTACCCTCTGTCCGTAAAGCAAATATAGTTTTTTTATCCAATGTCCTTGGTACTAGAGATCAAAGAACGAACGCGCTTTGAGATCGCAGCGCGCAGCCGCTATAACCATTGACTTCAAAGAGCTTCGGAGTCAGCAACAGCCGCTACAGTACCACAGCTAATCGCTGTATCTGTGGCTGCTCCCGACTCTCGCCTTTCAATAAGCGTGCGATTTATTTGAGGCTCGCCGAACTGTCGTCCTGATCTCCCAAGCCTGCAGGTCTCCTATGTTCAGTCAAAGAGAAGAACACCAAAGGGAAATGAAAGAAATACAGGTAACGGACTCTTATCATATCTCACTTGTCACCTCGTCATCTGCAAAGGCGCTACAAACTATTTTGGAAGCGTTACTTTTGTAAATATAGCAAAATTAGTAGTAATCCTAATGTTTAGATGGCGCTACAAACGTCAACGTAGCGTTTGGGTGTGTGTGTGTGTCTGTGCGCGCGCACGCGGTTGCAACCGTTGTAGCTTCGTTTTGCGCACACTTTTGCAGCAGTACACATGGTTCCTGCTAGTTTCGTAGTCGCATTTCTTGGTCCTAGTATTTATTGCTTACGCTACAAATTAAGTTGTTCTTCAAAATTTATGAAGCTTAGTGGATGAAAAATTATTGCTAAATAATTGGCGGTTTTTCAGTGCCGGTATTTTGTGTTTGAAAGGTTGTTATAACTCAATACGATAGTGAAGCTGTGAACGGCTTTCGGACTCAGTTACTTGGTTGCAGTTGTGCCAGGCGTTGGTTCGCGCCTCGTGCTTTTTGATGAAAGTATTTTTTTTTCTTTTCGGACATCATGACGCACATTTTAGTGAAATGCTTTAGCGACGATAAGTGCGACGTTTATGCGTTGAAGTCGCTGGCTCAGGCAGCTACTAGTCTGCGACTGATATGCTAGCCTGGTTGCTTTGATGAGTTGCGCGGCAGAGGTTGTGATGCCTGTTGAAGAGAAGGCACCCCGAAACAGTCGCGGCTGCACTTCTGCAGATAGGTAAGTAATCTCGTTTTCTTGAGCACGTAGCCTTTTTTTCTATTATGACATTGACAAGAGTAAGATGTTAAGCACACCGTTCACTTTCTTCAAGCAAACCGCATGCCCCGGAGCAAAAGCGCGCGATACTAACGGTCGCTGCCGCCGTCACTTCGTTTGGAACAATGGTAGGCGAAGAGGCAGCGGCGCCCCACGTGCGTAAAATTGCATTGCTTCATTTGTTCCTGTCTAATACCGTTTCCTTAATTTGTATGAGAGAGCCCAATTAGCACATAAGGACCGGCTTCTCTGCGCAGTGATAATTTTGTACATTGGCCATGTCATCTTTCATAGGGGCTAACGTGGGCCGTCTAAGCGCTTGTTATCGCGTTCCGATACGTGAGAGGCGCGCTGCTTTTCAAGGTATTTAGGCAGGCACTACGAGCTTAGAAGAACCGCGACAAATAATTGTGCAGTAGGTGTGCAGCTGTGCTACGCTTGTACCAGACTCGTACCGGAAGTCAGTGTTGCACTTCACCATTACGCATTTCGTAACTATGGCGGCCGCCATGGCAATTTGTTGCTCGAGGTCGTGGATACGATCCCTGCAGCGGCCGCATTCCAAAGTAGCGGAATGCAAAAAGGCTCATGCATTGTGCATTGTATGCACGTAAAAATTTCCAAGAAGTCAAAATTATTACGGAGACCCCAACTACGACCTGCCTCATAATCAGATCGTTGGTTTGGCACGTAGGACATCAGAATATTTTTTTAATCCGTAGTGGCTCATCGTATACCATACGGTTAATGTGATCACCTTTTCTGCCGTAGCGGTTAAGCGCGCCTCGATTTATGTTGCGGCTAATGATGCGGCGCACTGCAAAATATATTTCGCCTCTGGGATTTGCGGAGAACGGCCAACCGATTAGTCACAGCTTCCGCGCGGTGACTGTACACGGATACACAGCGCAAATGAACAGAGATGTGGTGACGACGTCGGCAAAAAATACAGCCGTCGACGGGCTCGCCTTATCGCCTATCACCACCAAAACTACCGCAGTAAGCATCTTTATCTAGCGCGGCGGGTTGGATTGAAGGCGTATTGTAGAATTTTAATAGGCGATAGCCGAAACATGCCACCGTTCTCTGCTGCCTATTTGAGTTGGATCCATCCGAATGTACGTTGCTTGCAGAAGCGAAAGGAGCGCCAATCGGCGCGTTGTCGCCTCGAGCTAAGCGCCGCAGTTGATACCGTTTTTGCGGCGATGACGTTTGCATGAAACTAGCTCACTGCGGAGACGCTACCGCGCAAAACGCGCAAGGGCGTGTACGCGACGTTCTGCACACAAATCGCGTGGGGTGATCGGAGCCACGCCGGAGCGGATAGCTCCAAAGAAGTGGTACATGTTCTCACTCATACAGACACGCTCTCGGCGTATCTTTAGGTCATTCCTTGTGCTGGACTTCAACCGAAAGATTCGATATCTGCTTGGTATCGGCTATGCACTGTCGCGTGGTCTTTGGTTTTGCGAGAGAGCCGGGAATATTTTCCCCCGCTGTGAAACATCGCTGTGCGTGTTTTAGCTAACATTTATTGTAGGAACCCATTTCAACCTTTTCTCGACGGCACTCGTAAAGAGTCGCAAATTTTTACTTGCCAGTATAGTGTGTACTTCTATTTCGTGCGTAGTTATGTGTAGTGTATGGTAGATTCTTGATCCGCGTAATCTCATTTTCTGTCCGCATTCCTTTCGCACAGATTACGCATGTAGCAAATTCCCAGGTGCTAAAGTGTTCTACGTCAACAGCACCTTCGCGTCGTGCAAGAGACACCCTTTGATATTTGGCTGATTATCTAACAAGCTCACATCTCTGTTGCCACTTTCCATCCAGGGGGATTTTCAACTATTTTTTGTGCTGCTCTGTGGTCTACTAGCTGCCGCATGGACGCTGTGAAGGCTTACTTTCGATTTGCTCTGGCGTTTAGTAGCAAAGGATGGGCTACCTTTTGAGGGAAAGCATTTACTTTTGTTTGTGAGAATGTTTACCAGCCTTACCAAGTGATACGTGCGTACTGTAAACAGCCGCACGAATAGAGGCGGATGACGAAATAGGTAGGAGCACACACGACCGCAAGCTTAACTAAAAGTTTACTTTTGATGACTGAGCTATTAAAGACACTGGTCAACTGGACAACAGTAAAAAGCCGTGCATGCGTGGCAGAAATAGCCACGTGCGACAAGAAAAAAATATGAAAAAGCCATGTTATGTAGAATAAACGTGTGTGAAAAACGAGAACTATCGGACAAATCTTTCGAAAAACCGAAAGATTTGTCCAATAAGTGATACTACCCAACGCGAAATACTCTTTTGAGAACTGCAACTTTTTCCCAGTAAGGGCAGCAGATAAGTTGGTTATGCATTTGTTTCGTTTGTGATCAATAAATATTGCTTCTGGAACTCCTCCGGTGTTGCGGTATAGAGCAGAAAGAACGGTTGTTTCATCACAAAGACCAGAACGCAAGAGCACTTATGGAAGCATTATTTATTGATCACGAAGAAAAATTCATAAGCAAGATTTCTGTGACCCTTAGTGGGAAAGAGTTGCTGCAGTACTTCCCGTTAATATCACTTACAGGACAAACCTTTCAGTTTTCATGTTTTTGTTTGTGTTTGACGCACATGTTTATTCTAAAGGACGTCTTTCGGTCCTTCTTGTTTTGCCGGGCTGTTTGTGCTGCGCATTCATGGCTTTTTCTTTGTGAAGTTGGCCAGCGTGTTTAAAATCTTTGTGTCTTAACGAATAAACTTCTAGTTGAGTCAGCGTTGATGTGTGTTCCTACCTTAATTCATCCTTCTCGCCCCTGTTTGGATGGTTGTCAAATATAAATGTACACCGAATTGGCGAATTGTCCGTAGAGTTGATACATGAAGTTATTTGCGCTGTTTATTTCAGGAGGAGCGCTATAGGGTCTTATCTTCTCTTTGTTTTTAACACTGATGTACATTTTTCTAGTTCAACTTCAAGGAGTCCCCTAAGGAAGACAATAAGAGTCATCGTAACGTCCTCTGTGTGTAAGATTTATGAATTTCACCCATTCAAGGCATGACATGTCGCATGCCTGTTTGTAGGTATGCAAGCATTCGTAGTTTTTAAACATACTAAGCTCTACTTTTCGGTTCTCATGACGCTGCCTTAAGCTGTGTTGCATTCTCCAAGCGCTGGAACCTTTTTTATGCGGTAAGTGCATGTGTTCTTTTTGTATATAAGAGAAAAAATTGTCGTGAGCTTAAATATGCATGTATACCACTTGTAATTTTTTTCAACACGGGTGCTGTATCTCCCTCCGCCTTTGTAAGTGCTTTGTCCAAATTTTTATACAACTTTTATGTATTTTATGCAATCTGATTTTGGTAGCAGTTTAATAGCATTTTACCTGCGCAATTGAGGTCATTGGTGTTTCGTATACGCATTTATTTGCGTTTTTCACTGTCTCACCAATCTGGCTGTCGAGTCATTGCAACCTTTTCTCATCTTTTATTACTATTTCTGGGGTACTTAATACTGCAAGTGCAGGTGACCCTTTATTTGGCTGTTAGGAATTGTTAGCCATGTGTTACTGCCAGTTTTCTGTGCTAAACAATTATTTTTTTTCTTATCGTTCAAGGTATTAGCCTTGCCTTATCTCTTTATTGACTGAGGTATCACTTAGTTGCTGGGTATAGGGAAAAAGGCCCCAAAAATTGCTCTCATTAGCTTTGTGCAAGTCCAGAAATATTACCTGAAAATGAGCTCACTAAATTGAGGAAATGCCACGAACAAACTCTTCTGTACCCCAAATTAACACAATCAAATGGTGTACTGTTCTTGACTTGTGCCAGGGAGATAAGCTGCATTCATTACGCAAAAGTTTTCAAGTTTACTTCTCAAGAAAGCAAACCTGGCTCGTCAGAAATATGATTCAGGAGTTCACCATGCCTGACAACTTTCTAAATGATGTCTCGTCAATTAATAGCTAAGTTGAGTGATGGTATTTTATAAAATGATTTGTAAACATGAAAATATATACATCTCGAAGACAAAAAGCTCGGGCAAGTCTACTTTGGTATTACATTAAATTTTAATCGCGGTGAAAGACGCGTGCTAAAGCTTGCATATATTTACGTGAAGTCATTTGTTTCAAGTCTTACTTTGCCTTCTCACAGTCAGCCGAAGCTCTTCCTGTGATGTGTTAGTGTGCGAAACATTTTAATGTAACATATTCAGATCTGTTTTCTGTATTCACACGCAAGCAGCTTCAAGTGTTCATGTGTTCAAAGTTGGTTGTTACAAGCGTATGCGTAAGCCCGGCCTTTTCAGTCGCTTTGCCTTCTAGTGAAGACCACAATGATCGTTTTGATTGAATTCATATGTATAGGTTTTTTCAGATGTATTTACACTACTAGAGTGCTGTAGGTACTAGCCTATGACTCCAGGTTCAATGTAGTGGTGCCTTATGTGCTGTAATAATGTTTCATGTGCACGCATCTTTAGTGTAAATAAAGGTACTTCAAATTGATCATTCTCTCCTTTGCTTTTGTTTGTGTTTGGGAAAGTTATGAACAGGCACCGGGGCATGTAAGTGTGAACAGCAAAGCAATTTCAATATATGAGTGAAAATCCACTAGCCTAACGAAACGTCAATCATATTTCAATGGCAACTTCTGAAATCTCAATGCCATCTCAACTGGGCCACAATGTACTTTTCAGTGCTGTGGCAATAATAACTTAAGAACAGGTTAATAGAACTACCACAACGTCAGTTCAACGCAGAATCAATGATAAACCAACAACTATTCAAGAAAATGAACTCAACGGGCCGTTTAATCACATCTGACTTTCAATAGTAACTTAACAATTCAACATTGAGGTACCCAATGGTGTTTCAATTAAATTTCAGTGGCCAATATTCAAGTACCCTCAAAACTCAACCCAACAATTTTTCAACAAACTCTCAATTATTCCTCAATAAAAAACTCAACATTGCCCAAGGATAATTCAATGACTTTTCAATACCTTTTTCGTACGGGGCAGGTTATCCAACAAAATCAGGCAGCAGTGTCAGTCAAGACACCTATCCGGGCTTTACGCTGAAGAAAGACATCAGGTAGCATAGATGGCAGAGTCTTGATGAGGCGCTCAGTAGCTGCCACAATATCATAGGAACGCATATAATAACACTGCGAGCAAAAATCAAAGCACATAAAACACAGATGGCTGACTGCAGCTGGCGGAGTGCCTTGCTGGGGGCCCAACAACTGGCCTGAAAAGCGGATTGCTGATCCATAGAGCATCTCGGCAGCCCTGATATCCAGGTCATCCTTGATTGTTATTCGTAGCCCCAGTAGTACTATGTGTAGCCGTTCCACCCAGCGCTGTCTGTTGAGCGCGGCGATCAATGACGTCTTAAGTTGTCGGTGAAGACGATCAACCAAGCCGTCTCTCTGTGGGTGGTACGCCGTGGTGTTACGAAGGCGGGTACCGAGCAGTCTCGCCAGGGCAGAAAAAAACGAGCTTTCGAATTGTCGGCCTCGGTCAGTAGGTATTCACAAAAGGCAACCGTACCGCGATACCGATGAAAAAACAAGCGCTTCCGCCCCTGTTTTGGCCATGATTTCTTGTAGAGGCGTCACCTCAGGCCACCTTGATTACCGGTCGACCCACGTGTGAAGGTACTTGAAACCTGGGAGCGGAAAAGGCCCCACCAGGTCTGAATTCACGCGATCGAAACGGCTCTCTGGTAGTCGAAACAGCTGCACCGCTGAACGCGTGTGCCGGGTCATTTTCACGGTTGATAGATTTAGAAGCTACTTGCCCAGCTTCGAAGATATTTGTTGGTCGCTGGCCAGATGAAGTGGTCTGTGATAAGCATCTGTGTCTCTCTGATGCCGCGATCGCTTAGCCTGTCCAGTGAATCGAATATTGGCCGCCGAAATTGATGGCGCACGAACGGGCGAGGAGCTGACTGCAATGTGTCGCACGTTACCAATGCTGTTCTAAAGGAACTGGCTCCTCCGCAAGCTGTCGCGACGAGCCCCTTTCCCGCAATTGGCGCAGCTCGGGGTCGTTTTGCTTGGCGTAGGCTAGATCTGGGAAATCTACAGAACCAGCAGGCAGAGCACCGATACGCTACAGTGCGTCAGCTGCCTGATTTTCGGTCCCAGAGATATGACGGATGTCTGCAATAAATTCGGAGATAAAGGAAAGTTGCCGAAGCTCACGAGTATGAAGAACTGTTTTTTTTAGAACAAAGGTTTGCGACTTGTGATCGGTCAGAATATAGAAGCTATAGCCTTCAAGAAAAAGAAGTGTTGACAGGGCAATAAATGACGAACATCTCTCTCCCAAAAGTGCTGTAGCGATCTTATGAGGGGTTGCAGCGCTTTCAGAAGAAACGGAGCGGCCTCCAGCCTGTGCCATCGTACTCCTGTAGTACTGTAGTACTAAGATATGTATGACATCGCACAGGTGTAGCATTAGAAAATATTTCAATTCTCAAATCTAGTGTATTAGATAAATGGGCTGTAGGACCACTACTTTTCTTGGACTTGGACCTCAATCTGTGAATCTGTCTGAATGTGCATCAGATCAAAATGTACTAGTATTGCCTCGCTTCGCCTTTCGAGAAAGAAATAAGGAAGCCGTCGTGTCCTGTTGGGTAAATAACGTCAGCCCTCCAACAGTGAATGTGGTGTTATAACAGATTCCGAACCATTCCTAATGCAGAGGCAATACAAGACAGCATGCAAGAAAAAATGGAATCTTGCACAAGCTGGTTACTTTCAAATGACGTAGCATAATTACCGGCAAAATGCATTCTTGATAACAATGGACGGAATGGAACTGCTCAATGTACCAAATACCCGTGCAGTAATTCTGGGGATAACAAAACACTTTAATTTCTTTACTCAATATTCCTGAAAGGAACTTACTCCAATGTATTACAGTGTTTTACTGCAAAAAAGAGTTCTCCTTGGTCTAACTGAAATCAAAAGTAAACGAAAGGTACGAATAATGTACCATACAAGCCTGGCAAACTGGTCTAGTGGCCAATATTCTAGATCAACTTGGGAATTCGTTAGTAAGAATTTTTAACCTGCGCATCTCCCAAAACCGCTGCTGCAGCCCCGCCGGCACCTGCTATGCACGTGGTGTCATAACCACAGAAGCGCAGGCCACGTGTACAGGCGCCGTCGCCACTCTTTCGCCCTCTCGTTAATAATGGTCAAATAGGATTTAAAAAACGATAGATAGATAGATAGATAGATAGATAGATAGATAGATAGATAGATAGATAGATAGATAGATAGATAGATAGATAGATAGATAGATAGATAGATAGATAGATAGATAGATAGATAGATAGATAGATAGATAGATAGATAGATAGATAGATAGATAGATAGATAGATAGATAGATAGATAGATAGATAGATAGATAGATAGATAGATAGATAGATAGATAGATAGATAGATAGATAGATAGATAGATAGATAGATAGATAGATAGATAGATAGATAGATAGATAGATAGATAGATAGATAGATAGATAGATAGATAGATAGATAGATAGATAGGATGGATGGACGGACGGACGGACGGACGGACGGACGGACGGATGGATGGATAGATAGTATTTCTTTTTACAGCGCCGAAGTTTTGTGGTTGTATTTGGGCTTAAGATACTAACGATTTCTTTAGATGTTAGCGGAGTTCTTGAAGCCTGCATCTTGGTATCAGCTCCACCCTGATGCCAACCGACCCTGATCTCCAGGATCGGCCCATGGATTCCTCTCCCCGTGCCGTTATGCGGACGTAAGCAGGCCAGCGTAAGCCCCCCCCCGGGGGGGACGGGGACGCATGCGTGGATACATGCGGGGGCTAGAGGTAAACAGCTGGGCTTTAAAAACTGAAAACTTTCTTTGACAATAAATGTTTTTATGTTAACTAAAGTAAGAGATGAAAACGAGAACAAAATATCACCTTCGCTTGGTGGTTGTGGTGGTGGTGCCCCTTGGAAAAAATACAAACGCCACAGCAAATGATCAATGCCAGACGTAGTGGGTGCTTTATACGCAAGACAAAAGTGGTAATTCTTTTTTGTCTCGGCTAATCACTGTACCACGAAGAAACCCGCTTTAATTTTGCATTCAGTTACTTCTGGCCTTTGAAAAATAATTACGTCACATCATGCGAAAAAGATAATAACAACTTATTATAGCGCTACGAAAGAAAACACATTATTTCTAGTCATATTTATTAAGCAAGAGCGGACGAATAAAGCACGTTCTCACCGCCTGTTGGAGGTTGTGCTCCTGGTGTTGTTTCTGGGAAACAAGGCGAAAGGAAGCAGAAGTGTTATGCACAGTTATTCTAAAACAAACGATTGGTTTTAGGCCGTTTTAAAAGTTTCAAAGCACATAGCCATATGATACCTGATCCCACTGCTGGTGATTCGGTCGCTGGTGATTCCTTCGCTGGCTCTGATATTTGAAAAGGAAGTAGAGATAAAACTGGTTGTTAAGATTTACAGTTTTGTCTGGCTGATAACAAAATAATGTAATTTTCTTTGTGGCGTGCAATATCACTGACGACGACGGTATATTGAACACCAGTATATTTTCACTAAGCAGAAGGCCCTAGCTGCCGGTCATTCCTCGGCACGCAAATCCCTGGTACACCTCGAGCCGACCACTCGTCCTCTGGGCCACGCGCTCACTGTGCTTTCCTGGCAATGGCCTGTTGCCAGCCAGGCGCCAATGCGTTATGTCAATGCGTTATGTCACCTTCGACCGGAGGGGCAGCCGGTGGTGCTTGACCTGAAAAATAAGTGCACAAAGAAAGAGAATTGTCATGCCCAGGTATTAATAACTGCGTAAAAATTTTGCTCTTCGTTGTTCTCAAAACATTTCAAAAATTTGATCATATCTTCTTCTTGTTGTCATTGTAATTGTGGTTCTTGAATAAACCTAAGGTTCGTATAACCGAAAAGTAGGACATGCAGCTTCTTCTTAATAAAATGTTTCAGCGAATATATGTCCTTTCTAAGCCAAGCACAAGAAAGAAACAGATATTTTTTATAAGCCTGGTACCAGGAGTGACTGTGGTTAAAAGTAACATTCTTACACGCTGAGCGAAACGAGAAGGTAAAAGCGGAAGCCAACGTTTCGGCAATTTAGCTTGTCTTTTTCAAGGAGACATATGCTTTCCTCGGCACTATATATATAGGTAACGTAATCCTAAAGGGAGGAGGGGGTAAGGCCGGATGGTGAGGCAACGACTGCTCTTATTACAGTGATTATCATTGTGATCGTTGCAACGATCGTTGTTATACACAGTTATTTGCGACCAGTGGTGAATTATGCATTTATTTTATTTCTAAAAACGATGTATTGGTAGTTTTCAGCACTGTTATTAATATCAATATTGATTTTCATATATAAAGTTAGTAAACAAATAGAACAAATACTTGGGAAAATATATGGCGCTAGGCGCTTTCATCTATCAGTTGTTACCTCAGGTTCTAATGCTGCTACCTACTGCGAACATGCAGTGTGTTCAATTTTAAGATTTATGGTTTTCTTAAAGTTAGGCATTGGGAGGCACGCGACGAGCACCTGTACCAATTAGTTATGTGGCTAGGGGGACACAAAGTTAGATCATAATTATCGCGGTTGGCTGCCCATTTACCTAAAATATAATAGTACAATTTTTGTTGAGTGCAGTAAGTGGGTATCTTTGATCTTAAAAGTTGGAGGCCGTCGTCTTTCAACACAGTATTAGTTTGAAGAATTCTTCTAGCGTGTATTTGCTCTAAGATATCCTAAACTAAATTGTAGTGATCGTGCGCATGATTACGCATATAAGAGAGAATCAGCGCAAAGATCCTCCCTAATGTGACGTGGCTCTTGCTTGCGGCGTTTAGCCTGACAATGGAGCGGAGGCATTGGCAAATATAATAACTATATATATATATATATATATATATATATATATATATATATGTATGTATATATATATATATATATATATATATATATAAAAACATACAAGGGGTCTCTTGGTTTCAGCGACGTCGAGAAACGGGCGCCATAATCTGACCAGACATGCATACACTGCTTAGTGCATTGTTGTTTGTTTCTGTAGCAAAGTCCCCAACACAGACAGAGCAGGTGGAATAGTGGGCATTCTCGTGTACCGATGGTCGCATTTAATGGATAACAAGTGGTCCCCAATGGTGCGTCAAACACTGCCTGCTTTTCTGGCATTCATCGCCAACATGCAAGTAGATGCCTTCGTACTTCACAGACAGCATCGTCGGGCACTTGTCAGCGCTTGAGAAATCCTCACCGTCCACGCAACGCTCACAAGCTCTAATCTGTCCTACCATCATGTTGCTAGCATCATCTCGCTCGGTGTTGGCTAATTTGTTTGCAAAATTTTGGATATTCCTGAGGACCAGTGGTTCCAGCAATGGAAGGGTAGCTCTCTGGTTTTTTCTGCACCGCCACCTTCATTAGTTGTAGCTTTGCGGAGTTTTAGTTTGCCTGCGCGAAGAAACTGTGACATGTTTGCCTTCCAGAACCTGACCAGCCTACTTTGTCTACCTTAGCCACAATGTATGTATACGGAAGAGTAACGCGGCCACTTTACAGGGGTCGGCCATCCTACACATTTTCAGTGGTCCCCTCTGGTCTTTCCAACAGTGGATTCAGTACAACTGTAGATCTGCTTATACTGCAGTCAACTTATTCTATTCGTGCTGCTCATTCTTAGAGAATAGTATAAACAGCAACAAATTTCCTGGAGAAGCGTTACCCATGCTAAACTGCCTTAAGGAGAAAATTACGAAATATTTATAACGTTAGCAACCCATGCGTAGCATTAGAGAAGAATAAAATCGCCATATACTGCAGAAAAATACTACACACTAATTAAAAGTCAAACAGAAATTCTAGCGTAGTCCATCACAGCTTTTGAACAGCAGTGTAATAAGTTATGTGGTTGAAAATGTACTGAGGATGTGTGTAAAACGAACTATTTGAAGACAGATTTTTTAGAAATTGTACCAGTTGTGGCGAATGGTTATCACCAACTTCATGCATATCGATATGCAGAAAATAAACGAATATACACTGGAATGATAACGTTACCATTGCGTAGATGAAATACGGTACTGATACCTTGCTTGATTGGCAGTGTTATTGACTCAAGCCAGAATAAAATGCATTACTGAGCACTAAGCCCAAAGCAGCGAAAGTAGATGCGCATTCACTGAAGTGCTACACAATGTATATTCAATCACGATATGTCTGAAACTTATGTAATTAAGGTGGTAAAGAATTTACCACTATCTGTGTATATGTTACCTGAAAAAAGAGATATTGAATTGAACTTTAGTCACAGCTGTGAGTACCTTCTCGCACCATAATATTCATTTATGGCTTGAAATGATAATGAATACCTTCTTCCGCAAGCAGGATAGCCGAAAGTGTCGGTGGAGGAGCCAGAATGTCGAGACTAGAAATGAAATAGTCTTCATACTCTGCGCTAACCCTGGCATCATTTAAGGTGTGGATGTGCTCGGCAAGGTGCGCGGCAGTGACCATTGGATGGTAAGAACTCGATTTAGCCTAGACTTGAGGAGGGAACGGAAGAAACTGGTGCATAAGAAGCCGATCATTGAGTTAGCGGAAAGAGGAAAAATAGAGGAATTCTGTATCAAGCTACAGAACAGGTATTCGGCTTTAACTCAGGAAGAGGACCTTAGTGTTGAAGCAATGAACGACATTCCCATGGGCATCATTAAGGAGTGTGCAATAGAAGTCGGCGGTAATTTCGTTAGACAGGATACCAGTATGCTATCGCAGGAGACGAAAGATGTGATCAAGAAGCGCCAATGTATGAAAGCCTCTAACCCTACAGTTAGAACAGAAGTGTCAGAACTTTCCAAGTTAATCAACAAGCGTAAGACAGCTGACTTAAGGAAGTATAATATGGATAGAATTGAACATGTTCTCAGGAACGGAGGAAGCCTAAAGGCAGGGAAGAAACTAGTAATAGGCAAGAATCAGATGTATGCGTTAAGAGACAACGCCGGCAATATCATTACTAATATGGATGAGATAGTTCAAGTGGCTGAGGAGGTCTATAGAGATTTATACAGTACCAGTGGCACCCACGACGATAATGGAAGACAGAATAGTCTAGAGGAATTCGAAATCCCACAGGTAATGCCGGAAAAAGTAAAAAAAAAGCTTGGGAGCTATGCAAAGAGGGAAGGCAGCCGGGGAGGACCACGTAACGGCAGATTTGTTGAAGGATGGTGGGCAAATTGTTCTAGAAAAGCTGGCCACCCCGCATACGCAATGGTCATGACCTTGAGCGTACCGGAATCTTGGAAGAACTCTAACATAATCCCAATCCATAAGAAAGGGGACGTCAAAGACATGAAAAATTGTAGAGCGACCAGCTTACCGGCCGTTACCTACAAAGAATTTACTAAGATAATCGCAAATAGAATCAGGAAGACCTTAGACTTTTCTCAACCAAAGAATCAGGCAATATTCTGTAAAGGCTACTCAACAATAGACCACATTCACACTATAAGTCAGGTGAAAGAGAAATGTGCGAAATATAACCAACCCTTATATATAGATTCCATTAATTACGAGAAACCGTTTGATTCAGTCGAAAAGTCTGCAGTCATGGAGGTATTACGAGCCGCATGCGAGCCGTATGTAAAGATACTGAAATATATCTATAGCGGCTGAACAGCCACCGTAGTCCTCCATAAAGGAAGTGACAAAATCCCAATAAAAAAGCCGTCAGGCAGGGAGATACGATCTCTCCAATGCTATTTACATCGTGTTTGCAGGAGGTGTTCAGAGACCTGGACTCGGAAGAATTGGGCATAAGACTTAATGGAATGTTTCGTGGATAACGGAATGTTTCGTGTATATACCCGGAGTATCTGTGAAAATGTCCATGAGCCACCTCCCTGTATACCTGTTTTAAACAATACCATGCCAATTGTGTCGTAAATAGTGAGGACATAGATTGTCTGGACATCTGAACTGTTATTAGGTTTCGACTAATATTAAGATAGACACCAGGTCGCCGGATACTTTTGCCAAGACTTAGAAATAGCATCAATACGGTGTATATCTAGGTTCAATACGCTAGCACAAAGGCATCCTGTCGTTTCTTTGATGACCAATAGGCATTACAGCAGGTGATGATCCATCACGAACAAAAATGGGCAGAAGTAGAGCCGACTTTTTAGAACTACACAAGCACAACTGACGAATTTGCGTTCAGATATTGAAATTTAGTGCACTGAAGGGAAAACTGTAAGCTGGTGTCTGCGATGACAAGGTGTAATTTTTGCTTCTGTCAGGCCAACACCTCTTCAAATTCATGTGAATTCCGGTCTATGCAAAATATTCTGGTTTGTGATGCGGCGAAATGGCACATAGGTACTTCAGGTAGTGTCATTCCAGTAAGCTTCCATAATAAGCCCGCTGGTTCAAAACCTTATAGACTAATTCTTTTTCTTCAAGAGCTGCATAATGGGACGAGAAATGCCTGCGTAACTCTTGACGGCAGGTCAGAAATAAGAACACTAAACCAACATAACTCCACACATCATTCGCACACGTCACTCGCCAACAGAAATTTGACAACAGGATTTTTGTGCCGATTAGGTTGAATGTACCCGAAACATGCACAAGGTGGTAAGAAAAGTTATTTCATGACTACCAAAGGGCATTTCACTAGTGCTCAGCTAAAAGCCAGTTTATTTAAAGCGCCAAGAACTGCCAACGATATGGCAATGCAGCCACAACTTTTTCGTGATTAAAGATAGAATCTTCTACATAACAACGGCATGTAAAGCCTTTAGCTAAGAAGCAGGGTACACAACACTTCTAGGCATACCGGAAGCATTAAACAGGCCGGGTGGATTATTTTGAGCTGGTAAAGGCAGTAGGGATTAGCAAATATGGTTCGTTCGTGGTAGTAGCCTAACCGAGGATGAATGAAAGGAATTTAGGCAGGCCCTTCAAGACAGGCGAAGGAATCGTCGATCCACAGAAAAAGGTAGACGTCATTACACGTGAATTTGTTAAACTTCAACCCCGTTGTCTACTAGAATAAGTGGGGATGGCCAATACAAGCACGAATGTTGGTTAGCGCCTTTGGATGCATTTTATTGGATTCACACTGAATAACTTGTCTACAGCCTGGAATAGACCAGATTTATTTGTCGAACGGGGCTCGCGCCTTCGTTATGCATCGGAAGTGTGTGGTATGCATCGGAAGAACATATGTCCGGCCTGAACTGTAACCAACAAGGTCAATGTTGTCACGATAAGACAGATGATTTCTTGATATCATCATTTTAGGCTAAGAGAAGGCCATCACGAAGTGGCATCATGTCGAAACTGCGATTAGCAAAACTTAGTGATTTGGCGGCTGGAGCGGACATAAAAGTATACCCAAATAAACTCACTTATCTAATACCAATCTTATACTTCTTATCCATGTGATTACAAACTTTCAGGATGACGTAATGTCGATACGTAGTTCGGGCTACTCAGATATTAACATTCTAAGTAGAATTATGCAGTCATTCTGTATTTGCCATGAAGCATTTAAGAAAATGTCAAGACCTGGGCTTTGGCCTTTGTCTTTCAGAACAGCATCACAGCCAGTGAGTCATCAGAAACTAAATGGAGCACACTCTCGGCCAGCCGGCAATCAAATTTGTTCGACAAGCAATGGCTGTAGCAAGTGGCATCGTCATGAAGGTATTCTCATTGGTGCCGAAGCATGAGGGAGCAGGTGCCAGCTTCATGGTCACGCCGGGTAAAACTTGGTCACGTGCTCTAAGGTGAATCGCGACGGCAAGAAGTGAGAGGCAGGTCTTCCAAATTTGGGTGAAGTTATTGGACTCAAGATAGCGATAAACGGGCTAGGTGGTGCTTGTTCCTCTTTTTCTTCTTGCGTAATGTTCGAGAAGGCAATGGGAAATACAAAGACTTATTTCGCATCGTTGGTTCGTGGATGTGTTCCTTCTTAAATTGTCTGATTTGACAACACCGAAACTTTTGACGTGCATAATCATTCTTACTCCAAGATCCCGTCCGAATTTGTGCTGGTTGGCAAACTCAAAGCGGTATTTGCAATTTCGTATAAACAAGCATTCATTTTCAAGTTTTCGTCATGTCGTGGTCCGCCTATGATAAAGAACTAGTGCATCCTGTGCGTAATATATATGTGACTTTGACTTTCCCCCTCTGTATTTGTTGAGACCTTGCCTATCATGCTTAACAAAGTATGTATATTCGGCTTCAAAATACCTGATTATCACCTTTCTGGTTGCATTACGGTCTCATTATTATTCTTGTTAGCTGAAAAAGAATGTTCGAAAAGTCACAGTAGTGCCTGATCAGTTGGTTTTACTTGCACGCTCGTAATCACCAACAAATACTCAATATTCTCCTAATCAAACCTGAACAATAAGCTTGGTTCTGTTCACCATAGGATATTAGGAATACCGCGTGGCATACAACAGTGTCATGCAAGGCTGCTGCACATGCCAAACATAGGTGTTGCTTTAAACACCATTATTTGCATCGCATCCAAAGCGTGGACTTACCAGACTGTGATACGTGCAGGGTAACTGAGAAAGCGGAGCACATACATGCTGCCCGTCCTAAAATATAACCAGAAATGGCCGGCATTGTCCTATTCGCTAGCGAGAATTAATAGCAAACCGTTGAGTGAAAACTTGTTACTGGGACATTGGCCGAACGTAATATCAAGAAAGCGAGCTATCAAGGCTTTCTAGAAATTTGAAGACATACCGTGTAACGGTCGTTTAAGCTTTTCAGCAGTTAGGAATTTTTAGAGAGCTCGGTAATCCACTAACAATATTCAAACTATGCTCACCTATTATCGATAAAATTCCCTTTACTTCATTAAAATGGCAATATTGTAGTACATAGGCTTCTTTAAATGCTTTCAACAAAGTCCATACGCTGTTTATGAATGGAGTTTCCTAAGCTCAGAAGTGAATTTATAAATAACACATTACAAAAGTTATTCTTCGCCTAGATAGCCTATGCTCTTGTAGTATATGACCGACAACGTACTTCGTACTTTATCGAACTCTGATGATCGAACATTCTGTAAAACAAGTATGATATCAGGAAAGCAAACTGTACTTCTTGGGCAACGCCTAGGAAAAAGGAGAAAAAGAGTACTGAATGCTTATTTTCAAAGAGCTTCATATTCAAATCACTTGAAAATTTGAGTACAGGCATCAACTATATGGGACCGATAGGCTCTAACCATTTAACTACTGCAGATTTTGTTCGCCCAGGCCAGAGGTGAAACTTTGTAAACGTTTTATGCAAGCGTCTACAAAGATGCTGAAAATTATGTTTTAGCAAATATTATTAGCCCATGTTTAACCCAAGCTCCTCAATTTGCTCTTAGATCACACCTAACAAACCCTCTATTTCCGGACAGAAGAATGTTAACTGTGCTACCATAGAACCTGTGATATTTCACGTCGTGTTGACACTTTCACTGCTTGCGTGAAACTTGCCCCATCGCAACCATGGCTTCTGCTTACTGTATTTATGCATGGCTTCCCAAGCATGCACGCAAATATTCTAAATAAGAAAATCAGTGTTTGTTCTAGTTCATGTAGGACATCTCGCAAACAAGAAGTGTGTAAAGTATTTAAAGAAGCGCCGACAGCTTCATTATATAAAAAGAAAACGAACTTGCAAAGTCAGGCCGGAGAAAGCTAAAGCCAAGGTTTTAAATGCACAACAGGAGGGCCATTACAAAAGCCTTCTTGATCGCCCTGCTGTGCACTATCTTCGGTGTACGTGACTGAGTTTGAAAATTTGCAGCGTCGTCACTGGGTTTAACGCATTGTTGTCGCCGCCGTCATCCTGTGGTGTTCCTGCTTCCGTTTCTTTAACCATCGTCACCATACACGAGCACATTGTGCGCCATCTGCCAACACCTAACACAACTGGAAACGACAGTACACGTAGCGATAAAAGGCCTTAGAAAATCGGTCATTCCAGAAGAGCACAGCATATGACCACATCTTTTGGAATTCGTTGATGTTGATGTCTTTCTCAGATTGCAGTTCTGAGGGCAAGCAAGAGTAAATGATATGCAAAGCCGAAGACAGTTTGATTCAACTTTATTCATTTTGGTAGTGTTCAATTTTGGGATGTAGGTTAATGCTGGGCGAACAATGTTAAACAACGAAGTTACTGCGATGACATTTTTTTGACATCCCGAAAAATTAGCTCATGCTAACTGGCATCCTTCGAGATAATCTGAAAGATACGAACAGAGCCCTCCTTCGCAATATCCCACATGACAGACATATGAGACATTTGGTGCTATAGGTCCTTTCCCAAGAATCTGCAAAAGAGACAGGTTGAAATATGAGAGAGATTATACAGAAGTAGTACAGATTGATGTGGTCCAAATACTAACGTTGTTAAGCACAAAGATATACGCGAATGTTAAAAAACGGCTTAGCCTAACTTTCAAACATGAGCGAAACATTTAAAGGCTTTCATGAGGAACAGCTAAAACTTTATAGCATACAAAAAACTGAAGGAATGGGCACAGATTTCTAACTTTCGAGTTCCATTTGTGGACCTTCATAACCGCTGCTAGAAGCTGATTACAAGTTAGACAATATAGGTTCACGCTCATAGTTTTTCTTGTGTCCGCCTCTGTCACCAGTGTTCGCAGGCGTAGACGCAGTGATGCCAAATCAGTTTCCGTATTTATAAAGCAGAAAAAAGAACTCAACAACCATTACGATACCCCTCAATGCAAAATTTCAGCGCAGCATAATTCGTTAAAGAAGTATGCGCGTCTCTATTTTGCATTAAGATTATGTACGCACACGGTTTATATTCGGAAGAGAACGCGGTAACTAGCGTGGCTGGCGCGGACAGTATGTATCGTGCGGCACATTGCAAACGGAGCGAAGTGTGGCGCGACTGCCTCGTTAATCTGGAGATCGCGAGCGGCAGCGCGCGGGTGACACGTGGGCGCGATTCACAGGAGCCACCGCAGACAGACCTGCCCTCATTCAGCGTTTGCCGCATGCAGGTGCACGCCCTCACCACATGCCTTATCAAAGGGGTCATCTGGGATCAAACGATGGCGCGCTATTCTGGTGCCATACCAAAGCGGTCGTTCCTGCAGAGCCCGTCTTGCGCGGCACTAAGATTTTTTTCATTTATTTTTATTTATTGATGCCTCAAGGGCCCCAATAGGACATTTTTTCACCTCACAATTTCACCTCCTAAGCTTTCGGCCTCTTGGTTCCCCTGTACTCTCCTCCTCCGCTCTCCTCCTGGCGCTGTCGCCGCTATCGCCATCATTTAGCCCACACTGCGCTCCGCCTTCGCTGACCTTTACTGTGCTGGTTCGATCGGTTGTGAGGTAGGGCGCCGACGATCGCCGCAGGAAAAGGCGCCTAAGAGCTGCGCTCTAAAATAATTATACATTGTCTTGTATAGATTCTTAACCCGGGTCTCAGGATCCCACGGAGTATCAGCTAGAGTTTTTTTTTTCTCGGGCACCTTACTGTTTTCTTGCGTCGTACTTATACCATATTGTATGAAACCGTACGTTCTTCAATGGTAGAAACCAGAAACATATTGCTACTGGAGAGCGCGGACATGCTGCAATCTGCATAAATGACTGACCCGGCGTTCTGGAAGGCACCTATAAGCCAGCATCACACTGAAGAAATCTGAGGGAAGCCAGTGGCTAATGTGAAAAGCAGAATAGGAAACATGACTAAAATAGATGCGTCTTAACACTTTACCACCTAGGAACCCTACATCAGTAATGAAAAAAAACTTTTTTTCTACTTCTCGGCAGGGTATTTCCCCGTGCGCACCTACAGATCCTTACTCCTACTAGTGCCCCAGGGGACTTCGCCGTAGCTTTTCTGGAAGTTATTACTGAAAAAGAAAATAATATAGGACGGGAGCGATGACTTGTCACGATTTACTATTGCTCGAAAAAGCCAACACCAAATTGAACAAATTTAACTCAAAAGGCCACTAAAGGCCAATATTAAGCCAAGCTAACGCGATGGACTTGTGCTTGAGAATCTCTAAGGCGCAGTTATCGCGAACAGAGTGTTACCAACCGAGAAATTGAGGTAAATGCAGGACGCGATAAGAGACTCCCCGGGACAATCAAACATTGGCCCGGTGATGAAAGCACTCCTCATTTAAATTCTGTCATCAGTACCCAAACACTCGTTGCAAAAAATATCCTTGTATTGTAATATAGGATGAACTAAAATGCTTTGTGCCCAGTTCTATATCATTTTTCCAACAGAGAAGTCATTACAATTACGCGTGGGAACGAAGTGGGTGGTCGAAAGGTTTCGTTTTCTCTCGACTCTGTGCCGCTCGCGCTTTCGTGTTTCAGTATTTTTGTTATCGCGTAGTGCTGCGCTCCTTTTGCTGGCTCGCGAAACTCGCACAAACTGCAGGCAGCAGAGAATTCAACTTCCATGTGACGTCGCGAGATGTCCGAACGGTCTGCGCCACGTAACCAAAAAGGAGCTGCAGTGGCGAATGCATTGTTTTGTCTTGACTCGGCACCGCCATCTCTCGCACGTCGTTTTACTCAGCGATGGCAACAAAGGGCGTGGATGGCGTGTGCAATGTCGCCACTCTCCCGTTTGGCTGGTGGTAAATTTGAATTTTGAAAACGGTATTTGGGTCCTCCAGGTGCAATTTTCGCGTACACTAAGTCGTTTCTTGGCACAAAAGAAGCATTGCGAGGTGTCTGGGATGGTATTTGAGCATTTCATGTCGACTTAGTATTTGCTTTTAAAGTCCCTTTAAGGCAATGGTAAGAAATAAAAGGCACGGTTGAAAAGAGAAGATAAATGTTCTTTTTTTTTGTTCACTTAAATGCCCCTGGCGAACGTGAACTTTCTAAAAAACAAAAGCCGATGTGCATTCAAGCTGGCACTTCCGAAAGTTTTCTTCTCGTTGAAGGCAGAGTGCTCAGACTTTTTAAAATGTTTACGTGAATCAAAACCAGACAAAACAGGGCAAGACTGCCTGTATATATCATTACGCCCGCGCTAATATCACTGCTTCGCAGTATGAGCGAACCTTCAATTTTTTCGAATATTTTCAATAATTTCGTTGGCGCTAGCTCTTATTACACCTTCAGGAATTTTATGAATTATATGAATTCAAGCTGTCTCCAAAATAACTGAATAATAATATACATTTGCATGCAAAGAATTGTTATTCAAACACGATTCTAATTCAAATAAGCCGATTGTTGCAATGACATCAATAAAGAAAATACGACGACCATTGACGATGATTCCAAATGTAAGGTACGAATGAAAGAGCAAGCCCAGCCAATTAACGAGCAAGTGAGTCCCCCCTCCCGATACTTTTCGCCCCTCCCCCCAAACTGGCTTGTCAGAGTGCACGTGCCCTTTCCCTCAGCGGGTTTCCTCGCCTTCCCTGGTACCATGCCCGACCCCAACCACCCAACACCGACCACTACCAACTACCCAGAAAATTAGCTTAAAGAGCCATAGGAAGAGACTTGCTTTAATAAAGCAAACTCGATAGCCATGAAAAATTGAATGCGTGGCGTGAAAAAAGAAAAGATGTTACGTATTAGGCAAAATTTGCAATTATGCTGGAATTGAAGCATCTCCATTGCGTGCAATTCTACTCTGCCAGCACCCAGAACGCGCTTCAATAAGCCCAAAAATACCCATGCAAAATGCGTCCTAAAAGTTAAAGGGATTGCCACCTTTCGTGGTGAGCTAATTTTATTTAGCGCTATACATAAAAGGTTATATAATAAAAGGTTCATTACGAGTGGGGCTGGGAAGAATAAATGGTGCACGAACAACAGTAAGTTCAGCTAAAGGTTTCCTTCCGCAAGAAGACAATTGCTGCGTTGCACACCTCAGAGGAAACATTGGCGTAATGTCGAATTCCTCAAGGATCGTAATTTTTTGTACAAGTTAAGTTAGTGTTATTCGCTTGCATCTTCTGCTGGTTCAGTTGTGCGCGAATTTTAAAAATAAATAAGTTACACGCTAAAACTAAACAAAGCAGCGACAAAAGCAGGATGAAATTGACATGGAATGACGCAGGCCTCAGCAGTATGCCACCCTGCTGGTACCATTTTAATTTCTTTATCTTTTCCTAAAGAACCAACCCGCCTACTTGGTAGTACTACACGAGCGCTACGAAGCAGTCACTTTTGAACACTCAACTCCAAATGAAATTGCGACTCATCTTACCGTGGCACAATGTTGCGGAGATTGAACAGTAGGAGGCATGCTGTCGCATTCAGGACTGCAGTTTGTGCGCAGCTGCATGTGGACGAAAGAAAAATGATTCAAAACCGGTTGAAGGAACGGACATTTATCCGCAGCGAAGAACTGACCAACATGAACTTTATCAGTGCAGTAAACGAGCTAAATACACAA
Organism: Dermacentor andersoni; assembly: GCF_023375885.2. Lineage (NCBI taxonomy): Eukaryota > Metazoa > Arthropoda > Arachnida > Ixodida > Ixodidae > Dermacentor > Dermacentor andersoni. The sequence goes on from NC_092821.1 coordinate 95,520,309, forward strand.
GAACAAATAGTCAGGCTTCACTTAAAAATCAATATTATCAACTCATTAAATTTTAACACGAAGAAAGGCACCTATTCTTCAACCGTGTTGGTGTTTAATTAAAGAGTCAGCTCCCCTATAGCTGCTCCCGATTGTTAAGGGAATATATATCTTTCCGGATGCGTCACGAAGACAGAAAAAAATCGAATGGCCTGCATTACATGTACAGAGTATAGCATAACATAAAGAAAGCGGGGAATGGCTATTGATGCATGCATTGCTGTCAGAACGCGGAATACATGCGCGCCTGTTACTGTGGCTATTAGGCAGCGGACAGAAATGAGGAGGTTTCTTCTGCAAACAGGAAAATTCGTGCATCAAGTGTTCCATGGGCAGTAATTACGCTGTCGTATAGAATGATGTAAGGTAGGCTAAACTAACCGGTGTCTCGACGACCGCAAAGTGGATCATAACGTTTCAGGCGGAAAAGGAGAGGCGCTTCTGCCTAGGAGGCGCCTGTCTAGCTGCTGCTGCTTGCGCTGACGAGAGGGCAGCATTTTGTCAAAGTGCCGGTCACTATAAGGAGAGAACTAGCAGGGGCTACTTTCATACGGCTAATTCACGTATTGCATCTGTGATAATACAACCAATAAGTTTCGTTTCGAGATAAGAATCGCCTCTGCTGGTTGTCGGGCGAGAGTTTACCTGGTATTTGCAGAGCAGTGGAATGGAGCAGCAGGGATCGTTGATGAATATGTAAATTACCTACGTTGCTCTAAGTGCTACTTTTGCCTTTGAGGGTCACTTATGGGGAGATGACTTGTCGTCTTCACATGTTTGAAAAAACTGTATAAGAAACTAGATGAACAAGCCATAACATACGTATATTCCTACGTCGAACTTCATTATACCGCATCCAGCAGGAGGCAATTCGGTTCCTGAAAACCAATGAAGATTCAAATTATTGGAAACGAACTAGTAGTTGTGCATATTTTTTTTGTTTGCTGGTTGGTTATATGGCTAAAAAGAACTGATGTGGCAAAACAAATAACTGACCGTTTAAACTTTGACGGTACCTAAAATATGGTTCAGTCAAACAGCCATGTTTGGACCAAATAGAAACTTGGGCAGTAAGCTTCTGCTTCAAGGCACTTTTCTTACTTTACAAAAAGAAGAATCACCAAGGCGAGCCCGTATTACCTAGTGAAGACACCAGAAAATTGAATGAGAAAACAGCAGAAAATTGTTCATTGTGGTCAATGTACATGGTGTGAACCAGCGCAAGGGAAGAAAACGAATAAAACCAGATGAGAAACAGGGCACTAAACAAAAGTGAAACGTTTTTCCTAACAAAGAAAAATATGTAACTATAGACTGAGTGCATGATGCGATTCTCTATCAAAAGTTAGCTGCAATCCAAGGCACGAAAGGCAAATCAGACAAGCTTTCCCCAAACCAGGCAGAGAGCAATGACCTTGCAATAAGGTGTCCAGGGACTTCATAAACGCTTTTCTCATTAAAAAGAACGGTTTCACTTCTATAAGCCACGATCACTACTCCTGTTTGGGTGTGAAGCAACTTGGCTACATTTGGGTTCACGGCAATCACGTATATGTTAGGTTTGTTTATAAGGGCTGTTGTAACTACTTAGCCTACAATTGTTATTGCTGCCTGCCTGGTCTGTGCACATCTTTTTGGCCTTATCTTGCCATTGGCATTCGATCGTGGATAGCATGATAGGCTCAATGTATATTTCTGTCTTTTGTTTCCCCACACACAAAAAATATTCTGCCGATAATTGGGCGCTGAACTTACTTTTCTCCTTCTCCTTGGTTCTCACTTGCACTTTGCCCAACCATGAGTAATTGAACAAAACTGAACATTTGAACATCCGAAAGAGACAGGGTTAGACTACTAAGTCATAAAGCAGGATAGACACAGGTGAGCTTTGATCTTGCAACTAACTTAATTCGAAAGCACACACAGTTTGCCAAGTATTACCGCCTATACCCACGTGATCTGCCATCGATGGCATCATGATCAGTGCAAAGGCAAACACCAAAACCCTGTAATCTGATGCTATACTATGAAGTGGTTTACAAATGAAAATTCACTCTCATGTAATGTTATTGAAGGCATGTGGACACAGCGCTTTCCCTTTTTCCTGATATGAAAGGCCTCATTAATCTCCCTCGTAGTCTGATTGCTATGTGCGGAAAGATGATGATGACTTGGGATTTTTATGGCGCAGCAGCCGTGCAGACTATAATGCGCCAAAATGTCCGGAAAGAATTGCGGTATCCCTGAAGATTGGAGCAAGTACATGTTCAGAGTAATGCTGCTCCACTTTTGAGTACCCATTACCCACTAGCGAGAGCCTATGCTCTGACAATATAATTGTTCAGGCAGCCACTGGTTTGATCAATATACACATGACCAGAAGAAAAAAAAAAGATGGTAAATAACTTCCATTGTACGATGCATAGAAGGAGACGCCCGCATAGCAGTGCAGCCTTTCTTATTAAAAGTCAAAGTAATCTCTGCCAACATCCAATCAATCTTACGAAAAATTTTGCTCATCTTCTTGAGGCAGAAAAAAGAACCGTTACTGAGCGGTAGTTTATGTACATACCGAATTACAACTGCTTGAAACTAGCCCGAACCTGAGTAGCTAGCGTCATCACAAAAAAAAAAAAGAAAATGTCACAATTTGGATGTTTTCTTCACTGCAGTGACTCCCAAACTTGGCATTTCGGTTCGAGCAATTGTCACGGAAAGGATAGGTGGCAGCGGGCTGCCTCGGCCCATCTACAAAGGTATTTACGATTAGTGATCAGAGAAACATTTATGGGGAAAAACTCGGGAGATCTCATTATTTTCCCTGTTCTATCTAATTATCGTAATCGTAATGTTTCCAGCATTGATGTTCGAGACCACTATAACATAAAACATGATTATTTTTTGGAAAGTGTTAAGCAGTGCCTCACCGAGGACAAGAATAAGCTCAAATTTTCCATCAACAGTGCTGTATCCGTTAGTAGTTTTTTCGAGATTCTCTCTTTTTACTTAGCTTCAATTTTTGTTGGATGAAACAGAAATTTACACCGGCAGAAATCTGGCATTTGCATTGGTTCTAAAGTTTCTCCGGTGCTAACGTTTTCCTAGACCTAGTTAGTACAAGTGCCAAAATTAACCCAGATGAACAAACGAACAAAGTGCTAAAGCATGTGGATAATTTCTCAATCCTTGTGAAGAATTCTAAGTTTCAACAGATGGTTGCTAAAGTAGTTCAAGTGTTTCCCAAATGTGGGTCATGGTTACAATTCACCCGCCAAGTGCCAGCCAAGAACGAGCTACAATTTGTGGATACGAGGCTTCAATTAACCGATAAGCATGTATGGTGTGTGTACTGCTCAAGGTAAGAAAGGCAATTTTCAATTTTAACTCCGCACATGAAAAGGTAGTGAAAAATTGCATTGCATTTTTGGTCCTACTTTGCGCACATTGTAAATGGTGGTTTCACTTGCGTTCTGGCAGTTCTACTGGAGTGTTTGAGACCTGCAGGTTTTCTGGAGGGCGCTATCTGTGTGACCGGGCAGAAGCTTGTTAATCGTGTAAAATTAGGAGCGCCAAAAAGAATCAGCAGTCGAGTAAAAAATGTACTCACCATTTGATATGTACCTGAGCTATCGCACAGCCTCTGGAATCTAGCTTTTTTTCTGCCCCAAGCAAGATGAGCAAAATTTTTCGTTAGATTGATAGGAAGTTGGCAGAGGCTACTTCCACTTTCAATAAGAAAGGCTAGACTGCTAAGTGGAAGTCCTCTTCTATGCATTGTAGAGTGGGAGTTGTTAACCAGCTTCCGTTTTCTTCTGGTCACGTCTATATTGACCAAACCTGTGGCTGCCTGCACAATTAGATTGTCAGAGCATAGGCGCTCGCTAGTGGGTAATGCGCAATCATATGACGGGCGGCATTGCTCTGAACGCTGGTGTACTCCATTCTTTAGAGATACGCCAATTCTTTTCGCATATATCAATAAGACTACGAGGGAGATTATTGAGACCCACCATAGGAGGACAAAAAGAAAACCGTTGTGTCAGCCTGCCTTCATTCACTTTTCACGACAATAAATTTCATTTGTACACCGTTTCATAGTGTATCATTAGATTAGAGGGTTTTTCTACTATCCTGTACGCTGATGATAACGCTACCGATACGAGATCACGTGGATATTGGTAATAGTACTAAGGTAAAGTGTGTGTTTCGAATAAAGTTGCGAGTTCACTGCTGTCCTGTGTCTTTTCTACTTTTTTTCTTACTCGCCTTGTACTGTCCCTTTAAAATGTTCAACTGGTACCAGCTTGCCAAAATATCTATTCTTCTTCTGAGCAGTTGATATTAACAAAGTAATTCTCTCTGGGTAATAAATATTTACTTTACACATGGTATTTCAGATGTATTTTGTCGAGAACTAGCGTATTATTGCACCCAATTTTTTATTATTTTTATGTGCCACGTCATATTACATTCACTGCGTTAGTGAGTATAGATGATTGAAGTACTAATAGCACAAATGGTGCCTATATTCAGCGGACGTATGTGCACTGATACAAATCGATAGTTTATTCTGCGTCACATGTACATTACGCTTCATGCCCTTATGTGGGCTATTTGGTCTTTCTTCCTATCAAGAATAGCTTTCAGGATGCTATGATGAAAGGATGTACTACTGACTATGTGGCCACACTTCCTAATGCCATTCAAACAAGAGGGTCTCTAAAAATTATTCAACACTTATATGCTCAATGTAGGTCTAATACACCACACTAAGAATAAGACACGGTGTTACTTCCAACAATTTTTCCAGACCATATAATGCTGAATGGTTGCATAGAACGATCGCATAATGCATTACGTTCTGCTCCGGTAAAGCAGAAGTAACACGAAGCTGGCCTCACAGCGGAGATCACTGATAACGGATATTGGTTTGCCACCATCGCTGAGAATAGATCAACACGAAGCTGAAAGCCAGATGCGCCACTACAATAACACGCAACCTCCCCTCTCGCGATCTATTGCAGGCTGGTAATACGTACAACGTAAACACACAAAATTTTGACTACACCTAATTCCTTCAATGGGCAACAGCATAAAAAACAACTATGGGGTTTCACGTGCTAAAACCACGACCTGATTTGGAAGCACGCCGTAGTAGCGGACTCTGAACCACCTGGGCTTCTTTACAGTGCACCTAAATCTAAGTACGCAGGTGTTTTCGCATTTCGCCCCTATTGAAATGCGGCCGCCGTGGCCTGCATTTGACCCCGAGCTTAGCAGCCCAACACCGTAGCCACTAAGCAACCATGGCAGGTGAGGCAATAGCAGGCACTCCGGAAATGCACGTAAGTTTGATATATGCACTACGTTTAGGCAGTAAGTATTCTGCAGCATCATACTTGCAGAATAGGTAACGCTGATATGTGTTGCGTGTGTAAATGAGCGGGTAATTACATATACGACAAATATTAGTGACCAGAAGAATAAATGTCGATGCCAGGTCCTAGCAAGTAAGGCTCACAAAATTATAACAAATGAATCTAACGTCATTGGTTGACGAAGACAGCTGTTTGCATTCACACATGTCACTCAAGACATATTAGTGATCTGATGTAGGATACCAGTGTGGTGGTGGTCTAAAAAATCTAGCCTGAATGAAAGTAAAACAACAGAATGGTTGTACGAGGTTCGTTCAGAAAGTTGTATTATGGCTATCGTAACATCTGAATAGCGTACATGATAGGCCCCGAAATCGAGGCACATCTCTTAAGTTTTGATAGAATACAAAAATTGCGTTCTATTGGCACCACGCCACACTGATGGGCAATTAAAGAAGAGTGGTAGCTTCAATCGTAGGTGAATGTAACAGCAGCAATGCACTTTCTGCATTTCAAGGGACACAACGCCAAATAGGTTTTACGCTGACCTTGTGGCACTGTACGCTGACCGATCTTGCAGGTCGCCACCAGTTGAAATGTCGAAAGTTGATCAACGCACGTGCTTCAACCAACGCTCCCGTTGGAAAATGCAACTCTTTTGACGGTGCTTCAGCTTCATCGCGATTACGTTCAGAACACAATTTTTATATTCCACCAAGACTAGAGAGACGCGCGCTCATTTTGTGACCAATTGTCTGCGCCTGTATGAAATTCATGGTGCCCATAATACAAGCAACTGCAAAATAAACTTATTCCTTCTTTAGTATTTCAGTGATAGCTTGTGTATCAAATTACACGCAGCAACACCACAAGGAATGATGACGCTCAAGCAATCAATTAAATGAACGGGGCCGTCTGAGCGAAGTTCATGGAGCACGCATGATACAAGTACAAGCGCCCCATTCCTTATACTAGTGGAATTCGCACTGTTTCCTTACGGCACCGAATGGTTCTTGCTTTATGCGTAACCACACAAATACAGCAGTTGTCGTCACTATACTTTTACCGAAAAACGGAATTTTCGATTTTCCACGTGCGTCATAACAGCAACATATAGATTGTGTGACGAGGACAGGTATCCGACACAGTCGCTGAACTCATGTTGAATGGATTCATGTTACGCGGGGGATGTTTACTTGAAGCCTGCGGTACTGTGTTTTCAGCGATGGTCCTGCCCTCGTGTTGTTTTTGGAAGGTTTTCATTGGAATCCTATATCGCTTGCATTATCCACAGTGAATGGGCACCTCAAAATTGCTTTTGGAGAAGTCGTATTTCACAGGGAAACTGTTGTTTGGATGCCGACTCGTGTAACCGTCAACTTAAGGCCAGGGGCTGCGTGAATGATACATGTTGTCGTGGCAATGATGCTGTGCGTGGCAGTCATTGGAATGTGCTCCCTTATCTCAAAACACGAGCACGTTTTCTGCGCATGTCAAGCTCTCCTGGACCTGTTTTCCTGTCGGGAGCGCTCTCTCAAATCAACTGTATGTGTTTTTCTACTGGAACAAGTGTTCTGCGGAAGCAAGCCCACAGTCATATCGCAATGACCTTAGGGTATCACTGTCCTCTCTTTTTCGACAATGATGTTCTGAAATTTCTGTCTATCAATGGACTCAATACAATTTAATAGACTAAACTTCGTCCACAGCTACATTGTAAGTAACGTTCTTGTTCTAGCCTTGGTAGAAAAGGTTTTGCGTTAGTAGGTATAAAAAGCCGCACTGCTCTCTTCAAAACAAATATAAATCACTTGAGTCACATCATACCTCTTCTTACAAATCATGATCAAGAATGATCAAATTCTATTTGCATGTAAATATTATCCCAGCCAAATAACATAGTGAGGGCTCGGAGAGAAAGTTGCTCAGCTGGAACAATCTGGATTTCGGAAATTCCAGACTTAATACAAGAAAGTATTCGAATTATACAAGTGGCTTGAAAACCCGGGAACCCATTTTACTTTATAAAAATATTCACAGTGTTAAAGTCGAAGTTTCACATTTATTTAACAAGCATGTATTACCGCTTTCCTAGTCCAAACAGTGCGTTCATTTTATTTCTTCTACAGTAAATACAGAAATGATTTCTCTTCTTTGTGAATTCACCTATTATCACTTTTATTACATTACACGAGTAACTTTTTCTTATTGCTTGCTTTTTTCACGGTCCTTCCGTTTAGGTTCCTTTGATACGTACTTTAGACTTGGTGTGGTGGCGTTGTAGTTGGGTGTCGCGCTGCTGCTAAGGCCGAGGTCTTTGAAAGAGTTTTCCGTCTTGAAAACACTGCTTACAGTAGGGCACAAAATGCAAGCAGTAGGCAATATCACTGCCGCAAGAATTTTCAGTCCGGCCATGTGTTGCAAAATTCACACTCTACGCAGTGCTGTCCATCACAACGAACAAAAGAGAAATAGGGGTACTTCAACCCAGCTTTTTTATTCTTTATTTCATCGTTTCACGGAGTGCTTGCTTAACTGGAGATGAAAACAAAATTCTATTGATGTCGCAAATAATAGCTTAGTTCACTGACCTTATGTTGGTTTCTAGGGTCACTTGGCCGATGATGTAGAACATGATGCTAAAGTAAATGTTTTTTTTTCTTCTGTTTTGTATTTGAGAAGCCTTTTCCAATAAAGCGTACAGATGTTTTGTGCATATATGACGGATCAATTATTGCTTGAAGTTCATAGCTTAAATGCCACTTCGCGTTCCATCTTTTTGAGTATCACTCATCTCTAGCTCAGTTATGTCAATGTTCATCGACATCACTCCTCCACAGTTTTTGACACTTTATCCTCTCCGAGAAACCTGGATAAGTCCGGTGCAGAAGAATAATACAGTTCAGTTCTAACAATGAGAGAAATATTGTGCGTCGAAATTATAGCACTGCCTGTGACTGAACATAACTTTTTCAAGTGTTTTATTTTTTTCCTTCAAGAATATGAACATTTATTTTATTAAGGACAAATAGGACAATTTTGCTTTCTACGGGGAGCCTATACAGTCTTCTTTATAAGGCCGGACTTGAAACTATTGCTGTGTATTTTCAGGTCCCATTTTCCTTACAAACAACTAATGCAATCAGTCTTTTACCATAGTGAAGTCTCGAACGACGGAAACGTTGCTTCGCCCGAATTGAGCAGCCCGACATTAAAGCGAAGCTTTAATGACCAGCAGCGATAGGAAAGTGTAAACCAACATGCTACACGTAGAGCACGTGGGCACCTCTTCTTTATCGGTTCCTCTGCAATTAGCGTTGGTGTCTCGCAAAGCTTAAGTAGAAGGTGCTTCCTACGCTGTGCTTGCACACAGAGAAAAACTGACACTGGAGAAATGACTTTTACAATGGGCAGAGCAAATCTAGCCCGCTTACACATATGACGATGTCTCCAATGTACCGTGGAAAGCGCAGCTCCGGTGGTGGAGCTAGTTGATTGATTGATTCTAAGAAGTAGTAAAACGCTAAAAAACAGTCGCTTTCCTGAATAAGCCTCTGTTTTTACAGCTCTGCTCACAATGTTCCTTCGTCAACAATATTACATCTCATTAGCCGCCAAGTCATCGCTACGTCCCTGATCGAAACATCGAGGCCCCACGTACCTCTCACTGTGATGAAGAAAGCGTAAGTTTTAAAAGAAGCGTAACATAAAATATGGCTGCATATATTAAAAGCCTAAATGCGCTATGCAATATTCATACTAAGTGATTGGAGAAAATTTCGCTGAACGTGCGTTTAAACAAATGCGTTGGGTCTGCAGTAATGTCTGCACACAAAGAAGGCATCAAGAAATATCTTGGTTTCTGCCAAACAGCTAATTGTGAGTTTGCGTCGCGAACATTAGCATGCACAACTTCTTAACTTCATCGAGCTGTTGTACTCCGCGAGTGACCTTCAAGGCATGATTTCCCATTCTATTCATCTTTCACTGTAAAAAATCACTGAGCTTTCACATTATTCATTGTCTCGAGTAGGTAAAACATTTCCCGTATCCTCCGTGGATTCTGATCGAGGCAGCAATAAGAATCATATCACTTTTCTTTGTAGAAGATATATCTACCAAAGCTTGTTTGACTGCGGTGTGGTTCTCTCTCAAATTAAACGTGATTGAGGAAAGGCACCTTTTTAGTCCTTAGGTAAATTATTAGATAGGCGTGCAGTGATAGCAGGTACGCGACAATTGTGGCGCTAGGCAGGCTCCAAACCTGCTGAGGACATAGACGCGATCCCAGTCATACAAATAATGTCGGGCGCTTTGTGACGATTGTTATGGGATATCAAACAAAGAGGAACACCGTATCAAGGGAGAGCTCCCGCTGTTCGAAGACCGACTTTATTATTTCGTGCCGTATTGTCGGCATCTTACTAAATACTCAATTCAAATTTTTTGCAAGAAATGCAGTAGCAAGTAGGTTAACGTTTCCCTTCTGTTCACATTGCATCTCTCATTTAATATGGCCAAGTGTATGCTAGTTTACTATAGCGGTTAATATAGCGGACAAAAAGCACTGTAGTGTGCCAACATGCAAACGACGGAAGCACTGACAGTGACAAAGTCTCGTCATAGGGGTGATGAGTATTGTTGTTTACACCACAGGGTGGGCGTTCCAGTTATCCATATTTAGCTTGCAAAATTTCTGGAAAATTTATCAACTGACGGCACACTGTTTACCATGGAGGCCACTCTGTTGCATTGAGAACTACCACTTCTTAACGTCAAGAATGTTCTTCCAAATCTCCTTTATCCGTAATGTGACGGATGCTACTCAGGTACTCAGTGTTGTTTTCTGATCTGCAGCAGGAAATTTCATAAGACACTCTCTTACCGCAACCATTTTGCGTAATGCATCTGGTTGCGTTGTGTTTACATCGTGGTCTTCAATCATATTATATTGCAGCCTTATTGTTTATTAGCTTTTTTTTTCTCTACAGGAATTTTCTTGTATTATGCGAGCTCACAGCTGAGCGAACTTTGGTATCTAACCGGGGACAAGTGTGTTTATTCTGCAATATAGAGTGTAAGGTAAAAGTGTCGATTTTCGCATGAAAACCGTGGCAATACAATTAAAACTATATTACATGATCGGTCACAAAACTTAACTGTTCCATTCGTTTTACTCTCTGTCACAATACTATGAGGATCGTGTTGAAATTGCTTTTTAAAGAAAGTAATGAAATACCAATATGGGGGAACACGACAAAAAGACAATGAGAAAGAAGTTCCCACGAGTATAAATAAATACAGGGAAAAGAAAACAAGCTACCGGTGCTTGTCACGACAAGGTTCAAAGAACACCAAAACTCCTAATAGAAAAGCATGCCACCTCATCATGATATTAAATGCATTGTGGTACATTGTGGGACTTGTGCAGACTTTAGAAGCAAGGTTCTTCCTACCATGGCATCGCCTTTGTTCTCTTGTTCATTTCACCAACACTGACGTATATGCCCACATATGTCCAGCCTGCGCACGCCATCACGCTTTTTTTAATTTATATTGCTGTGCTGGTACAGGCGATTGAACTAACCTGCACTTCCTTTATCTTCGGCGGCCCCTCCATGTGAAAGTACAAATAAATGCTATGATTTAGCGAAATGCGAAATATGTTATCGAGCAATATTTATTGAACTTCTGAGAGTTTTGTTGTGGATGCACGCCAATTACAGATATTCCTGTTTCAACTACAAGTGCACGAGGTGGAAACACTCAAATATTGGTGCGTGCTTGTCAGATCACTTTCTTCTTCAAACAGAATAAAACTGGCACTTTCGCCCGGAGAGCGATAAGCGGAGCATTCCCCCTAATAGCAAAGTTTAGCGTAGCCCTTGAGAATCCTCGGACTGTGTTCTAGCTATTAGCAAGGAACCTATATAACGTAAGACTATTCCAATATGTTTTTATTCCAATCCCTTGAAGTCAAATTTCCGTAACCGCCGACGCAAGCATCGGGCGGTCACCCTCAGGGCTGTCTTAACAGACCAATCAAACGCTCTCCTCGTTCATAGGATGTCACTTTTCATTGCATGAAAAACGAATAACATTGCCTACATTGAGCGACTTGTCTTATCCAATTGGCTCACAAGAGGTGAGGAGTGCGCTCAAGTAGAGGGGGTTTCAATGGGGTTGAGCCACCGCACTGAATATCGACAACATGATGAAAAGGGTGGTGCCGGCGTCTGTGATTAGTCCGCTTTCCCTTACTTAGCTTACTGTGGCTCGTCGGCAATCGCGGCGGCATGCAACAGAACAATAAGAATCACGCTAAACCGGATCCTCAGCAATGAATACTTGGCAGAACGAGGTCGTAAACGTGTCAAAAGTGTTCGAAAACGTTACACGGCCACGCAGAAAGTTTTGTTGCATGCAAATAAACCCATACTCTCAGGCTAGTGCGAGTAGCCAGTGCCTGAGCGATCGGCGGCAGCCATGTTTTATTCCTTTCGGAATGGGGCAGCCTGCGGCTATTCAGAAGAAAATTCAATTGTGTTCGACATATTAATGCATCTTTAACGCGTAAGCGTCACTTTGACACGGTGAGTTCTTGCAGTTTTGGGACGTCGCCTGTCAGGCAGGAGCAGTGGGCGCAGCCCGAAAACTTTTGGCCAATACCCGAGGGCTAATGGCGAAAAGCGTCGAGTCAGAAATAATTATTCTTTCTTTGTTCGGTCAAATCACACATAATCAATGTGTACACGTCACATCACATGAGCAGCTATCGCGGTATTCGGGACGTCGCGTGACAGACAGGTGAAGTGGGGGGGAGGGGTCAAAAATTTTTTTCCCCTAATCGCGGACGGCTGAGTGCAGAATGAGAATAGAAAAGTTTGAAATAGTTTTAGTTTATAGCGCCTCAGATGGGACTACACACCGATGCCACATACGCAGGTACGACAACTTACTTCCATGACATTCTTTTGTTTATATGCCAGAACTGCCATCTAATTAGAATGCACGTCATTGTAGGATGTTTCAGTTAGTTTTAACAGAGAGGATTCTTTAACGTGTACCCAATGCATGGCACACGGATTTGCATTTGGCCGCGATCAAAATGCGGGAACCGTGGCCCGGCTTTCATCCCGCAACTTCGTGCTTAGCACCTCAATGCTAAAGCCACAAACCCACGAAGGCGCATGGCAATATTTCAGGATGCTTAAAGATTTATGAAAGCGTATAGGACGTACATTGGCATAGCACAAGTATCACTGTGCTGCCAGTAAAGATCAGAGCCAGTGAAGTTAGATCACATTGAACTGCGGATGCTGTGTTCTGCTATATTTATAGGCTGTAGTGATTTCCAATCCATGGCACGTGCTCTGAACGAAATGCCTCACTATAATATTTGTACAGCGGAATTAAAAAAAAAGTTTTAAGAATAGTTCCGTCTAGAATATCAGATCTATCCTGAGCAACATTGCCCATATAGAATATAGAAATGCCTCCACAGGTAATATGCATTATCTAACGGCGTTGCATGTCATATAGCTTACAACATCTTGCACTTATTACGACGCTACGTGTAATTTATATAAATGTATAAATGTCCGTGCAATCTACTATGATGGAAATTTTTTCTAAACAAGTACTGAGCTTGCAATGTGTCCCGCGCGCGATACAGAATCCCCTTCTCTGTCGATCATTGACAACCATCACCGTACGTTGTGTATATCTAAATGAAAAAAAAAAAACGATTGCGCGCATTTATACCATAAAAGAAAGAAGTACATTCTTCTCTCGCACACGGTCAAAAAATAGGCTTCGTTAATGAATACCGAATAAGCAACTTATAGCATTAAAATTTTGCACCACATATATAAAACACGTACGCCGTTCGGCATGAAATAGCACTCGGTGGATAATGTGTCAACTCTATTATTTCGACTTGGGCTATGCCTCAGGGAGTTCAACGTTTCTTTTTTTTACATTCCTTAACACCATTTTGCAATAGTGATCATCTGCTGCACATTGTATTCAATATAGTATTACCTTTTGCGATTCACAGTGAAATTTCAGTGCATGTTTTACATTTCAGACCAAATGAGCATGCGAATGTTACCACTGTTTGAATCTTTTAGCCTACGCATACAATACCAGAACCTTTTGGACTTGACAGTGGTCACTGCAGTTGCATATTACACTGAACCTTTTGGACCATGTACTGTGATATAAGGTGGGCTTGGCGCCACATCAGGGGCGAAACATCTTGCTTAGTGCGTTTAGATTTGGGTAGGTTCCTGTTTGCAGCCTCCTCCGAGAGGTTGCTTCATGCTGATTTAGGCTGTTGAGGGGTCGACGGTATTTGATTCGGACCCCCTTATAGAAATTCAGAATGTCTGAGTAGCTTGGCTTGACTGGTATGGATTCCTCAGGGTCTGTGCTTGCGGCCGCTCGGTTTGTGTGCTCTCGAGCTGCCTTGTTCGCCCTTAGGTTCCCTTCTATTCCAGCGTGTGCCGGTACCCAGAAAATGGTATGCCTGACTGCAGGCATCCAGAGAAAAGACGGGGAATGCGGGAGATGGAAATTCAAGACGACGAGCAAGACGATCACCTTGTTCACGTTTTGACTACAGGCATGGAACAGAAGAGGCCAGCGAGATCTTCTGTTCCATGCCTGCAGTGCAACCAGTGGGCTAGCCGGATCGCCAGTGTGTAGCACGAGTGTGTGCCGTTCCGGCAACCAGCTGTTCCTCCTCCGCGTCACCTGCCTTCTCTGTTAAGAACAGACGCTACCATCTGAACTGTTCAATAACCCCATTACAATTGCTGAAATGTGCGGGGTATTCAAGAACATCTACACCCTGGAACTCCAGTCTCGGACTCGGCCTCCCTACATGCCTGACTCTCCCCAGCGGACGTCGCTGCCACCTTCTGTTGCTTGCTCTTGCGCTGTCCCGCAAAGCCATCCAGCGATTTTCAGCAGTACGAATGAGCAGTACGTCAATGGGTGAGCTTGCACAATCTATCGGGACGATACCGCCAAGTTAAATGCCGTCATCTTCTACCTTGCGGGAGTGGCTTACCTTTGGTTTAAAAATCACGAAGCCGACTTTCAGTCCTGGTCCGCGTTCAAGACCAGTTTCGCTGCAGTTTTCGGTCGCCCCGCCGTCCACATGTTGTGCGCCGAGCAGCGGTTACGAGAGCGGGCGCAGCAACCCGGTGAAATATTCGCTGTTACATCAAAGAGGTTGTCGACCTATGCAAAGCTGTGGATGCTTCTCTGCCCAAAAATGACAAATTGAAGGATATCTTTAAGGGCATCGCCGATCACATTTACTAAATGTTGATCGCGAAGAGTCCGCTCATCGTAGCAGAGCTCATAAACAGGTGCCAAAGCTACGACGAGCTGAGGAGGCGGCGTGAGTTGACCAGGCGTCCCTCAGTGGCTGACGAAGCCTTACTTCCATGAGTCTTCTCTGATTGCTCCCCCTTGCTCACAAGAATCCAAGCTTTCGTGTGGGAGGAAGTTCCACATCAGCTTTCCCTACTACCCTTCGGTGAGCTACCCCAACAGCAGCCGCTGCCGCAACAGCCGCCTACACAGCTCGCCCCTACGCTCCGGCGGTTTATTGAAGACCAAGTTGCTGAGTCTCTACCAATGCAGCATCAGCAGTACCCTGCCGCCGCGCCACTTACTTACGCATCCGTCGCCGCGCAGGCTTCTCGTCACCAACTCGTTGCGCCACATCATCGGCCGCTACCACCCCTTCATCATCCCGTTCACCGACGCTGCTCCTGCCTTTGCTAATCCTTGGCGCACGCAAGACAACAGACCCATATGTTATTCCTGTGGTATTCCCGGCCATGTCGCACGATTCTGCCGCCGCCGCATGCTGCACTCTGATGGTTTTGTGCAGTCGCCTCCCTACGCCGACGTGCAACCTTTCCACGACACTTATTTTAGTCCGCAGTCGAACAGGCCACCAGCTGAATGTCCGGCCCTTACACGTCGTTCACCTTCCCCGCATCGCCGCTCGTTGTCCGACATGCGTTTTCGTCGTCCCACATACACTTCTTTCATTACCATGCAAATTTTGGTACCAACCAAAACGTAGGCGGCTCTTTCATGACTTACATGACAGGCATGTCATGACGTTCACGTCATGACCTATCATTTATGTTCGTCACACACTCCTATCGTTACCATGAAATTTTTGGTACCTACCAAGACGAATGCGACTGTTCCATTACCTACATGACATTTATGTCACGACGTTCATGTCATGACCTCTCATTTATGTTCTTCATACAGTCTTGTCATACTATGCCAGTTTTGGTACCATCAACACAACGAAACGACCATGAGAGTACGAAGACGTAGGTGGCTAGATAGACGGATAGATACCTTCAACGTGGCAAATGTACGCCAAGAAATGCTTCGGGTTAAAAGAAAACAAAAGTAGTCGACACACCGTAAATGACAAGGGTGGAACAAATGGAAGTATGCAATTATGAGAGTGAAGATGAAGAAATGGAATAATGGAATCTGGTTCCCTTGAGGAGTGCAGGTATCAGGCGGAACCAGGAAATAGCTTATGGACGTAGGAAAGTGCGACCATTACAGTGTACTGCAATACAGTGCAGTACATGCTTTCGGTGGCGGTCCTTCAATAGCTTTAATTGAAAAAAGGTATTAGGCGACTTCAATTCGGTTGAGAGTACAAATGAAAAGTGAAAGCACATGCATACGCATATACGCGTACCGTGTCGCACATGATGACTAGTGTAATGGAAATATTGCTGACTGTCCTCAGTCTTTCTGCAAAGCGTCATTTTTTATTTTCCCTGCTAAGTTCAAACTGTTATATCAACGAAGGTTTTCATTTAGTAGAGGGGTGCATGATGAATTTATTACTAGGTACAATGTGTTCAAACCGGCTTATAAATGCGTTGACTGCACTTCCTTGTTGCGCATTCTTATAGGGGAAAACGCTCCATTGAAACAAATGGCATCAAACACTGATGTAAAATATTTCAATCGCTGGTAAAAAGATTTGGGATCTAAATTCATCGTAGAATTTATCAATGTTCCTGGGAGCTACCGCACAAAATATGGTTTAGGGCGCTTAATATAAGGCTTCTGTAGTATTAAAAGAAGCACAAGAAGCTGGAAAATTCCCGTTATGAAGGCCGGCTTTTATAGCGAGTTGAAACTATGATTTAATAATAAAAATGCTTCACATTTTCCTGCTCTTTATAACACCAATCTGTTTAACTTACCGTAATCCTTCAGTGGGGCGGCAACGTAAAACGAGAAATTGAATGTAATATTCCTTCTGAATGTCAAGTACCCTTAGATATTTACGGTTAAGCAGTATTTTTGTGAATTAGTGTTGTCATTAGGTTTGATGTAGTAAACGTTATACAGCCGAAAAATTACGCATATAAGATGAGTTTAGCTCTTCAAAGTAGTACAAGACTACTAGTAGGTGAACGCCTACGCAGTGACACAATATTGCGTTAAAGAACTTTACTCAAGGGTGGTACAAACCCAGTGACTAGGTTCTTATGCAATATTTATTTTATTTGACTTTTAAATCAACACTATAAACTGCGATGTTTACAGGAATATAGTTATGTTCGAAATGATACCAATTATAATCCCAAATGATCACAGTGCATTGGACAGTCACCGTAGGGGAGAATTACGGATTGTTATGTGGTTTCTTAACGTCGAGCTGATGCGCCATACGCTCGTGCATAATACATTATGGTACCAAACGCCTGCGTCTATTCCAGACGTGTGGCAATGTTTAAAGAGTAGCAAAAAGTCTGACATTTAGCCTACTGCTTTCGCGCTAGAATACCGCAGACACGTAATTACTAAAACGCGTAGCACAAAATCAAACAGAAGGACCGTCAAACACATTATAATATAAACAAGTTCTTACTTGTAGTTGTCGTAGGTTCAGGTGTAGTCGTTGTCGCTGGGTGAACATGACGTCAGGTTTAGTGAAGAGTAAATAACGGAACAATAAAAACAAGTACTAGAAACTTGAGCATTCCCCATATGAAGGGTGCCTTTTATAGCGAGTAGAAACTATTACCTAATAATACAAATGCTTCATGTGTTGCAGCGCTTTATGACTGCAAATTGTTTAACTTACTGTAATACTTCGGTGGAGCGGCAAGGTAAAAGGAGAAATTCAATGTATTACTCATTCTGAATTTCAAGTACCCTTAGATATTTACGGTTAAGCAGTATTTTTTATTGTTGTGAATTAGTGTTGTCGTTATGCGTGATGTAGTAAACGTTATACAGCAGAAAAATTGCGCATATAAGATGAGTTTAGCTCTTCAAAGTAGTACAAGAACGCTAGTATGTGCACGCCTATGCAGTGACGCAATATTGCGTTAAAGAACTTTAGTCAACGGCGGTACAAACCCAGTGACTAAGTTGTATGCAATAGTTACATTATTTGAATTTTAAGTCACCAATATAACCTACGATGTTTACAGGAATACAGTTATGTTCAAAATGATCGGAAGTATCATCCTAAATGATCACAGTGCATTAGATAGTCACCGTAGGGGAGAATTCCGGATTGTTATGTGGTTCCTTAACGTCGAGCTGATGCGCCATACGCTGCTGCCTAATACATTATGGTACCCTACGCCTGCGTCTATTCTGGACGTGTGGCAATATTTAAAGAATAGCAGAAAGCCAGACAGTTAGCCTGCTGCTTTCGCGCTAGAATACCGCAGACACGTAATTACAACTACGCGTACAAAAATCAAGCAGAAGGACAATCAAACGTATTATAATATAAACAAGTTCTTACTTGTAGTTGTGGTAGGTTCAGGTGTAGTCGTTGTCGCTGGGTGAACACGACGTCAGGTTCAGTGAAAAATAAATAACGGGACAAAAAAAAAACAAGCACAAGAAACTGGAACATTCCCCTTATAAAGGGAGCATTTTAAAGCGAGTCGAAACTATTATATAATAATGCAAATGGTTCACGTTTTGCAGCTCTTTATGACTGCAAATTGTTTAACTTACTATAATCCTTCGGTGGGGCGGCAAGGTCAAACGAGGAATTGAACGTTATATTCATTCGGAATGTCAAGACCCCTTAGATCTTTACGGGTAGATAATTTTTGACTGTTCTGAGATAGTGTTGTCATTATATGATGCATAAAACGGTACACAGTAGAAAAATTACACATATATGATAAGTTTAGCTCTTCAATGTAATACAGGAATGTAAGTATGTGCACGCCAATGCAGTGACGCGATATTGCGTTAAAAAAGCTCATTTAATGGCGGTACGTACCCAGTGACTAAGTTTTAATACAATATTTATTTTATTTTAGTTTTAAATCAGCAATATAAGCTGCGAGGTTTACAGAAATATATTTATTTTCGAAATGATAGCAATGATAATCCCAAATGAACACAGTATATTTGAGTCACCGTAGGGGAGACTTCCGGATCGTTATGAACCACTGCGGTTCTTTAACGTCGAGCTGATGCGGCATACGCTCGCACCAAATACATCATTGTACCCTACGCCTGCGTCTATGCCGGACGTGTGGCAATATTTATAGAATAGCAAAAGGTAAGACACTTAGCCTGCTGCTTTCGCGCTAGAATAGCGTAGACACGTAATTACAAGACCCGTAGCACAAAATAAAACAGAAGGACCATCAAACGCGTTATAAAATAAACAAGATCTTACTTGTAGTTGTGGTAGGTTTTGATGTGGTCGTTTTTCCTGGGTGAACATGACGTGAGATTCAGTAAAGAATAAATAATGGCACAAAGAAAAACAAGTACAAGAAACTGGAGGATTACCGTTATGAAGGGTGCATGTTATAGCGAGTTGAAAATATTACATAAATATACAAATGCTTCACGTTTTGCAGCTCTTAATGACTGCAACTTGTCTACTTACCGTTATCCTTCGGTGCTGCAGCAAGGTAAAACCATAAATTGAATCTTATATTCATTCTGAGTGTCAAATACCCTTTGATATTTACGGGTAAGCAGTTTTCTTTATTGTTGTGAATTAGTGCTGTCATTATGTGTGATGTAGTAAACGTTAAACAGCAGAAAAATTACGCATATAAGATTAGTTTAGCTCTTCAAAGTGGTACAGGAATGCTAGTGTGTGTACACCTATGCAGTGAAGCAATATTGCGTTAAAGGGACACTAAAGCAAAACGATAAATTAGTTTAGACTAATTAAGCATTGTTTGAGAACCCTACAGGCCGCCATTTCAAAAAAAATAGTTTGATTATTAGATGAGAAAATGAAGGTCCAATTATCAGTATTTGAATTTCGCACCGAAACCCCAGCGCCTGTACGCAGCATGACGTCAGGGATTCCAAAGTATGTTTTCGCATTTGAGCCATGTTGGCTGAATAAATGTTCCCAAAACTTGTCATGTTTAATATTTGGTTCCTTTAGAACACAATGTTTTCAATCTGTGCCACTATATATATTTAGTAGGCCCTAGAAGATTCCATCAAAATCCAAGACGTCACAGTTCTCAGGTGCGGGAATTTAAGTAGGCGTCAACACCCGTATTTCGTTCTTGCGCTTTTTCTGGCTTACCAAACGTCTTAGCGTTGCAAGAGTGATGTTTTTGGTGTTGTATAACGGTAGTTTACTGATGCAGAAGAAATCATTCTTCACTTTAGTGTTCCTTTAAAGAAGTTTACTCAAGGGCGGTACATAATCCAGTGACTTAGTTTTTATGCAATAGTTGTTTTATTTGAATTTTACATCACCAATATAACTGGCGATGTTAACAGGAATGTAATTATGTTCGACATGATAGGAATTATAATCCCAATGAACACAGTACATTTCAGAGTCACCGCAGGGGAGACTTCCGGGTTGTTAAGGACTACAGCGGTTCTTTAAAGTCGAGCTGATGCACCATACGCTCGTACCTAATACGATATGGTACCCTACGCAAGCGTGTATTCCAGACGTGTGGCAATATTGAAAGAATACCAAAAAGTCAGCCATTTAGCCTGCTGCTTTAGCGCTAGAATACCGTAGACACGTAATTACTACGAAGCGTAGCACAATATCAAACAGAAGAACAATAAAATGTATTACAAAATAAACAAGCGCTTACTTTTAGTAGTGGTTGGTTTTGGAGTTTTTGGTGTCCCTGGGTGAATATGACGTTAGGTTCAGTTAAGAATAAAAAAGGGAACAAAGAAAAACAAGCACAAGAAACTGGAGCATTCCCCTTATGTAGGGGGCATTTTATAGCGAGTTGAAACTATTATGTTATAAAACAAATACTTCACATTTTGCAGCTCTTTATGACTGCAAATTGTTTAACTTACCGTAATCCTTCCGTGGGGCGGCAAGGTAAAACAAAAAATTGAATGTTATATTCATTCTTAATGTGAAGTACCCTTAGATATTTGCGGGTAAGCAGTTTTTTTTATTGTTGTAAATTAGTGTTCTCATTATGTACGATGCAGTAAACGTTAGACAGGAGAACAATTAGACATATAAGATGAGTTCAGCTCTTCAAGGTAGTACAAGAATGCTAGTATGTGAACGCCTGCGCTGCGACGTAATTTTTCGTTAAAGAAGTTTACTGAAAGGTGGTACATACCCAGTGACTTTTATGCAATATTAATTTTTTTACCTTAATCTCACCAATATAACCTGAGATGTTTAAAGGAATATAATAATGTTCGAAATTATAGGAAGTTTAATTCTAAATGAACACAGTATATTTGAGAGTCACCGTAGGGTAGACTTCCGGATTGTTAAGAACTAGAGTGGTTCGTTAACGTCAAGCTGGTGTATCATACGCTCCTGACTAATTCATTATGGTATCCCGCACCTGCGTTTCTTCCGGACGAGTGGCAATATTTAAAGAATAACAAAAAGTCAGACATATAGCTACCTGCTTTAGCGCTAGAATACCGTAGACACGTAAATACTACGAAGCGTAGCACAAAATCAAACAGAAGGACCACCAATCGCATTATAAAATAAACAGGCTCTTACTTGTATTTCTGGTAGGTTTAGGTTTTTTCGTTGTCCCTGGGTGAACATGACGTCAGGTTCAGTGAAGAATAAATAACGGAACCAAAAAAAAACAAGCACAAGAAACTGTAGCATTCAACTTATGAAGGGCGCATTTTATAGCGAGTTGAAACTATAAAATATTAATACAAATGCTTCACGTTTTGTAGCTCTTTATTACTGCAAATTGGTTAACTTACAGTAATCTTTCGGCGCGGCGGCAAGGTAAATCAAGAAATTGAATGTAATATTCTTCTGAATGTCAAGTATACCCTTAGATATTTACTCGTAAGCAGTTTTCCTTCTTGTTGTGAATTAGTGTTGTCATTATGTATGATGCAGTAAACGTTAGACAGCAGAAGAATTACGCATATAGAATGAGTTCAGCTCTTCAATGTAGTACAAGAATGCTAGTATGTCAACGCCTGCGCAGTGACGAAATTTTTCGTTAAAGAAGTTTACTCAAGGGCGGTACATACCCAGTGACTATGTTTTTATGCAATGATTATTTTATTTGAATTTTAATTCACCAATATGACCTGCGATGTTAACAGGAATATAATTATGTTTGAAAGGCTAAGAAGGACAATCGTAAATGAACACAATATGTTTGAGACAGGCACGTACTCAGGATTTCTTTTTTTGGGGGGGGGGCACCACCTTCATCATAATCATCATATTCATCATCATCATCGGCAACTTGTTTTATGTCCACTGCAGGACGAAGGCCTCTCCCTGCGATCTCCAATTACCCCTGTCAAGCGCCAACCGATTCCAACTAGCGCCCACGAATTTCCTAATTTCATCGCTCCACCTAGTGTTTTGTCGTCCTTGATTGCGTTTCCCTTCTCTTGGTACTAATTCTGTAACCCTAATGGTCCAACGGTTATCTAAACGGCGCATTACATGACCTGCCCAGCTACATTTTTTCCTCCTGATGTCAATTAGAATATCGTCTATACCCGTTCGCTCTCTGATCCACACCGCTCTCTTTCTCTTAACGTTATGCCTAGCAATCTTCGTTCGATCGCTCTTTGCGCGGTCCTTAACTTGCTCTCAAGTCTCTGCCCCATATGTCAGCATTGGCAAAATGCACTGATTGCACACCTTACTTTTCCATAATAATGGTAAGCTTCCAGTCAGGAGCTGGCAATGTCTGCCGTATGCAATCCAACCTATTTTTATTCTTCTGTGAATTTCCTTCTCATGATCAGGCTTCCCTGATATTAATTGACTTAGGTAAACGTATTCCTTCACAGTCTATAGTGGCCGACTGGCGATCCTGATCTCTTGTTCCTCTGCCCGGATATTTATCATTATCTTCATCTTCTGTATATTCATATTTAACCCCACTCTTACACTCTCTCTGTTAAGGTCTCCAATAATTTGTTGTAACTCGTCTGCATTGTTGTTTAATAGAACAATGTCATCGGCAAACCGAAGGTTGCTGAGATATTTGCCGTCGATCTTCACTCCTAAGCTTTCCCAGTTTAATAGCTTGAATTCTTCTAAGCACGCAGTGAATAGCTTTGGTGAAATTGTGTCTCCCTCTCTGACTCCTTTCTCTATAGGTATCTCCCTGCTTATCTCGTGTAGATTTAAGGTAGCTGTAGAACCTCTGTAGATATTCTTACGCGAAGGACGAGTCAGTAAGACGAGAAACTATTTACAGATTATATTTACAACAACGGTTGCAGCGCTGACCAGTTAGATTCACAGCGTGAGCCCAGTTCGTTCTTCCTCCTCTTTTCTGGAGTGATGGCGCCTACGCGCCTCGTTCAAACAAACAAATACCACGCGCATGTAGCAATATTTTCCAAGCTTTTTACGTAAGCGTTCTGTACTCCTTGATTACGTAGTGCCTCTACGATTGCTGGCATCTCTACTGAATCAAATGCCTTTTCGTAATCTATATTAGCCACATCGAGAGGCTTATTGTACTCTGCAGATTTCGCGATAACCTGATTGATGACATGGATGTGGTACATTGTAGAGTATCCCTTCCTGAAGCCAGCCTGTTCCCTTGGTTGACTAAAGTTCAGTGTTTGGAGATTATTTTGGTAAATATTTTATATAATACTGGGAGTAAGCTAATGGTCCCATATTTTTTCCATTCTTTAACGTCTCCTTTTTTTGTGGATTAGTATAATGTCTGAATTCTTCCAGTTTTCTGGGACCCTTGCAGTCGATAGACACTTCGTATAAAGAGCCGCCAGTTTTCCAAGCATTATGTCTCCTCCATCTTTGATTAAATCGACTGTTATTCCACATTCTCCTCCCGCTACTCCTCGTTTCATGTCTTGCAGGGCCCTTGTGACCTCATCGCTAGCTATAGGAGAGTTTCTGTATCCTGTTCATTACTGTTTCTAAGTGAGGTATCGTGACTCCTCTGGGTACTGTATACACGTCAGCTTAGAATTTTTCCGCTGCTTTTACTATATCTTCGAGATTGCTGAAGATATTATCCTTCTTATCGTTTAGTGCATACATCATGGTTTCTCCTATGTCAGGTTTGTTTTTTACTGATTTCAGGCTGCGTTCATTTTTTACGGCTTCTTCAGTCTTTCTCATGTTATAGTTTCGAATATCAGTTATTTTCGCTTTGTTGATCAGTTTTGGCAGTTCCGCGAATTGCGTAACGCTGTGTGGCCGCCAGTCCCATACAACCGCGTAGAGCGCAGGACTCTGCCATTCTAGACGTACTGCGCTCACCGCGAAAGGTTAGAAAAACACCCACATAAGCACAGCAGAGAAGTGGTTACGTGAGGCGGTTCGACCGATAACTGTAGAAGCGTCATTCAAAACAAGTAATTGTTCTCCACTTCCGGCGGCATTTTGTCTACTTCCTTTTTAAATAAAAAGATGTTGATCCATAAATATTCTCATAAACAACGGTTAACTTTTTTACTATTCGCTTTTGCTCGCAGTTGTTGCCTTGGCTCTCTCCCTTTGTAGATCGCTTAATTTCGCAACTCCTTGCGATTTTTCTTTTTGATTCTTGCCAATATTGCACGAAAAGTGCTATACAATTAGGGAAAAACAGACGAGGTAACGGGCGACAGTCATCTTGCTTATGAGTTTAAGGGTTATTGCAGGGTTTCATGATGGACGCTCTTTCACATTATTTTATTTCCTACCTTATCTAACCCATATCACGTGTATATGGTTCCAGGCATCTGCCAGCGTCGCGGCGAGCCGTAACTCAAGGAAATAATGAAGCAAAGGGCAAAGTTAAACGCAATTGGCGTTTTCTCCGGCAGCAACTCGTTCCATGAGAGTACAGACCAGCTGAGTAACAGCCGCATCCCTCTCCTGGTCCCAGGATCAGCCTAAACAAAGAAGGTTGAACTAACAAAAGCACCAGCCATGCGCGTGACGGTTGAATAGATGGTGACAATTGAACGCATCTCGAGTTAATCGTGTGGGTGCGGAATCTATGAGAAAACTGTCCTTCACATTAGAAGAGCTGCCCATAACTACCGCCATCTAAAAGGAGTGAAAAAGGCAGCATAATGCTGGCCGATAAACAGCTGCGAAGTCTCAACACTGATCTGGCGGCGCTTTAGGAATGTGTGAGGAGTGGTGGCGTGAGTGGGGAGGGGGGGGGTGTGCCACTTGATTTCGGGGGGGGGGGGGGGGGGCCTGGGCCCCCCCGGGCGCCCCCTTGGGTACGTGCCTGATTTGAGAGTCAACGTAGGGGATACTTCCGCATTGTTATGAACCACAGCGGTTCTTTAACGTCGAGCTGATGTGGTATTCGCTCGTGCATAATACATTATGGTGCCCTACGCTCGCGTGTGTTCCGGACGTGTGACAATACTTAAAGAATAGCAAAAGGTCAGCCATTTAGCCTCCTCCTTTAGCGCTAGAATACCGTAGGCACGTAATTATTACGAAGTGTAGCACAGTATCAAACTGAAGGACAATCAAACGCATTACAAAATAAACAAGCTCTTACTTTTAGTTGTGGTAGTTTCAGGTGTTTTTGTTGTCCCTGGGTGAACATGACGACAGGTTCCGTGAAGAATAAATGATGGAACAAAAAAAAACAAACACAAGAAATTGGAGCATTCACCTTATGAAAGGCGCATTCTATAGCGCCATGAAACTATTATATAATACTGCAAATGCCTCACATTTTGCAACTCTTTATGACTGCAAATTGTTTAACTCACCGTAATTCTTCGATGGGGCGGCCACGTAAAACGAAAAGTTGAATGTAATATTCATTCTGAATGTCAAGTACCCTTACATATCTAGCGGTAAGCGGTTTTATTATTGTTGTAAATTAGTGTTGTCATTATGTATGATGCAGTAAACCTTAGACAGCAGAAAAATTACGCATATAAGGTGAATTTAGCGCTTCAAATTAGTAAAACAATGCTAGTATGTGCATGCCGGCGCAATGACGCAATTTCTTGGTAAAGAAGTTTACTCAATTGCGGTACATACCCAGTGACTAAGTTTTTATGCAATATTAATTTTTTTACCTTAATCTCACCAGTATAACCTGAGATGTTTAAAGGAATATATTATTGTTCGAAATTATAGGAAGTTTAATTCTAAATGAACACAGTATATTTGAGAGTCACCGTAGGGTAGACTTCCGGATTGTTAAGGACTACAGCGGTTCGTTAACGTCAAGCTGGTGTATCATACGCTCCTGTCGAATTCATTATGGTATCCCACGCCTGCGTTTCTTCCGGACGAGGGGCAATATTTAGAGAACAACAAAAAGTCAGACAAATAGCTACCTGCTTTAGCGCTACAATATCGTGGACACGTAAATACTACGAAGCGTAGCGCAAAATCAAACAGAAGGACCACCAATCGCATTATAATATAAACAGGCTCTTACTTGTATTTCTGGTAGGTTTAGGTTTTTTCGTTGTCCCTGGGTGAACATGACGTCAGGTTCAGTGAAGAATAAATTACGGAACCAAAAAAAAACAAGCACAAGAAACTGTAGCATTCAACTTATGAAGGGCGCATTTTATAGCGAGTTGAAACTGTAAAATAATAATACAAATGCTTCACGTTTTGCAGCTCTTTATTACTGCAAATTGGTAAACTTACCGTAATCCTTCGGCGGGGCGGCAAGGTAAATCGAGAAATTGAATGTAATATTCATTCTGAATGTCAAGTATACCCTTAGATATTTACTCGTAAGCAGTTTTCTTTCTTGTTGTGAATTAGTGTTGTCATTATGTATGATGCAGTAAACGTTAGATAGCAGATAAATTACGCATATAGAATGAGTTCAGCTCTTCAAAGTAGTACAAATATGCTAGTATGTGAACGCCTGCGCAGTGACGAAATTTTTCGTTAAATAAGTTTACTCAAGGGCGGTACATACCCAGTGACTATGTTTTTATGCAATATTTATTTTATTTGAATTTTAATTCACCAATGTGACCTGCGATGTTAACAGGAATATAGTTATGTTTGAAAGGCTAAGAAGGACAATCGTAAATGAACACAATATGTTTGAGACAGGCACGTACTCAGGTTTTTTTTTCGCGGGGGGGGCACCATCATCATCATCATCGCCATCATCATCATCATCAGCTTGTTTTATGTCCACTGCAGGACGAAGGCCTCTCCCTGCGATCTCCAATTACCCCTGTCCTGCGCCAACCAATTCCAACTAGCGCCCACGAATTTCCTAATTTCATCGCTCCACCTAGTGTTTTGTCGTCCTTGATTGCGTTTCCCTTCTCTTGGTACCAATTCTGTAACCCTAATGATCCAACGGTTATCTAACCGGCGCATTACATGACCTGCCCAGCTACATTTTTTCCTCTTGATGTCAATTTGAATATCGTCTATACCCGTTCACTCTCTGATCCATACCGCTCTCTTTCTCTTACGTTATGCCTAGCAATCTTCGTTCGATCGCTCTTTCCGCGGTCCTTAACTTTGTCTCAAGTCTCTGCCCCATATGTCAGCATTGGCGAAATGCACTGATTGCACACCTTACTTTTCCATAATAATGGTAAGCTTCCAGTCAGGAGCTGGCAATGTCTGCAGTATGCCATCGAACCAATTTTTATTCTTCTGTGAATTTCCTTCTCATGATCAGGCTTCCCTGTTATTAATAGACCTAGGTAAACGTACTCCTTCGCAGTCTCTAGTGGCCAACTGGCGATCCTGATCTCTTGTTCCTCTGCCCGGCTATTTATCATTATCTTCATCTTCTGCACATTAATATTCAGCCCCACTCTTACACTCTCTCTGTTAAGGTCTCCAATCATTTGTTGTAACTCGTCTGCATTGTTGTTTAATAGAACAATGTCATCGGCAAACCGAAGGTTGCTGAAACATTTGCCGTCGATCTTTACTCCTAAGCCTTCCCAGTTTAATAGCTTGAATTCTTCTAAGCACGCAGTGAATAGCGTTGGAGAAATTGTGTCTCCCTCTCTGACCCCTTTCTCTATGGGTATCTCCCTGCTTTTCTCGTGTAGAATTAAGGTAGCTGTAGAACCTCTGTAGATATTCTTACGCGAAGGACGCGTCAGTAAGACGAGAAACTATTTAGAGATTATATTTACAACAATGGTTGCAGCGCTGACCGGTTAGATTCACAGTGCAAGCCCAGTTCGTTCTTCCTCCTCTTTTCTGGAGTGATGGCGCCTACGCGCCTCGTTCAAACAAACAAATACCACACGCATGTAGCAATATCTTCCAAGCTTTTTACGTAAGCGTTCTCTACTCCTTGATTACGTAGTGCCTCTACGATTGCTGGTATCTCTACTGAATCAAATGCCTTTTCGTAATCTATATAAGCCACATAGAGAGGCTTATTGTACTCTGCAGATCTCGCGATAACCTAATTGATGACAGGGATGTGGTACATTGTAGAGTATTCGTTCCTGAAGCCAGCCTGTTCCCTTGGTTGACTAAAGTACAGTGTTTGGAGATTATTTTGGTAAATATTTTATATAATACTGGGAGTAAGCTAATGGTCCCATAATTTTTCCATTCTTTAACGTCTCCTTTTTTGTGGATTAGTATAATGTCTGCATTTTTCCAGTTTTCTGGGACCCTTGCAGTCGATAGACACTTCGTATAAAGAGCCGCCAGTTTTCCAAGCAGTATGTCTCCTCCATCTTGGATTAAATCGACTATTATTCCACATTCTCCTCCCGCTCTTCATCGTTTCATGTCTTGCAAAGCCCTTGGGACCTCATCGCTAGCTATAGGAGAGTTTCTGTATCCTGTTCATTACTGTTTCTAAGTGAGGTATCGTAGCTCCTCAGGATACTGTATACACGTCAGCTTAGAATTTTTCCGCTGCTTTTACTATATCTTCGAGATTGCTGAAGATATTATCCTTTTTATCTTTTAGTGCATACATCATGGTTTCTCCTATGCCAGGTTTCTTTTTTACTGATTTCAGGCTGCGTTCATTTTTTACGGCTTCTTCAGTCTTTCTCATGTTATAGTTTCGAATATCAGTTATTTTCGCCTTGTTGATCAGTTTTGGCAGTTCCGCGAATTGCGTAATGCTGTGTGGCCGCCAGTCCCATACAACCGCGTAGAGCGCAGGACTCTGCAATTCTAGACATACTGCGCTCACCGCGAAAGGTTAGAAAAACACCCACATAAGCACAACAGAGAAGTGGTTACGTGATGCGGTTCGACCGATAACTGTAGAAGCGTCATTCAAAACAAGTAATTGTTCTCCACTTGTACTTCCTACAAGTAATTACAAGTAATTGTTACTACAAGTTACTACAAGTAATTGTCCTCCACTTGTAATTTTCCTTCCTTTTTAAATAAAAAGATGTTGATCCATAAATATTCTCATAAACAACGGTTAACTTTTTTATTATTCGCTTTTGCTTGCAGTTGTTGCCTTGGCTCTCTCCCTTAGTAGATCGCTTAATTTCTCAACTCCTTGCGATTTTTGTTTTTGATTTTTGCCAATTTTGCACGAAAAGTGCTATACAATTAGGGAAAAACAGACGAGGTAACGGGCGACAGTCATCTTGCTTATGAGTTTGAGGGTTATTGCAGGGTTTCATGATGGACGCTCTTTCACATTATTTTATTTCCCACCTTATCTAACCCATATCACTTGTATATGGTTCCAGGCATCTGCCAGCGTCGCGGCGAGCCGTAACTCAAGGAAATAATGAAGCAAAGGGCAAAGTTAAACGCAATTGGTGTTTTCTGCGGCAGCAACTCGTTCCATGAGAGTACAGACCAGCTGAGTAACAGCCGCATCCCTCTCCTGGTCCCAGGATCAGCCTAAACACAGAAGGTTCAACTAACAAAAGCAACAACTATGCGCGTGATGGTTAAATAGATGGTGACAATTGAACGCATGTCGAGTTAATCGTGTGGGTGCGGAATCTATGAGAAAACTGTCCTTCACATTACAAGAGCTGCCCATAACTACCGCCATCTAAAAGGAGTGAAAAAGGCAGCATAATGCTGACCGATGAAAAGCTGCCAAGTCTCAACACTGATCTGGCGGCGCTTTAGGAATGTGTGTGGAGTGGTGGCGTGAGGGGGGGGGGGGGGGGAGGTATGTCACTTGATTTCGGGGGGGGGGTTTGCCTGGGCCCCCCCGGGCGCCCCCTTGGGTACGTGCCTCATCTGAGAGTCCACGTAGGGGATACTTCCGGATTGTTATGAACCACAGCGGTTCTTTAACGTCGAGCTGATTTGGTATACGCTCGTGCATAATACATTATCGTACCCTACGCCGGCATCTATTCCGGACGTGTGACAATACTTAAGGAATAGCAAAAGGTCAGCCATTTAGCCTGCTCCTTTAGCGCTAGAATACCGTAGGCACGTAATTATTACGAAGTGTAGCACAATATCAAACTGAAGGACAATCAAACGCATTACAAAATAAACAAGCTCTTACTTTTAGTTGTGGTAGGTTCAGGTGTTTTTGTTGTCCCTGGGTGAACAGGACGACAGGTTCCGTGAAGAATAAATGATGGAACAAAAAAAAACAAGCACAAGAAATTGGAGCATTCCCCTTATGAAAGGCGCATTCTATAGCGACTTGAAACTATTATATAATACTGCAAATGCCTCAATTTCGCAACTCTTTATGACTGCAAATTGTTTAACTCACCGTAATCCTTCGGTGGGGCGGCCACGTAAAACGAGAAGTTGAATGTAATATTCATTCTGAATGTGAAGTACCCTTACATATCTAGGGGTAAGCAGTTTTATTATTGTTGTATATTAGTGTTGTCTTTATGTATGATGCAGTAAACGTTAGACAGCAGAAAAATTACGCATATAAGGTGAGTTTAGCGCTTCACATTAGTACAACAATGCTAGTATGTGCAGGCCGGCGCAATGACGCAATTTCTTGTTAAAGAAGTTTACTCAAGGGCGGTACATACCCAGTGAGTACGTTTTTATGCAATATTTATTTTATTTGAATTTTAAATCACCAATATAACCTGCGATGTTAACAGGAATATAATTATATTTGAAAGGATAGGAATGACAATCGTAAATGGACACAATGTATTTGAGAGTCACCGTAGGGGATACTTCCGGGTTGTTATAAACCACAGCGGTTCTTTAATGTCGAGCTTATGTGGTATACACTCGCGCCTAATACATCATTGTCCCCTACGCCTGCGTCTATGCGGGACGTCTGGGAATATTTAAAGAATAGCAAAATCTCAGACATTTTGCCTGCTGCTTTCGCGCTAGAATAGCGTAGACACGTAATAAGAAGACGCGAAGCGCAAAATTAAAAAGAAGTACCATCAAACGCTTTATAATATAAACAAGCTCTTACTTGTAGTTGTGGTAGGTTTAGATGTGGTCGCTGTCCCTGTGCGAACATGACGTGAGGTTCAGTGAAGAATAAATAACGGAACAAAATAAAACAAGTACAAGGAACTGGAGCATTACCCTTATGAAGGGCGCATCTTATAGCGAGTTGAAAATATTACGCAATTATACAAATGCTTCATGTTTTGCAGCTCTTTATGACTGCAAATTGTTTACTTACCGTTTTCCTTCGGGTCGGCTGCAAGGTAAAAGGAGAAATTGAATTATTATTCTTTTTGAATGGAAAGTACCCTTAGATATTTACGGGTAGGCAGTATTTTTTGTTGTTGGGAATTGGTGTTGTCATTATGTGCCGTGTAGTAAACCTTATTAGGCAGAAAAATAATTCATCGCTAAAAAAAGATCTACGTCTTCATGATACATTGTGATAAAACTTTGAATCAATATAAACTTGATGCAAAAATATGTTCAGATATTTTATTGCAACACTCTTTGATTGGGCAAATACTGTTAAGCTTTACAAACGGTACTTTCGCAGATCCCTCCAATAGTATTCTTTCCCAAAACAGGCATCGACCGATTGGACGAGCCAAGAAGGTATCGGCGAATGCCCCCGCAGTTCAGTAACGCTTTCTATGAACAACGTGTACTATTAATGTGGTCCTCATATATTTAGAAACACAATTTATATCCTGTAAATGCACTAAACTTTACACGGCTTTAAATTAATCTCACACTACCGTAAAAATATGTTTTTGCTTGATGAAATTATAGACCAGCAAGAACGATGTCAGCATATCAGACATAATATATATGGGCTGGTTACTTCATTAAATTGAGTATATTCACACAAACACATTCGGTTTTGCCAGGCGTGTACACCTCCAAAAATGAATGTCGAAACCCCCACATTCATTAGCGTTTATCATTTAAGCCCATATTACTGACGCGCATGCGTGCGTCTTCCATCGGAAGTAAGCATTCAAGAAGAAATAAATCTGTGCTGATGTATGCATATGCATGTGCCTCCTGCATCACAGTGAAGGTATATGCTGCAATTGTCACACCATTGAAAATTCCGAGGAAATTGTTTTGCCCTAGTCTGCCAAAAAATGGACGAAATGCTTTGCTGATTGTTCCCTGTATCTTGCTAGTCTCTTTTCGAGTGGTTCATTATGTTTGATACATGTTCTTGTATGCTCTGTTGGCTTTACCAGCACCATCGCCCCGCAGTGCATTTGGACGACCTAGTTACAGTTCGCACAAGGGCCGCCATGTAGGAAGCATTGCTGACACTTATTACGGAACACGCCACACACATTACTAATAACAATAACCATTGTGAAGACCGCGCGCGCAGATTTGGTGTGAAAAATTCGTGCTGTCTCCAGATATTAGAAGTTATAAAAATTCTGGCTCTTCAGGATACAGAGTTTAGGAGTTTGTTCACACTGCTGCAATAAGATCGTGTAACTGTATTCTGTGTGTGTAGGATAAAATTTGCATAAACTGAATATTTCATGCTTCTTCAAGAAGGCCAAATAAAGCTAAAAGAGCAAACATAGTACCAACTGCAGTAAAAAATGCAGAAATTGCTGCTCACCTGTAGCGCTTCCATCTCCGCAGCCTTCTACAACTGCGGAAGTATGAAAACAACCGATTTGATATTATGAATAGAAAGAATATATTCGTTCAGCAAGAGGCATGGAGAGTTAATAAAACTGACCGCATATTGCAAAACTAAATACAGTTTTAATAGCGCAGATGCCGTAAACTTTCTGTTATATATTAGTTTCTCTTGAGGAATGTCCTTTTTTTTTTCATTGAAACACGAGTTTTCTAGGTTTATTATTGCAAGCATATTTAATAAGCTCCAAGATCCCGTTGCATAGGCAGACGAAACATCAACCTTTGCTTGCTCCATTCAGCTGCACACTTCAGGCACAACTGAAATGTAGATCTTTGAGTAAGTTTACAATAAAATTTGGTAAACAAGCGCTGCGGAAATTCACAAAACAGAGGTGTTCTTGTACAGAAAAAGCTGTGATGCACAGATAGTAAGGAAATTCTACAAAAGAATCCGCAAAATTAGCTGTCTTCTCCTACAAGTCTATTCCTGTCTTAGCTGTCTTACCTTTCTTATCAGCTGGCCGAGTTTCGGTTAAATTGAACGTGAACAGATGGCATGATGTCATTGCGCAATGGGGGCATTCAGTGTCAACATATTCTATGAGAGATGCGCACTCGAAGATCCGTATTGCATGTGCTACACGAGTCACATGTCAAGCAAAGGCATTGGAATGTATTGAGGAAACAGAGGCATACATACATGAATGATCTGATTTGTATAGACGCAGCGGGAGTATTATTTTACTAATGGGTGAATGCAGGGCCCACGGCGGTGGACATTGAGTGTCTAGATCAGTGCCTGAAATTTGAGTTTTCGCAAGCATACCTGATTGACAGCTAGCTTTGCTGCTAAAGGGATACACAGGCTACAACGAACATGACGTTCCAGAGGGTCCCTTCAGCGAATAAAGCAGTCCAAAAGTATCATAAACCAGAAGCTCTAATGCACTAAATTCACTTACGAAAGAGGGCATCAAGAATTATTCAGGATGGTGTAACCCTGGCCGCTTCAATATGCAGCCAGGGCAACGACCTTGTGCACATTTTGTGTGGTGTATCTTTGAATTTAGCTTGATTGCAGGTGCCTAGCGCAATACCACTCGATGAGATGAGCACGATGATAATAGTAAATAGTCTTGACCACATTGAAAACTCTTCTATCTAAAGTACCAACTCATAAAAAAATTACAAGACTTCGGAACACACGACACTTTGTGTTCAAGAAATTTTTTAGTATCTTCTGATGTGCTACTTTAGAGACCCTGTGTCCACCTGGGTTTACATTTATTTCTGTTTGAACCATAAGGAAGGAAACACATTATTTCATTATTTCATCAAATGCCTGATGAACTTCCTGCGATAAATTTGCAAAGGTTCAATAAATATTAGAACTGCGAAGCATTTCTCGCGGCACACGACGTTAAGCTTTTGCTTTCGAGGGCACTTCTCATTTGGTATTCCTTCGAAACGTATTTCATCAATAGGGTAGTTGATGATTAGGATTACTGTACTCTCTTTAGACAGATCTGAAGAAGCAAACAGTACTTCATAAACACCCGAAAGCCGGTTCAACATCATTACGGTACACTATACAACGGCACGATATCACAAGGACTTCGCTTTAAAGTTTGCTCAAAATATGTAGGCCAAGTTATTACTCATAGCTACAATTCGGCAGAAGTAGGGCTTACTGAGTAATCAATTAGCAGCAGTTTCAACGGCAGCACGCAGTATCAGCGCGGAAGGAGGGGACATGTAGGGAAAGTGGAGTGAAAACAACCATGAAAAAATTACTTTGTCACCTGTGTTGTGGATTCCACTTATCAGACTCACCACAAATCTTTACAGAAGAGTTCCACTGATGTCAAGCACGAGCGACATTGAAATCATTTGGCTACGGGGATGTCCTCGCAACAAGTGAGATTATTCACTTGAAAACGTCAGGCGTAAGCATGACATCACTGAGTCACCATGTCAACAGCGTGACTCGTACGACAAAATCGCATATTGGTTGAACAGTTTTGGAGTAGTTTGCACCTTTTGCTTTTGCGACTGTCCTGGCTGCGCTAAATATTGATCTTGAATTCTCATCCGCACCGATTTAGGTATATTATCAATGTACCCATTCGCGTTTCCCTTAAAAAATTATTGTTATATTGCAGTTATGCAAGGAAATAAACGTTGGCAAGAAAATCTTACTCAAGTTGGACTCATAGATAACCACTCTTGAAGCTGTTATGCTAAGCACAACCCCCGCGTTAGGATATATCGTTCGTGGTATTGAAATATTATATCGAAAAAATGGAAGTAACAGATGTACTTGCTCATCGCATGCATTGTATCAAAGCATCTTAGCAATAGAGGCATTGTGCGAAGTCCAGAATATCGGTTACTGGTCACTAGTGTTTCAACGTATATGAAATTTATAAATAAAATTCATAATACTATTCCACACATTAGAACCTAATCATGCGTAGGATCATTCTTCTGCATAAAATTCAAGTATTGTTAGCGTATTTTTGATGCGATTATCATTTTGACCCACTGCAGATAGTGCGAGTATATTTGTCTGTCTGTCCAGCCTTTTGCTACATGGGTTGTATACCGACGTTTTTCGCTTCGTAGCTAGGACAATAAGAATGTACTTGTGGTCCTGATGCCATTGATATTATTCCACCATAATTACTGCAGCGTCATGATCCGATTCTCTTCATACTGTCGTCGTCATACTGTGGTAGTCATCACATTGTCATCATGGTAGGGGTGACAGGCTGTCGTAGCACCGTCATTATTTCATAAACGTCAACCATTGTCCTTATATCGTCATCGCCATACTGCCTTCGTTGTTCCAACGACTGCATTCTTTCGCCATTACATCGTAATCATGTAATAATCATCGTAATCGTGCACTTGTGAATATGTGGCTGTCCTCACTGCATCTCTGCGATTGCATTGCCATCGTACAGTGGTCATCCTGCGGTCACTCTCATACTATCATCCTGATGCTATCGTGGTCGTTCTATTGCCGTCATTCAAGCTTCGTCATCCGGTTATATACCTACCATGGATGCCATGCCATCACCGTCAATACCCTCATCGTAACTCTACAGTGTTCTTACACCCATGATGATCCCATTACCCTCATGTTGTTGTCTGCAATCTATGGTCATTTCAGCATACTCATAATTTTAGAATCGTCATGTCATCGTCGTCATACCGCCTTCATTGATCTATAGATGTCATCCTTTCTTCGTCATTTTATTGACATCACTGAGTTGTTGTCATACTAGGCATAGTCATGGCCAACCTTACCGAGCAAGTGTCGTATTAAAGTTAACAAATCCAACAGAAATGTGTATTTCCCGCTTAGCGGAAGCAACGTAAATGCAATTATGTGCCCAAAGGAGTCTAAAGAAGAAGCTGTTTCAAGCAATACGGTGCGTAGCTATATTGACAGTCGTCACGAGGTGGGTTCTCTACGGATTTTTTACAGCCAAGCTGTTAGCCTCTCAGTGGTCGGCATTTTTCTCTTCCGTTCGTTAGCAGAAATTATCATATGCAATTACTCGTACCACCCTAAGCAAGTAAAAATGTAATGTCTTATCCCGCTCGCAATGCAGAAGCTACAATCACTCAGCAATGTGAAGCGAGCCGTGCTTACATTTATTGGAATATCGCATACAATGCAGAGAAGAGCGTACGTTTCAATACAAAACAAATTGAAAATGAACATTAATCATCACCAACGGCTCATACTACCGTAACCAAGGAAAAATGCGATGGCTCATACTGCCGTAAGCAATGGCTGATACTCCAGTAAGCAAACAAAAAAATGAAATGGCTTTGCAATGACATATACCCCGTAAGCAGTGGCTACAAACACTCAGTAAAGTGAAAAGAACAGTGCATGCGTTCATTGAAATTACCCGTACAACACACTGAACAGCAGTAAAGAACAAGCACAAACCAAGCGTCCGAACCATCCATGAAGAATTGCATACGTTGCTCAGAATTTATAGTGATGGTTTCGCACCAGCTTCGCTGGACAACCATTTTCGCAGGACTGGAATGACGAGGTTTCTAGTGTTTGTTCGTTCTTTATCTCGAAATCGCTTCTTTGGACCATTTTCGTTTGTACGCGCCTAAAATATAAGGTATTGTATCTATGCTGTTTGAGGAGAAAGAAAACCTTTTACATTATTCCTGAATTCTTGTTTGTCCTTCTCCATTCTAGTTTTGAATGTATTACGACCCCTTAACTTTGCTATGTGATTGTTTAATTCATTATTAACAAATTATGTGATAGTGCAAGTAATGCTATCTGCTACCGCTGTGCCTGTCAAAATGTTGAACGGCCCTGCTACTCTCTATTTCAAAACATCTTGACCCCATTCCCTAGAAGCGAATGTTTCTTATATTGTCTATGACAAACAAGACTTTTTTGCTTGCTCTCAGGAACTGTAGCATGCTGCAAGCATTATTGTAGTGCTAAACATTCACGCCTTCTATTGCGAGTACGTTTAGTGTATCAGAATCAACGTGAGCGTCATCTTACTTATGGCACAACCGCCCATGGTGCGATTGCGATAGAACATTGTTTGTAAATGTTAAAAATAGCGGCTACAAGCAGATAGAAGACCCTTCCTATGGGAGTTTCGCTGCAATGCTAATATGCTTAATGATTCAAGGTGATTCATCGGTAACCATAATCTACGGTGACACAACTCTAATAATTAGCAGCCTCTCATACGGGACTTTAGTCGGATGACAGCCAAGCGCTGTTGCAGCTATCGCGGCAGTTTACTTGTGCCTTGATTTTCAGCCCGCAAGTGTTCGGAACGAGAGCTTTCTTCCCAGGTATTTATTCGTCTCTCTGACTGCCTGGTTGCTTACAAACCAGCCCTTCTCATTACTATTTACAGCCACTATTTGGCTGTCACTATGGACATTATTTAATTGCAAATGAAAAACGAAAGAACTCACCTAGATTTGCTGTCGCCTCAGATTGGCCTAATGGTAAGAAACAAGATAATGACCTTGATTACTATACTGCACCATGTATATAATAATTAAAGTTGAAAGCAATGTTTTGTACCACCTCTATATGGGTGCGAAAGAAAAAGAGCGGGTTCGGAGGGAAGATGCGTCCTGAGTGAAATGCCTTACGCGCTGAAGGACGGATGATACTTCATTTTCGAACATATTCTGCAAATTCTAAAGGCCAAGTCCGATAATATTTAGCGAAATAAATGCAAACACAATTCCAAAGTATGTACAGAAAGACCAGAAAGATAAAAAACAAGGCCACAGATCATTATTACAAGTGCACCTTGCGCATCTTCCTAGAGGTTTGTGTATTTCAGATATTTGAACTCGCAGTGGCAGCTCAGTGTCTACGCTGTGGCGCCTCTAAGCACCAAGTTGCTGGATCAAATCCCGGCCACGGTGGCCGCATTCCGATGGGGGCGAAATGCAAAACGCCCGTGTCCCATGCATGGGGGGCACGGTAATATTCCTCAGGTGGTAAAAATTCACCTGGAATCCCCCACGAAGCCGTGCCTCCTAATCAAATAGTGGTTTGGGCACGTCAAGTACCATAATAAATTAGATTCAACTAGATATATCATAGAGTTTCTTCCATTTATTGACTCACCCGTTCTCAGACCGTATATTTAGATAGTGTTAATACTTCCCAGGACAGAATTTCCCACTTGCCTTCGCCTTTCGGTGTTAAAAATTATGTTATTTAAAGTGTGTACACTAAAAAAGTGTTCTGCAAGTGTGTGCCTAAAATATACGATGAATATTAAACGATGCCCTACACTGTGAATATGAGCAGCAACATTGTCGGCAAGATCAAGCGAGAAACAATAATCTTTGATGAGTGACAAGAGCTGGATATCCTCTGTCTGGCCGAAATCACTAGCGGCGCTGAAATGATGAATTGTCGGACAAGGGAACTTTTTAAAAAGGGCACTTGTCTTCGCCAAGGCAGCAGCCACGTTCGTTAGCAGCGTTTTTACTTACGCGTAGCTGACTGATCCGCACCCTCCATGGGGAAGAGGAGAGTAGGCCTGGGTGTGGTGTTGCTAACGTCAAAAAAAGCCTTCAGATCCCACGCCCTGTGGGAATTGATGCCATGCGAAGCTGTGTGCAGGGAGCCTACCAAGTTAAAGAAACGACGATGAGAGCAGCAATGCCTAGGCGGCTTTTTCTTGACTTACATGACGCGTATGTCAGGACATTCGGGTCATGACATTTAATATATGCTCTTCATACACTGCTTTCATTACCATGCAAATTTTGGTACCTACCAAAACGTTGGCGGCTCTTTCATGACTTACATGACACGCATGTCATGACATTCATGTCATGACCTATCATTTATGTTCGTCATACACACCTTTCATTACCCTACCTACCAAGACGTATGTGACCGTTCCATTACCTACATGACATGCATGTCACGACGTTCATGTCATGACCTGTCATTTACGTTCTTCATACAGTCTTGTCACACTACGCCAATTTGGTACCATCAACTTAACGAAACGACCATGAG
Source organism: Dermacentor andersoni (assembly GCF_023375885.2). Taxonomy (NCBI): domain Eukaryota; kingdom Metazoa; phylum Arthropoda; class Arachnida; order Ixodida; family Ixodidae; genus Dermacentor; species Dermacentor andersoni. Next base: position 95,559,751 of record NC_092821.1, read on the forward strand.
AGCACCAAGATGGAGGCGGCTAGATAGATGGATAGATAGGTACCATCGATGCGCCAAATGTACGCGAAGAAGTGCTTCGGGTTAAAAGAAAACAAAAGCAGTAGACACACCGTAAAAACAAGGGTGGGACAAATGGAAGTATGCAATTATGAGAGTGAAAGTGAAGAAAGGGAATACTGGAACGGGGTTCTCTTCGGGAGTGTAGATATAAGCCGCAACCAGGATATAGTTTATGGACGTAGGAAAGTGCGACCAATACAGTGTACTGCTTTTCTAAGAAATAAGAAACCATTCAATCAATCCCTGAAATACAAAAAAGGTGGGAAAGAGGAACAATGCCTGCTTTCGGTGACAGTCCTTCAATAGTTTCAATCGAAAAAAGGAACTAGGTGACTTATATTCGGTTGAGAGTACCAATGAAAAGGGAAAGAACATGCGTACGCATACGTGTACCGTGTTGCACATGATGACTAGTGTAATGGAAATATTGCTGACTATCCTCAGTCTTTCTGCAAAGCATCACTTTTTATTTTCCCTGTTTAGTTCAAACTGTTGTATCAACGAAAATTTTCGAGCAGTATAATGGTGCATGATGAATTTATTACTAGGCTCAAAGTGTTCAAACCAGCTTATAAATGCGTTGACTGCACTTCCTTGTTGCGCATGCTTATACGGTAAATTGGTCCATTGAGAGAAATGGCAAAAACTCTGATGTAGAACATTTCAAACGCTGGTAGAGAGATTTGGGATCTAAATTTAGCGCAGGTTTTATCAATATTCCTCTGAAGTACCGCACAAAATATGGTTTATAGCGCTTGATATAAGATGTTTGTAGTATTAAAACATGCATAATGAACTGGAGCAATGCCCTTCTGAAGGGCGCATTTCATAGCGAGTTGAAAGTATTACATACTAATACAAATGCTTCACGTCTTGCAGCTCTTTATGACTACAAATTGTTTAAGTTACCGAAATCCTTCGGTGAGGATGCAAGGTAAAACGAGAAATTGAATATAATGTTCATTCAGTATATCAAGTACCCTTTGATATTTACGGGTAAGCAGTATCTTTTATTGTTGTAAATAATTGTTGTCATTGTGTGTGATGTAGTAAACGTTATCCAGCAGAAAAATTACGCATATAAGATGAGTTTAGCTCTTCAAAGTAGTACAAGAATGCTAGTATGTGCAAGCCTAGCTACAGCCAGAATTCTATGAAAAAATGTATTGCAAGGTCCATTCGGCAAAAGAATAGGAAAGGTACCATTACAGCGAAACTCGAGCAGTAGCCTCTACGTCATCCGTTTTTCTGTGGACATCCTTGTAATTTATGCTAGAATGTACCCCAGAATTGCGTCCCCTAAAGTTTTTAGCCATGGCATCCGTACAGTATTGGGAGGCTCGAATATAAGCGTAAACACGTTATAAGGTTGCGAGGCTGAATAAAGTAGCAAATTCTTCCACCAATAACAGTGGGATGAGAACTTCAGAAACTATCTTTGTCTTTTGCTTAATATCACTGTAATTTTACTTGCACAGAGCCTTCTCCGTCCACTTCAGTTCTTGACATTTTTTTTATTTTTTTATTCGGTTTTTTAGAAATGGTAGCAAGATATAAAAATTTTAAATGACAGTGAAGAAACTGAGCTTTGCCTTGTGTGTGCAGACCTGCAATCGCAGATTGATAGTTTTCGTGAATGAGGCAGTCCCAATTAAAAAAATCAAATGGGCTGTTCGGCATTCGGAGTTATACCAAAAGTAGGTGTTTAGGGTGCATAAATATCTACAGGGCTACGTAACATGTACAGCTTTTATGTTATGGCGTTTTCTTCAGTAAAGAGGAATATAGATGCACTCTCTCGGTGCTCAGTGACTGTTAGTAACATGCAGGGGTAACGAAGGGAGGTGCAAATATATATTCAAGAAACATACTGTGCGATATTGCGAAACACCGCTGGATGCGAAACCTTTGTTGGCTAGGAAAGAAAAGGGTCGCTTTTGTGACTATTACCTGTGCTATTTAGGAGGGTTCCAGTAGCTAAGTGTGAAGAAAGTCAATTGACACAAAGGATGTTAAAGCCAGCGCTACTGCAGGTATGTGTTCTGTCTCAGAGTGGACCGCCATATTGAAATAGTTCACCAATGTACTTGAAAGGAATTTGCAGTATGTGCTGCGAAAATTATTTTACTGCATGTTCATTTTTTTATATTTAAGAGTCGTTACTACCTCTAAAGCCATGTCCATACAACTTTTGCCCTGATAGGTCTGATATGCATCAGCATATAGCCTACCCTTATGAGAGGTCTCACTGGGGTGGGGCCCGTATTTATGGCTGGTACCAGAGTCTTTTACCATGCACTTGATGCTATTTTCACAAATTCCCTTCCTTTCCACAGCTGTCATAATAGTTTCATAAAGACCAATACATTTGTCCTGTCCAGTTATGACCTGCCGCGAAAATATTTACACGTTATCGCAACATTGGCCTGTATGAAACGAAAAAACAGCGTACACAAACTAGACACAAAAGTCGAAGGCTTCTTGAGCTTTACCTGAGCGATATATATGTGAGTGCGTAACTTGTGTGTTGAAGGATATCTCTTTTGTGGTCCTTTTCAGGTTTCTCTTGTTGTCTTGGTTATTGTCCATAGGTTATGCCCACTCTTTATGGTTTGCTTGAAGGCTCCATATAAAGCGACCACCAATTGTAGCGTTTGCCACCGCTCAAATGATGCACGTGTCACGGCAGTGTACATACACCATCTTGTGAATTATATGCTTTGTTTCATTTTGTGTGTTGCTTACCCAATAACGGGTGTTTCAAATGATGATATTTGACAAAAGCTATTTCGGCAGAAATTGTTCAAGTAAGACGGTCGACTACTTGAGACCACCTTTGAAATAATGAAGCGGCTCACCGTATGGTCATATCTGAGACCATGCATATATGAGACGTGTGCTGCACGTAGGTACTGCTCACGTGTTTCCATGACGATTATGCTAATAATTCATTAGTATCCCATATTGAAAAGGGGCCGTAAAATGTAGTCACAAAGCTTGCTTGAGCTAAACAGGTAACCTACACATGCGTATCATCGTTCTGTTCACGGCACTGTACTGTTCACACAAAGAACAACATCAATGCAACAGGCGAAATAGAAAATTAAGCTTTCCATTATAATTTGCTCAGCTGTTTCTGGATTTTTGTCCAGCGGATGCATGCCTCAACTTGTGGCGAATATTCACTCTCTTATGATCTTGACAAGCAGCTCGGGCCTCAAAAAGCAAGTCACTGCCCTCTGCATTGTTGTACAGAGAATTCTCTCAATTTTTTGTTATCTCATAATTATAAATTTCGAAGGTTCTTTTTTTCTTGCATAGAAAGTACTGTCCCTGCTTTTCTCGCGTGTTTACTTACTCCTGGTTGTATACTTGCAATTTGGATTACCCTAGACTTAATTGCAACTTTTCTTATCTTTTCCTCAATTATCCGTCCGTCCTTTTGAGCTACAACTTTTTTTTTGGCCTTTAGCTGCCCAATAATTGTCATGGAGGTTTCTGAGTTATCATTCGAAAGTGATTTTCTTCGGCTCGTCTCTGACTTGAAAAGATGCCCTACCCATGACATGCTGCACTGCTTCAATCGCGGTTTTACTTTGGGTCCCCCAAAAGAACCCACCTAACAATCTTTCCTTACCTTGTGCCTCCTTAACCTTCGCTCTGGAGACACTGCGTTATCTAGCGCTGCCCACGCTAAGCCCGTGCGTGACTTGTGTCAGCATATATATTGACACAATTTTTTCCGAATGTGTATGACGCTGGCTAGATTGCGTTCAGCAATGGATAAATTTTAAGTTATTTTTTTTCAATCAAGGGCTTTGTATAGGCAGTGACGCGATTTTGCGTTAAGAAATTTACTCAAGGGCAGTACATACCCAGTGACTAAGTGTTTATGCAATATTTACTTTATTCAATTTTAAATCACCAATATAACCTGAGATGTTTACAGGAATAAAATTATGTTCGAAATGATAGCATTTAAAATCCTAAATCTACACAGTTTATTTGAGAGTCAGCGTAAGGGATACTTCCGGATTTTCCTGAACCACAGCTGTTCCTTAACGTCGAGCTGATGCCGTATACGCTCGCGCCTAATACATTATGGCACCCTACGCCTGCGTCATGCCAGACGTGTGGCAATATTTAAAGAATAGCAAACATCAGACATTTAGCCTGCTGCTTTCGCGCTAGAAGAGCGTAGACAGGTAATTACAAGACGCGTAGCATGAAATCAAACAGAAGGATCATCAAACGCATTATAAAATAAACATGCTCTTACTTGTAGTTGTGTTACGCTCAGGTGTCGTCGTCGTCCCTGGGTGAACATGATGTGAGGTTCAGTGAGGAATAGATAACGTAACAATAAAAACAAGCACTAGAAACTGGAGCGTTCCCCATATGAAGGGTGCGTTTTATATCGAGTAGAAACTACTATATAATAATACAAATGCTTCATGTTTTGCAGCTCTTTATGACCGCAAATTGTTTAACTTGCCGTAATACTTCGGTGGAGCGGCAAGGTAAAACGATAAATTGAATTTAATATTCATTCTGAATGTCAAGTATCCTTAGATATTTACAGAAAAGCAGTATATTTATTGTTGTGAATTAGTGTTGTCATTATGTGTGATATAATAAACTTTATACAGCAGAAAATTACGCATAGCAGATGAGTTTAGCTCTTCAAAGTAGTACAACAATGCTAGTATGTGCACGCCCTTGCAGGGACACAATATTGCGTTAAAGAAGTTTACTCAAGGGCGGTACATACCGAATGACTAAGTTTTTATGCAATAGTTTTTTTATTTAAATTTTAAGTCACCAATATAACCTACGATGTTTATAGGATTACAGTTATGTTCAAAATGATAGGAATTATCATCCTAAATGATCACAGTGCATTGGACAGTCACCGTAGCGGAGAATTGCGGATTGTTATGTGGTTCCTTAACGTCGAGCTGATGCGTGATACGCTCATGCCTAATACATAATGGTGCCCTACGCCTGCGTCTCTTCCGGACGTGTGCCAATATTTAAAGAATAGCAAAACGTCAGACATTTAGGCTGCTCCTTTCGCGCTATAATACCACAAAAAACAAGCAGAAGGACAATCAAACGCATTATAAAATAAACAAGCTCTTACTTGTAGTTGTGGTAGGTTCAGGTGTAGCCGTTGTCGCTTGGTGAAGATGACGTCAGATTAGGTGAAGAATAAATAACGGAACACAAGCAGAAGAAACTTGAGCATTCCCCTTTTGAAGGGCACATATTATAGCTTGTTGAAACTATTATATATTAATACAGATGCTTCAAGTTTTGCAGCTCTTTATGACGGCAAATTATTTAGCGTACCGTAATCCTTCGGTGGGGTGGCAAGGCAAAACGAGAAATTTAATATTATAATCATTAAGAATGTCAAGTACCCTTAGATATTTACGGGAACGCAGTATTTTTTATTGTCCTGATTTAGTGTTGTCATTATGTGTTATGTAATCAACCTTATACAGCAGAAAAAGTACGCATCTAAGATGAGTTTGGCTCTTCAAAATAGTACAAGAATGCTAGCTTGTGCACGCCTAGCTTAAGTTAGAATTCTATGAAAAAAAATTGACTGCATTGTCCTTCGGCAAAAGAATAGGAAAGGTACCATTACAGCGAAACTCGATCAGTAGTCTCTATATCATCTGTTTTTGTTTGTGCGTCCTTGTAATATATCCTAGAATTAACCCCAGAATTGCGTCCCCTAAAATTTTTATCATTTGCATCCTAAAGTACTGGGAGGCTGAAATATAGGCGTAAGCAGGTTATAAAGTTGACAGGCTGAATAATGTAGCAAATTCTTCCACTCACAACAATGGGATGGAAACTTCAGAAACTATATTTGTCTTTTGCTTAGTATCAGTGTAACTTTACTTGAACAGACCCTTCTCCAACCACTTCAGTTCTTGACATTTATTTTTTAATTTTTTATAGGTGATTTAGAGATGGGAGCAAGAAATAAAAATTTTTTATTACAGTGAAGAAGCACAGCTTTGCCTATGCATGTAGAATGCGTCAAGAAGGATAAATCAGAATTATTACGCTTAAGTTAGATACAAGATTTAGCTCACTTGGACACAACTTTCTGAAAATTAAGAATTTGGTGCGTGTTCTTTTGTGTTGAGTCTCCTATTGACCTGACCTACGTAAATGTTTTATTTAGGAGCAATCATTCCCGGGTAATGAAATCATAGGTTCATGTGTGTTAATATAAGACACCAATGGAAATTATCGTTTTATGTGCACCCATTGAAGAAAGACATATGTCGGAGTGACACATTGAGGTTCACATACTAAGAAATCGAGTGAAAGTTTAAAGTAATCTAGAAGATGACTACGGAAGCAAATAAACAAATCAGGTATGTAGAATTTCTGAAACGTCATAAATGATTAGACTTTGATGAAATCCAAATATTTCCTCAAATTTCTCAGAGCTTTGATTCTAACTAAAAAAACCTTATTGCTACGTCCAAAATCCCGTCTATTTACAAAGTAAGTGTTAAGCATTGATAAATTTCTTTCCGGTCATAATAACTCAACGGGGTCCCGATTACGTTTGGCAGTAAAGCATTATTTTCATTGGTAAGCAAATAAAGATACCACATACTGTATAGCTTATTCTGCGATTTCGCTCAGACGAGTCTTGCCGAGAAAACCGCGTTAGAGTTTTTTCTCCGCCGCGTGGTGTCTTTTATTGTGTCATAGCAAAAGCCATATGGCTGAATACAAGTAAATGTGCGCGTAGAAAATATTCATGCTTATTATGCGCAGTGTTTGTTTCTGTAGGGTTCATTTTGCACAGAAGTTATACAATTGATTGCCGTAAATGGTGAATGCATGACTTGTATATACAATGAAGCTTTAGATCTTCGCGAGAAAATGAAAACTGGTGAACTTTTAAGCTGCGATTTTTTGTGTGCGTGTCAGCAGGGATTATGTGTTGTGGTTTCAAGTAGGCTAGTATATACTTGGATTAGGGAAAAACGTTTTTTAGTTGCTACAAAAAATGGAAAGACGTCTGTGGGTATAAAGAAAAAATATCGAGTATGTAGCCGTGGATATCTTTCTGCCATTTTCTTCTCACCAACAAAATTGGAAATGCTCCCGTCCTCACATTCAATAAATAGCGAAAAATGTGTTAGAACGTTGTATACCAATAATATTGTACAGAAACTGTGTGGATTGTCTGCTAATGCATAAGCATTCTTCCGATCGGATGCTACTTGGATTTCGCTTAACTAATTAGCTAGCTTATGCAAGTCTACCGTTCGCGACTAATGGTCGGTTGCCAGACTATTACAACAAATAGATGTGTTGACCACCTTTGCATTTATTTGGCAGACACATCGTATCAACTAAGTCGAAACAGCATCGCATTCATTTTTTTTGCCAGAGTGTAGCGTTTCTTTTATTTTCCTTTTTTTACAACCTCGGCGTGGCGACTTCATCAATTGTTTTTAAGGCTATAAATCTTCTCCAATTACAAACCGATCAGATCTACCAATCAGCTATCCTATCATGTTTTTTATATACCGCACTCCTAGACCCGTCGTTTTTGAGCCCGGAAGGGCCTTCGAATGTTCTCTCCGAAGTTATTTATTCCCCACCTGGAAACTAAAAACCTTTTTCAGCGAAAATATGTAATTGCCAAGCGAATTCTCACTTTGTAATCACGATAGTAAGCGGGCTTTTCTAAAACCTAATTGGACAAATAAACACAAGGCTTTTAGTTTTTGAAAGCTCCAAGATGTAGCATGGCTTTGAGGACCCGCATCGAGTGTTGCTCCAAAGTACACTCGGCGTTCTTTATGAAGCACACCGACGTAACGTTTTGCATAATAAACCACAATTCAGTATACCTTTAGAATGTAGTTACAGTGTAAATAAACCATTGCGAACGCAAAATAATGACAGTGGCTGTTTGTTCTTCCATGGGATCTATGCAGCAATACAAAATATTTACAGACTATTAAGACTTAGTGTCCTAAAAACATGCAGGGCATATATTTCCGCTATATTTTGACCAGAGTACGTTCTACGTGCAAGAAGCATTTCAAATAAAAAAGTCTACTCTCCTATTCGGATCTATTGAAAAAACAGCCAGTGCGAGAAACAAAAACTATCGTGAACTTGTGCTAACGCCTAACATTTATTAGCACCTTTTCAACACGCCGGTAAATTGAATATGGAAAATCAGCGCACGCCAACAAAGCTATACAAACGAAACCTCATATAAGTAGTTGTACTGGTTGCAGATGTCATAGTCCCCATGAGCACACAACTTCAATGTTACTGCAAATGACAGGTAAACGCTAGAAAAGCAAGGAAGTTTTAGAATAGAGGCATCCTAGAAACCTGATTACAGCAGACATTGTCAGCTCTTGACAGGACGATTACGATTATCACTGTGCGATATTGTGAAACACCGACGGATGCAAAACCTTTGTTGGCTAGGCAAGGAGAGCGTGGATTTAATGACTATTACCTGTTCTCTTTGCATGCGTTCCAGTAGCTAGGTGTGAAGAAAGTCAATAAACGCGAAGAATGTTAAACCAGCGCTACTGCAGGTACGTATTCAGTCTCAAAGTGGCTGGTCATTTTGTAATAGTTCATCAAGGTTCTTTAAAGGTATTTGCAGCATGTGCTGCGAAAATGATTTTACAGCTTGTTAATTTTATATTTAATACCGAATACTGCCAGTAAAACCATGTCCATGAAACTTAAGCCCTGAGTGCTAGGTCTCATGTGCCCCAGCAATATAGCCTACACTTATGTGAGAAGTCATTGGGGTGGGGTCCGCAATTATTGTTGGTACCAGGGTCTTTTACCATGCACTTGATATTTTCACAAATTCCTTTCCTTTCCCCACCCATCATAATAGTTTCATAAAGACCAAGAGATTTATCCTGTCACCTTATGATCTGCCAAGAAAATGACATCTACACGTTATCGCAACATTGGCCAGCACGAAACGAAAAAGCAGCGTACATAAACTAGACGCAAAATTTAAGGCTTCTCATGCTTTCACTGAGCAATACATATGTGAGAGCGTACGTTGTGTTTTTAAGGATATGCCTTTTGTGTCCATTTTTAGTTTTCTCTTGTTTCTAGGCAATTGTCCATATGTTATGCCTACTTATTATAGTATGCCTGCAGACTCCACATAAAGCGACCACCAATTGCCGCGTTTGCCACCGCTCAAATGATCCACGTGTCACGGCAGTGTACATGCACAATCTTGTGAAATATATGCTTTGTTTTATTTTGTGTGGTGTTTAACCAATAACGGACGTTTCAAATGCTGCAATTAGACATAAATTCTTCCGGCAGTAAGTGTTCAAGTAAGACGGTGGACTACATTGAGACCACCTTTGATACAATTAAGCGGCTCACCGTATGGTCATATCTAGAACCATGCATATGTGAGACGTGTACTGCACCTGGGCACTTCTCAGTTGTTCCCATGACGATTATGTTAAATATTCATTGGTATCCCATATTGAAAAGGGACCGTAAAATGTAGTCACGAAGCTCGCTTGAGGTTAACAGCTAGTCTACACATGCGTATCATCGTTTTGTTCACCGCACTGTGCTGTTCCCTCAATGAACAACATCAATGAAACAGACGAAAAGGAAATATAAACTTTCCAATATGATGTGCTCAGCTGTTTCTGGATTTTTATATAGCGGATGCATTCCTCAACTTGTTGCGAAAATTCACTCTCTTACGATTTTGACAAGCAACTGGAGCCTCAAAAAGCAAGTCACTGCCCTCTGCATTGCTCTAAAGATTATTCTTTCAATTTTTTGTCATCCCGTACTTATAAATTTCGAATGTTTTTTTTTTTCTTTTCCTTGAAAATTATCTGCTGTCCCTGTTTTTCTCACCTTTCCTATTTACTCCTGGTTGTATATTTACAATTTCGATTACCCTAGATAAAATTCTAACTTTTCTAATCTTTTCCTAAGTTCTCCGTCCACCCTGTTGAGCTACAACATTTTTTTGCACTTTACTTGCCCTATAATTTTCATGGAGTTTTCTGAGTTTTTATGCGAAACTGATTTTGCTTGGATCCTCTCTGACTTGAAAAGATGCCCTACCCGTGACACACTGCACAGCTTCATTTGTGGCTTTCCTTTGGGTCCCCCAAAAGAACGCACCCAACAAACTTTGGTTACCTTCTGCTTTCTTTACCTTCGCTCTGGAGACACTGCGTTAGCTAGAACTTGCCACGCAAAGCCCGTGCGTGACTTTTATCTGCACATATATTCAGACTATATTTTCCGAATGTGTATGACGCTGGCTAGATTGCGTTCAGCAATGGATATATTTTAAGCTGTTATTTTTATCAATCAAGGGTTCTGTATATGCAGTGACGCAATCTTGCGGTAAAGAAGTTCACTCAAGGGCAGTAAATACCCAGTGACTCAGTTTTTATGCAATATTTCTTTTATTTGAATTTTACATCACCTATATAACCTGCGATTTTCACACTTAGAAAAGTGTATAACAGCTGTGTCTTACCAGTACTCACGTACAGGGCAGAAACCTGGAGGCTTACGAAAAGAGTTCTATTAAATTGAGGAAGGTGCAACTAGCTATGGAAAGAAGGATCATGGGTGTAACGTTAAAGGATAAGAAAAGAGCTGAATGGGTGAGGGAACAAACGCGAGGTAATGACATCTTAGTTGAAATCAATAAAAAGAAATGGGGCATGAGCAGGACATGTAATGAGGAGGGAACATAACTAATGGACATTAAGGGTTACGGACTGAATTCCAAGGGAAGGGAAGCGTAGCAGGGGGTGGCAGAAAGTTAGGTGGCTGGACGAGATTAAGAAGTTTGCAGGGACGACACGGCAACCTCTAGTACATGACCGGGTTAGTTGGACAAGTATGGGAGAGGCCTTTGCCCTGCAGGGGGTGAAACAAGGTTGATGATGATAATGATGTTTACAGCAATATTATTATGTTCAAAATGATAGGAATTATAATCCTAAATGAACGCAGTATATTTGAGAGTTACCGTAGGGGAGACTTCCGGATTGTTATGAACCCCAGCGGTTCCTTAAGGTCGAGTTGATGCGGTATTCGCTCGTGCCTAATACACTATGGTACACTACGCCTGCGTGTATGCCGGACGTGTGACAATGCCTGCTGCTTTAGCGCTATAATACCGTAGACACGGAATTACTACGACGCGTAGCACAAAATCAAAGAGAAGGACCATCAAACACACTGTGAAATAAACAAGCTCTTACTTGTAGTTGTGGTAGGGTCAGGTGTAGCCGTTGTCGCTGGGTGAACATGACGTGAGATACAGTGAAGAATAAGCAATGGAACAAAAAAAACAAGTACAGCAAAATGGAGTATTCCCCTTATGAAGGGCGCACTAGATAGGGAGTTGAAACTATTATATAGTAATACAAATGCTTCACGTTTTGCGGTGCTTTATGACTGCAAATTGTTTAACATACCGTTATCCTTCGTTGGGGCTGCAAGGTAAAGTGAGAACTAGAATGTAATATTCATTCTGAATATCAAGGGCCCTTAGATATTTGTGTGTGTGTGCCTCCATGTGTGCGTGTTTTTTTTTCCTTTTTTTGCGTTTTCCTCTCTGTCATCTTTCTAACCCCTATCCCCCATCCCCAGTGTAGGGTAGCGAACCGGACACTCATATCTGGTTAACCTCCCTGCCTTTCCTCTTCATTCTCTCTCTCTCTTTGTTGCTAGTTAGTGTTGTCATCATGTGTGATGTTCTAAACGTTATAAAGCAGAAAAATCATTCATTGGTAATAAAAAGATTTACGTCTTCACGATACATTGTGATAAAAATTTGAATTAATATGAGTTGGGTGCACAAATATGTCAAAATGTTTTATTGCAATACTGTTTGATTGGGCAAATAACGTTAAGCTTTACAACCGGTACTTTCGCAGTTCCCTGCAATAGTATTCCTTCCCACAACAGTCACCCATCGATTGAACGAGCCATGATACTATTGGCGAATTCACCCGCAGTTCAGTAACAGTTTCTATGAACGACGTGTATGATAATTGGGGTCCTCAGCTCTTTAGAAAGACAATTTATATCCTGTAAATGCAATAAACTTTACACCGCTTTAAGTTTTCTCACACTAACGTAAAAATAGGTGTTTCCTTTATGAACTTATATACCAGCAAAACAATGCCTGCATTAAAGACATAAGCACATTCGATTTTTCCAGGTGTGTACGCCTCCAAAAATGAATATCGAGACGACCACATTCATTAGCGTTTATCATTATTGCTCATATTACTGACGCATCTGAGTGCGTCTTCCATAGGAAGTAGGCATTCAAAGAGAAATAAATCTGTGCTTATGTATGCATATCCATGTGCCTCATGCATCACAGTGAAGGTATATGCGACAATTGTCACAGCATTTAAAATTCTGAGGAATCTGCTTCGGCATAGTCTGCCCAGAAATTGACGAAAGGCTTTGTTGATTTTTTCCTGTATCCAGCTCAATTGTTTCACTTGTCTCTTTTCGAGTGCTTCATTATTTTTGATACATGTTCGTGTATGCCCTGTTTGCTATACCAGCACCATCGCCACGTAGTGCGTTTCGGTGGCCTAGTTACAGTTCGCACAAGGGCTGCCTTGTAGGAAGCATTGCTGCCTGTTCACTGGCTGACGCTTACTACGGAACACGCCATGACACATTACTAATAACAATAACCGTTGTGAAGACCGCGCATGCGGATTTGTCGTGAAAAATTTGTGCTTTCTCCAGTATTTACAAGTAATAAAAATCCTGGCACATCAGGATATAGAGGTTACGCGCATGTTCACTCTGGTGCAATAGGAGCAAGTAACTGTATTCTGTGTGTGGGGGAGAGAATTTGCATAAACTGAACATTTTATGTTTCTTAAAGAAGGACTAAATAAACCTAACAGAGCATACATAGTAGCAACTCCAGTAATAAAGGCACGTATTGCTGCTCACCTGTAGCGCTTCCATCTCCGCAACCTTCGACAACTGTGGAAGTGGGAAAACAACCGATGGGATAATATGAATAGAAATGATATGTTTGTTCAGCAAGTCGGATGTAGATTTCATAAAATTGACGGGATATTGCAAAACTAAATACACATTTAATAGCGCTGATTGCGAAAATATTGTATGCTATATTAGTTTCCCTTTAGGAATGTCCTTTTTCATTTCATTGAAACACGAGTTTCGCACGTTTATTATTGAAAGTATATTTAATAGGAATCCCGTTGCACAGGCCGACGTAACACCAACCTTTCTTTTCTCCATTCAGCTGCACACTGAAGGCATAACTAAAATGTTGGTCTTTGAGTAAGCTTACAATAAAATTTGGTAAATAAGCGCTGCGGAAATTCAGAAAACGGAGGTGTTCTTGTAAAAAGAAAGGCTGTGATGCACAGAAAGTAGGGAAAAACTACAAAAGAATATGCAAAAGTTAGACAGAATAAAAATTTATCACTCAAAACAGTCTTTTTCCAGGTGAAGGAATTGGAGGCATCACTAACGCCACTCGAGCACAATACGAGGGCTTTCTGAGGAAGCCGTACAGATTTGCTTACGCCTTCGTGTTACTGTTGAGCAGGGGCATTTGTGCTTTTTATTACATATTGTATTCGAAGCGTTTAAACTAAAACATAATAGTTTCTGCTCATAAATACCACAATGTACTCTCTTTCCACGAGACCAGGAAAGCAAAACAGGATTTTTATGAGATAGAAACATTTAACGTCGGAGACGTGGTGTCTATACCTGTGGACATTTGCTATTTTTGTGCTCACATACGGTGTGTCCAAACACCCTGATTGCTGATGTATTGCCGTTTACTAGCCTGTCTTACCCTCTGGCCGAGTTTCGGCTAAATTGAATGTGAACAGGTGGCCTGAGGTCATTGCGCAATGGCGACTTTCAGCGCGAACATTTTCTATGAGAGATGCCCACTTGATGATCCGTATTGCATCTGCTACACGAGTCACATGTCAAGTAAATTCATTGGAATGTGTTGAAGAAACAGAGGCAAACACGAATAATCTGGTTTGTATAGACGCAGCCGGAGTATTATACTATTAAGCGTTCAATGCAGGGCCCACGACGGGGGACATTCAGTATCTAGATCAGTGCTTGAAATTTGAGTTTTGACAAGCATACCTGATTGCGAGCTAGCTTTGCTGCTAAACGGATACACAGATTACAACGAACATGACGTTCCAGAGGGTCCCTTCAGCGAATAAAGCAGTCCAAAAGTATCATAAACCAGAAGCTCTAATGCACTAAATTCACTTACGAAAGAGGGCATCAAGAATTATTCAGGATGGTGTAACCCTGGCCGCTTCAATATGCAGCCAGGGCAACGACCTTGTGCACATTTTGTGTGGTGTATCTTTGAATTTAGCTTGATTGCAGGTGCCTAGCGCAATACCACTCGATGAGATGAGCACGATGATAATAGTAAATAGTCTTGACCACATTGAAAACTCTTTTATCTAAAGTACCAACTCATAAAAAAATTAGAAGACTTCGGAACACACGACACTTTGTGTTCAAGAAATTTTTTAGTATCTTCTGATGTGCTACTTTAGAGACCCTGTGTCCACCTGGGTTTACATTTATTTCTGTTTGAACCATAAGGAAGGAAACACATTATTTCATTATTTCATCAAATGCCTGATGAACTTCCTGCGATAAATTTGCAAAGGTTCAATAAATATTAGAACTGCGAAGCATTTCTCGCGGCACACGACGTTAAGCTTTTGCTTTCGAGGGCACTTCTCATTTGGTATTCCTTCGAAACGTATTTCATCAATAGGGTAGTTGATGATTAGGATTACTGTACTCTCTTTAGACAGATCTGAAGAAGCAAACAGTACTTCATAAACACCCGAAAGCCGGTTCAACATCATTACGGTACACTATACAACGGCACGATATCACAAGGACTTCGCTTTAAAGTTTGCTCAAAATATGTAGGCCAAGTTATTACTCATAGCTACAATTCGGCAGAAGTAGGGCTTACTGAGTAATCAATTAGCAGCAGTTTCAACGGCAGCACGCAGTATCAGCGCGGAAGGAGGGGACATGTAGGGAAAGTGGAGTGAAAACAACCATGAAAAAATTACTTTGTCACCTGTGTTGCGGATTCCACTTATCAGACTCACCACAAATCTTTACAGAAGAGTTCCACTGATGTCAAGCACGAGCGACATTGAAATCATTTGGCTACGGGGATGTCCTCGCAACAAGTGAGATTATTCACTTGAAAACGTCAGGCGTAAGCATGACATCACTGAGTCACCATGTCAACAGCGTGACTCGTACGACAAAATCGCATATTGGTTGAACAGTTTTGGAGTAGTTTGCACCTTTTGCTTTTGCGACTGTCCTGGCTGCGCTAAATATTGATCTTGAATTCTCATCCGCACCGATTTAGGTATATTATCAATGTACCCATTCGCGTTTCCCTTAAAAAATTATTGTTATATTGCAGTTATGCAAGGAAATAAACGTTGGCAAGAAAATCTTACTCAAGTTGGACTCATAGATAACCACTCTTGAAGCTGTTATGCTAAGCACAACCCCCGCGTTAGGATATATCGTTCGTGGTATTGAAATATTATATCGAAAAAATGGAAGTAACAGATGTACTTACTGATCGCATGCTATGTATCAAAGCATCTTAGCAATACAGGCATTGTGACAAGTGCAGAATATCGATTACTGGTCACTAGTGTTTCATTGTATGCAAAACTTATAATACACCTCCACGCATTAAAACCTTATCATGCCTAGGATCATTCTTCTACATAAAATTCAAGTTTAGTTAGCGTGATATTCGACACGATTAGCATTTTGACCCACTGCAGATAGCCCGAATATATCTGACTGTCTCTCTAGCCTTTTGCTACACGAGTTGTACACCGACGTTTTTCGCTACATAGGTACGACAATACGAATGTGTTTGCGGTCCTGATGCCATTGTTATTCATCATCATCAGCAGCAGCAGCAGCCTAGTTACGCCCACTCCAGGGCAAAGGCCTCTTCCATACTTCTCCAACTACCCCAGTCATGTACTAATTGTGGCCATGTCGTCCCTACAAACTTCTTAATCTCATCCGCCAACCGAACTTTCTGCCGTCCCATGCTACGCTTCCCTTACCTTGGAATCCAGTCCGTAACCCTTAATGACCATTGGTTATCTACCCTCCTCATTACATGTCCTGCCCATGCCCATTTCTGTTTCTTGATTTCAACTAAGATGCCATTACCTCCCGTTTGTTCCCTCACCGAATCTGCTCTTTCTTATGCCTTAACTTTACACCTACCATTCTTCTTTCCATAGCTCGTTGCGTCGTCGCCAATTTAAGTAGAACCCTTTTCGTAAGCCTCCAGCTTTATGCCCCGTACGTGAATACTGGTGAGGCACAGCTGTTATATACTTTTCTCTTGAGGATAATGGCAACCTGCTGTTCATGATTTGAGAATGCGTGCCAAACGTACCCCAGCCCATTCCTATTCTTCTGATTATTTGCAGTCTCGTGATCCAGATCTGCGGTTACTACCTGTGGTAAGTAGATGTATTTCCTTATCACTTCCAGTGCCTAGCTACCTATCGTAAACCGCTGTTCTCTTCCGAGACTGTTAAACATTACTTTAGTTTTTTGCAGATTAATTTTTAGACCCGCCCTTCTCCTTTGCCTCTCCAGGTCAGTGAGCATGCACTGGAATTGGTCCCCTGAGTTGCTAAGCAAGGTAATAACATCTGCGAATTGCAAGTTACTAAGGTATTATCCCATAATTTTATCCCCAATTCTTCCCAATCCAGGTCTCTGAATACTTCCTGCAAACATGCTGGGAATAGCATTGGAGAGATCGTATTAACCTGCCTGACGCCTTTCTTAATTGCGATTACCTTATAAAATACTTTGTAGGCAACGGACAGTAAGCTGATCGGTCTATAATTTTTCAAGTCTTTGGCGTCCCCTTTCTTATGGATTAGGATTATGTTAGCGTTCATCCAAGATTTCTGTACGCTCGAAGTCAAGAGGCATTGCGTATAGAAGGTGGCCAGTTGTTCTAGAACCATCTGCCCACCGTCCTGCAACAAATCACCTGTTATCTGATCCTCCCTAGCTGCCTTCCCCCTTTTCATAGCTCCAAAGGCTTTCTTTACTTCTTCCGGCATTACTTGTGGGATTTTAAATTCCTCTAGACTATTCTCTCTTCCATTATCGTCGTGGGTGCCACTGGTACGGTACAAATCTCTGTAGAACTCCTCAGCCACTTGAACTATCTCATCTATATTAGTAATGATATTGCCGGCATTGTCTCTAAACGCATACATCCGATTCTTGCCTATCCCTAGTTTTTTCTTCACTGCTTTTAGGCTTCCTCCGTTCCTGAGAGCATGTTCAATTCTATCCATATTATACGTTCTTATGTCAGCTGTCTTACGCTTGATGATTATCTTGGAATGTTCGGCCAGTTCTATTCTATCTGTAGGGTTAGTGGCATTCATACATTAGCGTTTCTTGATCAGATCTCTCGTCTCCTGCGATAGCTTACTAGCATCCTCTGTAACGGTGTTACCACGGAATTCTATTGCACACTCTATTGTTACACTCCATAGCTATTGTTATTATTCCACCATTTTAATGGCAGCGTCATGATCCGATTCTCTTCATTCTGTCGTCGTCATACTGTGGTAGTCATCACATTGTCATAATGCTATGGTCAAGAGGCGGTCCTAGCAACGTCATTATTTCATAAACATCAACCCATTGTCCTTATACCGTCATCGCCATACTGCCTTCGTTGTTCCAGCGACTGCATTCTTTCACCATTACATCGCAATTATGTAATCATCATCGTAATGGTGCACTTGTGAATATGCCGCTGTTCTCACTGCATCTCTGTGATTGCATTGCCACCGCACAGTGATCATCCTGCAGTCACTCTCATACTATCATCCTGAAGCCATCGTGGTCGTTCTATTGCCGTCATTCATGCTTCGTCATCCTCTTATCGCCCTACCATGGTTGCTATGCCATGATCGTCCTATCGTCCTCGTCTCATAGTAATCGTCGCGCAATCACGTTCTTACACACGTCGTCATCCCATTACCCTCATCTCATGGTCTGCAAACTATGGTCATTTCAGCGTCTTCATAATTTCAGGATCATCATGTCATCGTCGTCATACCGCCTTCATCGATGTATTGACGTCATCCTTTCTTCGTCATTCAATTGACATCACTGAATTGTTGTCATTCTAAGCATTGTCGAGGCCAACCTTACCGATCAAGTGTCGTATCAAAGTTAACTAATCCAAAAGAAATTTGTGAGTCGCACTTAGCGGAAGCAACCCAATTCCAGAATGACCCCAAAGGAGTCTAAAGAAGGTGTTTCCAGCAATGCGGTGCATAGCTACTTTGACAGTCTTCAAAAGATGGGTTGTCTACGGATTTTTTTACAGCTAAGCTGTTAGCCTCTCAGTGTTCGGCACTTTTCTTGTCCGTCTGTTAGCAAAAATTATCATATGCAATGACCCACACCCCCTTAAGCAAGCAAAAATGTAATGTCTCATCCCGCTCGTAATGCAGAAGCTACAAGCACTCAGCAAAGTGAAGCGAAGAGTTTATACATTTATTGGTATATCGCATACAATGTGGAGAAGAGCGTACGTTTCAATAAAGAACAAATTATAAATAAACATCAATCATCACCATCAACGGCTCATACTACCGTAAACAAGGAAAAATGCAATGGCTCATAATACCGCAAGGAGTGGTTGATACCCCAGTAAGCAAACAAATTTACACTGGCTTTGCAATGACATATATCCCGTAATCAGTGGCTACATGCACTCAGTAATGTGAAGCGAACAGTGCATGCATTCATTGAAATTACCCGTACAACACACTGAACAGCAGTAAAGAACAAGCTCAAAACGACCGTCTGAACCATCCATAAAGAGTTGCATACCTCGCTCAGCGTTTGTACTGATGGTTTCGCAACAGCTTCGCTGGACAACCACTTTCGCGGGGCTCGGATGACGGGGACCTTAGTGTTTATTCATTCTTAATCTCAAAATCGCTTCTTCAAGCCCTTTTTGTTTTTTCGCACTTCAAATATGAGGTGTTGTATCTATGCTGTTTATAAACAAAGAAATTCTTTTACATTATTCATGAATTCTTGTTTGTCCTTCTCCATTCAAGTATTCAGTGTATTACGACCCCTTAAATTTCCTATGTGAATGTTTAATTCATTATTAACAAATTATTCGATAGTGCAAGTAATGCTTTCTGCTACCTCTGTGCCTGTCCAAGTGTTGAACGTCCCTGCTACTCTCCTTTTGAATACATCTTGACCCTATTCTTTAGAAGCGAATGTTTCTTATATTGTCTATGACAAACAAGACTTTTTGGCTTGTTCTGAGGCACTGTAGCATGCTGCAAGCATTAGTGTAGTATGACACATTCACGCCTTCTATTGAGAGTACATTTAGTGTATCAGAATCGGCGTGAGCGTTACCGCACTTATGGCACCAGCGCCCATGGGGCGCTTGCGATGCAACATTGTTTGTAAATAGTAAAAATAGAGGCAACAAGCAGATAGAAGACCCTTGCTATGAGAGTTTGGCTGCAATCCTAATATGCTTAATGATTCAAGGTGATTCATCGGTAACCATAATCTACGGAGACATAACGCTAATATCTGACAGCTTCTTATACGGGACCTTAGTTGGATGACAGCCAAGCGCTGTTGCAGCTATCTTATACCTTGATTTACAGCGTGCCAGCGTACCGAACGAGAGCTTTCTTCCAAGGTATTTATTCATCTGGCTGCCTGCCTGTTTGCTTACAAGCCAGCCTTTCTCATTACTTTGCGGCCACTATTTAACTGTCCCTTTGGACATTATTTAATTGCAACAGAAAGACCAGTGAACTCACCTAGATTTACTGTCTTCTCAGATTGGCCTAAAGATAAGAAACAAAATAATGACCATGATTACTATATTGCAGCATATTTATATTAAATAAAGTTGAAAGCACACCACTTTTGTACCACCTCCATATGATGGCAAGCACCAGGAGCTGTTTCAGAGGGGGGAAGATGCGTTCTGAGTAAAATGCCTTAAGCGCTGAAGGACATATGATACTCTATTTTTGAAGATATTTCGCTAAACTCTAAATGCGAAGTCCGGCAAGGTTTAGCGAAATAACTGCATGCATAATTCCGCAAAATGTACAGAAACATCAGAAAGATAAAAATACAAGGTCAAAGATCATTATTACAAGTTGAGCCGGCGCATCTTCCTAGACGTTTGCGTATTTTGGATATCTAAGCTCGCCGTGGCAGCTCAGAGGCTATGCTGTGGCGCTGCTAAGCACCAGGTTGCGGGATCGAATCCCGGTGACGGCGGCCGCATTCCGATGGGGGCGAAATGCAAAACGCCCGTGTCCTGTGCATTAGGGGTGCGGTAATAATCCTTTGGTGGTAAAAATTCACCTGGAATCCCCTACTAAGCCGTGCCTCATAATCAAATAGTGGCATAGGCACGTCAAGTAACATATTAAATTAAGGTAAATTAGATATAATAAAGAGTTTCTTCAACCTATCGACTCAGCCGTTCTCAGACCGCATAATTAGATAGTGTTATTACTTTCCAGGACAGAATTTACCACTGGCCTTCTCCTTTCGGTGTTATAACAAATAACTTCGATATGTCTAAGTTTGCTTGAAACGGTGATATTAAGTGTGCCTAAATCCACTTTTGTGACAAGAAATACTGGATTTGTTCACATAAATCCATGTATTTAACCCGTTCATGGATGCAAACGAAAAACTGATTGGGTTGTGCTCAATGTAGTCCTATTGTGCATCGGATATTGTTAAAGAAAAGTCAATTATGAAATAATAAATTCGTTTCGCATGTGAAAGAAACAGCTGACGTCTGTGCCATTCGTCCGTAGTTGTCAAAAAGTGAATACATTTTTCGTGGCCACGTTATAATTGCTTGTGGCAATATTTATCTTAATCAGAAACAGCATGGCAAGACCAAGCCGAACGTTTTCTTCAGTTTATTAGGCACTCTTCGTACCAGTGTTTCTGGTAAACATCGCTAGGCTAAATATTGGTAATATCATAAGTGCTAGAAGGCGCATAGCCAACTGCGATGTCTAAGGCGAATAGAAGCGTACAAAGAGATCTATGCCAAGAATTCAAGTGTAGGGCACACATATTGCACAACATAAAGAAAATTGATCTTTGTTGTGGTTAGAAAAAAATGGGTAAAGCAAGCATTGCAGCAACTGAAGAGGAAGTCAACGGCTCGTGCAACCGTTACACATGATTAGTGTATCTGAAGGTACTAAAATAATTGCTTAACATAGCCAACAAACCCATAGATATACAATTGTTTTCATTTATACTGCTATAACACAATGTAGTATCCTAGAAAAGTGTGAATGATGTGCCATACTCCCTCACAAAGCTAAGAAAGCAGGCGTACGCCACACATAATTCTTCCAGCTACATATTTGGGTGATTTCTGTGGGCATCACTGGAGCCGCCTCGTATAGTTCACAACTTCACTAATTGATGCACATCGCATATAGAACTCGTCAGTTCTGACACCTTCATTTTTAAGGGTTTCGGTGCGGCATTACCAAGATAGAACCTTGTTTTTTGGAGCTGTTCAACCAAGTACGCGGTATTCAAATTGTTTTGCCTTGTTAAGTTTATATAATTTTTCGAAACAAATACTGCTGTTCTCATTTGTGGTTAGATTTTTTTCTGTAATGTAGATCGTCCGCATTTTCAAAGGTTCATCATTCCCACAAAGGTCGCATTATGAGAGAAACAGAGAAACGTTTGGTCACATATCGCCGCTAAAAGAAAGAGCAGATTTGCGCTACCATGCAGTACTACGATTCGATTTCCAGTGAGGCTGTAACTTGTGAGCAGTCGCAGTACGAATTTCAGTCAGCTGTAGCTAGAGTTCACATTAAAGCATTGTCCTCCTGCGACTAGCCCATTTAGCACTTTGCCCGCACAAAAAGCATTCGGGCAGCTGGTAGATAACTCTCCGGATGTGGTCCGCTAGGAGCTGGCACTACCATCAGCTTATACATCATGTCACTTAAGATGTGTACACTAAAAAAGCAAAAAGTGTTGTACAGGTGTGTGCCTAAAATACACTATGAATAATAAAGAATGCCCTACGCTCTGAATATGAGCAGTGACATTGTGGACACGATCAAGCCAGAAACAATGATCCTCGATGCGTGACAATTGGTAACAAGAGCTGGATGTCCTCTGTCCGGGCGAAATCATTTTATTTGCCCTGAAATGATGAATTGCCCTACAAGCGGTGCCGCTTTAAGCCAACTTTTCGAAAAGGGAACTTGTCTTCGCCAAGGCAGCAATCGCATTCCTTAGCAGCGCTTTTACTTACGCGTAGCTGACTATTCCGCACTCTCCATGTGGAAGAGGAGAGTACGCAAGGTGGGGTGTGGTGTTGCTGACGTCAAAAAAAGCTTTCAAATCCCACGCGCTGTGGCAATCGATGCTATGCGAAGCAGTGTGCGGGGAGACCAGCAAGTTAAAGAAACGACGATGAGAGCACCGAGGCCTTCATCAGTTGTTTTTAAGGCTATCATTCATCTACTTTTACAAAATTATCAGATCTATCAATGAGCAATCCTATCCTGTTTTTTTTCTATTCCGCAATCCCAGACCAGTCATTTTTAAGCCCGGAGGGGCCCTTGACTGTTCTCTCCGAAGTTATATGTTCCGCACCTGCAAACTAAAAACATTTTCCAGCGAAAAAAAGTAATTCCCAACAAAGTGCTCACTTTGTAATCACGATAGTTAGCGGGCCTTTCTAAAACCTAACTGCAGAAATAAATAGAGGGCGTTTAGTTTTTGAAAGCTCCAAGATTTACCATGGCTTTGTAGACCCACGTCGAGTGTGCCTCCAAAGTACACCAGGCGTAATTTATGAAGCATACCGACGTAACGTTTGACATATAAACTACAATTCATAAAACTTTTACAATGTAGTTACAGTGTAAATAGGCCATGGGACACCCAAAATAATAACAGTGGCTGTTTGTTCTTTCATGGGCTCTATGTAGTAATGCAACATATTTAGATACCATTATGACTCAGTGTCCTAAAAAACACGCAGGGCAGATATTTCCGGTATATTTTGACCAGAGTACGTTCTAAGAGCAACCAAACATTTCAAGGAAAAAAGTCTACTATCCAATTCGGATCCATTGAAAAAAATGGCCAATGCGAAAAAGAAAAACAATCGTGAACTTGAGTCAACACCTAATTTTTATTAGCACCTTTTCAACACGCCGGTAAATTGAATATGGAAAATCAGCGCACGCCAACAAAGCTTTACAAACGAACCCGCATATAAGTAGTTATAGTGGTTGCAGATGTCATAGTCCCCATGAGCACAGAACATCAATGTTACTGCAAATTATAAGTAAACGCTTTAAAAGTAAGGAAGCTTTAGAATAGAGGCATCCTCGACACCTGAATACAGCAAACATTGTCAGCTCATGACTGGAAGCTTACCATTATCACTGTGCGATATTATGAAACACCGATGGATGCAAAACCTTTGTTGGCTAGGCTAGTAAAGCGTGACTTTAATGACTATTACCTGTCCTCTTTGCATGAGTTGGAGTAGCTAGGTGTGAAGAAAGTCAATGAGCGCGAAAAATGTAAAGCCCACGCTACTGCAGGTACGTGTTCAGTCTCAAAGTGGCTGCACATTTTGTAATAGTTCAGCAATGTTCTTCATAGGAATTTGCAGCACGTGCTGGGAAAATTATTTTACTGCATGTTAATCTTTTATATTTAAGAGTGATTTCTACCTCTAAAGCCATGTCCATACAACTTAAGCCCAGAGTGGTAGGTCTGATATGCCCCAACAATATAGCCTACACTTATGAGAGTAATCATAGGGGCGAGGCCCGCATTTATTGTTGGTACCAGGATCTCTTAACATGCACTTGATGCTATTTTCACAAATTCCTTTCCTTTCCACACCCATGATAATAGTTTCACAACGACCAAGAAATTTATCCTGTCACCTTATGATCTGCCACGAAAATGGCATTTACACGTTATCGCAACATTGGCCAGCACGAAACGAAAAAACACCATACATAAACTAGACACACAAATTGAAGGCTTTTCAAGCTTTAGCTGGGCGATACATATGTCAGAGCATACATTGTGTTTTTAAGGATATGTCTTTTGTGGCTCTTCTTCAGTTTTCTCTTGTTGTCTTGGTAATTGTCCATAGGTTATGCCCACTCATTATGGTTCCCTTGAATACTCCATATCAAGCGACCACCAAATCTAGCATTTGTGACCTCTCAAATGCTGCAAGTGTCACGGCCGTGTACATAGAAAACCTTGTGAATTATCTGCTTTGTTTTATTTTGGTTGGTGTTTACCCAATAATGGGCGTTTCAAATGCTGCAATTGGACAAAAGCTATTCCGGCAGAAAGTGTTCAAGTAAGGCGGTCGACAACATTGAGACCATCTTTGAAACAGGGAAGCGACTCACCGTATGGTTATATCGGAAACCATGCATGTATGAGACGTGTACCGCACCTGAGCACTGATCAGGTGTTTCCATGGCGATAATGTTGATAATTCATTAGTATCCCATAGTAAAAAGGGGCCGTAAAATATAATCACCAAGCTTGCTTGAGCTAAACAGGTAACCTACACATGCGGATCATCGTTCTGTTCGCGGCACTTTACTGTTCACACAAAGAACAATATCAATGAAACAGACGAAAATGAAATCAAGCTTTCCATTATGATCTGCTCAGCTGTTTCTAGATTTTTGTCCAGCGGATGCATGCCTCAACTTGTTGGGAATATTCACTCTCTTATGATTATGACAAGCAGCTCGGGCCTCAAAAATCAAGTCACTGCCCTCTGCATTGTTCTACAGATTATTCTTTCAATTTTTTGTCTTCCGATACTTATAAATTTTGTAATGTTTTTTTGTTTCTTTTTCTTGCATAGACTGTACTGTCCGTGCTTTTCTGATATTATTTATTTGCTCCTGGTCGTATACTTACAGTTTGGATTACCCTAGACACAATCGCAATTTTTCTCATCTTTTTCTAAATTATCCGTCCTTCCTTTTGAGATACTTTTTTCCCTTAAGCCACCCGATAATTTTCACGGAGGTTGCTAAGTGTTTATTCAAAACTGATTTCGCTCGGCTCCTCTCTGACTTGAAAAGATGCCCCACCCGTGACACGCTGCACTGCCTCATTTGTGGTTTCGCTTTGGGTCCTACAAAACAACCCACCTAGCAATCTTTGGTTAACTTCTGCCTCCTTTACCTTCGCTATGGAGACACTGTGTTATCTAGCACTGCTCACGCGAAGCCCGTGCGTGACTTGTGTCTGCACATATATTCAGACAATGTTTTCGGAATGTCTATGACGCTGGCTAGATTGCGTTCAGCAATGAATAAATTTAATGTTGTTATTGTTTTCAATCAAGGGTTTTGTATGTGGAGGGACACAATCTTGCGTTAACGAAGTTTTCTCAAGGGCGGTACATACCCAGTTACTAAGTTATGCAATATTTATTTTATGTGAATTTTAAATCCCCAATATTACCTGCGATGTTCACAGGAATAATGTTTGAAATGATAGGAATTATAATTCTAAATAAAAAAGTTATGTTTGAGAATCACCGTAGGGGAGATTTCCGGATTGTTAAGAACTACAGCGGTTCTTTACCGTCGAGCTGATTTGCCATACGCTCGTGCCTAATACATTATGGTACTTTGTGCCTGCGTCTATTCCGGACGTGTGGCCATATTTAAAGAATATCAGAAAGTCTGCTGCCTGGCGCTAGCCTGCTGCTTTGGCGCTAGGATAGCGTAGACACGTAATTACAAGACGCGTAGCACAAAATCAAACAGAAGGACCACCAAACGCATTACAAAATAAACCAGCTCTTACTTGTACTTGTGGTAGGTTCAGGTGTGGTCCTTGTCCCTGAGTGAACATGACGTTAGGTTCAGTGAAGAATAAATAACGGAACAAAAATAAACAAGCAGAAGAAACTGGAACATTCCTCTTATGAAGGGCGCATATTATAGCGCATTGAGACTATTATATAATAATACAAATGTTTCACGTTTTGCAGCTCTTTATGACTGCAAATTGTTTAACTTACCGTTATCCTTCGGAGGGGCTGCAAGGTAAAAC
This sequence comes from Dermacentor andersoni, assembly GCF_023375885.2. Lineage (NCBI taxonomy): Eukaryota > Metazoa > Arthropoda > Arachnida > Ixodida > Ixodidae > Dermacentor > Dermacentor andersoni. The sequence continues at coordinate 95,586,148 of NC_092821.1, forward strand.
GAGAAATTGAATGTAATATTCATTCTGAATGTCAAGTACCGATATATATTTACGAGTGAACAGTATCTTTAAATTTTTTTGAATCAGTGTTTTCATTATGTGGGATGTAGTAAACGTTATACAGGAGAAAAATTACGCATATAGGATGAGTTTAGCTCCTTAATGTTGCACAAGAACGCTAGTATGTGCATGCCTATGCAGTGATGCAATCTTGCGTTAATGTTTACTCAAGGGCGGTAGATAACCAGTGATTAACTTTTTATGAAATCTTTATTTTATTTGAATTTTAAATCCCCGATATAACCTGCGATGTTTAGACTAATATAATTATGTTTGTAATAATAGGAATTATAATCCTAAATGAAAAAATATATTTGAGAGTCACCGTAGCGGGACTTCCGGATTGTTATGAATTACAGCGGTTCTTTACCGTCAAGCTGATTCGCCATACGCTCGTGCCTAATGCATTATCGTACCCTACGCCTGCGTCTGTTCTGGACGTGTGGCAATATTTAAAGAATAGCAGAAAGTCTGACATTTAGCCTGCCGCTTTCGCGCTAGAATAGCGTAGACACGTAATTACAAGAGGCGTAGCACAATATCAAACAGAAGTACTACAAAAAGCATTATAAAATAAGCAAGCTCTTACTTGTAATAGGTTCAGGTGTGGTCGTTGTCCCTGGGAGAACATGACGTGAGGTTCAATGAAGAATAAATAACGGAATAAAAAAGAACAAGCACAAGAAACTGGAGCATTCGCCTTATGAAGGGCGCATTTTATAGCGAGTTGAAAGTACTATACAATAATACACATGCTTCACGTTTTGCAGCTCTTTATGACTGCAAATTGTTTACCTTACCGTTATACATCGGTCGATCTGCAAGGTGAAACGAGAAATTGAATGTCAAGTACCCTTATATATTTACGGGTAAGCAGTATTTTTTGTTGCTGTGGATATAGATTTGTCATTATGTGTGATGTTGCAAACGTTATACAGCAGAAAAATTACGCATATCGATGAGTTTAGCTCTTAAAATTTGTACAAAAGTGCTAGGATTTCCACGCCTATGCAATGATGCAATCTTGAGTTAGTTTACTCAAGGGCGGTAGATAACCAGTGAATAAGTTTTTATGAAATATTTATAATATTTCACTTTTAAATCCCCAATATAACCTGCGATGTTCACAGGAATATAATTATCTTCGAAATGATAGGAATTATAATCCTAAACGAACACAGCATATTTGAGAGTCACCGTAGGGGAGACTTCCTGTTTGTTAAGAACCACAGCGGTTCTTTAACGTCGAGCTGATGCGGTATGCGCTCCTGCCTAATACATTACGGTACCCTACGCCTGCGTCTATTCTGGACGTGTGGCAATATTTAAAGAATAGCAGAAAGTCTGACATTTAGCCTGCCGCTTTCGCGCTAGAATAGCGTAGACACGTAATTACAAGAGGCGTAGCACAATATCAAACAGAAGTACTACAAAAAGCATTATAAAATAAGCAAGCTCTTACTTGCACTTGTGATAGGTTCAGGTGTGGTCGTTGTCCCTGGGAGAACATGACGTGAGGTTCAGTGAAGAATAAATAACGGAATAAAAAAAAAACAAGCACAAGAAACTGGAGCATTCGCCTTATGAAGGGCGCATTTTATAGCGAGTTGAAAGTACTATACAATAATACACATGCTTCACGTTTTGCAGCTCTTTATGACTGCAAATTGTTTACCTTACCGTTATACATCGGTCGATCTGCAAGGTAAAACGAGAAATTGAATGTCAAGTACCCTTATATATTTACGGGTAAGCAGTATTTTTTGTTGCTGTGGATATAGATTTGTCATTATGTGTGATGTTGCAAACATTATACAGCAGAAAAATTACGCATATCGATGAGTTTACCTCTTAAAATTTGTACAAAAATGCTAGTATTTGCACGCCTATGCAGTGATGCAATCTTGCGATAACGTTTACTCAATGGCGGTAGAGAACCAGTGATTAGGTTTTTATTGGAATTATTTTATTTCAATTTTAAATCCCCAATATTACCTGCGATGTTCACAGGAATATAATTATGTTCGCAATGATAGGAACTATAATCCTTAATGAAAAAATATATTTGAGAGTCACCGTAGCGGAGACTTCCGGATTGTTATGAATTACAGCGGTTCTTTACCGTCAAGCTGATTCGCCATACGCTCGTGCCTAATGCATTATCGTACCCTACGCCTGCGTCTGTTCTGGACGTGTGGCAATATTTAAAGAATAGCAGAAAGTCTGACATTTAGCCTGCCGCTTTCGCGCTAGAATAGCGTAGACACGTAACTACAAGAGGCGTAGCACAATATCAAACAGAAGTACTACAAAAAGCATTATAAAATAAGCAAGCTCTTACTTGCACTTGTGATAGGTTCAGGTGTGGTCGTTGTCCCTGGGAGAACATGACGTGAGGTTCAGTGAAGAATAAATAACGGAATAAAAAAAAAACAAGCACAAGAAACTGGAGCATTCGCCTTATGAAGGGCGCATTTTATAGCGAGTTGAAAGTACTATACAATAATACACATGCTTCACGTTTTGCAGCTCTTTATGACTGCAAATTGTTTACCTTACCGTTATACATCGGTCGATCTGCAAGGTAAAACGAGAAATTGAATGTCAAGTACCCTTATATATTTACGGGTAAGCAGTATTTTTTGTTGCTGTGGATATAGATTTGTCATTATGTGTGATGTTGCAAACATTATACAGCAGAAAAATTACGCATATCGATGAGTTTACCTCTTAAAATTTGTACAAAAATGCTAGTATTTGCACGCCTATGCAGTGATGCAATCTTGCGATAACGTTTACTCAATGGCGGTAGATAACCAGTGATTAGGTTTTTATTGGAATTATTTTATTTCAATTTTAAATCCCCAATATTACCTGCGATGTTCACAGGAATATAATTAGGTTCGCAATGATAGGAATTATAATCCTTAATGAAAAAATATATTTGAGAGTCACCGTAGGGGAGATCTCCGGATTGTTATGAACTACAGTGTTTCTTTAACTTCGAGCCGATTCGCCATACGCTCGTGCCTAATGCATTATCGTACCCTACGCCTGCGTCTGTTGTGGACGTGTGGCAATATTTAAAGAAACGCAAAAAGTCTGACATTTAGCCTGCTGCTTTCGGGCTACAATAGCGTAGACACGTAATTACAAGACGCGTAGCACAATATCAAACAGAAGGACTACAAAAAGCATTATAAAATAAGGAAGCTCTTACTTGTACTTGTGATAGGTTCAGGTGTGGTCGTTGTCCCTGGGTGAACATGACGTTAGGTTCAGTGAAGAATAAATACCGGAAAAAAAAGAAAAGCACATGAAACTGTAGGTTTCCCCTTATGAAGGGCGCATACTACAGTGAGTTGAAACTATTATATAATAATACACATGCTTCACGTTTTGCAACTCTTTATGGCTGCAAATTGTTTAACTTACCTTTATCCTTTGGTGGAGCTGCAAGGGAGAAGAAGAAATTTAATGTAATATTCATTCTGAATGTGAAGTAACCTTAGAGATTTAGGGGTAAGCACTATTTTTTTTTTGTGAGTTAGTGTTGTCATTATGTGCGATGTAGTAAACCTTATGCAGCAAAAAATCATTCATTGGTAACCAAAAAGATTTACGTCTTCATTAAACATTGTGATAAATCTCTGAATGAATATATTAAGATATTTTACTGCTATCCTGTATGATTGGGTAAATAATGTTATGCTTTCAACCGGTATTTTCCCAGGTTCCTGCTATTGCATTCCTTCCCACAACCGACACCGACGGATTGAATGAGCCAAGAAATTATTGGCGAATGCACCCGCAGATCAGTAACAGTTTCTATAAACGACGTGTATTATTATTGTAGTCTTCATGTCTTTAGAAACGCAATTTATATCCTGTATATGCAATAAACTTTACACCGCTTTAAGTTTTCTCACACTAACGTAAAAAAATAGTTTTTCCTTTATTAACTTATCAACCAGCAAAAATACTGCCTGCATATCACATATGATATATATGGGCTGTCTACTTCATTAAATTAAGATTATTCACAGAAACACATTCGATTTTGCCAGGTGTGTACGCCTCCAAAAATAAATATCGAGACCACCACATTCATTAGCGTTTATCATTTAAGCCCACATTACTGACGCACATGCGTGCGTCTTACATAGGAAGCGGGCATTCAAATACAAATAAATCTGTGCTGATGTATGCATATCCATGTGCCTCATGCATCACAGTGAAGGTGTACGCGGCAATTGTCACACCATTTCATATTCCGAGGAATCTGCTTCGGCATAGTCTGCCCAAAAATTGACGAAAGGCTTTCCTGATTGTTCTCTGTATCCAGCTCAATTGTTTCACCTTACTAGTCTCTTTTCGAGTGCTTCAATATGCGTGATACATGTTCATGTATGCCATGTTGGCTACACCAGCACCATCGCCCCGCAGTGGATTTCGACGACCTAGTTACAGTTCGCACAAGGGCCGCCATGTAGTAAGCATTGCTGCCCGTTCACTGGCTGACACTTATTACGGAACACGCCATCACACATTAATAATAACAATAACCGTTGTGAAGGCCGCGCGTGCAGGTTTGGTGTGAAAAATTTGTGCTGTCTCTAGGTATTAGTAGTTATTCATAAAAAAATCCTGGCTCATCAGAATATAAAGGTTAGGAGTATGTTCACTCTGCTGCAATAAGAGCATGTAACTGTATTCTGTATGTGCAGTAGAGAATTTGCATAAACTAATTATTTTATGTTTCTCGAAAAAGGGGGCCAAGTAAGGCTAATAGAGCAAGCATTACGAACTGCAGTAATAAATGCAAAAATAGCCACTCACCTGTAGCGTTTGGATCTCCGCAGCCTTCGACAACTGTGGAAGTATGAAATGAACCGATGGGATAATGTGAATAAAAATGAGATAACTGTTCGCCGAGAGGCATGGAGAGTTCATAATATTGACGTAATATTGCGAAACTAAATACACTTTTCATAGCGCTGATGGCGTAGACATTGTGTAAATATTAGTTTCTTTTCAGTGAAACACGAGTTTCCTAAGTTTAATATTGCAAGCATATTTAATAAGCTCCATGATCCCGTTGCACAGGCCGGCGAAACATCGACCTTTGTTTGCTCCATTCAGCTGCGCACTTAAGGTATAACTAAAATGTTGGTCTTTGAGCTAGCTTACAATAAAATGTGGTAAATAAGCGTTGCGGAAATTCACAAAATGGAGGTGTTCTTGTAAAAAAAAGCTGTGATGCACAGACAGCAAGAAAATTGTACAAAAGAATCCGCAAAAATCAGACAGAAGAAAAATTTATCATTTAAAACAGTCTTTTTCCTTGTGAAGGAACTGGAGCGTTCACTAACGCCTCTCGGACACAATACGAGGGCTTTCTGAGGAAGCCGTATAGATTTCCTTACGCCTTCGTGTTAGTGTTAGGTAGGCGGCATTTGTGCTTTTTATTACCAGAACATCCTGTATTCGAAGCATTTGAACTAAACCGTAATGCTTTTTGCTCATGAATAACAGAAATGTACTTTCTTTCCAAGAGACCAGAAAAGCAAAACAGGATTTCTTTGTGATGGAAACATTTACCACCCGATACCTAGCGTCTATGCCTGTGGACATTTACTAATTTTTTGTGCTCATATACGGTGTGTCGAAACACCATGAATGCTGGTGTATTGCCATTTACTAGCCTGTCTTACCATCTGGCCGAGTTTCGGGTAAATTGAACGTGAACAGGTGGCCTGAGGTAATTGCGCAATGGGGCTTTCACCATGAATATTTTCTATGAGAGATGCCCACTTGAAGATCCGTATTGCATCTGATACACGAGTCACATGTCAAGTAAAGGCGTTGGAATCTGTTGAAGAAACAGAGGCAAACACGAATGATCTGATTTGTGTAGATGCAGTGGGAGTATTATACAACTAAAGGGTCAATGCAGGGCCCACGACGGTGGACATTGAGTGTCGAGATCAGTGCTTGAAATCTGAGTTTTGGAAAGCATACCTGATTGAGAGGTAGCTTTGCTGCTAAAGGGATACACAGGCTACAACGAACATGACGTTCCAGAGGGTCCCTTCAACGAATAAAGGCGTTCCATTGTACTATAAACCAGAAGCTCTAATGCACTAAATTCACTTGCGAAAAATGGCATCAAGAATAATTCAGGATGCTGTATTCCTGGCCGCTCCGAAAAGCAGCCAGGGCAGCGACCTAGTGCACATTTTGTGTGGTGTATCTTCAAATTTAGCTTGGTTGCAGTTGCCTAACACAATACAACTCGATGAGATGATCACGATGATAATAAAAAAATAGGCTCGACCACATTGAAAACTTTTTATCTAAAGTAAAAAACTCATAAAAAGATTTACACGACTTCGAAACACACGACAATTTGTGCTCAAGAAAATATTTTTATATCTTCTGATGCGCCACTTTGGAGACCCCGGGTTCACCTGGGTGGACACACAATATTTCATCAAATGCCTATTGAACTCCTTGCGGTAAGTTTGCGAGGGTTCAATAATTATTAGTACTGACGAGCACTTCTCGCGGCACACGACGTTAAGCTTTTACTTTTGAAGGCGTTTCTCATTTGGTATTCAATCGAAAAGTATTTCATCAATATGGCAGTTGATGAGTGAGATTAGGGTGCTGTTTTTACCAACATCTGAAAAACCAAATAGTACTGCATAAACACCCGAAAGCCGGTTCAACATCATTACGGTACACTAGACAGGCGCACCATATCACAAGGACTTCGCGTTAAAGTTTGCGCAAAATATGTTTCGCAAGGTATTACGGATAGCTAAAATTTTGGCAGATGTAGGGCTTACTGAGTGATCAATTAGCACCACTTTCAACGGCACCGCACAGTATCATCGCGGAAGGAGGGGACATGTAGTGCAAGAACTGCAGAGAAATAAATAAAGAAAACGCGCATGTATATATACTGGAGTGAAAACAACCATGAAAAAATTACTTTGTCACGTGTAGTATGGATTCCACTTATGAGACACACTTACCACAAATCATTATTGAAGATTTCCACTGATGTCAAGCACGAAATCGCATATTGGTTGAACAGTTTTGCAGCAGTGCGCACCTGTTGCTTTTGAGACTGCCCTGGCTGCGCTAAATAATGATCTAGAATTCTCATTCGCACCAATTTAGGTATATTATCAATTTACCCTATCGGGGTTCTCTTAAAAAGAAATAATTGTTAAATTGCAGTCATGCAATGAAGTAAACGCTGGCAAGAAAATCTTACTCAAGTCGGACTAATGAATAACCGCAGTTTAACTGTTATGCTAACCACAACCCACGGGTTAGGATATATCTTTCGTAGTATAGAAATTTTACATAAAAATTAATGAAAATAACAGATGTACTTACTGATCGTATGATATGTAGCAAAACAACGTAGGAATAGAGGCATTGAGACAAGCACAGAATATCTGTTACATGTCATTAGTGCTTCATTGTATATAAGATTTATAATACTCCTCCACACATTAGAACCTAATCATGCCTATGATCATTCTTCTACATAAAATTCAAGTTTGGTTAGCCTGATTTTTGATGCGATTAGCATTTGGCCCACTACAGATAGTCCGAGTCTATCTGTCTGTCTGTCTGTCTGTCTGTCTGTCTGTCTAGCGTTTTGCTATATGGGTTGTACACCGACGTTTTTCGCTACGTAGCTACGACAACAAGAATGATTTTGGTCCTGAGGCCATTGTTATTATTCCACCATAATTATTACAGCGTAAGTATCCGATTCTCTTCATACTGTCGTCGTCATACTGTGGTAGTCATCACACTGCATGCTATGGTCGACGGGCGGTCGTAGCACCGTCATTATTTCATAAACGTCAACCCCTTGTCCTTATACGGTCATCGCCATACTGCCTCCGTTGTTCCAACGACTGCATTCTTTCGCCATTACATCGTAATCATGTAATCATCAACGTAATCACGCACTTGTGAATATGCCGCTGTTCTCACTGCATCTCTGTGATTGCATTGCCACCGTACAGTGGTCATCCTGCGGTCACTCTCATACTATCATCCTGTTGCCATCGTGGTCGTTCTATTGCTGTCATTCAAGCTCCGTCATCCGGTTATCGACCTACCATGGATGCCATGCGATCATCGTCAATACCCTCATCGTCTCACAGTCATCGTCACTCTATAGTGTTCTTACACCCATGGTCATCCTAGTACGCTCATGTCATGGTCTGCAAGCTGTGGTCATTTCAGCATCTTCATAATTTTAGAATCATCACGTCATCGTCGTCGTACCGCCTTCATCGATCTATTGACGTCATCCTTTCTTCGTCATTCGATTGACATCACTGAGTTGTTGTCATACTAAGCATTGTAATGGCCAACCTTACCGATCAAGTGTCGTATCAAAGTTAAATAATCAAAAAAAAAATTTGTGTGTCGCGCTTAGCGGAAGCAACCCAAATGCCAGAATGACCCCAAAGGAGTCTCAAGAAGAAGGTGTTTCCAGCAATACGGTGCGTAGCTACATTGACAGTCTTGAAAAATTGGGTTGTCTACGGATTTCTTTAAAGCTAAGCTTTTAGCCTCTCAGTATTCGGCACTTTTCTTGTCCGTCTATTAGCAGAAATTCTCATATTCAATGTCCCAAACCACCCTAAGCAAGAAAAATGTAATGTCGCGTCCCGCTCGTAATGCAGAAGCTATAAGCACTCAGCAAAGTGAAGCGAAGAGTTCATACATTTATTGGTATATCGCATTCAATGTAGAGAAGAGCGTACGTTTCAATAAAGAACAAATTATAAACAAACATCAATTCTCATGAGCAGCGGCTCATACTACCGTAACCAAGGAAAATGCAATGGCTGATACTGCCGTAAGCAATGGCTGATACCCCACTAAGCAAACAAAAATTGCAATGGCTTTGCAATTGACATATACCCCGTAAGCAGTGGCTACATGCACTCAGTAAAGTGAAGTGAACGGTGCATGCATTCATTGAAATTACCCGTACAACACACTGAACAGCAGTAAACAACAAGGTCCAAACAAGCGTCCGGATCATTTTTTTTTATTGCGATAAAGGCTTGCCCTTAAGGCATAATTCTTGGAGCGTATATGTGTATTATATGTGTGCTGTGAGGCCTGTGTTGTGTATGAATTGAAGCAGTGTTTTGTGGAATCTGTTGTCATGTATCCAGCGGTCATAGCTGGTTGTCACACTGTAGCGGAGGCCGGCTTGCAGTAGGAGACGCGAGCGTTCCGATTGTAAACCCGTACATGCCCATATTAGGTGGTATGCATCTGATTCCACCACAGGAATGGAGCAGTATGGACACGTAGCACCTAGTGGTAAATGCGACCAGTTCCACCTTGAGACAACAGCCGGTGTAAGGGCCACCCCGGCCCGAAGCCTCCTAAGCACAACTTCCTCCGCCCTAGTAAGATGAAGGGGGAGGGAGCAGACACACGGTGGGATAAGAGCGCGTGTGTCCTGCCGGAGAACATTTTTACGGGCTCGCAGCGAGCTACGGGGTTGGGGTGGGAGGGGAATAGGTGGAGGATCAGGATTAGGAGGGCAGTGTGCCTGCTGGTCAGCAGTAATGTTGTGGGGGTTTGCTGAATGGCCTTGAATCCAGTGTACCTTGACGCAAGTAGCTGTCTTACTATTCATAGTGTGTATTCTCTCGCAGATTTCCATCGCTTTATCAAGCTTCTTGAGTTCCTGAATAGCCGCTAAAGAATCAGTGAAGATATCTAGTTGCTTGATGGTAGGCAGCATAGATGTCGCATCTTGCACAGCGTCGTGGATGGCTTGAAGTTCCATTACTAGAGCGCTGGCTTCCGTAGATAAATAGCGGTGGTGGCCGCTGTTGAAATTATGCGTAGTACTCAGGAATGATGTCCTTCCGCCGTCTGGGAGAATGCCAGCATCCGTATAGACTTTGCAGGTGTTAACGCATGATGCATCGACGTTGTTGTGTTCGTCAATAATACCTGTTGTATCGCTGCGTCGTAACTTCGTTGGCTTATTAGTTGTGATGCTGGTGAATTCCCAGGGAGGCATTGGATAGGGCTGATTGTCAATCCGAGAGCCGCGGTGAAAATGAGCATGCAACGCAGCGACAGCCGGAATAAGTTGCTTTTTTATTTCACGTGCTTTTTCACGTTGCGAAATTAGCTCTGCAATTGTGTTGAGCTGGGCATGTTCCTGTAAGGTTGGTATCGGAGTGATGCGGGGCAGTGCTGTGATTGTGCGCATAGCATCGCGATTAATCGTCTCCAACTGTGCCAGCTGTGCCAAAGTCAGCCGTTGAAATTGTGCTTGATATAAAATTCGTGGCTGCAAGACTGCACGCACCAACCGTCGAGCTACGTCGGTACGAGCTCCAGCTGCTTTTGCTGCAATGCGACGAATAAGGTGAAGTGTTTTTGTCGAACTCCGTCTGGTTTTACGGAGCCAGTGTGCACCACTGCCGGATTGGTGAATATCGAGACCCAGTATGCGGACCTCAGAAGCCTGAGGGATTGTCACTGCGCCGAGTCTAAATGTGAAGGGGTGCTGCGTGATTCTTGTGCGTCCTTTCTTGTTGGCCACCACAACATAGCTTGATTTTTGGGCGGAAATGTCGAATCCTGCTTTCCGAGCGTAGTTGTTCAGCACATCAAGGGCTTCCTGAAGCTGTTGAGTTTGTCTAGATATATCTTTATGCACGGACCACAAAGTGACGTCATCCGCATAGATTAAGAACCTCACATTCGGAATCCGATGTAGTTGCCAGGCTAGAGGTATTAAAGCAACGTTGAAGAGAAGAGGAGCCAGAACCGAACCTTGTGGGACTCCTCTGTTCGATGTGAAGTATCCTTCTTGCCTTCCATCTACTCTAATCGCAAATGTGCGATTCTGAAGGAATGAGTAGATGAATCTTATCACCCGCGGTGGAAGTCCCAGGTCGATGAGGTTAGATATAATGATTTCATGGTCGATATTGTCATAAGCTTTCGTTATGTCTGTTGCTACTACCGTGCGCACAGCACGACTGTGTGGAGAAACCTGTAAAACATCGTCCGATAACATAGAAAGGCCGTCTTCAGTTCCCAAGTAAGAACGGAATCCAATTTGAGCAGGATGATATTTATCGTGGCGTTCAAGCCACCAGGAAACTCGTGTGGCCAGCATCTTTTCAGCGAGTTTGCAGACAGTTGAGGTTAGTGAAATTGGGCGTAAAGACTGCAGGCTATTAGGAGACTTTCCTGGTTTCGGAATCGCCACAACAATTGAATGCTTCCAATCAGGTAGAACGTTTCCAGTTTCCCATACTTTATTAATAGCCTGAAGAAGTGCGTCGAGAGCTGCTCTTTCCATGTTCTTGAAAACCTCATAAGGAATACCATCGGGACCAGGTGTTGTTCATTGCTTCGAAGTTTCAATCGCCACTATTAGTTCGGCCATGCTGAAAGGGCTGGATATTCCGGATTTGGAGGTTGTGGCAGACTCATCAATATCGGGGCAGTTTATAGGTGACGCTTGATCGTATTTCGTGAAAAACGCTCTAGCAGCGTGTTCTGCAAATTGATGTGGCGAACTCTGCATCGCTAACCTAACGCTCGCTGCAGGGTCAGGTTGCTTATGACCGCGTTCCATTGACCGGAACGTACGCCAAAGTGCTCTGTTTCCAATGCCCGATCCAAGATTCTCGCACCACTTATACCACCGTCGTCGAGAAAGTTGCTTTTCGTGCTGACGCGCCTTCGCCGCTATATGGTTAGCACGTGCACGGCTACCTGGTGCATCGGGATTCCTTGACGCATACAATTCTGCCTGACGTCGCTTTGCCCAAAGTTGCAAAAGGGTGAGGTCCGCTTGAGGTTGTTCCTCGTCAACTGTGGTCACAGTGGTGTTCCTCCGTAGCAGTTCTTGCAAAGCGGGAATAATTTCTGAGGGCTCTCAGAAATTCTTCAATTCTTCAATTCTTCAATCATATGAAGAATTGCATACCTCGCTCAGCATATGTAGTGATGGTTTCACAAGAGCTTCGCTGGCCAACCACTTTCGCAGGGCTGTGATGACGTGACATTAGTGTTTGTTCGTTCTTTATCTCGAAATCGCTTCTTCAAGCCCTTTTCGTTTGTACGCGCCTAAAATATAAGGTATTGTATATATGCTGTTTAAAAAGAAAGAAAACCTTTTACATTATTCCTGAATTTTTGTTTGTCCTTCTCCATTCTAGTATTGAATGTATTACGACCCCTTAACTTTGCTATGTGATTGTTTATTTCATTATTAACAAATTATGTGATAGTGCAAGTAATGCTATCTGCTACCACTGTACCTGTCAAAGTGTTGAACGGCCCTGCTACTCTCCATTTCAAAATATCTTGACCCTATTCCCCAGAAGCGAATGTTTCTTATATTGTCTACGACAAACAAGACTTTTTGCTTGCTCTCAGAAGCTGTAGCATGCTGCAAGCATTATTGTAGTGCTAAACATTCACGCCTTCTATTGCGAGTACGTTTAGTGTATCAGAATTAACGTGAGTGTTATCGCACTTATGCCACAACCACCCATGGTGCGCTTGCGATACAACGTTGTTTGTAAATGTTAAAAATAGCGGCAACAAGCAGATAGAAGACCCTTCCTATGAGGGTTTTGCTGCAATCCTAACATGCTTAATGATTCAAGGTAATTCATCGGTAACCATAATCTACGGCGGCACAACTCTAATAATTAACAGCCTTTTATACGGGACCTTAGCCGGATGACAGTCAAGCAATGCTGCAGCTATCGCGGCAGCTTACTTACACCTTGATCTACAGCGCGCCAGTGTTCCGAACGAGAGCTTTCTTCCGAGGTATTTATTCGCCTGGCTGACTGCCTGTTTGCTTACAAGCCAGCCCTTCTCATTAATTTGCGGCCACTATTTAGCTGTAACTATGGAGATTATTTAATTGCAACTGAAAAACCAATGAACTCACCTAGATTTGCTGTCTCCTCAGATTGGGCTAATGACAAGAAACAAAATAATGAGCACGATTACTATATTGCACCATATTTATAATAAATAAAGTGGAAAGCTCAGTTTTGTACCACCTTCGTATCGTGGGAAGCAGAAGGAGCGGGTTTGGAAGGAGGAAGATGCGTTCTAAGTGAAATGCCTTACGCGCTGAAGGACATATGATACTTTATTTTTGAACATATTCGGCTAAACTTTTTATGCGAAGCCCGGTAACATTTACCGAAATAAATGCATACACAGTTCCGCAGAATGTGCAGAAAGATAAAAAAAAATAAAAATAAAAGGCGAAAGATCATAATTACAAGTGTAGCCGGCGCATCTTCCTAAGGGTTTGCGTATTTTGGATATATAAACTAGCCGTGGCGGCTTAGAGGCTATGCTGTGGCGCTGCTAAGCACCAGGTTGCCGGATCAAATCCCGGCCACGGTGGCCGCATTCCGATGGGGGCGAAATGCAAAACGCCCGTGTCCCGAGCATTGGTGGCGCGGTAATAATCCTCTGGTGGCAAATATTCACCTGGAATCCCCGACGAAGCCGTGCCTCATATCAAATAGTCGTATGGGCACGTCAAGTACCATAATAAATTAAGTTCAATTAGATATATTAAAGAGTTTCTTCAATTTATCGACTCATCCGTTCTCAGACCGCATATTTAGATAGTGTTATAACTTCCTAGGACAGAATTTACCACTTGCCTTCGCCTTTCGGTGTTATAAAAAATAACTTCGATATGTCTAAGTGTGCTTCAAACGGTGATATTAAGTGTGCCTAAATCCACTTGTGTGACAAGAAATAGTGGATTTGTTCACATAAATCCATGTATTTAACCCTTTCATGGATGCAAACGAAAAACTGACTGAGTAGTGCTCAATGTAGTACTATTGTGCATCGGTGCATCGGATATTGTTAAAGAAAAGTGAATCATGAAGCATTAAATACGTTTACCATAAGAGATAAACGCCTGACCTCTGTGCCATTCGTCAGTTTTGGTCAAAAAGGGAATACATTTCTCGTGGCGATGTTATTAGTGCGTGTGGCAACATTTATCTTAATCAGAAACAGCTTGACAAGGCCAATCCGAACGTTTTCCTTAGTTTATTAGGCACTCTTCCTACCAGTGTTTCTGGTAAACATCGCTAGGCTAAATATCTGTAATAACATAAGTGCTGGAAGGCGCATGGCCAACTGCGATGTCTAACGCGAATAGAAGCTTACAAAGAGATCGATGTCACGAATTCAAGTGCAGGGCATACATTTTGCACAAAATAGATGAAATCTATATTTGTTGTGGTTAGAAAAAATGTTTAAAGAAAGCATTGCAGCAACTCAAGAGGAAGTGAACGGCTCGTGCAGCCATTAGACCTGATTAGTGTATCTGAAGGTAGTGAAAATAATGACTAAACATAGTCAACAAAAGCATAGCTATACAGTTGCTTTCATTTATGCTGCGATAAAACGGTGTAGTGTCCTAGAAAAGTGTGCATGATGTGCCATACTCCCTGACAATGCTAAGAGAGTAGGCGTACACAACACATAATTGTTCCAGCAACATATTTGGGTGATTTCTTAGCGCGTCACTGGAGCCCCCTCGTATAGTTCACAACTTCACTAATTGACGCACATCGATTTTTGAACCAGTCAGTTCAGACACCTTCATTTTTAAGGGTTTCGGTGTGGCATTACCAAGTTGGAACCTTGATTTTTGGAGATCTTCAAGCAAATACGCGGTATTCCAATTGTTTTGCTTTGTTAACATTACATAATTTTTCGAAAGAAAGACTGCTGTTTTCATTTGTGGTTAGATTTTTGTTTAATGTAGATCGTCTGTATTTTCAAAGGTTTATCATTCTCACAAAGTTCGCATTATGAGAGAAACAAACAAACTACTCGTCACATATCGCTGCTAAATGAAACAGCAGATTTGCGCTACCATGCAGTACTACAATTCGACTTCCAATGAGGCTGTAACTTGCGAGCAGTCGCAGTACGAATTTCAGTCGGCTGTAGCTAGACTGCTCACATTAAAACATTGTTCGCCTACGACTAGCCCATTTAGCAGTTTGCCCGCACAAATGCATTCGAGCATTTGGTAGATAACATTTTACCGCGAGTTTGTTATCCACACACGCTTTGGTGAGCGGTAACATTGAACATAATTGGTTCCCCATTTTCACTATAGTTGATATTGATGGCGTTCCTATTTATCCTATTGCGGCATGCTTAATTCTGCGTTGCTCAGAAAGGCTTGTTTACTGAATCTATTGCCGGTACCACAGTTACTTAGCACTGTTTCACCTTCGACATAACATTACCGATAACATTCCTCTCATTTCAAACAAATATAAAAGAAAGCTGCCTCATTTATTTCACCAAGCCCACCAGGGTAACCTAGTACAAAAATCGTACAACACCGCAGCAGGACCCAGGATTAAGTAATTATTTTGTATTCTTCTTATTTGGCCTGAAACTAGAAATTTGTTTTTGTTTACCTTTATTCGAAATATGGGGAAATGGTTTTCATTTCAGTTCTCCAGGATGCTTAGTACTATTTGAAACTTGAAATATAGCCTTTCTTTGCATACACAATACTATCTTACCAAAATGCTTCTTATGTATCACTCCACTGGCGGCGTGTTGGGAGAAATATATCACCACGTGAATGAGTAAAATACTGCAATGAAGTGATCGTACATAACTTCTTTACCTACCTTCACCACCTGTGTCCCTCACTCCGTAGAGCACTGTGGAGAAAAAGAATTTGCAAATTAATTTCTAGAGGACCTTCTGTTCTACATTGCACACGAACGTATAGATAGGTAGAAATCCTTCAGCAAACTGAGGTAATAAGTTTTTTTGAAAGGGGCACATGTGCTAAAAGCTGGACTACACCCGAAAGCCTCAGATAGTCTCTCTAGAGTCTGAAACGAAACGGTGCAGGTTAGGGCAGCTAAGAGCGCATCAAACTATATCTGTGCGTCAACAATTTCACCAGGATGCCACAGAGGATTGTCTTGTCAACCTCAAAGGCTATCTGTGATGGCCATCGCAATATGGGGGCGTACGCAGGTACCCATAGTATGCACCGAATACTTGTTGTCGACTACCTTGCACACCATTCATATGCTTGACGAGGAAACCTGGTAGTTGATATCGAAATATTGTGCAGTTATCGACGTCTACACTAATCTGCGAATAATATCAACATTTTTTCTATGTACATACTTATGTGCTAGTAACAATCGAGTTGCTGCTTGCACAATACATGCTTCAAGCTCATGGCATAGTATTTAGTTTATTCGAAGAAGCGGCATCAAATACTTGTGTGTGGTACAAAACGGTAACATGGTGCAATGAAAAGTGAGCACGAAGTTCACAATGACAAACAGAAGAAGTATCCACTTCGAGGCACTTCAAACGACTTCCTGAAGCCCATCTGGTGAACGTGGCAGAGAGGGCATGTTGTGCTTACTGCTTGCTTAGAGATTGCAGCCAGCACACAGGGTCCATGTGTGCTACCTAACATAACATTCCAAATATCCGTTCCGGTCACACGTATGGGTGCACCCTATATGTGGTTGGTATGTGCGCTTCCTTTTTTTTCTGTAACTTGTGGCAAATTTGTGCAAATTTTCATAGTATCGATAATTGCGCTTCGCAGTTCCGACGTATGAAGCAGCAATTATTAATGGATCAATTCAAGAAATTCGCAGCCGCAGTTTCCTTCTCACAGGGCAGGTTTTTAGGTTAGGTTTTTTTTTTGGTCCATATTTGTCTTACGGAAGAATGGTGGACAAGTTTAGTGTATGAAATGATCAAGTGGGAGCGATTTATTTTGCCTAAGAAAAGCAAACGCCACCTGGTGAAAGCAAATCAGCCATATATTTCCCAAAGCGTAAACCGAATTAAATACCGCACAGTGTGCAAAAACCTCAGAAATGTGAACTTTTATTAAAGTAAATCAATTACTATGTGTTTTGCCGCGTGAGTGCTCTTGCTACACGCCGTCCGAAACCTGCGAAAATATCTGGACCATGCCGATAAGTTTGATAAGTGTTCAACACAACAAAAAAAGGAAAAGTGCAATGGCTGCGATTGTTTATTTTCTGCACGTCGAACGTTTTCTGGAAGCCCTAGAGACGGTTTTTACTTACACTATTGTTTTTTGCGTCATACCTTGTCGCAATACACTCTACTCTAAAATGGAGCGTAGGAAAATCATCACGTTCAGTATAGCAAGATCGTTTCTTAGTGCGTGTCGTAAAGAAGTGGCTACAATAACAAACGAGACGTGTTCGTTTATCAGAATGAGAAAATTAAATGCTCTTTATCTTTACCGCTCTTTTATGGTCTACAGTTACTAACGGCATGTTTCATCGGCATGACAGAAACTATTTAGTAATGTATATTTTACGTAGGTTACTTACCTAAGTCGAAATAATTTGTGGCTGGCAGTAATATTTGCTGGTAAGCATGGTAAGTTTTATGAGTTCTGACCAGACGCTTTTTTATCAACAAAGTAATATATTAGCTGGTGATAAACATTTATTCTTGTACTCGTGCAAAACTTTCTGTTGCTACGTAGCCAAAACTACAATCAGAACATGCGTGTGATAGCGTGGCTAGGCATCGTGCCATATTTAAATCAATAATTTAGGGCACTAGAATTTGAAATCACGAAGAATGTTCTGTTTTAAGCACTTTATTAAACTATATACTCCTATACTTGGGACTCAGTAACAGAAGGTCGTCATTATTCTAATATGGCTGCAAACCTGTTTGGAAACTCATATTTTGGCATGCACCCTCATGCGCGCTTAGCTGAACCACGAGAACCCTGTTTCGAGGAAGAAAAAGGTGACAGACAACGATGTCAAGCTAGCACGGACTAGCTTTGCACTAATACAAGTTCGCAGCTACGTCATGATTAACTTTTATTTCATAGCCCAAAACTATTGTTTGTAAGTGTAATGCAAATGTATAGAACAGGAGAAATCTGGGAGAAGTGAAACATATAACGAACGGCTTGCCTGTTAGGAAGACCAACGAGAGAAACCGGGCAGCAAGCATGGCTCAGATGACGCGCTCCTTACTTTTTGTATGTAGGTCTAAAAGCATACGACGAAACCTCACAGTAGGAAAGTATATAAAGTTAACGTACGGCAAAGTACGGTAGTGAGCCAGTGGTAATGGTTTGTTGTTGCTAAGTGACTACGAGACGTCAGCACTCAACTTTGAATTTGTGTCAAAGGTTGCCTACGGTTCCGGAAAATGCAAAAGAACGCTTTTGCTTCGCACTCCTGATGTCAATGAACGTTAAGCAGCCCCTGTTTTATCATTTTGACGTGTGGAGAACGAAGCCACACCTCGACAGAAGTATTTTGAAAGGAATGTCGTACTGTTTTGGAATGTCATAGTACGAACTTTGGCTTGTCTAGGCGGCGGATCATAAAAGAAATCTTACCTCTAAAGTATATTTGGTCATGTCACATCGATTTTTGAAAAAAAAGCTGCGTTAACCAATGCGCTAAATCTAAACCTTAAAAATAACCAACACCCCAATTTGTGCGCATCAATTTTAATGTCTGGCAAAGTGAAACAACATAAGAGAAATGTGCTAAGTGTGAAATATAAACCATTGCTTTTTTTCTGATATTTAACGCGATCTATGGCAGCGGCGCTTGAGCACACATTGCCGAGACGTTAGGAATGTTTTTCAATGTAACAAGCGCATACTGTTCTCTGTACTTCCTTTGTTTGCCCCAGCTCACCCAGAAAATGGTGAGCTGTTTTCTTCTGTTTATCCTCCCCCCCCCCCCCTTGGTTCTTGCCTTGCCCTTGTTCAAGCACTATGTTCTTTAACGCTGCATGGAGACCTCAAGCAGGGAATCAACTAGGACTGGGGACCGCGACGTTCCTCACCGTTTTATTGTGCATTACACTGCAACCTATTTTTATATTTCGCTACGAAAACTTGCTCCCTATATTACCCTCCGTCGGCGAAAGCACAACTCGGTGTAAGCGAACGGAGGAGGCATAATTTCGTAAAGCAGTATTTTAGAACTCAACCCTATAGTTCATGGTTATATTTTCTACTCTTTATTTAGGATTTTATTCAACATGTATCCACCACAGTTGACTATTTGCAGAGGCAACAATCCATTGCCTCGGAAATTGTCATGGTCGCTGATATTTAAGGAACCATCACACTGACATTGTTCCCTGATATTAAAGCAAAAGCCTTAAGTGGATCTTTGCAATGACTCACCCCCCTTAAAGCGGCGTCTTGTAGAGTGGTACAAAAGTTGACGTCATCAGCAAGTGCTCGTACCCCCGTAAGCAGGCTGATATGGACAGGCTCATGCATTCATTGAAATTACTCATGCAACACAAAACAGCATACGTTTCCATAAAGAACAAGATTAAAAAAAGCATCAGAGCGATAAAAAAGCGCCAAATATCGCCCTCCGAAGTACGCTATGGCCGAGGATACTCGCCAAGCGAAAAACGAGGTGCGCCGTACTTAGCAATGGGACCAAGGCGTTGTACTGCGATTCCTGCTTTCCTCTGCTCGGAGGAGCAACGCAACTTCGAAGCGAAACGCCGCTGGCGCGAGTCTGACCACGGCATACAAGCGCGCAAATCCGCAGGTAAGCGCCGAAAGATGAGAGGAACAAGACGAACTGCGAAAGCAGCAACGAAAGGATGCGAGATACCAACGCAGAGAGGAGTCAGAAGGGCGCAGTCAGCGACTTGCCACACGTTTACTTCACACTGCGCCTTGTTACGTGTTGAAAGAAGCCTGGCCCCTCGGATCGCATTACTTATTGCATTGACATGTGGGCAGCAGTCTTTCGCCTTCACATGTTACACGCTGGCGAACTTTGTATTGCGAAAATGTCAGAAATTGGAACACGAAAATCAGGCCTACCACCATTTAATATTGCTTTGGGTGTACGTAACCGCAATGATGTGACCGTGTTTTGGGCGAAGTGGTGAGCATTGTTCGGCCGTTGACGCTATCAAAACTAAATGAAAAGCGGAAAAAAAGCGTAAGACGAAGACATTTAATTCACAATTTGCGAGCGGTCCACCAAGGAGGGGCCTCTGCACTATAACTATGGCAATAATTAATGTGCGGCAGGGGAAAAGAGGATTTCATATGCGTAGTACATTATTCAAATCCTTCATCCCTGTTTTCTCACACATAGGGCAGCTGTGTCGCAGAACGGCCTTTCAGCGCAGGTGTTGACGTCATCAGAATGAAACTCAGGATATCGAAGAAATCTTTTTTTAATGTCATCTCTATCCGAGAGGTGCCAAGGCCATGTTTTAATTCGACATTTCGCTTAGGTTCACTCAGTATACTGCTCAAATTTTGAACTGTGTTTTCTCCGTGCTATTCCTACCATTATAAAGATATCCTAAAGTAACGATATTCTTACCTCATTGATTTGTAACCTACATAGGTATGTTACGAATTTGAGCACGTTCATGTTGTACTGAGCGAATTTTTCGCCTAGTAATTGGTATGTTTTCTTAGGTAATTTCCAAGAGGACCTGGTAAAGGTTTTCCTGGTACGGCTTGAGGCGGACTACGTGTACAATGCCAGCGCGGGGATTAGCAGATGGAGACAAAGACAGCAATGGAATGATTCCTTAAGTGACATCGGTCACAGACAGTGCGGGCCGACGTACTGGAAGGGCAGCTTTCCGGAATAGCCGACGCATCGTACTGGTGATTACAGCAACACAATCAAACCAATAGAAAGAATAGGGGATCCTTTAGTGGCTTCTGTAACGGATTGCAGGTAGATCTGCAAGTCGTAAAACCATCTACATCATCCCCACTCTAGTAGCTGGCGGAGACGTTCATTGCCACCCTATGCGTAAGTCTTGAATCGGCCGTTCCCTCAAGCAATGTATCAATGCAAGTTTGGCCGTAGTAAATTGGTGTTTCGTCAAGCAAGACTTTATGATGTCGTCGATCACTTCGAAAACGAATCCACTACCTCAGTCTGTTAGTAGCTGGTGACGAGACACGTGTTAAAGTATGAAGTCGTTCAGCAATAGATTCTCAACGACGACTGCCCAGCTAGTGGGAAGTGCACGAGTATCGGCGAACACTATCGGCGAACTTGTTGCCATTTGGCCGATTGAAGAACCGGCCAAGAAGCTGTAATGTGGCGCTGACAAATGGTTTGTAGGGAACGTCGAGAGGTTTAACATGATCAGCAGGCCGGAATGCACTTCTACGCGAAGTAGCCCGGTTTCACGCGTGTTTCTATTTTAGTAATGATATAACCAGTGCGAGGCTTGACACGGAGCTAAAAAATGAAGCGATAAGGAGAAGCGCCAACTTTCAACTGCCATTTACTAGAAAAAAAGCATGACCATATAACCTCGCGCACATGAACGCAAGCACAGGTGAATGTGCAAACTAACAATACCACCACAAATCAATCATTATCACGTGCGCGAGGTTATAGATTCATGCTTCTTTCTAATAAACGCCAAATGGAAGTCGGCACTTGTCCTTGTCGCTTCGTTTTGTGTTTCGTATGAACTCTCGCGCCGTTTAATTGCGTTAGCAAGTATACGGACACTCCAGGGGCATATCTGCCGTCGGCGTCGGCATCGCCGTGAGCTTCCGTATCAGCGAAAGCTGTGAAGGTGAGCAGGTGAACGTGGTTCCATCTCACGTGCGCGAGCGAGGAACGCGGCCATGATGCGTGCCCTCTCCGGGGGCACACGAGGCAAGGGGGGTGTCAGGGAATGCAGGAGGGGTGTTCTTCTCCGATGGTTGCTAGGGCGCCTCGATGTCCTCGTCGCCCGCCCCTCCGTACAGAGCGGAGACAATCGCGGCCTCTACTGTGGCGTAGTAGATGCCTTTGGGGGACGCTGTAGGGAAACGTTGGCGGCGCTCGTGTGCTTTACAAGCGATCTAGGACGTGGCCAAAGTGCGCGCCCGTGTCGTGCTCATCTTCGAGGGGTGTACGGTTGCGCAATAAAAAGAAGAGGCAAAAGAAAACACGGAGGTACGCACACAGCGCTAACTTCGGGCCACCGTACAGCCCTTGAAGATGCATTACCACAAGTCCACATCGCAACCCTCGTGAACTCATCTTCGAAGCAATCTGCGATGTTGGAAAAGTGCGCGTAGTGTCGTACCTTCGTATGCGCTATGCTTTCGCCAGGATTTTCCAGGATTATCATTTGTCGGAAACAAGAAAAACACATTTTACACCCCTAAATGCTGTTAGTAGATTATTTCAACGAATAACTTTCGTTTGATGACTAAAATTTCGGGCGTGTTCAGTGCGTCTAGCGAGCTAAACCTTCCTCTTAGAATAAATTTTAAATTTGGAGTTCCTACCTAAATACGCTATAACAAAGAAATAGTTTTTATTCGCAACCACTGAACCCCATTTGGCGAGTTTCTTTTGTGGCTTTAAAGGCTTAAATTAGGATCTACCAGCTTTAACCAATATTATTTTTGCCTAAGTCCTTATTCTTTGTAGAAAGATGTTTGGAAATTTTATCATTTCCTACAACTGAAGTATCCACTTTACAACTATAACTCACCAATAAAACAATATGGCTGACACAATCGAAGATGATTGTCATAAGCGCGATAACTTTCTTCCCTAACCTGTTGAATACTTCCGTGCTGTATGTGACCAACAAAACTTTAAGGGCACATCAACAGACCTAAATCTCGCTGCCAACGACATGCCGAATGAAACCATGGCCAAATATATCTGGTAGCACTCACTCCACCTAATTCAAACTTGGTAGAAACTCTCACTTTACCTAATATACATTCAGCTCCGTAGCAGCACCACTCTGCGGCAGTGCTCCAGACAACCGTTTTGTATTTCATTGACACATTTACTCTACAGAACTTGCCAAGAATGAGTACTCATTACATGCGTAATTCCAACGTTGTGTTTTAGGGAATATTCCAATGGTACAAACCCAGTGACGAAGGTCGTATACTTCCCCAGACAGCAACCAGATGTCTCTTAGGGCACATATTGAGGAAAACATGCCTCACTTTGCAAAACTGCAGCCATCGCATACCAAGTAGCTAACAGACAACTTGGGTCAGTGTATGTGTGCCTATCTGTATTGTGTGACGTAGCACAACTTTTTAAACTGGGCAAGGTGGCTAAGGAAGAATATGGCTTTGAAAACAATATACGGTGAAAGGCTTTGGATCCTGAAAAAATCTAAAAGGGTGTTTTTTCGCGTTAACGCCTACCTGCACCTTTGTGGCACCGATACAGAGCGATAACGCCGTATAGTAAGGGCCATAGGAGAAAAATAGAAGGAAATAAAACATTACGACTCAAATGGTGGATAAATGCTGGTTTTAAAACCTACACCCACTATGACACGCTTTAAGCACCCTATATTTGGGGTATTTCTGTAGACATTCTAAGAAGGATGTTTTTACACCGATTAACATGTTCACTTGTGTAGAAATATGACTTTGTAGCCACAAGCCTGTTAAATACGGCATTGAAGCATAAACACATTTTACAGGTTGCAAACTCTTACGTGAAATCCGACGCAAGCTTTCTGATAAAATAATGAAGCTGGATAAAAAAAACTGTTTCTTTTGGAAAGAAAATGCTTCCATGATAAATAACGATTATGTTATTAGAAAATGTGGATACCAGTTCACCTAATGCTTTGAAGGAATATTTTGCACCGCCACGATGAAGCTTACAGGCGGCTTTACTGCTCAAACTCATAACCTAATGTCCCCACTAATAATGAGAATAATGACTCGCCCCTAGACATGTTCCCTCTAAGTGTATTTTATATGCCGACGACATCACCAGCTTTGCTCACAGCTCTGACCTTATTACCCTAATTTCCGGTTCACAAGCTGATTTAAATTTTTTTGCACAGTGGTATGCAGCAAACCTACTGCCAATTCACCCTTCTAAATTGTCATTTATGCTTTTTCATTCACCAAACAGGAAAAATATATATCCTTGTCTTTTCAACAGCAACCAGGCTCTTACTACATCTGATCATGTTACTTGTCTCGGTATCATTGTTGACACTCATCTTCGGTTTCATAAACACATTTTGACAGTCGTCAACCTTTGGTATAGGTGCCCTCCTTAAAACCAGATTCTACTGCCGCCTCCATACACTCACAACAATATAATACGCCTCTATACAAAGCCATATAAACTACTGTGTCTCACCACGGGGCCATACCTATTCCGTTCCTCTCTCCCCATTATTAGGACTCCAAAAACATGCAGTTCGCATTATTAAATTCGCCCCACGGTTTTTAGGTTCCTTTCCAATTTTATTGATCTTACTATTTCGTTTCATGCAGCCCAGATTTTTCAAATGGTGGCATTGCATCTTTTTTAAATTTATGAACCTGACCTCACTTTAGACATTTTCCCGAAACCTGCGCTGTATAATCCTAATTCAATTCGCTTTGCTACCCATCGTAATGTTCTCTTTCCTACTGTCCGTACCAATTACGGTAGATTCACTTTGCGCTTTCTACAGTCACATTACGGAATAATTTACAAAGTCATGCAAAATCTGTTCTTCCTTGAAGGAGTGTAAGAAAAACAAGAAAGAATTTCTGCTTTTAAAACTACTAGTTACCCCAGGTACTAGAGAACGTTATTAATTCACTTATATATGCATTTTTATTTGTAATATTGCTATACGCGTGTGGTATTTGATTGTTTGAATGAGGCACGTGGACGCCATCACTCGAGAAAAAAGGAGGAAGAACGAACTGGGATCGCGTTGTGAATATAACCGGTCAGTGCTGCAACCGGTGTTGTAAATATACCCAGTAAATAGTTGCTCGTCTTACTGACTCGTCATTCGTGTACCATTGTGGTGGAGGTAGAAGGTTTCCCGGCCTCGCCACGGAGCTCCGAAGCGGTCACATCGTTGTCTTCTCAGCCATGGCTGCCGATGGAACCACCCCGTCGCCACCTACACCTGCGGCGCCAACCACAACGTACCTTACGGTTCCTAGTCTCCGTGATCTTGGGACGTTCTCCGCCAAAAATGCCGTTGACGTCGACGACTGGCTCAACATGTATGAGAGTGTTAGCCAAAGCCACCACTGGTGGCTTTGGCTAACACTCATGCATAACACATGCTAACACATGCATAAGCACGGGCACCGCGTTTATGGTTTGCACATGTGAAATCGAGCTCTGCAGCTGGGACATTTTCAAAGAGCGGCTTCGCGCCCTATTTGGCAACCGGTAAGGTCGCCAAAAGGCTCCTCGAAAAGAGCTTGCCACCCGTGTCCAGTCTTCGTCTGAATCGTATGTCTCCTACATGCAGGAAGTGCTCGCGCTTTGCCGGAACGTCGACGCGCACATGACCGAGATTGACAAGGTGGGCCATATCCTAAAAGGCATCGCGGACGACGCCTTCAATTCGATCGTCTATAACGACGTTTTTTACCGTCGACGCCATCGTCAAAGAATGCCGCCGCGTCGTCCCACAGTTCTCCCCGCTCCCAAACACCCATGCCACGTTCTCTCTCTCCGCTCATACCGCCATACGACCATTTCAAGAGAACATCACACGTATCGTTCGCTGTGAAATTGAAGAGGCGAGTACGGCCCCCTTTCATCCACGATCCCCTGAAGGTGCCTTTGACCATGCGGTCCCCACTATTTCTGTTATTCAAGCAGTTGTGTGGCAAGAAATTGCAAACCTTGGCATCCCTACCACGTGCTCTGTCTCCCGACGTGATTCGGCAGCCATTTCCGCGTCCACAACCTGTAATAAACAGTATTTCGCTCCCAGACCACGCAATTCTGCTCAATGGCGAACCCCAGACGAAAAACCGATCTGCTCCCGCCGTACTTTAGCTCATTCCCTGCTCCTCGCCCATACGCCGACGCTCGCCGTTATTCACCTCACCGTCTGTACCCTACTTCTGGTGCCCCTGACAGCCGCTCCTCCGTGCGATCGCCGTCGCCTCAACGCCATCGCTCCCCATCGGACCAACCCCGTCGCTTTTCCTCGCCAAACCGATGGACGGAAAACTAGTCCATGCAGCTCTTGGAAGTAGTGCTGCATTACATTCGTCCTGTCCAAATCCTCCGTTGATTCTCCTCACCAACACGAACCTAATTGAAGTAGACGGAGATAGTGTTCCGTTGACGGCATTAATTGATACTGGAGCACAAGTGTCCATAATGAGCGCTATTCTATGCCGTCGTCTCAAAAATGTTCTTACGCTGGCCATCACTCGAGCCCTACGCGTCGCCAATGGCGCCACTGTTGCCGCCAGGTGTATGTGCACTGCTCGCAAAGGAATTGCTAAGGATAGCATAATAGCTAATTTAATAGGAAATCCATAGGATAGCCCCGGCGATCTCCCTCATTCAAGCAGTTGTACGGCAAGAAATTTCAAAGCTGCCTGCTCCGTCTCCCGACCTGACGCCCAACCGGTGCCGACTGCTCCGCCTCACAGCGATCTGTATTCGCATCCCAGATACCGCAACCCTACCGAGTGGAGGACTCCGGACGACAAGCCCACTTGCTTCTGTTGCCACCGCATTGGCCACGTCGCTCGCCACTGCCGCACCTCCTGGAAGTCACCGTATTCGAGCTCCTTTCCCCGTCTTTTCGCCCATCTGCCGACCCGCGCGGTTACTCACCTCGCCGTATGCCTCCTATCTCTGACGTACTGTCGATGTCAGTCGTCCTGCTCACTCGCCATCACCTCAGCGCCGTCGGTCCCCGTCGCCCCAACCACGCCGCTATTCGTCGCTGACCAATTCTGGACCACCCCGAACGGAAAACTAGACAAAGCAGCTCTTGGAGGTAGTGCTGCATCACGTTCGTCCTGTCCAAGTACTCCATTGACGCTCCTCACCAACACGTACTTAATTGAAGTAGACGTAAATGGTGTTCCGTTGACGACATTAATTGATACCGGAGCCCAAGTGTCCATAATGAGCGCTAACCAATGTGGTCGCCTCAAAGAAGTTCTTACGCCTGCCATCACTCGAGCTGTACGCATCGCCAATGGCACCACTGTTGCCGTCAGGGGTATGTGCAGTGCTCGCATAGGAATTGCTGGCTGCCAAGTTCCAGGCCTGTTCACCGTGCCAACCAGTTGCCCTCATGACCTAACCATCGGGCTCGACCATCTGACGACGCATTCTGCCCTCATCGACTATTCCACGGGTATGCGGTGCCTCGGGCTTCCTCTTCTTTCAGACATTCATCCCGAACAACCGAACACCTTCTGCACTACAGCGTTTGTTCGCTTACCTCCAAAAGCCCTAACCTTCGTCGAATTGGCCTCAACGGCAACCGTGCATTATGACAACTATGTCGTCGCACCTATTCGTGATGTCCTCCTGGCGTGTGACATTTTTGTGCCACACTCCGTCATAACCCTTCCTGCTAATGGGATGTGTCGCCCCGTTACCAATTTTGTCTTATATGCTCTCTTTTGTTTCCTTTGCTTCTTTACGATGTAGTTTTGCCTATTTTACTTGCACAGAAGGTTCTGTGAACGGTGACTAAACCTTGGCACCTCCTTCTGTATACAGGAAACTATGTATTTCTCATATATGTAATAAATTTGACTTGAATTCGATTGCAGAACAATTAAGGAATCACAGTCATATGGGTCCAGGCCGTGCTTCTGCTCACTTACGACGATCTCTAGCATCATCAAAACAAACTTATTAGAATTACTGCATTTAAATCTTGAAGGGCATGTTAAGACCTACCAGATAATAAATGTTTCTTTTATGGCAAGTAGGGTAACGAAAATCGGCATTTGTAGCCGAGAAGAATAACAGAATGAAATTAGAAACGGTTCGGCTAAAGCTTCCTCTCAATCACAGTTTCCACTACTACTATGGCCTAAGACAGTATGGCTTTTCAATGGATATTCAGACATGCTTAAATTTGGCTTCGCTACTCTACAACGAAGGGGAGGGCCATTATACGGTGTCTTCACTTTTTGCAATCGAGAACACAAGTCAGTACTAATAACGGAAAGCGATGCACCTGTGTCAACCAAGGCTTCGATTCGGACACCTTCAACAAACACCAAACGTACATTTGACGGGCGCTTCGGAGGAGTTTCACGTTGTCCAAAGGATGCAGCTTTCCCTCCTGAAGCTGCATTATTTAGTTTTCTGGGCGGTGATCGGAGGACGAAGTAGCCGGTCCTAGAGGGCAAGAGGAGCACCGCATCGGTGATGGAGAGCGACGACGCGGGAAACGCAATAAACCTGCAGTGTTGAAGTCCTGTGGAGATGGGGGACGTCGCGGGCAATAATCGTAGTTAGAATGCCGACGTCGTGGTACAGGGCCAGAAAACTCATCCCTTTGAAACCCGTCATAGCCACGTCTTTCATCTTGCTGACACCGCTGGCAAAACCTTGAAATGTGGCCACGGATGCCGCAGTAGTAACAAACCGGTCGAGGTGGGCTCCATGCCTTGTAAGACGGAACCTCCACCACTTGTGAGACGAGGTTTAGGCAGCCAGCCACTTCGTTATTCTCTCTCCAGAGAGCCCAACCACCTGGCCCCAAAACGGTGATGATGAGTATGTACAGGTTAGAATATGAAGCGTATGAATTATGCTCACAATATATATAATGTTTAATTCTCGAATGTTCACATAACAGGAGGTTCACAAGGGATCAACCAGGTGAAGAAAAAACGTGTCCTGTCGGCTAAATTTATTTACTGTCTTCTTATGTGTAATTGTATCACGATAAATAATACAGTCGCCACAGTCCAACGTTCTTATCAATATTTGAATATATGTCCTGCTACTGGTATGCGAAAACTATGACAATCAGGCTGTGGAGCAGCATGTGCCCAAAAGCTGCCTACCCCCTTCATTGGGGCAAATCAATAAAGGACTGGTGAACTCGTCCTAACCCTATTGAAGACTCGGCCACCTTTGCTGTGCACTCGCGACACCGAGTGAGGTGCGATCTTTGCTGTCTACTGGGAAAAGTGTGGATGCCAGCCTGTCTTAGAAAATAATGGCATACGGCTAAATTAGGCGGGTTCATTTCCACCGAACAGTGCACAGGAATGCAATTGTTCTTGTTGGGAAGCCTGCACCTGCCTAGCATAAGGCGCGAATGCATCAGACAAGTAATTGCGCACAACCTAACCGATAATTCAACGCATGCACATGCAATCATCCCTCGTGTAGAGACAGAGGGAGAGAAAGAAAAAAAGTTTATTTTGATGGATTATGGATAGGGGTGGATCCCTGCTGTCGGTGAAGTTGTCAGTCCAGGGCACCAGCGGCTGTTGCCGCACTTTCGGGTCAGGCGATCAACTTTCGCTGATCCTCCAGTGCCGAGCTGGTCAGCATTATCTTCCACTGCTTGAGAGTTGCGTTTCGGTTTAGGGAGATATTAGAGATTTTTTGGCCGACCATTTTATATGACATAGGGTAGCTCTCTCTGTACAAAAAGGACAAAGGGGTTGACGAAACTTGCGGTACATCATGCGAAGGAACGTTAGATGGGGGTAGGTGTTGGTCTGGAGTTGCTTCCGGGTCGCGACTTCAGCTCTGGTCAGGGATGGGTACGCTGGCGGCATGGTTCTTCTCTAATGGTGGTAGTGCTGAATTACTTCGTAGTAAATGTGTAGTGCTCGTAGAGTGGGCTCTCCTGGCATCTCTTGCAGTGCCTGGTTGCAGTGACATCGGGCTATCAAGTGTGCCCAGTGGTTCCCGCGGATGATTTCATATCCCGGTATCCAGATTATCGTGGTACAGGGTATTTCGTTGAGGCGTTTGAGGATATCACATGCGACTTTATGCATATGGCCGTTCGCGTCGTCTCGGCATGTTGATTGACAATCTGTAAGAACGAATCCTGGATCAGGCAAACTGGCTTATATAGCAATGCATTGAGAGCCGCAATAATAGTGTCAGCGAGCACGTTTCTGGTCAGTGCCATCAAGCAATAAATTCGAACACTCTAAATACATATATGTGGTCGACTGGTAGGCATCTTGCTGACATAGTACCATATATTATTCAATGGTGAGAATATTGTAGTATAAATACTAAGTTGTTCCAACACCACAAATCTTTCAGGAGATAAATAAGAACTCGCTAAAGCAGTGAAGGATATCCATGAGAGTGCTTACGCACTTAGAGCATGTGTAATGAATCAGGATGAATTGCATTTTCTTGGCGTGACAGCGACCATGTGATGCCGGCACGCAACGACTAAAAGACAGGCCAGCCAAGATCAGAGATCAAGTCTTATTTACTTTATATATTACCACCTACAGGCGATAATAAACGAAAAATATAACTGTTCTATAGCGGGCACAGACGCATCGTCCTTTGGGCACATTCTAGCGTAGTGACACCTGATCTTGCAATAGACTCCTTTAAGCTATCATACATGTATTATGTTCAGATTAAAAATACCTGGATCCGAAGAGGCCGCCATTAGAATCTGAACCTGGCAACGTTTAACGCTGGAACTTTCTCTAGTGAGGTGAGCCCACCAGTGCTATTGGAGAAATTAGAGGGCAGTAAATGGGATATAATAGGACTCACTGCAGTTAGGAGAACAAAGAAGCATATGGAGTGCTAAAAAGCGGACACGTCCTGTGCTACCGGGGCTTAGCGGAGAGATCAGAACTAGGAGCGGATTCCTGATTAATAAGGGTATAGCTGGTAACATACAGGAACTCTATAGCATTAACGAGAGGGTGGCATGTCTTGTTGTGAAACTCCATACGAGGTACAAATTCAAGTTCGTACAGGTCCCCGCCCCTACATCCATTCATGATGACCAGGAAGTCAAAAGCTTCTATGAAGACGTGGAATCGGCGATGGGTAAACTCAAAACAATATAGACTATACTGATGGGCGACTTCAATGCCAGGGTAGGCAAGAAGCAGGCTGCAGACAAATCAGTGGGGGAATATGACATAGGCTATAGGAATATGAGGGGAGAATTATTAGTAGAGTTTGCAGAACGAAATAATATGCAGATAATGAATACCTTCTTCTATAAGCGGGATAGTTGAAAGTGGATGTGGAGGAGCCCGAATGGCGAGACTAGAAATGAAATAGACTTTGTACTCTGCGCTCACGCTGGCATCACACAAGATGCGGACGTGCTCGGCAAGGTGCGCGGCAGTGACCATAGTATGGTAAGAACTCGAATTAGCCTAGACTTCAGGAGGGAACGGAAGAAACTGGTGCATAAGAAGCCGATCAATGAGTTAGCGGTAAGAGGGAAAATGTAGAATTCCGGATCGAGCTACAGAACAGGTGTTCGGATTGACCTCAGGAAGAGGACCTTAGTTTAGAACCAATGAATTACAATCTTATGGGCATCATTGAGGAGTGTGCAATAGAAGTCGGTGGTAACTCCATTAGACAGGATACCAGTAAGCTATCTCAGGAGGCGAAAGATATTATCAAGAAACGCCAATGTATGAAAGCCTCTAACCCTACAGCTAGAATAAAACTGGCTGAACTTTCCAAGTTAATCAATAGGCGTAAGACAGCTGACATAAGGAAGTAAAATATGGATACAATTTAACATGCTCTCACGAACGGACGGAGCCTAAAGACAGTCAAGAAGAAACTAGGAATAGGCAAGAATCAGCTGTATGCGTTAAGAGACAATGCCGGCAATATCATTGCTAATTTGGATGAAATAGTTCAAGAGGCTGAGAAGTTCTATAGAGATTTATGCAATACATGTGGTACACACCACGATAATGGAACAGAGAATAGTCTAGAGGAATTTGAAATCCCACAAGTAACGCCGAAAGAAGTAAAGAAAGCCTTGGGAGCTATGCAAAGGGGGAAGGCAGCTGGGGAGGTTCAGGTGACAGCAGATTTGTTGAAGGATGGTGGGCACATTGTTCTAGAAAAACTGGACACGCTGTATACGCAATGCCTCATGACCTTGAGCGTACCAGAATCTTGGGAGAGCGCTAACATATTCCTTATCCATAGCAAAGGGGACGCCAAAGACTTGAAAAATTATAGACTGGTCAGCTTACTGTCCGTTGCCTACAAAGTATTTACTAAGGTAATCGCAAATACAATCAGGATCACCTTACACTTCTGTCAACCAAAGTACCAGGCACGATTCCGTAAAGGCTACTCAACAGTAGACGATATTCACACTATCAGGTGACAGAGAAATGTGTGGAATATAACCAACCCTTATATATAGCTTTCATTGGTTTCGAGATAGTGTTTGATTCAGTCAAATCCTAAGCAGTCACGGAGGCATTACGGAATGAGGGAGTAGACGAGCCGTATTTAAAAATGCTGAATGATTGAATGATATCTTTAGCGGCTCCACAGCCACCGTAGTCCCACAGCCACTATAGTCCTCCATAAAGAAAGCAACAAAATCCCAATAAAGAAAGGCGTCAGGCAGGGAGATACGGTCTCTCCAATGCTGTTCACAGCGTGTTTACAGGAAGCATTCAGAGACCTGGATTGGGAAGAATTGGGTATAAGAGTTTATGGACAGACAGACAGACAGACAGACAGACAGACGGACGGACGGACGGACGGACGGACGGACGGACGGACGGACGGACGGACGGACGGACGATGAACTTTATTTGATCCTGAGGATCTTGAGCAGGGGCCCCTATCGGGTACCCGCGGAAGCCGCTGGCCGCGTCCAAATCGGGCCAGGAATCCCGTGATGTGATCCGCCCTTTGTCGGGCCGTCTGGATTGCCTCTAGATGTGTCTGGAGCGATGAGCTCTGGAAAGCCTCTTCCCAGTCGGCTTCACTGGATAGAGGGCTGTTAGATAACGCGGGGCATAGCCAGAGCATGTGCGCTAAGGAACAATAAATCACCTTACAGTCCAGACAGCTTGAATCGACGTTTGTGTAGATACGGCTGAGAAAGCCCAGCGAGGGGAATGAGCCCGTCTGGAGCATTCTAAATGAAACTGACTGAGACCTGTCTAACTTCAGATGAGGAAGAGGATAGGCCCTACTACTAAGCCGATAGTGAGATGTTATCTCGTGAAAAGTAAGAGTTAATGGAGAATACCTTAATAACTTGCCATTCGCTGATGATATTGCCATGCTTAGTAACTCGGGGGGCCAATTGCAATGGCTGCTCACTGACCTGGAGAGGCAATGCAGAAGGGTGGTTCGAAAAATTAATCTGCAGAAAACTAAAGTTTTGCTTAACAGTCTCTGAAGAGAACAGCAGTTTACGATAGGTAGCGAGGCACTTGAAGTGGTAAGGGAATACGTCTACTTAGGGCACCACGGATCCGGATTATGACACTGAAATAATAATAAGAAGAAGAATAGGCTGGGGTGCGTTTGGCAGGCATCCTCAGATCGTGAACAGCAGGTTTCTATTATCCCTCAATAGAAAAGTGTATAACAGCTGTGTCTTACCAGTACTTCCGTACGGGGCAGGAACCTGGAGTCTTACGAAAAGGGTTCTACTTAAATTGAGGATGACGCAAAGAATTATGTAAGAAGAATGATGGGTGTAACGTTAAGGGATAACAAAAAAGCTGAATGTGTGAGGGAACAAACGCGAGTAAATGACATCTTAGTTGAACTCAAGAAAATGTAATGGGCATGGGCAGGATATGTAATGAAGAGGGAAGATAACCGATGGTCATTAAGGGTTACGGGCTAGATTCCAAGGGAAGTGAAGCGTAGCAGGGGCGGTAGAAAGTTAGGTGGGCAGATGAGATTAAGGAGTTTGCAGGGACAACATGGCCACAATTAGTACATGACTAGCCTGATGATGATGATGATGATGATGATGATGATGATGATGATGATGATGATGATGATGACATGTATTATATGGTGCATCGTGATGGAGTTTGCTTTCTCTGTGCACATTCCTTCTTGCTCGCAAAATATAGTAGTGAGCCAGTAGGAATGGTTTGTTGTTGCTAAGTGACAACGAGACGTCAGCACTCAACTTTAAATTTACGTCAAAGGTTGTGTACGGCTCCGGAAAGTGCTGCAAACCCTGTTGCTTCACGCTCCGGATGTCAATGAACGTTAAGCAGCCCCTGTTTTAACCCATTGACTTGTGAAGAACGAAGCTGCACCTCGAAAGAAACGTCTTTCGAAAGTATTGTCGTACGGTTTTGGAATGTCATGGAACGAACTTTGGCTTGTCTAGGCGGCTGACCATAAAAACGCTTTGTTCTGAAGCCCATTTGGTCATGTCACATCGATTTTTGAAAAGAACTGCATTTACCAATGTGTTAAATCTAAACCTTAAAAAATAACTAACAACCCAATTTTTGCGCACAAATTTTAACGTCTACAAAGTGCAACAACATAAAAGAAACGAGCTCTGTGTGAAGTATAAACCACTGCTTTTTTTCTGATATTCAACGCTCTCTATGGCAGTGGCGCTTGAGCACACAATGCTGAGACGCTAGCGATGTTTTCTGGGTAACAAGCGCGTACTGTTCTCTGTACTCACCCAAGAAAAGGTGAGCTGTTTTCTTCTATTTATCACCTACGCCTTGGTTTTCCCCTTGTCCTTATTCTCACAATAGGTTCTTTAACGCTGCATAGAGACCTCAAGCAGGGAATCAACTAGGGCTGTGGACCGGGACGTTTCTCACCCTTTTATTGTCCGCTCCACTGCAACGTATATTTATATTTCTGTAGGATAACTGGCTCCCTAGAGCATCTTCCGGGGTTGAAAGCAGAACTCGGCGCAGGCGAACCGAGCAGGCATAATTCTATCTTATAACTCATCACGCATAACTCTATAATATAGTTCCTGATTATATTTCGTACTCTTTATTTGGGATAATACTCAACGCATATCCACCATATTTCACTGTTTGCGGAGGCAGGAATACATGGCCTCGGCGCTCTACTTGTCATGGTCGCTGATATTATAGGAACCATCCCACATTATCACAGATTTAGGAACCATCACTGACATTATCGTTGCCTGACATTAAAAACCAAAGGCCTTAAGTGGATTGTTGCAATGACTCACCCCCTTAAAGCGGTGTGTTGTAGAGTGGTACAAAAGTTGACGTCATCAGCAATGGCTCGTACTCCCGTAAGCAGGCTTATATGGACAGGCTCATGCATTCATTTTTTTTTTTAATGCGAGGATAAATGCCTCAGGGCATACAAGGGTATGTGATGGGGGTGAATAAGGATGATTAAATGAATGAAAGAAGATTTGCTGACTTAATGAAGTCCAAGAGGGACCGATAATGCGGTCCCTGCGTCCAAGCAGTGTAATGGCTCAGATTATGCAGCGAGAGTCCCGCTGCTGCGAGGTGCCGGAGCCTCGTCGGTTTGAGTGCAGGGCAAACCCACAGCAGGTGGTGGATGTCGGCTTCAACATTTCTCGACTTGCAGAGTGGACACTCAGGACGAGGATATAGCGGGCGAAAGTGCGGCCACTTCCTAGTCACGGCAGGAGTGAGGGCTACCCCGACCCGGATCCTCCGAAGCGCAACCTCCTCTGCACGGGTAAGACCGCGGGGGAGGTTTACCGCACACGGAGGTATGAGAGCACGTGTGCGGCGCCGGAGGTGCTCCTTTCTTGTTAAAAGGAGGGTGGCATCATCTAGGTGAAAGAGTTGAGGCAGTGACGATGGAGAGGTCGCTAGACGGGTCGCAGAATCCGCACGGCTTTGGAAGCTTAGAAGGTCGCGTGGGATCCACTCGACAGATATTGGCTGCGGGATGCGTGCCGCCAGAAGATGGATCTCTTGGCATATGTCAGGGCTGCGACTGACGCGTCGCAGAAGCCGCGTCGCCTGGAGGGCATCAGTGCGGATGACGATGCGGGCCGTGGGGACCATGGGAAAGGCGGCTACAGAGCACAACGCTTCTCGGATAGCAAGGAGCTCAGCACAAAAGGAGGACGGAGGTTCTTGGACTTCAAACCGGGTCGTCTTATTAAGGGCAGGTGCGCATGGGCAATAAATTGCAGTGGTTGTTTCACAGCCCTTAATGCTTGCATCCACGTAAAGGACGATGGAGCCAAGCGGCAGGTGGGCATCTTGAGCTACAATTCGGTCACGAAGCGACGCCGCCGCGTGAGTTGATGTCGGGCGATGTATATCAGTTGGCTTGTTATCACTCAGTTGTACAAAACTCCAGGGAGGAAGAACTGGCGATGGTGGTGGTAGAAGCGAGTTCGAGAAAGCGTAAGCCCTGAGAGCACACGGTGCGTGTTAAAGGCTGGTCTTAAGCTTGCGAGCATCACGTCGCTGCTGCACCAGCTCATCTAGTGTGTTGAGCTGTGCATTTTCTTGGAGAGCCACGATCGGGGTGATGCGGGGAAGGCAAGCGATGACCCTCATTGCCTCGCGATTAACAGCCTCAAGGCGATCCCATTGTGCCCTCGTCAAATGCTGGAATTGGGCTTGATAAATAAGGCGTGGTTGCACTACCGCCTTCACCAATTGTCGCGCAACATATGAGCGGGCGCCGCCCATTTTAGGAGCAATGCGCCTAATCAGACCCAACGTCTGAATTGCCTGCTTTTTAGCGCTGGAGAGCCAAGCAGTTCCGGTTCCCGACTCGTGTACCATCAGACCCAGAATTTTTATAGTTGAACATTGTTGAAGAGGGGTTCCGGACAGATGAAGACGAATGGGTGTTCCAGAGAGTTTACGCCGGCCCCAGCGATTGGCGACTGACATGTAAGCAGATTTGCTGACGGAAAGCCTAAGGCCGACCGAAGAGGCGTAAGTCGCCGTGATATCTAAAGCTGATTGAAGGGCAGCGGCTTGAGTCTGCAGGTCCTGATGAGTGCTCCATACCGTGATGTCATTAGCGTACAACAAGAACTTTATGTCGGGTACATCGTGCAAGCGCCATGCAAGCGGGATGAAAGCAATATTGAATAACGTAGGTGACAATACAGATCCCTGGGGTACGCCACGAAGAGGGACAAATGAGCCGACGGCGTTACCACTGAGGCGAATCGCAAAATGTCGGTCTTCAAGGAAAGATTTCACAAAATTCCGTACTCTAGGGGGAAAATGCAGCATGTCAATTGAAGCCAAGATGGCAGCATGACTGATGTTATCGTACGCCTTTTCGACGTCCATAGCGAGGACAGTACGGACACTGTGGCTACGAGTTGACGATAAAACCGAGGATGCCAAGACAGCCAGCCCATCTTCAGTACCTATGGATGGACGGAAGCCAATTTGAGCAGGGTGGTAGAAACCGTGGTGCTCTAGCCACCACGACATTCGTGTGGCTAGCATTTTCTCAGCAAGCTTGCACAACGTTGACGTTAGGGAAATGGGTCGGAAGTTGCCAAGGTCAGTCGGCGGCTTGCTTGGTTTCGGAATCGGGATCACAATAGCTGACTTCCAGCCTGGAGGGACAACGCCATCTAGCCATACCTTGTTAATGGGGTCGAGGAGTTGAGGCAGCACAGCGGAACTCAGGTTCTTGTAGGCCTCATAAGTTATAGAGTCTGGACCTGGTGCTGTCTTGCGACTGGTACCATCTATCGCTGCAAGCAACTCAGGCATGGTGAAAGAGCTTGCAATCCCCTCGGAGTCTGCTGTAGATGGTAACCTGTCGATATGTGTCGGAATGCCTGCCAAGGGAGCACCATTGGCTGTTTGAGGCAACACGTCGTACTGCGGGAAAAACTTCCGGGCTGCTTCTCTGGCGAAATCATCCGGCGACAAGCCAGCAGCGAAGCAGGCTGTGGCTGCCGCGTCTGGACGGCGGCCACCGTGTTCCATGGCACGGAAGGTTCGCCAGAGAGAAGCATTCGATGTCTTGGATGAAAAACGCTCACACCACGTATGCCAGTGCCTCCGCGAGAGGTCGCGTTCATATCTGCGGGCCTTAGCAGTAAGGAAATTCAGTCTTGTACGTGCTTGTGCAGAAGTG
This sequence comes from Dermacentor andersoni, assembly GCF_023375885.2. Classification (NCBI taxonomy): domain Eukaryota; kingdom Metazoa; phylum Arthropoda; class Arachnida; order Ixodida; family Ixodidae; genus Dermacentor; species Dermacentor andersoni. Next base: position 95,624,154 of record NC_092821.1, read on the forward strand.
GGGTCTCGGGATGCTGCCAGCTCAGCTTGTCTGCGAGCAGCCCACAAGTTGAGCAGGCCGATATCCGGTGCCGGTCGATCGACGTCTACCCAGCTGATGGTTGTGGCTTCATTGAGCGCGCTTTGTATGCGGTCAACAAGTAGTGGTGGAGTCCACAGAGGTATCTTGGAGAACGGTGCGAAATTTGTCCCAGTTGACCACAGAACACTTGCGGCGCAATCGGCGGGCCTGCGACGGATGAAGGCCGATGATGATAGGGTGATGGTCACTACCCCAGCAGTCGGGCTCCAGGTGCCAAGAGGGAGAGCCGGGACCCGACCACCACGTAAGATCCGGTGCGTATGTTGTACGTCGAGCTTGAGGCACAGCTCGCGTTGCTGAATCGGGATGGTTCAGTAGTACAAACAACGCATCCGCGAAGGCGTCCCGCACACGCCTACCTCGAGGGCTAGAAGTAGGGTACCCCCAATCTGGGTGAGGGGCGTTGAAATCACCACCAACTAAAATAGGACACGCTGGGTATTGGCGACGGACATTCACCAACCAGCCCAGATTAATTCTTGAAGAAGAGCCACCGGCTAGTCTTATGTAGTATGACACTACCACAACAGTTGCCTTGGGTAACTTCACAGCTACTGCCACTACCTCCTGATATGAGTTACACCAGTTTTCAAGAGAAAGGGAGACCTGAGGATAGCGCGTATCCACATACACTGCCGCCTTTCCTGGAGGGGCAGCTGTGTGCACGCGATGGTCACTCATCGAAGGAGACACGTATCCACTGAAGCCCGGAATGGCAGGCAAGGCGTTGGTCTCCTGTAGTAACAGGGCCCACACCTGCAACTTGTTCATACGTAGACGGGATTTAAGCACCCCCACTTTCGTGGAGAGCCCTCTACAGTTCCATTGAAGCACGCCACAAACACCTGTGCCCGCCATTTTGATTACGAGTCCAGACGTTGCAAAATCACAGATGTCAGGTTGGATAACTGGCTGACCATGAACCGCAAAAGGGACGTTGTAGAGTTATCCGGCAACGGAGCTGAAGATCTGGTAGACTCTGCGACCGATACAGCGGGGCGTGACAGAGACGATGATGCAGCGGAATCGATACTTGTAGTGGTGTGAGATTCCACTGCACGTCGCCGACGCGCAAGGAGTTCACGGTGTTGTCGGAGCTTGGATACCTCCGCTAAAAGGCGGGCAATTTGATTGTCAACTGCTGCCATATCATCACGCGGATGTTCCGGCCCGCACTGCTTCTGTATAACCAGCGGGCGACGGCGGTCTTTGCGAACTTTGTCACTGTAAGTCTGTTGGGAATGGGGTGCAGGCGGGTCGGGCTCGGAAAGCTCTGGCCAGTCGTCGTCATCCCACTGGAGCGCCGCAAATCTGTTAGATGTCAGCACTGGTTGTGTTGCAGCATGCTGAGGCCATTGTTTAGGAATCCCGCGACGAACCTTCTGAGTGGCCTTTTGCTTTGTGGGACAAGTTGGAGAAGTGATCTCGTGGTCGTCGGTCTTGCAGAGTCCACATCGATAAGACACTGCGCCAGCTAATACAGCTTCATCTGGCGCTGTAAATGGACAGGATCGGCGCATGTGGCCCGGTCGGAAACATTTGTAACAATAGACGACACTGGGTTTATATGGCCGAGGTCGTAGAATGCAGCCATAATAGTACAGGCGGCCTGGGGGAGTTGGTGGGCCCTGCAAGGTGACGATGCAAGAGCGCCCCTTGCCCATGTAACGCGCTTGAATGACACGGTGAGTAGGACAATAGAGCTCACGCTGGAGAGCAGTCTGGTCCTCGCCAACGTCAACGTTGTAAACGACACAGCGCTGTAGATCCGAGCCCTCTACCAGGTACACCTGGACCGGCACGGTGACCTCGCTCGTTATCGAGAGACGTTGAAGCGTTTGCAAACGCTCGACAGCAGCCAATGTCGGCAGCCACACAGCGATGGTATTTGACTTCTTCCGGGCCGTGAAGCCGCGGAAGCCTGTGGTGCCAAGACAAGCGTCTAGGTTCGCCTGAATAATCCTGTTCGGAATCTCCGTGAGGCTTGTGGGGGCCAGAGCTTTAATGGTTGCTTTATAGCAAACTGAGCCCGGTGTCGACACAACTGGGTGGTCAGTCGTTAGACAGGAACGCTTGCCTTGGGAGCCGCTGTTGGCCGAACACGAATCTGGTGCAGATTGCTCCGAAGGACGCTTCTGAGAACCACGGGGGGCCGACGGCACAGATGGTAGCGCAGAAGACAAGTCCATAGGAGTACTCGTTTCATCATGCACAACAACTGGAGTCCCATTCCCGATCGGTGTCTGGGAAGCCATCGCCGGGCTCCGCCCTGAGGGCAGATCACTCACGGTCTGATGTGCATTTTGGGAAGGCGATGGGTGGGCTGTAGCCGAAGGACTTGGAGCAGGAACCAGGAGCTGGGATCCAGGCTCAGGTGTCAATTGTGCGGCCGGTAACGCCGTCGTGACGAGCGGCGCCGGCGAATCTACCGCCGCCAGCGCGTCACCGGAGGCACTAGGCCTAGTCCCAGTGTACAACTCAGCTGCAGGGCCGATGGGGTGACATTCGCTGAATGTCAAAAAACCGGACTGCGCATGAGCATCCGGGGCGTCCTCAGATGTCTTGGGGTCCAATCTCTTGATGTATGGAACGTATTTACGCGGAAGGCGAGATTTTTCACAGGAGCGGTGAGCAGCCACCTTAGCAGGGAAACTTCGTCGTCCATGCATTCATTGAAATTACTCATTCAACACAAAACAGCATACGTTTCAATAAAGAACAAGATCAAAAAAAAGCATCAGAGCCATAAATAAAGCGCCAAATATCGCCCTCTGAAGTACGCTATGGGCGAGGATGCTCGCCAAGCAAAAAACGAGGTGCGCCGTACTTAGCAATGGGACCAAGGCGTTAGACCGCGATTCCTGCTTTCCTCTGCTCAGAGCAGCAACGCAAATTCGAAGCGAAACGCCGTTGGCGCGAGTCTGACCACGGCATACAAGCGCGCGAATCCGCAGGTAAGCGCCGAAAGATGAGAGGAACAAGACGAACTGCGAAAGCAGCAACGAAAGGATGCGAGATACCAACGCAGAGAGGAGTCAGAAGGGCGCAGTCAGCGACTTGCCACACGTTTACTTCACACTGCGCCTTGTTACGTGTTGAAAGAAGCCTGACCCCTCGGATCGCATAACTTATTGCATTGACATATGGGCAGCAGTCTTTCGCCTTCACGTGTTACACGCTGGCGAACTTTGTATTGCGAAAATGTCAGAAATTGGAACACGAAAATCAGGCCTACCACCATTTAATATTGTTTTGGGTGTACGTAACCGCAATGATGTGACCGTGTTTTGGGCGAAGTGGTGAGCATTGTTCGGCCGTTGACGCTATCAAAACCAAATGAAAAGCGGAAGAAAAGCGTAAGACGAAGACATTTAATTCACAATTTGCGAGCGGTCCACCAAGGGGGGGCCTCTGCACTATAACTATGGCAATAATTAATGTGCGGCAGGGGAAAAGAGGATTTCACATCCGTAGTACATTATTCAAATCCTTCATCCCTGTTTTCTCACACGTAGGCCAGCTGTGTCGCAGAACGGCCTTTCAGCGCAGGTGCTGACGTCATTAGAATGAAAACGCAGATCGTCCAAGAAATCGTTTTTAAAGTCAGCTCTATCCGAGAGGAGCCAAGTGCCTGTTTAAATTTGACATTTCGCTTAGCTTCACAAAGTATACTGCTCAAATTTTGAACTGTGTTTTCTCCGTGCTATTCCTACCATTATTAAGATATCCTAAAGTAACGATATTCTTTTCTCAGTGATTTGTAACCTACATAGTTAGGCTACGAATTCGAGCACGTTCATGTTGTACTGAGCGAATATTTCGCCTAGTAATTGGTATGTTCTCTTAGGTAATTTCTAAGAGGACCTTGTACAGGTTTTCCTGATATGGCTTGAGGCGGACAACGTGTACAATGCCAGCGCGGGGATTAGCAGATGGAGACAAAGACAGCAATGAAGTGATTCCTTAAGTGACATCGGTCACAGACAGTGCGGGCCGACGTACGGGAGGGGCAGCTTACCGGAATAGCTGACGCGTCGTACTTGTGATTACAGCAACACAAGCGAAGAAATAGAAAAATAGGGGACCCTTTAGTGGCTTCTGTAACGGATTGCAGGTAGATCTGCAAGTCGTAAAACCATGTACATCATCCCCACTCTAGTAGCAGGCGGATACGTTCATTGCCTCCCTATGTGTAAGTTTTTGATTGAGGTGTTCCGTCAAGCTATGTGTCAGTGCAAGTTAGGTTGTAGTAAATTGGTTTTGCCTCGAGCTAGACTTTATTGTGTCATTGATCACTCTTAAAACGAACCGACTACGCCGGTGTGTTAGTAGTTCTTGAGGAGACACATGGGGAAGTATGAGGTTTTTCAGCAATAATTCTTCAGCGACGGCTGCACAGCTAGTGGGAAATGCAGGAGTATCGCGAACACCATCGCAGATTCTCTGACGGTGGCGACCAACTTGCTTCTATTTGGTGGATTGAAGAGCCCCTAAAGTAGGTCTAAAGTTACACTGACGAATAGTTTGTACGAAACGTCGGGAGGTTCAACATGACCAGCAGGCCGGAGCCTTGGCTTTTTTCTAGGCTGATAGAGTGCTTTCGTATTTTGTAAAATACGTTGTAAATAATGAATGAATGAATGAATGAATGAATGAATGAAGTCACACAAGCGGGATATCGTAACGACCCGCCGAGCACGATATTCAAGGCTAATAATGACTGTGCCGATCGCGCTCACTGTGGGAATCGATGTTGTGCGTAGCATTTTGCAGCTACCTCGCTATCCAGCATACCTTGGGTTTCCGCAAACCATTACCAGGATAACGAACATATTTATGCAAATCGAGTAATTGCGTGTTGTGTGTATAGGGTGCGTACGCGTATGACGACAGCAACAAGCTGAAGACCTTTGATTACTTTTGAAGACCTGATGAAGACCGATGAAGACGTTTGATGGGAGCTTAGAACATGAGAATTACCTGGTTTTACATGAGTACTGTAAAGCGTAAACGAGAGAAAGAAAGATTGCGACTTCATCAGGAACTACGCGTTTTACATTCGTGCCTGATTATCCATATTTCATGTGGCGCATGCTAGAACGACGATGTCAACTGCACTCCTGCGAAGAAACGTTCGAACATAAATAGCTCGTGTGATTGTGAAATCTTTGGTGCCTTGCGATTCCTACGTAGCATGGAAAACTGCGAAGAATGTACGGGAAAATGTTGGATAGTGCAGGCTGACGCGGTGTCTCAAAGCACGAGCTGTCACAGTGAAAGAGGACAAGGAACTGGCACATGGCGCTCGTGCATGTGCTCGCGACAACGTTTCTTAACAATGAAGGGAATACTACTCGGGTGGTGCTTCTGCACGTGCACTCTTTCGCGAAGTAGTCCGGTGTCGCGCTTGTTTCGATATTAGCTATGATGTAAGCGGCGCGACACTTGACACGGAGCTAAAAAAAGAAGCGAAAAGGACGAGCGCTGACATTCAATTGGCGTTTATTCCAAAAGAAGCATGGACATCTAACGTCACGCAATTGATAACAACCACAGACGAATGTGGTTGCACAAAACCACCACAAATCAATCATGATCACGTGCGCGAGGTCATATATTCATGCCTCTTTCTAGCAAACGCCAAATGAAAGTCGGCGCTTGTCCTTGTCGCTTCTTTTTGTGATCCGTATCAACTCTCGCACTGCGATAGCAGTTATATGGACAATGTAGGCGCATATCTGTTGTCGGCGGTGGTGTGGGCATCGCCGTGAGTTCCCGTATGAGTGATAGCGTGTGAGGGCGATCCCACGAACGCGGTTCAATCTCCCAAGCCCGAGCGAGGAACGCGGCCCGGATGCCTGCCCTCTCCTTTGGCGAGGGATGCAGGGACGTGCGGCGAGGTGGAAGGGGCGTTCTTCTCCGGCAGCTTCTAGAATGTTTCGATTTCCCTCGCGGGTTGCAGAATCAAACCGCTTTCCTTTATTAAGTTCACTATCATCATCATTATTATTATCATCATCATCATTATAGATGTTTTCGTCACCCACCGCTCCGTACAGAGGGGAGACAACAGCGGCGTCTTCTACTGCGTTGGCCGCACGAATCGCGGACGCCCTAGTAGGCGCCTTCGGCGGACGCCGTAGGGAAGCGTTGCCGGCGCTCGTGTGTCTTGAAAGCAATCTGCGACTTGGCCAAAGTGCGCGCCCACCCGCACCTCATATTCAAAGCGATCTGCGACGTAGGCAAATTGCGCGTAGTGCCGGTAGCTTGGTATGCGCTGTGGTTACTACGTTTCGTTCGCGTTGAAGTCCAGATGCATGGCAGTCAATTGGCTCGCGCCTCCTGCCCCGATTTCTCACCCCAGAATTTTCACAGCGAGTTCCCGCATTCATCGAGGTAGATATATCCACGTTTACATGCACACTGTGCAGGTTAAATTACTCAAAATACGTTGACATGCTAGTTGGTTGAATCCCTGATAGAATGTGTAATCGCGACTGAACAAGAGCGTAGAAAGAAGCAGACACACAAAGAGAGCGCTGTCTCTGTGTGTCTGTTTCTATCTACTTCCTAATTGAGTCACGCTTACACATTCTATCATTGTCAATTTAGTTACTAAGCGAATGTTTACCAGTTTAAACGGCAGAAAAAATGCCATCCTTACTTCGTGCAGATATCTACTAATTTGAAATCGCAATCGGGGCTTCACCTTTCGGGCGGAAGTATGAATTGTTTTATCGTCATTGAATACCAAATAGCACGGCAATAGCTTGTACACATACCTCTGTGCTGGCCTTTCAAAACAGTCACCAGGATGAACATCAAATGAAAGGCTCCTTCCTAGTCTTATTGAGCTGTATATAGCGACCTTTGGGGAACTAACATAAATCGAGGTGCAACGTGATAGAAAGTCTCAACCGCGAGTATACAAAAACACCATTCTAGCATTTTCTCCACGTTGACCTTTTGATTTTGTCGCATATTTTCTAGGCATTCGGTGAGTGTCCGCTGCCGGGAGAGGCTTTCCTACATCAGGGGATATCAAAATAGGCTGATCATGATGATGATGTTGATGTTGAAGTGTCGTCATAGATGTTATTTTCTATTGTTACTCTATGTTTTTGCTCTGCTGTGGCACTACTCTTGTTCCTTGGAATCGCGCCGCGCGAAGCATTTTTCTTAGGCAGAAAAACTGTGAGATTATTTATCATTTATTATGCCCTCTTTCTACGCGCGGTAATAATTTTATTTCACAGGCATTGGTACGAGCGCCCTATTCGCACTCAGTTTCTGAATTCTTCTTAGGATTGCTCTGTTTCCCCTCAAACTCATTGTTTTTACAAAATAATTGGGGAATTTGGTAAAGAATTACCGCTTTCCAAAAACTGATGACCATCCATTACGAGTAAACGCTATTGTCACGTGGTCGTGACGTCAAAGAAAACAGTAGCAATACGGTGAAAGGCAAGAACTAGCTTTTATTGGGCGAACCTGTGCCCACAAAACAGGCTACACTTAAAGCACAACGAGAGCGGCGAACACAGTCGGCGATCGTCGTAAATCTGATCAGCGGGTCAAGCGCGTCGGCTTTTATAGAGCAGTCGTCGAATGTTCCAGACTAATCGTTCGGACCCGCGTGCCTCCCACAAAGTTCTACACCATTCGCGTTACGCGATGAAATCAGATGACACAAGGTTCGGCGACAACAGAAAGCCGGGTAGAAGCATCGTTAACTTTCCAGAAACTTCGGATACATGCAGGCGCGTTCCGCGCTGCGCGATTACAGTTGTTAAGCGGTGAAACGTGGTCCCCCGATAAAGATAAGTACACGTGTCACTATCTTGCAATGCCCGCCATTATCATCTCGCCTAAATGTTGTTTTGTATCCTGCGAACGAGCTCCTCTGATGAAAGCTACTTTAGTTCCTTTCTTGAGTTTTTTTACGCTTCTTCATCACCTCGTCGTGGCGATAAATGCGGCCTGTTTCTCACGACCTTAAAAAATCAAGGCGCCACAAAAAAAATTGCTTTTCGAACTTTCGCATTCCCTGTACTTCTTTGTTTTCCACAGTCGCGACCCCATCCAGAGATACTAAGAGGCAAAAATAATGATAATATTTTATATTTCCAAGCGCAGAAAGCCACGTAAGCTGGTAAGCACTGATGTTTCATAAGTTTATGTATAGAACACACCGGCGAAAAATTTTTTTTGTACCTGGTTTCAATGTTTCTTGTTTCAAACAATCAACAATATTATTCATCATCAGCGCCGATGACGCAAGTACCCAAAAGATGAAAACAGTAAATTAAAAAAGTACGTGCACAATGATTCTGCGTCGTCCCCTACTTTAGTTAGTAGAAATTTCTTATGACGGGAAGAAGTCAACGTAAAATACGTTGTGTAAGCTGTTCGCGTTTCACGCAGTGAAGGCAAACCGACAGTTGTCTGACTCAAAATGGCGTTGAGCATTACTGCAACATTCATGAAAAAGAAAAAACAGACAATCTATTAGACCTGCCCACTACTGAGGCATTGTCAATGCAGCGCAGTTACTGCGTGCAATACCTATTAACCCTGCGAAATTTCGTTAGTCTTCACAAATCTACTTATTCAAAGTTACTTTACCGGCTTCAGCCAAAGCGCGCATTTAGAGTTGTTTGGGTTATTACGCGCAACACGCCCCGAAAGACAATAGGGACAACACAAAGTATCGATCTATATATATATATATATATATATATATATATACATAGATATACATATATATATATATATATATATATATATATATATATATATATATATATATATTGCTCAAATGTTCAGATAACGGGAGTTTCAAAAGGGATCAACCAGGTGAAGAAAAAACCTGTGCAGTCGACTACACTTATTTGCCGTCTTGCTACGTGTCATTTCTATTAGGTTAATTAAAACAGTCGTCCCACTCCGACGTCTCTACCGTAAGGTGTATTGACCTCGCGCTTTCGAGTGTGCACAATGGTGTCCGCGGACGACTTCGCGTCCCCGCATACTGATTATCGTGGTGCACGGTATTTTGCTTAGGCGGTTGAATATATCGCAGGCTAATTTATGCAGATGACCGTTCGCGTCGAATCGTCACGCTGATTGGCAATCTGTAAGGATCAATGCTAGATTCGGCCGACTTGCTTAAAGAGCAAGGCATTGGGAGCTGCAATAACCGTGTCAGCTAGCACTTTTCTCGTCATTGCCATCAAGAAATAAATCCGAGCACTAAAGATACAAATATATGTTCGACTCTTAGGCATCTCAAGAGTTCAGACTTACTGACAAAGTACCACATATTATTGAATGGTTAGAATGGTGAAGTATAAATACTAAGTTGTCGGACACTACAAATATTACAGATGTTAAATAAAAACTCATTAAACCAGTGAAGGACATTCATGAGTCTGCTTACTAGCTTAGAGCATGAGTAATAAATAACGATGAATTGCATTTTTTTGGCGTGACTGCGCACGTGATGCCTGCAAGCGCCGACTGAAAGACAGGACAGCCAAGATGCCAGAGCAAGTCTTATTTATTTCATTTATTACCACCTTGAGGTGGCGATAAACATAAAATATTAAATAGCTACCGCGTAGCATGTACTGAAGCATCACATCTTGGGCGTATCTTCGGCATTGAGACACCTGTGCTTTCGAAAGGCTCCGGTTAGGCTAACATATCATATGGCGCTTCGTGATGGAGGTTACTCTATGTGTGCGAATTCCTTGTTTTGCTGTGATTCACGTGGTGTGCAACAGCCTGCCGTGCTCGGTGGTTGTTTTAAACCACTGCTGCCGCAGTTTTGAGCTCGTACTCCAGATAAATATTAGGGAATGTTTAACTTCGTGATAAAGGCCTTCTGAGGTGGCATCTAAGCTGTCCTTGTGCCTTCCTTTTGTCATTTTTCCTTCTTGCGCATGTTACCTTGGCTGATGTACGTGCCTCGTGTTCAAATAGAAACGGGCTTCTTTGCAGATTCTGATCACCTCCAGGGGCAAGTCATTTTCCGGAAGGCTCGTACTGCCGCTGTGTCGCAGAAAGAGCAAAGAGCAAGGAGCGACATATATTTGAGCCTTTACCCCGCCGTGTATGTGACATAGTCGCCAAAGACTTTTCGTTTTGTCCGTCATCAGCCTTCAAGAATGTTTTAGACGTCATTAATTTTTCTTTAAAAATTTTGTTCGCTGCGCACGGTATCAAACGAAGGAATTTTGGCCACTTAGACTTGACATTCTGGTAAAAGAGAAAACTTGTTCGTAGCTTCCGCGCAAAGGGAAATTATCCTGGGGTTTGGACTTGTGGTCGCACATCGAAGCAGTTCTAAAAGCTATAATCTATCTTAGCAAATGTGCAGTAAAACGTAGTATGTATTTCTTCGTAGAAATCTATATATTTGTGTTTTCGGTAAAGAAGCCTGGGAAACATATGTGCCCTTCATTAAATATTGCCATATCGTGTGATCATCTCGAGACCTTTATTATAATACTAATAAGTGACATTCATCTAAAACATAACACAATATTACCGATATACTCCGATTGTCACCCACGGATGCCAGATGGTCAGAATTTGGAGGTGTAGGTTCACTTAAATTTTATAAAAGGTTCAAAAAGTTGTTTTTACCTGTATTGCTGCGTAATACTGTACTGCTTATCATATTTGTGCGGTAATTTGAAGCTAATGCCCAACATAACATTTTAACTAGCTTGACGCTTCCAGCTCAATTAATCCTTTGTGCTCGTGCGTGTACTGCCGCTACACTTATATATGGGGTGTCCCAGCTAACATCAACCAGAGTTTAAAAGTATCGGAATGCCACGTAGCAGGACATAACCAAGGTAATGTTCTTTGCCGTCCCTTGCAGATAGTAAAAGTATTTTTTTATTCCACCAAATAGGATCATTAGCCCTAATTAATAATTTTACTCAAATAATATGATTAGATGAAAAGTTTCAATGAGAAAATTGTAGTGCGACATGAAAAACTCCACATACAACTTTCTGTTGCTGAATACTAGCTACATAAACGCGTGCTTCTGAGCGCGAAAGCAGCCCGCAATGCACGCGGACCTGCCGCTCCATCGGCTGCTCGAGGCACTTTCCGTGTGGTTTCGGTCTTTTTTCACACCCAACAGATACTCATAATAAATTTCCAATACTCCATCAAGCCAGTGTCGAAACCTAACCTCCTGGGTGTGCAGAAAAGGCCACCCCGCAATGATATCTGCCGGAAATGCCCAATGATCAATTGCGACCAAGGTTGACCCTGAATGTCATAGCCAGTCGCGGCAGACCCTGACACTACATGTTCTTTCTTACACGCGGCTTGCATGACGGGCCGTATCAATATTTCGCCTAAGATCCCATAATTGAAACTTTGTCACAGAATTCGCGGCGCATCTATCTCACGTAGGAGCTGCATACACTCGGTTTGCTTAATGCTTGGATTGAGTGTTGAAATTTAAGGACACTTAACGCCTTTTAAATGCGTTCCCGGATCGAATCCCGGCCACTGCGGCCGCATTTCTATGCGGGCGAATTGCGAAATAACCCGTGTACGTAGATTTAAGTGCACGTTTAAGAACCTCAGGTGGTGCGAATTTCGCGAGTCCCCTACTGCGGCATGCCTCGTAATCAGATCGGGTTTTAGTATGTAAAACCCCATAATTTCTTTGAAATGTGCAACCTTTCCTATGCCTACCCAACGAGGAATGCTACCCATCAATTATTACAAACCGTTATAAGCAATAATGTATCTGAAAACATTCTTTCTATGAAGGTTCCCTTGATATATTTGGTGATTGCTGAATAAAAATCATGCTAGGAACCGTATGTAAAGCCGACTTGGTGCGTTGTAGGCATCAGGAAAATTTCTATCATTAGCGCCAGCGAATTTTCTAATTTCATTGTCTCACCTTGTCTTCTGCCGTTCTCGAGGGCGCTTCCGTTGTTTTGGAACCCATTCAGTACACCTTATAATCCATCACTTATCTAATTCTAACCTACGTATTACATGACCTGCCGAGCTCCATTTTTTTTTCTTTGAATTCGAATTAGAATATCGGCTGTAACAGTTTGCACTCTTATCCAAACCGCTCTCTTTCTGTCTCTTAACGTTAGGCCTAGCATTCTTCGTTTCATTGATCTTCGTGTGGTCCTTAAGTGTATCGCAAGCTTCTTTGTCAGTCTCCAAGTCTCTGCCCCATATGCCAGTACCGGTAAACTGCACATATTGGACATCTTCCTTTTCAGTTATAGTTGTAAGCTTCCAGTCAGGAGTCGACGATGTCTGCCGTATACTCGCCAACCTATTTTTAATCTTCTGTAAATTTCCTTCTCATGATCAGGGTTCCCTGTGGGTAACTTGCCTAGGTAAACTTACTCCTTCACAGGCTCTAGAGGCTGACTGGCGGTCCTGAACTGTTGTTTTGTTGCCCGGCTATTCATCATTATCTTTATCTTCTGCATATTAATATTCAACACCACTATTACACTATCTCTGTTGAAGTCCTCAAGCATTTGTTGTATTTCGTCTCCCGTGTTGCTGAACAGGACAATGCCATCTTCAAACCAAACGTTTATGAGCTATTCGCCGTTGATCCTTACTCCTAAGCCTTCCCAGTTGAATAGCTTCAAAACGTGTTCCAAGCATGCAGTGAATAGCATTGGAGAGACTGCCTCACATTGTAACAACCCTTGCGTTATAGGTATCCTCCTACGTTTCTTGTGCATAAATTAGGTAGCTGTGGAATCTCTGTAGGTATTTTCCAAGATTTTTACGTGAGCTGCCTGTACTGTAGATTACGCAATCCCTCTATGACTGCTGGTACCCCCCTTGGACCAAATGCCTTCTTGTAATTTATGAAAGCCATATAGAAAGCCTGACTGTGGCCTGCGGATTTCTCGATTACCAAATAATGACATGGATGTGATATATTGTAGAGTATCCCGTCCTGAAGCAAACCTGTTCCCTTGGTTGACTAAAGTCCAGTGTTGTGTTTATTCTATAGGAGATTTTCTTGTTGAATGTTTTATATAGTACTGGTAGTAAGCTAATGTCCTAACGTCTGCCGTTTCGTTGATTAGTAGAATGTTAGCATTCTTGCAGTTTCTGGGACCCTTTCCAGTTTTCTGGGAACCAGGTCCAGTTTCCCTTCCTAGGCTTCATGAAGAAAGTGTTCAGTATTCATAGTTTGTTCCTTTCCGCGAATTCTACCAGCATCTTACCTCTGGCGTACCTAGAATCGACGCCATAGTTGACAATTGCTTTTCCACCAGCCTGCTTTCTCCTTACTTTTCCATTGAAATCCATTACTACAGCATACTGAGTCTTCACTTTTCACATAGCTATTTCAGCATCTTCAAAAAACGATCTACTTGAACATCATCATGCCGGGATGTTGGAGTGTAGGCTTGTGATACGTTTAATTTATACCTCTTAAATTTTATTACTACTACTACCCTCTCATTATTGCTGTAGGATTCGTCAATGTCGCCTGCTTTGTCCTTATGGATGAGGAATCCTACCCCATGTTGTTTCTAATCTAGCAGAATTATTATAGCAGAGGACATGGCCGTTAGTCTGCACTGGATAAGCCGCACCAGTTCTAACCTCACTAAGGCCAATGATGTCCCCAACAAGGCATGTTAGTTCCTTGAAGAGTCCTGCTAAGCTCGTCTCACTCGACAGAGTTGGAGCGTTACAGTTGCCTTACTGTAGTCTAATTGGAATGCAGTCAGCTCGTCATTACATGCTATAGAACGCCAATGCGCAATGATGGCATCGACCGCTTATCATGGAGTGCAGCCCACTTTGCAACTTCTCGGTTCGCTGTTTTGTGTTGGATGCCTTGCGCTTGAAGATTACTAGTCACCTACGTGATCCTGAGGCCTTGTCGGACAGTTACGAGCCGCGCACAATGCGGTCGGGTATGGACACATCGAACTTTGGGCATATTCTGGCGTGGTGACACCTGCGCTTTCAAAAAGCTGATTTCGGGGTAGCATATAACATCATGCGTCATCGTGAAGTTCGTTGTTATTGTCGCGATACATGTTATCTCCGCACTGCCTGCCGTGCTCGGCGGTCGTTTTTAATAGCTGTTGCAGCACGTTTGAGCTAATACTCCGGTTAACCGCATGTGGATGTTGAAGTTCGTGACAAAGACCTCCTCACGTGACATGTAAGCTATCCTGCTGCCTTCTGTCTGTTATTTTTCCATGCGTTGCATTGGCTGTTGTGCCGCGTGTTCAATTAAAAACTGGCTTCTGAGCAGCTTCTTAACACTTCCAGGAGCAAATTATTTTCCAGAATGTTCGTACAGCTGCTGTGCCGTAGAAATCAGAGAAAAGAGCAAGGCGTGATATTTGATTCAGCCTTTCACCCACAGTAAAGGTCACATGGTTGCCAAAGGCTTTTCGTTTTGTCCGTCATCAGCCTTCCAGGAAGCTTTGGACGTCATTCATTTTTCTTTAAAATTTTGGTCTCCCTGCACTCTATCAAGCTAAGAAATTTTGACGTCTCAAACATGACATTCAGTATAGAGAGAAAACTGCTTCTTAGCATCCGTGCTAAGGGAAATTACCCTGGTATTTGGACTAGTGTTCGCACATCAGAGTGGTTCCAAAAACTATAATCTATATTATCAAAGGCGCAGTAAAACGTATAATATATTTCTTTGTGGAAACCTACACGTTTATTTTTGCTGTAAAGAAGCCTCGGCACCATATGTGTCGTCAATAAAATGATGGAATATCGTGTCATTATCTTCAGACATTTATTATAATACGAATAAGAGACATTCATCTCAAACATCATAGCACTATATTACCAATATGCTCAGATTGTCACCCCCCCCTCCGATAGTGCAGATGGTCAGAACTCAAGGTGCAGGTTCACTTACATATTAATAATGGTTACAAAATAATTCTTATCGGTGTTGCTGCGTATGACTGCACTACTTATTTTGTTGGTGCAATTTTGTATGCGAATGCGCAACATTACATTTTAACTAGCTTGTCGCTACCAGCTCAATGAGTCTTTTGTTCTCATGCGTAATTCCCCTACACCTATATTCATGGTGTCCCAGCTAACTTTAGCCAGTGTTTAAAAATATGCGAGTGCCACGTTGCGGAGAGAACCAGGATACTGTTCCTTTGCGCCGCTTGCAGCAACCAAAATATTTTTTCATTCCGCCTAATTAGATAATAAGCAGTAAATATTTTATGCACTCAAATATTTTAATTAGATTAGAAGTGTCAGTGAAAAAAAATGTAGGGCAACATGAGAACCTCTAGATACAGCTTTCTGTTGCTCAATGCTTGCTACATAACAGTGTTTTTCTTAGCGTGAAAGAATCCCTCAGATGCCCGCAATATTGCCGCACGATTGGCCGCTGGAGGCATTTCCCGTACATTTACGGTCTTGTTTCACACCCGTAAAAATCTTGTAATGCTGTTTGGCGCCTCTGCATGTAGGCAAATTAATATCCATGATGGCTCATGATTGGCCAAATCATGAAATTTAAAGTTATCTTAGCACGTCGATGCATAAGTTTGAAATATCGGCTCCAAAAACCTACACATCGGCAACGTTAGGCACGATACATGGCTCTCTTTGAGTAGTTTGTTTTCATCAAAAAATAAATTTAGTGGACGTAATATTTCTGGAGAATTCCGCACGCGAGGCCGACGTATTTGTCGCGCGATAACGTTAGCTCCAGAAGACTGAATGGCAAAAATACGTCACGTACATTTTACATAAGACCCGCGGTGGCAGTTTTTTGTATGGAAGATTTGGTGGCAGTTACACTTTAAAGCACAAAAGTTAAATTTTTTTCACAATCACACCTAATTCCAAATAATCATAATAAATTTCGCAGGCTGCATACAAGCAATATAGAAGCAGAGATTGCCGACAGTGGAGGAAAGGTCACCCCACTATCATATAAGACGGAAACGCCCAATGAATAATTGGGCAGCGCTTTTTGGAAGTGAGCATCAGGGACAGTCGCGGCAGATACTGAGAAGCCACATTCTGACTGCCACGCCTGTGAGACGGCGTGGCGTATCAATATTTGCCGTGACAAATATCGATACTTTGATATGGTTGAAAACTCCGCCACTCGTTTTGTCACCCAGCTTTCACTCGGTATAGATATTTCCGGTATTGAGGGTCTAAATTTGATGACGAATATGTCAAAATATGGGAATTTAGTTGTTGTTTTTTAATCTTGGGCGCATGATCGTGTGACTACGTCCAAGTTTGCCATATAATGATCTGCCCCCAAAGTTCCAAGTTCCAATAGTAGTTTCAACTAGCCTCCGCAAGTTCTCCTGCGTTATTATGATTTGTTTGGAAGACACATATACATTTAACAGGAAAGGAAAATCGAAGGTGCAGGCTGGCAACTGCTAACGGAAGGCGCACACCGCCTACTCTTCTGAAGGGTGGAGACAGCAACACGGAAATGGAAGATAGGAAAGAAAGGAGGGAAGACGAAAGACAGATCAACAGGACAAGTACAAAAGAATAAAGTAGAAGACAAAATACAGCTCACAGACAATAGGGCTGGTCACTGAAGGTCACACAACTACCGAATGACAAACAGAAGAAAGAGTATCGACGCTTCAAACGTAAACCTAAGTTATTTATTTCTAGAAGAAGTAAGTAGAACGTGCTGAGCCTGATCACGTCGAGAGAGAAAACCACTGGGGTGTAAACATTCGTCGAATCTCGTACACCGCAGGCCAAGGAGATGATAGTCTCCCACTAGTGACATGCGCTGACCCTCAGCCAACCCAGAGCTTGAGCAGTTGGGCTGTAGCGCGACGAAGCAAGCCTCGACCGCGAACACGGGGCGCGAACGTTTCATTTGCGACGAGCGGGTCTAGATGCTGCTTGAGTAAATGGCGATGAATCAACAGACGAGCGTCATCAAGCTTGCATAAAATTTCAGGGCAGACAAAGCTGTTATGAGCGCTAGTTGAAGCCCGCCGATCAGCCTCTTTATTACCGTCGATTCCTACGTGTGAAGGTGTCCACTGAGCAACGAGAGATACTCCACGTGATTAAATTTTGTTTGTAGAATCAGTAATGCTGCGCACAACCGGGCAAGCAATGTGACTGTGTTATGACCTGCTAATGGCAGCGTGGGAGCCTGTAAAGATGGCAATCTTCGATGTGGTTAACTCCTCTAGTCGCCTCGAAGAATGCCACCTTTACGGACTCCTGCAAGGATGCAAGAATAGCAAGGTTAATACATTCACATAATTTGGTTATGAACGTATGTGTATTCTAAAACAGAACAATATATATATATATATATATACATATATATATATATATATATATATATATATATATATATATATATACATATATATATATATTGTGACCGTCCGGGCTCATCGGTTGGGAATTTCGGCTGTTCGCGAAATCACACTGTGTGCCAACGTTATACCTACGCGAAACTTCGGGCATGCAAGAGTCTAGGCCTTCTAGGAGGCTGAGTTATAAATGCTTGAGTCAGGAAAGCTAACCGACAATTATCGGCACGCTTCGTTTGGCGGCAAAAGAAAAAAACATCATGCTTTCCCCTCTTCCTCAATTTTTTTTTAATCATGCCTGTTTCCAAGCTATTTCCGTTATTTTTCTTACTTTTCGTAGTGTCCTATTTGTCGAAAGATCATGAATTGAACGTCCTCACTTATGGAGGTTCGTTTCAAATGTTTTCCGGCCAGGTGTTTCTTTTTTTGCTCTTTTTATTTCGCGCTGATATGTCTCACATCTTGCTCAAAGTGACGTCGGCTTTGGTACGTGTACTTCAGCTATTCTTTATATATCTATATTTCTTCCCCGACAATGAACTGCAATTTCATCATCAACCGCCCAAAACCGGTACTGTTAATGTCTAAACCTCAGAGACCTACAAACAGTAGCAACTTCGCAATCTTTTCTGTCTGTGGAATGGAGTAAAATTGAGTCTATATGACCTTGAGCGAAGCGGGTAAGGCTAGAGGAGGCAGGGCGTGGCACAGGAGAAAGGTAGGCGAAGGCGCGCTGGGTTGACCTTCTGTGACACATGCTACAGGTTCTGTGTGAGCTATTAGCGTAAAGGGTTCGCCTCATGGTCTAGACGCCGAGCGAGAAAGACGTAGCAACGACGCAAGCTGCGGTAGGTCATGGGCGAGTCGATGGCTCCCGAAATCGTCGCCAAGAGCCGGCAGCGAGCTGAATAAGTTCTGTAAAAGGCTTGGGCTTTTCATGCCCAGGAGAGTCCAGACGAAAAATAAGGGGAAGCAGCGCAAAATTAAAATGGTGAATAGCGCATTACCAAATTCCTTGAAACATTAAAGACTGTGTATTTTTAGTTTCTATCATGGACGACCATCTAACCGTCGGCTTAGCCCACGACACGTGCCATGAGCTATGGGGCCTCGATTCGATTCCTATAGCGTGGTGACTTGGACATTATTCGAGTAAGCAACCTCTGGGCATCGATGTTGCACGCATGGAATCGAAAAGCAGCGGCACGGTAGGCAATGTGGTTACCCCCTTCTCAGATCGTGCCGCCAGCGATGAAGGAGACAACAGCTGCACCCTCGGAAATTGTCTTGGTGGTCCAGCTACAACTATAGCAATTCTTCCCGCATAACGTTGCCGTGTGGTTTACCCAAGTTGAAGATGCTTCCGACTTTCGGTGCATCACTGCTCGAAAAATAAAGTACCTGCTCATGCTCTCGTCCACTCGCCTAAAGTCGCTAGAGAGTTCATCGACGTTATTGCCACTGGACGTCCAGACAAATCTTACGGCCATTTCAGGGCGGTTGTGCTCGCGCACAAGTCCACTTGCCAGCACAGGTGCTTTCGGCGCCTGCTCAATAAGGAAGAACTTGGCTACAGGCACCCCTTACTGCTGCTGCGTGATATGCAACAACTCATCAATAGCTGCGGGCAGGACAAGGACAGCATAATCATCTGTGATATGTATCTACAGTGCTTTCCGCCACATGTCGGCGTGACATTCGCCAGGCGTCTGACTTGCCGCTAGAAAAGCTTGCGAAGCTCACTGACCGCGTCGTAAATTGCATTGTCACCGGGTCGCATTGTGGCGGCGATAACAACTGCAATTCTAACTTCAAAGATTGAGGCCATCAGATGCAGTTGGAGACGAAGATTGTCGAAGCTCGCTGCGCAGATCACTGGCGTATGATTTTCGCCTCGTAAATGTCGTCTGTCTTCAGTTCGACGGCAACCGTCGCCGTTACCTTCAATGTCAAGATTGTATTGCGACGTTTAGTGCTGCTACCTTAGAGAAAAAAATTCAACAAGAGGGGACACTCGACGAAAACTGGCAACAGGAAACAGGTCACGCTTAGTGGTCGCTGTATCCGTTAGTTTACGGGAGTATCGAAAAAAAAAGAATATGAAATGAATTAACAGACGTTTTATTCTTTGTATTATTTCCCGCTAAAACTAAAAAGTTTGGCGCATAGATGAACTTATACTTCATGACTTACTTTGTGGCGTTACCTAGCCACACGCCAGACGGCACGCCAGACGCGCCAGATGCATACGTCATGCGCCAGACACGCCACCGGACAGAGCGAGGCCGGATGTGCATGTGAAGTTTGTTTGTTCGGCAACCCATTCCATTTAGATGTAGCATGTTAGTTGGGCTCTCAGCATTTTCTTGCGTTCCTTCTGTATTTCGACACGGCACTGCTGCGCTATTGGACTACCGCAAGGTGAGAAATTTTCTTTTCACTCTCTGTGACGCATTTCAAACAATTTATAAGCTTACTTAACAGAACATAGACTCGTGACGCAGTTAGCGCAAAACTGCTCGGCCATCCTGGCGCAGTTATTTGAGGTAATGACCCGTACTGGGAGATGTTCGCCACGTTTTCTATGAGCCCCGACATTATCATAACTTATTTCTGTGGTTTTTGGGCACGCTCACCACGCCCGGCTTTGTGATACCGTTAGCGAAAAGCAGCTCGGCCGTGTGGCGCAGTTGACGGGGAGCTGTAGGTGTGGTCCAGCAATGACGGACTCACTGCACAGCTGCAATGGCGGTCCTCTCTAATTTTCTCGCCGGCAGCCTTATGGGCCACCCGGTTCTCCGCTCCCCTCATGCTGCGGCCTGGTGTCCCGTGTACGAAAATGCATGCATGTCTATTGTCCCGCAGGTGGCGGCAGGCTTGTTTTGTGTGGGGCGCTATGGTAGTCGTGCAGGATAGGGAGTTCAGTTGCTTGACATCCTCCTGACTATCAGTGTAGATTTGAACCGTGTCTTATGTGTGCTCATCACAGAGTTTAATGGGTTCTTCGATGCCTAGTAGTTCAAGATGAGTGGCTGTCTAGTGAGCGTAGCCTCTGTGACTCACGGCCTGTGCTTGCTCGTTTTCTTTGTAAAACGCGATAGCGGCGTACATTTTGCCTGAATGTTCATCAGATTGTGAGGCAGCGTGAGTATATATTTTTGTTCCTTCGTGCTTTCCTTGCGCGTCTAATAGTATTTGTTGTTGGTGTGCCCTGCCTTCACCTTTGGTGTCAAAACGTCACGCGTCTCTAGTATCTTCCGGCTCCTCGGGACGGCAGTCCCGTCGTCCAGGCGAATGACAATATATGTGTCTGCGTACCTTTCGTCACGATGACCACCAATGAAGACAATGAGTTCGCACCTGTGTTATAAATTCTGCATCACCTCTGTGTCATGCGGTAAAGAGCTTCGCTGGTAATCCACCTTCACAGGCTGGAATGGCTCTTGATTTTCATGATTCGTCTTTTTCTCTAGGAGGGTTGCTCGAGGCAAGAACTCGGGACAATATAACGTGAGTTCAATCTCGTTTTCTTTTGCGGACGGTTTTGTACGGGTTCGCCTGGAACATGACACATTCTATAAACTATAGGGCCTCATTTCGATCCCTATAAGTTGCACTATAGCACGACAGTATATTAGTACATGAGGAATGTATTCTAACAATATGGCATATCCTAGAATCGCAAGCAAATACAAATACAGGTATTCATATGTCTGACGTTGGCTATCTTTATCTAGAGGGAGGAAATGTTGCCCACCTGAAACCCTTTGCATACATGTGCTACCACCACTTTCGCTATGTAGCACTAATCATTGATGTGCACCACAATGCCTTGATTTATCACTACCAACTGTTGCCCTTCCGCAATTGTCAATTCTTGAGATTAGGGTTCCAGAATTCTCACTTCCTGAATTTTCCCTTTTCACTAGTGTGGTACGCTCTGAGCTCTATGCAGCAGTAGACGGCAGATGAAGGTGTTACCGCTCGGAGCCCGATGTTCAGACGACCAAAGTCCCGCCTAGGGCTGGGAATTCAGAAATGAGCATGTGGGGATTGCGGAAGTAGAGGACAGATTTGCGGTACGTACCATTGCCAGCAGAAATGTCCATGGAGGTAATTTGGTCGAAAGTAGGTGAAGTAGACAGGACGACATGCTTCATCTCTACCCACATCCTGAATTTCATTGGAAATTTTGACGGTCGGCCTAAACAATACAAAACAGTTTCTTACACGAATCCTACACATCATGGGCGATAACTTTAATTACTTGACTGCGACAGGCAGAAAAACAGTCACAAGTATGTAAGGCACAGTGCGTACAGTAAATATAGAATCGCATCTCCCACAAAATATTCTGTGTTGACGCTTTCGCAATTCATTTAATTTCAATATAGACCAACATAATGTCAACCTTCGAATGAGCGAACATTGAGCATTCATATTTTGGCTGACAGGACTAACGTGTTCCAGCTATCCGTGACTCATTCAATTTGTGAACAATCGAGCAGTCAACAAATATGGGAAATCAAGAGGTTGAAATAAAACATTTATTAGCCGCATAACAAAACAGAAGAGTACAGCCATGGGACCCACAAGCAAAATATCAGCGAGGACTGTTGTCGGATGTGGGGGCGCTGGAGTAAATTATTGTAGCTGCTGGCATACGGCAACTGACCCGGCGGCCTAGAGGGACACATATCCCTCGGATGCATTTTCCCACAATGCACTGTTTTGAGTTGCTTAAGCTTCTTTCCGCAAAGTCAGTCGCAATCTAAATTTTCAAGCGGAAAAAAGAAAGCACCAGATTTAGTCGCCATCTCGCAATTGTGTTCGCGCGAGAAAGCTCAACAAAGGTAAAGATGTCAAACAAGTTTGTTTTGCAGAAAGCATTTCGAACACATTTTAACTTTCAGTCGACTTTTGAGCTGCCGTAAACGAAACTGTAAAATTTAGTAGCCAAAGGACCTACGACAAGAGCATCATCGCTTAATGTAAATGTAATCTATAGGGTATGCATAAGAAATGTTACAACACGCATTGTCGAAATCATTTTGCTTTTTCAAACATTTATTCTTAAGCATACGGCATATTAACGCACTTTCTGAATTGTCATGGTCATACACATTTTTTAACCTAAATATGCAAAGTAAATCAGATAATATTCAAAGTAAGCAAAATTATTCATTGATAACGACCAGCGAGCACTACGAAATATTTTTGGGTGCGTTAAATATTAATGTTGTATATGTGTTTCACGATTGTAATAAATATTCGGACAGCAAACTGTAAAGTTTGCCCTCTGCAGCACGATGTAGCATTGTATGAGCAAAGCCTGAGCTATGCAACGCTGTTTACTCGAGTGCACATATGCTGGCGTTCGGCAGGCATAAAGGGAAATGTGTGTCACATGTAATCCAGAGTGCACTACTTTATGGAGTGAGCCCTAAGTCTGTACCAGGTGTTTCAGCAAACACATTGAAATTTTTTTTACACATTGGCTGTAGCAGATAACAAAATTTTAGTCCATGACTGCGTCTACTCGAAAACGCGGACATTAGTGGCACACAAGTTTGAAATGCAAAATTGTAAAATTAACTGAAGTTTACTAATTAAATTTACTAATAATCTTAAAGTCCATATCGCAATTTAGAAATTCTAGCCGGAAACTTCGCAAGGGGGATTTACTTGGAACAAATTCTCAGGATGACATCAGTTTCGAAATGCTAATTTCCGAAAATTGCGGAGAAATGCTTAGCGTTCCTGTTACTTTTGTGCATGAATGCATTAAACGATGCTGTTTAATATGTGTAACTATAGCGCATTCTCACCGCAAGTTTGACGGCGCATGTCTCGTAAATAGTGTGATCCACTCAATTCTTTTCAAGTGGATATGCAGTCTCATCCACTAGATTTTCTAAATTGAATAATGAGCCACAAGGAAATTGTTAACTAATCAGTTTCTTTTTGGTAATTAGTCGAATAGGCATTTCAATTTCTTGTAGATGCAAGGTCCGCACCATTGAGTAGATCAGCTCATAGAGTAGTGTTGTGCTATCTGCCATAGGAAATTTCAAAAATTTTTGAAATTTTTCATTAAACACGCTGTACGGGGAATAGTGAGTGACATGAGGGATAATATATTGACGCGTGTACTTGTCTTTATCGGGCGACACGTTTCATCGCCTAACAAAGAGAGAGAGAGAGAATGAAGAGGAAAGGCAGGGAGGTTAACCAGATCGCCTAACAAATGTTATCGCACAGCGCAGGACGCGCCTGTATGTATCGGAAGTTTCTGGAATGCTATCGATGGCTCCATCCGCTGTTTGTGACCGAACCTTGTGTAATCTAATTGCATGTGTTCGCGACGCGAATAATGTAGAACTTTGTGGAAGGCACGCGCGTCCCAGCGATTACTCTGGAACATTCGACGACTGATGTATAAAAACCGGGGCCTGCCGACGCGTTGACCCGCTTATCAGATTTTGGACGATCGCTGATCGTGTTCGCCGCTATAGTTGTGCTATAAGTGTACCCTGTTTTTGTGGGCACAGGTTCGCCCAATGAAAGTTAGTTTTGTCTTTCACAGTACTGCTACTGTGTTCTTCAACGTCACCACCCGGTGACAATATGAGCTTGGCCTCCATCAGAAAGTAATGGCCTTCGTTAGCAATCATGCCAATTCTTTTCTGTATGTGCATTTTTCATCAGGATCTGGTACTACATTCTAGCGCCGAAGATATTTATCACTAATAATAGCTGATACAAAAAACTCAAGGTCATTAATTTTTTTGTTCCTGTTAAATCGCTTAACTTACGTTGAGTACATCTCCTCATAAAAATTACCCTTGTTTACAATGTGTACCAGTAAATGTTTTTCACAAGCAGGGTTATTCGAAAAACATATTGCGTGTCTCGTCGCTATTCTCATAATCGAAGTCGTCATAATTCTTTTACACCTCTCAACAAAAAACGCACAATTATAATGGAAGCTACGCAGGCCGACGGAGAATTGTAGCAGAGGATGATGATCTGCCTCTAATATACTGCTATACGGAAAGGGCTCACCTAGGTTTAGCCCATCTCAGAAGCGTGCTGCCTTTGAAGACGCCAGCACGTGCATTTGCAGCAGCGAATTCGACACTGATGATGGAACGCCTGCTTCGAGTGCGAGCTCCCCTGGGTCAGTAGGCTGAGTTCGTCTTTGGAAACGCGCCTTTTTTGCGTGTTTTGTACTACTACACATGCGCGATCACTTTGTTAGTCCAGTATCCCCATAGCTGTCAACAGAAAGCTATAGCAAGGAAAATGTTGAGAATTGATGGAGATTAACTTTTTTTTCGTTTACTACAAAGTACCACCTTTAGGTCACCACAATCCCTGTTCCAAACGTGGCAATCTACGGCGTCAGTCGCTGTATGGATTAGGCTTAATCATTCAAGTCAAATTTTGTCATACGTAGAGGCCGTCGTGATTGCAGCAACATGCGCTGTAGTTCTCATGCTTTTTTTATGCATGGAGAGCAGAATCTACGTCATTTTTCTTTTTCTCGCAGGTCGTTGGCTAATTAAAGTCGGAAGAACAGACGCTGGTTATACCGGTCTCATACTATCACTTCAGATTGCGATCGAACCCGACCCAGATCAATATTCTTGTCCGGGATTGGCTGACTCCCGCAGTTTGCGTAAAGGAGCCCATCGCGACAGAAAAATTTGATCCCCTTTGGGCTCAATCGCTATCGAAAGTGCGGCGTCTGACTCCCGTATAAATCACGAGAGGAATTAAAATAACCAAGGTGGCTTAATGAGCGCGAATACGTATGCTGCTGGGAACGAATAAATTAAATTTGCATTTTAGCTTAACCCATAACGAGGAGAGCGAGGCTATCTTAGACCGAAATAAATTTTCTTAAAATATGAATCTACTAGAAGGACATGCATTCGCGAATGCTAGTCTTACCGTGCTGACTGTTTTTTTTTCGCGCTCTTTGAGCTCACCATTAGGAGTGCAGTTATTTTCTCTGGACCGTGTAAAAATATATATTCTAAGAATACTACATGAGAAATTTCATGATTGGGATAAGGTGATTTATTGCACAAGTGGCCCAATTTTGTTCACTTTTTCCACATGGATTCCACTCGGTAAATCAATTACTTTATGTGCCCCACTAGGATTGTTTTTCCCTCAGTGGATGACACTGTAAATGCATATTGCCGTGTGTGTGCAATGAGTACAGAGCCTACGAAAGACCACTGCCTATTCGAGCTCACTTATGCTGCCTCATGAAAGGAATTCTTCATTTTTTGCGATGGTTTAACCTCAGGTATATAATGCTACTAATCCACATTCGCTCTGGACCTATAGAACAAGGAGTAAAAAAATTCGCGTTTTTTTAATTTGTTACACGATTTCAAAGATTGAGGCCTATAGGTCTTCATATACACACTATCATATTTTTACTGCGCATAGCCTAAACTCCATAACAACTCACGCCCATTGCAGCAATTTCTGCAACGCCGTTTGTTGGAATTTCAGTCATGAGTTGCTGAGCGGTCTTAAAGATACATAAGTATACAAGGTCTTTCGCCCGGCTGTCAGAATCATGCTTGCCACAATTACTACTTCAAGAATAATGAGGTATTGAACTGAACTGATGAGCGCTGTATTTATCACATACGCTTGCTGTATTTTCCCACTTCACATCGTCGTCACTTCAAATTCAAGCTAGTCTGGTATTGCAATTATCGGCGTTCCAAAAATTTGAACAGCCTATCTTTCGCGCGCGTCCTGGCAGTAAAACGACAGTTGCAAATTTTCTCTTTTTTTCCACGTTGAGGTATTCACACATCCACTCATTTACTGTGGTAGGGTCAAGTTCTTATTGGTTTTACCTTCAGACAGGATGTGAAGTCCTTAAGATTGCGAAGTGTATGATCAGGGCACAACTTTCTGCAACGGACGGGGTACTGGAATAAAAATTAATACAGGTGCACAGCATCACAAACGGAGAAAATATGAAGCAGAATGACAAGCTATGAGCCAATTCGTGCCGCTGTATATTTAGTGGCGAAAGCAAGCTGCTGAAAAATGCTTACCATAGTCCATCTATGGAATCGCACCTTGTACGCACAGTAACGTTTATCGATGTAGAAGCCTGCAACATAGAAGGTATGGTTTGTCATTGAACGTGAAAATTTATGTTTATGCAATATTAATCCTTTGGCCTTAGGGTGCACCTTAAGTATTCTCAATTTTGAGGCCGCAAGTGATGCTGACGGTAAAACAAAGACCACCAATTTACAAGCTCACCCAAATATGTAAATCATGAAAATGTCTAACTCATGAGATTAGTAAAAACTGGCTGAACTGTCAAAGCAGAAGAAAGAAGGCAATTAGAAATAGTTTTAAATATAACACCGGAGATATTGAAAAAAGAGTGAAAAAGGGAGCATCAAGAAATCAGTAAGAAGGAAACAGTAAGCAGCGTGCGATAAGCATGACATTATCATGAACAATTTCTACGGTCACTTAAAGGCAACACAGTGATTGTAGACATACCTGGATACAAGCCAGAGCAGCCACAAAACCGTGATTTCACGTTATGCGGGGTGGTCATTTCTAAGTTTTTCGCAATTTTTAAAATCGCCTGCCGACAGCAGGCAGCCTAATTCATGTCCTTGAGCTGGATTTATCAGAAGCTGCGGGCAACACTACCTCAACAAGTCGAAACACATGGTCAACGTAAACAAAATCCCGAACTAACTTCCTAATTAATTACCTTTCGCCACATGTTGCAATTTACGAACTTGTGCTAGTGGATTTGCAAGATGTTTGCCTTTGAAATTTGAATGGAATCTTCAGGATGAGACTAGCTTCGAGATATTACCCAAAGTGTGGGACGAAATACACAGGCGTTCCAGTTCGGTGCTTCAATAGAGGAAAGAGCGTTCTGTCAAAAAAAAACAAAAAAAAAACGGAACAACAGTGCAATTTTATGGAAAGTTTAGTATCTCCTATCTCCAGGCTTCATTTCAAATATATGCGCCTAGCAACTTCCCCGGCTACAATTCATAAATTGCAATACGTGCCGTAAAAGTAATTGATTTAGAAATTTTGTAGCGAAGTTTCTTTTTTATGAGCTGAATATGTGTTTTCCATTTATTATGCAAGTAATGTGCATCTCCGTGAATATTCGAGCTCAAGGACAATAATTATGTTTTCTGCAAGAGGGGATTTTAAAAATTCTGCAAACCTTCAGAATGAGCATCCTGCATATGAAATGCATGTTCCATGTATAACTAGCGATTAGTTTAGATTGGCTTTGAAAAATATGTCCAGGGAAATGTCGCACAAGGAGATGTATCAACAATATTCGTGATGAAATAATGAGCGTATAATATATTCGAAAGCTCGCGACCCGTTATTAGCAATGCCTCAAGAGATCGAGCATACATTGTATGACAATAATGTCATCGCGCTTCATGCATTTCGACGTCTCATCACTGCGCTTCGCTCTCGAGCAAATATCGCTTCTAAGAAATCTTAGCTTCGCTCTGTGATCACGGGCGTGTCCAAGAGAGTAGCCCGATGTGGCCGATGAGTCAAGCTGCTCGGGTAAAAATTTCCTGCAGCAGCACAGGGCCCTGAGCTGATATAGTTGGAGCACGTTGGAAAATAGAGTCCCATCTGTAGCGTTTATGAATTTAGCCGCGCACATCTTCCCATTTTGAGTACTCTCCTATCTGAATGAACCCTGTCGCGAGTGATTCGCGTGCATACATTACCTATTCGACTACCCTTAGACAATGCGAGATAAGCTAAAACAGCAAGGCTATGGGGAGTACAAAGCGAGGCCTGCTTTGATACAATCTCGCATATATTGTCAACTGCTCGCATACTATTGAATAATGTGAGACGTCTGCATGGAGGTTGAGGAAAAAAACTTTTTTCCAACGATCACATTTATCGGAATACCTGCCTTAATTCGCAAAGAAACAATAAATAAGGATACCAGGAATATGTGTATTAGTTTGTGAAGCAAATGCCTAATCAAATCATGAAATCTACTTTGCCATATATTCAAATATATGATGGTGCTATGCTACGAAAGCATATCGCAAATTGACACCGTTGTAGGCATAGAAGTCGCGTAAATCTTCGACATGTTTAAGAAATTGCATGGCGCCAGTACTCTTTGTGTTGCGGTCAATAAATAAGATGCCTGACAAAGTTGTAGTGGCTGTGATTCTCACTGAGAATTTGGAGCCGATCTTGTCGTATGTATCAAGACCCAAATAAAGAGTAGCTGTGATAGAACGCGGTAGTGTAAAAGCTTTTGGTGTACAATGTTTCAGAAATGAAATGTTTTCAGTGCAGGTTTTCATGTGACAACATTTCTAATCTCCCAGAAACGTATGATCTTAGCGGTTGCTAAGATCACTACGACATGGCTGGAAATCTTGCTGTATATATGAAACCAGAAAAATCAAGTTGGGATGCAATCCGGTTGTTCTTAAGCGGCTTTTTAAGGGTTGAATAAATGAAACCCTCTTAACGCTGAATTTCATGAGGCAAAATCTTTTCTCCTTTCGTGAGAGAATAATTTAAAAAAATATCACTCATTAGGTGACTAAATTGTGAAATTTATGGCTTTGAGAAGCTGTAAAGGTGCATGTAATATTACATAGAAAATATCTTGTTTTTTTTTCAAGATGAAGAGACGAGTTCACAACATCAACATCAATACGAATAATTATGAAAAATCTGCCCTTCTTAAACACTGTGAGGCTATAGCAGTCAATCGAATACCAGGTGCATCTGGAAATACATCAGACGATTTCTGTTTCGATTTCTAAGACATGCTTATTGACTTTGGTGTTTTTTCCCCTGAAGGTATGTAAATCAGATTTATAAAATCTGCATCCCGGCTGAAAGCGGTTCCAGCTCACGACATCTTCAAATGAACGTTAGCACAACTCAGCTAATAATCGAAGGCTTTAAGAAATGCTGTCTTGGAATTCTGCCTTATTCTGCCTTATTCTGCAGATCTGCCAGCAGTTTGTTTCTGTGCATAGAGTCTTGTCGGTTCTCAAAAGGACGCAGTACTTGCTTCAGTGCCCATTTCCATTTTCTAGCTTAATCGATGTATTCATGTACGGACTCTACTAGTGATGACAAGTATTGCCAACTGCTGCGGGTTATTGGTGCTCAGTCGTCTTAACTACTCACTCATTTTGTATATATATTGCAAATATTATCTTCTATACTCCCAACATATTGGTGAGAGGTGCGGGGTACCACGGTACCACGGCTGGAAACGGAGCTTCGCAGTGGAAGTCGCATCACCATCCGCACCATGAACGACGGTGAGCACACGAGATCTACGTCGTTGTCACACCCTATGTCACCGTCGCATGCTACGTCGCTGTCACTTTCGGTTGTAGGCGTGCTACCCAAGGATCCTGGAACTTTCTGCAGGACCGATGGCGCCGGCGTTGAAAAGTGGGTGGCCATGTACGAACGCGTGAGTGGAATCAACAGATGGGACTCTACGCTTATGCTAGCTAACCTGTTGTCTGCGTAAGAGGCACGGCAGAGGTGTGGTACGAAAACCACGAAGAGGAGCTAACCAGCTGGGACCAATGCAAAAAGAAATTGACAGAGCTGTTTGACAAACCAGCCGGCCGTAAAATTGCCGCAAAGCAGGAATGGCCTCCCATGCCCAATCCCCCACGGAGTCCTATGTCTCGTACATCCAGGACGTGCTGGCACTTTGTCGTAAGGCCGATCATGACATGACAGAAGCTGAGAAGGTTGAGCACATGCTTAAGGGCATTACAGTTGACGCAATCATTAAAGTGTGCCGACAATTCGAGTAGGCCAAAAGCCGAAGCGTCTTGCAACCATTCTTCTGACTTTCCAATACTGCTGCAACGTCGACGTGTGAAGATCATCCCCCACAGCAGCATGCGTCGCCATAAGAGGACGTGGTGCAAATCGTTAGACGTGAACTGAATGCTATGGCGCCCGCAGCTTTCTGTTCGCGTAGCCCTGATGCTACCACATTTTCAGTTCCTCTCACACAAGCCATTGTTCGCCAGGAACTTGAAAACTTTGATTTACATTTTGTGTGTGCTGTCGCCCATCCAAGAGCTAACGAACGCCCGTCTACTATTTTCCCTCTACCCCGACGCTTACCTCCGCGTTATCGCAACCCGACTGAGTGGAGAACTGCGAACGACCAGCCGATGTGTTTCACCCGTCGCCGCACTGGTCATGTCGCCCAATACTGTTCAAACTGGTGGCTCTGAACACCTCGCACGCCGACCAACCTTAGCCGTTTTGACGTAAATGCCCGCAATGTTTCACCCACCGCCGACTCTAACTGTGCCGACAACTCCGCTAGGAACACGTTGTACAGCCGCTCACCATCGCCGCGCGGTCACCAGTCTCGTTCACCGCAAGCACGTCGCCCATCTTCCTTTTCGCCGCAGCCACGTCGCCTTTCGTCCCCTTGGCTTTCAGTCACATCCTTTCGGAAAACTAAGAAATGCAGCCCTAGGAGGTGGTGCTGCATTGCCTACTACCGCAGTGAATCCTTTGTCTTTGCCCAGAAGGAGAAGTGTAATTGACGTTAAAAAAGACGGCGTACCTGTCCAAGCACTCGTCGACACTGGATCCCACGTTTCTTTGATGAGTGCTAGCCTACGTAGATGTTTAAAGAAGGTCCTCACCCCAGCAGCTGCCCGAGTGCTTCGTATGGCAGACAGTGGCGTGCTGGTTGTTCATGGAATGTGTACTGTGCGTTTAATTCTAGCCGGCCATCCTACTTCTCTTCTCTTTGCTGTTATCGACAACTGTCCTCACGAGGTTATCCATGGATTGGACTTTTTATCCAATCATTCTCCTCTCATCGACTGGGTGACCGGTGTTCTTCAGTTAGAACTGCCTCAACTCGCCGTTGTTCCGTGTACTGCCCCACCGAGCTTGTGCTCGCAAGGTATGCGTCCGTCACACGAGGCAGTTACGTCACGTTGGCGGAGAAGCCACAGGTTCCTGACGGCGAATATGTGCTTTACCCCTTCATCGACGTGCTTTTGAACCGGAACGTTGCTGTTCCGCTTACGTTGGTCACGGTTACTAACAACGACATCGTTCTACCGCTTCTGAATTTCAGCCTGTGCTCTCAAGTCACTCCGGCCGGCATGTTCTTGGGGAGCGTTTCTAGTGGTCCCGAATTTGACATTGAGTCTGAATGCCGAGAGTGGTTTCTTGGCGCCAATTGCAGCTCGCAGCTCTGGTTCCTTAACGGATGACTTCGCGAAAATTATTGCACCTGACCTCACATCTGCACTGGCCACGGACATACGTCACCTGCTTGAACCGTACAGTGACATCTTTGATTTTGGCGACAGGAATTCAGGCCAAACATCTGTTGTTCGCCACCGTATCAACACTGGAGACACGAATCCTATTAGTCGGCACCCCTGTCGGGTATGGCATGTAATCGGGTATCGCTTGTCGTTCTTGTGAAAAAGAAAGTTGGTGCCTGGCGTTTATGCGTCGATTATCGCCACTTAAACAAGATCACGCGAAAAGACGTCTACCCACTACTACCCATCGATGACACGTTGGACTGCTTGCATGGAGCTAAATACTTCTCGTCCATAGATCTTCGATCCAGCTTCTGGCAGATTTCAGTTGATGAAATGGACCGCGGGAAGACGGCCCTGATCACGCCGGTTGGCTTATATCAGTTCAAAGGCATGCCCTTTGGCCTACGCAATGCTCCTGTGACATTTGAACACGTAATTGACTCTTTTCTGCGAAGCTAGAAATGGACCACCTGTCTTTGTTACCTTGACGACGTTATTGTTTTTCCTCCCACGTTCGGCAGCCACCTTACTCGGCTGACTGCATTTCTTGCGGTCTTCCGAAAAGCCGGGCTTCAGCCGAATCCTACGAAGTGAGTATTCGGGTGCCGTCCGATTACCATGTTAGGACACCTCGTCGACGTATCCGGTGTCCAACCAGATCTGGCAGAAGTTCGCGCCTTACGCAGTTTCCCTGTGCCACGTTCTGCTTCTGAAGTGCGCTGCTTCATCAGCCTGCGTTCTTACTTTCGCCATTTCGTCAAAAACTTCGGTGAGGTTGCTCAGCCTTTGACAGATCTTCTAAAAAATAAAACGCCATTATAATTGGGCCCGGACCAAGCTCACGCGTTCGCCGCTCTCATCGAGTTTCTGACCACCCCTCCCACACTTGCCCACTTTGATCCTACTGCACCCACCGAAGTCCACACTGACGCAAGCGGCCACGGCATCGGCGCTGTTCTCGTCCAACATCAGAATCGTACAGAGTGCGTGATAGCTTACACCAGCCGCCTGCTGTCACCTGCCGAGAGAAATTACTCCATCACCGAGCGGGAGCGCTTCGCTGTAGTGTGGGCTGTCGCCAAGTACCGGCCATATTTGTACGGCCGCACGTTTTGGGCCGTTACAGAACACAACGCTCTGCGCTGGCTGTGTTCCCTCCGGCACCCCACAGGACGGCTGGGTCGCTGGGCTTTGCGGCTGCAGCAATTTTCGTTTGTTGACAACTATAAGTCTGGTCGTCTGCACAAGGACGCTGACTGCCTATCGCGTCACCCCGTGGATCCCCCTGATACTGTGGCGCATGATCAGGTGGCCTGCGTGATGGCTTTTACTGACATGACCGACATTAGCGCTGAACAACAACGCGACACCTCCTTACAGACCACCATCGCTGGCGTGCAATCTGGCAGCACCGACGGCACGTGCCACATGTTCGTGCTGCACGACGGCATCCTCTACCGCCGCAATATCAACCCTGACGGCCCCTAGTTGCTTCTTGTCCTTCCTGGTCATCTGC
This sequence comes from Dermacentor andersoni, assembly GCF_023375885.2. Classification (NCBI taxonomy): domain Eukaryota; kingdom Metazoa; phylum Arthropoda; class Arachnida; order Ixodida; family Ixodidae; genus Dermacentor; species Dermacentor andersoni. The sequence goes on from NC_092821.1 coordinate 95,657,477, forward strand.
GATCCGTCGTTCTCGAACAGCTTCACAATGCACCGACGGCAGGACACCTTGGAGTTCTGCGTACATACGACCGCGTACGACTCCGGATCTTCTGGCCGGGTCTCCATCCCTAAGTGCGTCGTTATACCACAACTTACGAATTGTGTCAGCGCCGGAAGAAACCTCCCCTGCCACCTGTAGGCCGGCTCAGTCCAATTGAAGTTCCCCCTGAACCATTCCTTCGAGTAGGCCTTGACCTGCTTGGTCCTTTCCCAACGATGACTAGAGGGAATAAGTGGATCGCCATCGCTACAGATTACGCGACAAGCTAGGCGACAAGCTACGCGATAACAAAGGCGTTGCCGACTAGTTACGCAACCGACGTCACCCATTTTCGTCTTCATGACGTTATTCTCCGCCATAATGCGCCTCGCCAGTAACTTACACACCGCGGCCGCTCGTTCTTATCTGGAGCTGTCGACGACCTCCTCGCTCTTATGCCACTGAGCACAAGCTATCCACCGCCTACCACCCACAAGCTAACGGTCTTACGAAACGTGTCAACCCAACACTCACAGAGATGCACTCGATGCACATTTCCAACGAGCCCCGCGAATGGCACGCCGCGCTGGCCTACGTGACATTCGCGTATAACTCGTCCCGACATGACACCGCAGGATATTCACCCTTTTATCTTTTGTAAGGTCACGATCCCACATTGCCCTTTGACACCATCCTGCCTTCTGCGCCCCGTGCAATTAACGCGCAATACTCTCAGCAATAGTATACATATAAATATATTCAGCTCCAACTACACTGTAGTATTATTGTAATACATACCATAATCCTTGGGAAGCTCTGTGTATAAAGAAAGAAAATAAAAACAAGATAATTAGATTGTTGCAACACACAGTGCTATGCAGTCACAAGACATTCCCTTCCTTATTTGCACTCTAAAAATGTTACACCGAAGCCAAAGGATTAGCGTTTCAGTTGCTTTTGACTAATAAGTATCTCACCATAGAAAAAGATTTCAATTATGATATGTCCAATAAAACCTACCATGTTAGATAAGCTTAATTGTTTACATTGTAAAAATTACCCCATTCCATTGCTTTCTCCTGTTGTGGGCCACAATGTTTTTTGTTTTGCTTGTGAAACACTCCTGTATGAGCCTTTTCAGGCTTCTGTATGTACTTCTTTACAGGCTCCCAGCATTGCTAAATAAATAAAGAAGTCAGCGTATAGCTGGCCTATTATTCAATGAAATTGTTGATTGATGTGTGTATATATACACACATCAGTCACACCTTGTATGGCATTAAAGTTCTACACAAGGTAGGATCAGTAAATTCTGTAATATACAAAATTAAAATAATTGCGCACTCCTCATTTGAACACTATGTACCCTGTCATTCACCATGCCTAAAACCTAGCTATACCTAGCGACAGCAGTCAAAAGCTCGATACTGGGTTTGCTTTGTCCGTACGTCCAGTCCGTGCATTTTGTTACGCTGACAATGACTGTTGTCGTCATCGACGACACATAGCTGGAAATATTTTATTTGGCGTCAGGTTACCTCGTCATTTCCAGCATCGCCATCGAGACAGCGTGTGAAAAAAATAATTCACCGACGAATAAAATACTCCCTCATTCAAAATTTTAACGCACCTATAATCGCTTTTATTCCGCGATGCATTGTATAGCGCGGACAATCTGCCTCGTGCGGCACATTACAAGCGGAGCGAAGTGTGGCGCGACTGCCTCGCTAATGGGGAGATCGCGAGGGGCAGCGCGTGGGTGACGCCTGGGTGCGATTCACAGCAGGCCGCCGCAGGCAGACCTTCGCTCGTGCCGTGCTTGTTTCCACATATGGTATCGATGGCGTCTTCAGAGAACAGACGACTCGCGCTAGTCTGGCGCCATCTCGTATCCATGGTTGCCACAAAGCGCGTCTTGCGCGACACTAAGCTTTTTTTTCGCACGCTTTCGCCATACCCTCCTCATACTTTTTCCTTCTCGCGCTCTTCGATATCCGATATCCTTCGCTGTGCTCGTTCGTACAGTTACGAGGGCGCCGAGGGACGACGCCGACGCTCGCCGCTGGAACGGGCGCCTAAGAGCTGCGCTCTAAAGTAAAGGTTATCTACTACCGCTTCCACTACATTTGAACCATGCCAGCGAAGTAATATGTATTCGGGAGTGGAGCGCAAAAACCACTGAACTGTCGTGCAAATGCTGAGTTACTTAATGCGCGGAATTCAGTAGCCTCTTGCAAAAACAAACACTGCTGGTCAGTTAGTGAAAAGCTACGGGCTGCGCATAGGCTCTGAGAGCAGTGCCATTGGTAAATCAATCGAAGAGGCCGTAACAAGCAATACTGTATTACATGCATTGCGTCATTTGCATTGCATAGATTATCCTAACGAAATGACGGCGTGTGTCTGTCGAATGTTTGGCTGTCATGCATTTTAAAAGAATGCCAGCGGCAAAAGGAAGCGCACATAACAACGACGACCATAATGCTGAAGGCATCAAACGAGGCCTTTATTTAAAAGGAGGATGCACCAAGAACAAGGCTGATAGTAAACACATTGTTGAAACCATCGGCAAGATCACTGCCAAGAGCGACATCGCAACGACACGTCCACGTAGTTTATGGATTAGCTCACACGATTCACAGTTGAAGACTGCCCTACATAGTAGTGTTGCAAAGGTCTACAATCACTACAATCACGCACACGTATGACGCTGCGTCTTTTGCTCTTTACATCTATTTTATCAAAGTTTTGGGCTCATAGCGTACTTGAATGTTCTAGATCCGACATTCAAAACTAGCCATCAAGCCTTCGTATCATGAAACCTTGAGCATTGTAACTCCCCTCCTCACCTACGGCGTGAACAGGCACTTCTATTTGGCAAAATTTCAATGTTGCGATAAACACTACGCCAAACAATTATTAATAAAATCTTCCACAAGGATGTGTATTTTAAATAAACAAATATCGCTCACTTTCACACTTGGAGTTTGGGATGGCTAAAGTCTCTCCATGTACTCAGTTCCAATTCTACAATCTCCATTACTATTTGTTGCAGAAAGTTGAATACCTCGCACGGAAGTAAGTTTTATCTAATCCACGCTACTGTTCTTGTGCTAACAAATGTAGTTGCCTTTCAAATGCTATAATAAATGTTGATTTGCTCCTTTAAATTATTATTTTTACTACCGCGCCCTTCCGCTTGTAAAAAACGCCATATGCCGCCTGATTCTTGTGAAGGTCCTCGTAGTGAGCGCATACTATTATTTAAGGAAGATGCAAGCATCCAAAATTGACACACAAATTTCATTACAATAAATGTTTCCTTGACAGTTCATTTTCTTACTGAATCACGTTGTTTAGTGATCCTATTTTTTTAATTGTGGGTTTGGTGTTATTTTTCTTTTGCTACATCCTCCCGCACAGCCCACTTTTCCTTCATAATTGGCAAATACCAGTTGTTATTTGCCCTCGTTCGGACCGCTTATTTTACGCGGCTAGTACATGGCCAATCCCTGACTGTGGGTATGCGCCAGATGTATTCAGAACAACCACAAAGTTGGTATGAGCCATGTTTTGAGCCGCCAATATTGACAACAGTCAACATGCCCAATAGAACGTGTTTCTGGGCTAGTTGGTTCATTCTTCCATAGATTAATAAAATCGAACACCTTCTGTGGGATGTTTGGGTGTGCTGGACTGACGGCTCCACCCCCTGGTACTTTGGTACAATACAACGCATAAAGTTTTCTGCTACTACTACTACGACCTTCTATGGGACAGTGAAACAGAAGTTAGTGCAGGTCCTATATCTGTTTCACTGACCCGCCCAAGTTGTAGACTATTGTTTATTCATGCACAACATAAGATACTGGCATTTGCTGTGAGAATGCTGCTGTCGCATGAAATTAGTTCTTAGCCAAACGGCCCTGAAATCTGCTCATGTTGGTTTTTTTCTTTTCAGCACTAGCACTTTTCAATATTCCCTTGTGTTATTGCGTTCGCAACAGAGGGTATTATGTATTAGCAATGGAATCATATATGCGGTGTTTACAAACATATCTCATCAATCGTATTGTCAGTGGATGGTATACTTGCCACTTTAAAATTGAAGTTTTTCACAACTGGAGAATGTCGTGTTTGAAAGTATTTACGTGGTAGTTCAACGTCTTCGTAGAAATGTTTCCCTTCCTCTTAATGACTAAAAATGCTACAAAGGCTTGTATTACACGAATACTGTATCTATATTTAATTTTACCAAAAGAAGTGCGATCATTTGGTTTATGTGACCAGCTATATACAGCCTTAGCATATCTGTTAACCTCTGCAGCAAAGGCCGTAACCGTTATTCAGAACAGTATAGCCTCACTAGCTACTCAAAACTGTCTAAGCATAATAAGTTACACCAAAGGAGCCTGATAAGTTACATAATAACTTCCATCTATTGATTCTTGAAAGAGTTAGTGCTTCTTAGCTTGCTTCACGTGACAACATTCCTGTGCTGAGCATTGCCTGATCAGTTTCATGTAACAGTCTGTCGGCATCGGACAGTTCCTGTACATTCCTGGAATTTGCTGCTGGGGCCTCAGGGTCTTATACTCCTCCTGAGTCACGTGCTTTTAAGCCACTGAAGACTGTGAACCGCGGGTTCTTTAGGAAAATTATGATGTAGGCATTGGTCGAATACGGCACCGGAGAAGCCAGTTTCTTTTCTTTGCTGCAGCACTGTGATTTGGAGGTTCAGTGCGTTTTCCGACCTTAGTTGCAGCTGCACAAACGAAGCTCCTTTTGCTCACGGCGTGTTTAAAAAGTTAGGCACCACTTCAAGATTTGAGGGATGTATGGGTTTGGAGGAGGGTTTCAATACGAGGTTGAGAATGGAACATTTGTGCTCTGCATTTGCTCCACTCTACCAGTACAGATGCAGGCCGTGGCCAATACTGAATTACGTGATTGATGACACTTTAGCTCAATGATTCCCCCTTCGTTCACTAGACATGGTGCACCATTATGGTGCATATGCCTAATAATATATCTGCTGTTTCCATGCATCGTAGGTAGCTTCCTGGTGAAATTATTTCTGTCAGGTTACGCACTCTATAATTTCGCTCGTATGGAGAAGTGCATGTCGTAGAAAAATTTCGGAGTCATCTTTGAATGTAGAGTTGTGAAACTGCTAAGTATTTACATGTACCCTGTTAAGACATCGTATTATGAGAATTCAAAAGGTCTCGTGTTCTCTATATTGTGACATATTCGCAAAAGAAGAAAAAAATATATTTCAAGATTACAATTCATTAAAAGAAAAATCCCTCCTTCACGGAACATTCTGAGAGATCTTCCTGATTCACTGAGAATGGAATGGAAAACTTTATTGGTTCTTTAAGATATTAGTGAGTTGAGGACGAAGTCTTCATTCTTGAAAACTTTGGGTCCTCTTCAGCCTTGGGTGGGCCCCTAGTCCAGGGCACCACTGAGTCGGGCCACCTCGCTTGCGTGTGCTATGAGGGCCCTTTGGACCCCTAGCTCGCAGCTGATGAGCCGGCTCTCCCATTGCTCCGCACTTGGTTTTGTATGTTTGTGGAATGTCTTGTTTCTCTCGCATTCCCATGTGATGTGATATAGTGTTGGCCTTGCTCCGCACCACGGGCATACGGCGCAATATTGTGTGGGGAACATCCTGCTTAGTATGTAAAAATTTGGAAAGGAACCCGTCTGCAGTCTACGCCATCCTTCGGCTTCCTCCTTCGTCAACGCTTTGTGTGGTGGGGGGTATTGGAATCTTCGCCCCCTATATAGGTTTAGCAGCTCTGAATAACTGTCCCCGCAAGTAATCTGAGGCTCTCCCGGGGGGACTGAGGTGCCCGCTCGGATGGTGAAGCCTCAAGCTAAGCTGTCCGCCCCTTCATTGCCCTGAATCCCTGCGTGGCTTGGTATCCAGCTGAGAAGTATATTTTTATATTACGTTACCGGCAGATGTGTATTTGAAGTTTTGCGAATGAAAAGTAAAAGTCCGGGCAAGCTAGGCGAGTTCTTGTATTTTGGGCTGTTATTTTTGAACTCGTGCGATTAATTTATTTTTTTTAACATGTTGGTTGGAACACTTCATTGGCAGACACGAAGGAAACCCCTACGACGTAAAATTTGTTATGCAAGAAAAAATAAAATTGTAGCTGGGCCTCACTACAATGTTGGTATTGCTTCTTGTCGCCGCTTTCCAGCCCTGTATGCTAGCGTCTTTATAGTTTAAAGCTTGCGCGCCCTTCTTCAAGTCGCACGGCGCATGTCCATGGCTGGGGAGTGCTCGAATGTCTCACGGCGTTGATGTCACAATTAGAAATATTGTTTTGTGTTACAATAAGAGGATCCTTGTCGAACCTGCTGAGAACTACAGAAGGCATGGGACTGTTTTCGGGATTTTAGCTTACCAAATTGCGCTGTACTATGGTCGGCACAATCACTATATACAGTGTAAAAGGCACAAGCACGCCGGTGGTATAAACTAAGGGTGGAATTCAGGTTCTTCCTAAGAGAAGCTCGCGAGCTGAAGTACTGCTAGCTTGCCGTTGAGCAGCGTGCTCAAGCAATAACAGTTATTGATTTTAAACTTGTTATCCAAGGCTTCTGGTGCAAGCATTAGGTGTGAATATAAAATTTGAGTAATGAGAGGGAAAGTTCTCTGTGACTGCAGGTCTTGTTTGACTATTCTATTGCGCCTTCTGCTCAATATGATTTTAGCGTGGTACGAACCGTGCAGGCTGATGTATATTAAAAATATTCCGCCTCCATTCCACTCCGTGAAAGTGGACGTACAGCCAAGCTGCTGCCGGCGTCAGATGATGTTACACAAGCACCACCGCCACAAGTTACTTGCGACATGGTCGCAATCACGTGTGCGGAAGTACAGCATGCATCCTCATTCTTCTAGGCCCTCCGCCAAGCGCTAGTCCATCATTGAACTAATTTATAGATTGGAATTATTTTTGCGTCAAAATCATCACGTCAGAAAGACCCACAAGCCAAGCAGAGTGGCTCTCACGTTCTGCTCAGTTGGCTTTGTGGTGAAGCAACGGAAACATTCGTAGCTGTGCCGCCGGCATGAACGTTGCGCGCAAGCGCACTGGTTTTTGCCGTTAAGGAGTTGTCTGAGAATTGCTGGCATATAAAGGTGTGAGCGGAGCGCATCGTAAACGCTCATCTAAAACACTCTAATAAAGCTGCAGTCTTTCTTTGTAACTGGCATGGAACAAACGAAGAATTAGGAGCCTTGATTGGGCAAGAGATAAGGGACTTCGCAACCTACTATCGCGAGCGCGTCAACGTATCGTGCGGCAAAGCGTCAATCATTGTTAGGGCAGACGTGATTTTTATTTTTGCCGCATAAAGCAAATTTCTCTCCTATAAAAGAACAGTGCCGTAACAAATGTTATGACACTTTTTTTTTTTCAGTGCTCGGCCATGAAATGTTGCAACCAACGTGGCATATAGCATATTGTATCTTGAAACTTCCTAGTGGAAAAATTGTTGCCGAAAATAAAATATATGGCACACATTGTTTCCGATTTCTTTGGCGGAAAAGTTTCAATTCATGAGAGCCCACGAGAATTTTCCCACAAAGAAATTTCCGGCGAATTGAAAAGCTTTTACAATGCTATACGACAGAGCGAGATTTCGATTAAATATTCGTTATTAACACATTTTTCTCTTTTTTTCCGCTTGTCAATATATGTGTCAGTCCGAGGAATACATGCGATTATGCACAATCCAAATCCAAAAAAAATATGCGATTATGCACAATCCGAATATATGGTCATGTTGTTTCGCGCGGCTACGCACAAAGATGACACTTACAATTTTTTATGACATAATGTTTTATGTGGGGGTGAGACTTGAGACCGCGTCCCAATTATGTGGCCAATATGCTTGATAGGGAGCAGCGAAATGCCACGCATTTGATCCGGTAAATGTGTGATGGTTGAGGGCCACGTCTGTAAAACTTAGCATGGAATGACCCCACAACAGTTTAGCATTGTGAAGCAACGCATAAGGCTAGGAAAGACATCCTAGTATACTGCTCAGAAATAAATTTAACCCCTATCGGTTCCTTAACATGTGCCTCAATCTAAATCATGAGTGTTCTTGCATTTGCTACTCATAAAATTGCGGCCAGTGAGAATCACGCCCGATATTTCAAGTCCAGCAGCAAATGATAGTCTGCCATATTTGTAATTTCTGAACAAATAACGTTTGCCATAATAAAAACCTAAATTGAAATGTCCCATTTTACTCAAGTGAAAAAACGTGAGCTTGAATTAACCACTATCATCTTAAAGTAAAGTTTAATGAAGAAGCGAATTTTTTTTTTGCGGATACTTTTACGCTTCGCAATTGTGACGTCCAACTCGATTCCTCAATAAAGCGGCTGGCATTCAGGATGCTAAAATACCGAAGCGAGACTTCGATCTCGGAAGCCGATTGATCTAGACAGGACTCCATGATGTACTCTAGGGAAATTAAGAGGAACTGCTTTAGGAAAGAAAAACAGATCTTACTGTTATTTGTGCTCGGTGTCAACACGGTGGTGACAGGTTCTGCTGAAAGATATAGACGTAGAGACAATCATTTCAGCAATTTTTACATAGATAACTTGATTGACTCCTAAAAATTACGCATCAGAACCTACGTACCATGGAACGCATCGAAGCGATTCCGCAAGGGGAAAAAGTTGCACTCACATAGCAAAATTTATTGTAACCAAATATTTAGAAAACAAGAACTTGTGCGGCTGCCGAGCAATAATTTATCTGTGTGGTGAAATGTACAAACCGCGGGTACAAATAAATTTCAGTAATAAAAATGTTAGTGGGCGTCGTAGAATGATACCCGCGCTACTTTACTATTTTTTTAATGATAACCTTCGCAAAAGCTAGCATTTAATTAGTGCAACACCGTGAACCATTCCACATGTGTTGATTCTTTTACAAAAAACGAAACCATTTAACTTTAGTTGTTCCGAGCTGCCTAACTCTAATATCAGAACAAAGACCATCTTCCATTCAGGCACCGGACCTTCTGCCGTTAAGAAAAATTACTCAGAAATACCGATTAACTGAATACACATTTATAGGTGTATGCATCCAAATGCTTAAGAAAGTCCTTATATACATTGTCGGTTTCCACGTACTCACTGTGAGCTTGTCACGCAAATTTTAGTTTGCGTTTGCTCAAGGCACTACTATAAAGGTGTCCCGGTTCGCAAGGAAGGCATTAACAACACACAAACAGGCACACACACTCTTACCTAAAATTTTTTATATGACTACTTCACAATGTAGACTCTAATGTTAAAAAAAATAGATGTTACTTTGTGGTCTCCGGCTGTTTGCCGAGCAGTTTTCAGGTTAATCTTGATTACCTGCTTACTTTACGAAACATCTTTGACATTCCACTGTTTTTTTATTTACCTTAACCGGTATATGAGATAACAACAGTGGAATATTACCTTCGCTTGGTGGTACTGAAGTGACTGGTTCTAGAGAAAGAAATGTAGACGTCACAACAAGTGAACATTGCCACACGTAGTTATTACTTTTCATGCAATATCAAAATCGTATCGCCAAATGAAGAAATCATTCAGTAAGCCAGTTTACATTTGGCCTCAGTTTAATCTGGTGTTTCTTTATCAGAAAAACGATTGCACATTGAGCGATAGGCATCATAAGGTCTCGGGCGTAAAATAAGCATCATACGGAGTTTCCAAATAGCGATGCAGGCCACAAAAACCGGTGCCATAAAGCTCAGTGAGTTTAGCTAATTATGCCCAAGGCAACGCGAATCATGCCTCTCTTTCACAGTCCCGTATGAATTTGTATGAAATCCAGGTCCTGATGAGGCCTAACAAGCAGTCGACCTCGTTGCTACGTCTCGCCCCTGGTGCTGTTAAACCAGGTGCCACGCAAAGAGCTAGTCGTGGTGAGCTTGCGGAAAGATGGAAGCGGGATGGCCACATCATTTCGTGCTACCCTTTTAGTTTAAACGCACCACTTCAGAGTGGCACGCGCGTTATCAGGGACACTAAGGAAATAATTTCAAGACAGTTTTTTTCATCTTCATAGCCGTCTTAAGATCGAGAAACGCAGAATTGGAATATTATGGACAATGCGTTGAACTATCAAATAAAACACTTGACACAAACTTACCAACTAGAAAACTAATGATTGTAATTGAGTTAAACATTACATTAACTACTTTGCTTCTTACCGGGGAAATGGCGTCTACTTGGGGAGATAATTATCTACAGAGACCTATTTGAAATTAGTTTTCTAGGCATCTTAAAGGATTCTCAGTAACAGTTGTAAATAGAATAAATGCCACGGTGATTTGAAAGAACTGCAAAATTTTTCTGCATGAATAAAATCACAAGGTAACAGATGAAATGAACTTTATGTCACATTGACGTCTAGGAATTTGTCCTTTTCCAAGCTCTCTAATTTAGACTTCAATGAAATCAAATATTTCAGCCTATAGAAATCAAGGGCGTTATAACGTAAAGCTATTCCAAACATTTCTATTCCGATTCTGCAGTCATCCCTCCGCCATTGGCCAAGAACTTCTTTTAATCACCCCCAATTCGTCTGCCTGTCACTCGATGTCACGAAATCCGTGGTGACGTATCTGATGGGGAATCTGATATGATGTGAACACTGATTATGCATGACTGCAAAGAACAAAAGAAAAAGTTACTTATGATTCGACGCCTTTTAGCCATTAGTCTCGGTTATTGGTCAAAAGCTCTCTGGCTGCACCCACTTCACCTGCTTGTCACGCGACGTCACATAACAAAACCGCGAAAACTCAATGCGTCAGAGTGACGTGTACGCGTTAAAGATGCAATAATATGCCGAAGAGAACTGCATTTTTCTCCGAATAGCCGCAGCCTGTCCCGTTCCCAGAGGAATAAAATATGGCCGCCGCCGATCGCTCAGGCACTGACTACTCGCACCTGCCGGAGTGCTCGGGTTTATTTGCGTACAATAATACTTCTTGCGTCGCTGTGTAACATTTTCGAGCATTTTGGGCACGTTTACGACCTCATTCAGTCAAGTTTTCTTTGCTGGCGATCCTTTTTAGCGCTGTTCTCTCGCCGCACATTTAGAATGGTTAAAAGTTGGTTATAACACCGTATTCATGGTTAGAGAGGAAATGTCATTTAACCAACAGCATGGTGGCCTTATTTGTTTCTAGAAATGCCAAACGAGACAATACTGGTACTTTTTGATCTGATGCCCATCAGACAGATTCACAGACTGAGGTCGAAGTCGAAAAAATAAGCAATGGTGTTAAGGAATAGTACACCTGTGCAATTTGATACCTATCTTGCATTCGAACTCCTCTTCTTTTTGTAGAATTACTCTTGCTGCGCTGTTCATATTTTCAAGAAACTACGAAGTGAATTCTATCTTAAGACTGCTGCGTGCGCTTGATCAATGATGCCGAATACGGCACGGGTAATTCCATATGCATTTTTTAGTTCACCGTTTCTGTATTCAGCAGTATCACGATACATGAGAACGAGGGTACCGTCTTACCTGTGGGCTCTTCTTCTATTGGCTCTGCTTGAAGAAAAAAGGAAATGTATCAGGAAAGGTATCATGCACGGTTATTCTTTTTCACATAGACAAATGTCCATGTTTTTTGTTTCTTCTGATTCTGATGAATGAATCGGAAAGAAAGCCATTATTGGTGTCGCCGCAATTTCTAGTGTCATTGGTCTAAAGGAAATTGATAAAAGCAGCCTTAGACGCCAAATACACCTATTTCATTAGCAGTGAAACGATGAGAAATTTAAAAGGTTCGGCTCACCATGCCTGTATATCGATGGATTATTGTTCCCTCCTGGCAAACACTCACGCCTAAAAACTTCGTGGGTACACCCTCGCGAACGGAGGCGTTAATGCTGGTTCACGCCGGTGTCATGCTCATAAGCATATCTGAAGACGATCCCGGGAAACGCGCCAACGAATGCGCCATCCGACCGCACGCGACCTCATCTCTAAGCAGAAGAGGAGGAAGTTCCTCTTTTACCAGAGTTTACACGCTGTCAAGTGGTACTACCATTTAAACACTCGCTACATTTTGTGTTCTACTGAGTACAGCCGACAACTTCGGCTCTCTTTGCGCCTTGTGCTATGTGGAAAAGCCTAATTCCAGGAGACGTAAGAGCCATGTGAGGAAAATATGAGCAGGCTTGAGAGAGTCGAGCGTCTGCACATCCCCGTAGCCTTCAAGGGACATTAAAAGCAAGTACTAAGTCGACGTGGACTGCCCAAATACCATTCCCGAAACCTCGGAACACTTGTTTCGTGCAAACAAAAACTTAGTTTACGAGAGAATTGCATCTGATGAGTCCAAATAACTTTTTCGTAAATTAATTCTCTCGCCACCTAAGTGGGCAATAGTGACGTCGCATACGGTGCCCGACAGACAGCGATGGCGATGGCCGACAGACAGACAATGGCGCCCGACAGACAGCGGTACCGAGCCAAGACAGAGCCGCGGATTCGTCGCTGCAGTTGCTTTTTGGTTTTTACGTCAAGTGGCGTAAACTGGTCGGGTATGCCGCGACATCACAATGGAAGTTGAATTCTCTGCTACTTGCAGTTTGTACGAGTTTCGCCATCCAGCAAAGCCAGTGTGCTTACCACGCCTTAACGAATGTACTGAAACGCGAGCGAGTGGGTGGCACGGAGTCGAGCGAAAACGAAACCTTTCGATCGCTCGCGGCAAACGTAATTGCAACAAGCTTTTTTTTTTAAAATGAAACAGACCTGAACAAGTAGCATTTTATTTGGTCTGATAATACAATGCAAGACTTATTTTGCAGTGAGTGAGTGAGTACTAGTTGAAGAATTTAATTGAGGAGTGCTTTAGTCATCGGGCAAGTACTTGAATTATCCGAGGCAGTCTCTAATCATGTCCTGCATTTACTTCAATTTCCCGATCAATAAGGCTCTGTTCGCGATAATTTTGACGCCTGAGAGATTCTCGAGCGCTAATCTATCACTTTAGCTTGACCTAATATTTGCCTTTAGTGTCCCTTGTATCATTGTACACTCCGGCGAGAGCATGCGGCGAGGTAACAAGAGGCAATGAATGCGGCGGTGGCTGAGCCGAGCCAACGTGCATGCACTCATGCCTAAGAAACACGAGGAGACAACATCGCTGCTATAATGGGATGGTATCCGTTGTTTCAGCCGCGGCATGCGCCACACGGCCGCTCTGCGAGATAGACGGGTAAATTCTAGGCGATGACACTGTAGAGGCGACGTCCTAATAAACGGTCGCAGCGCGTCTTCCCGTCGAGAACCGCAGCAGCCGCTTGAGACTGCTCGCTGCCGTCCCAGTTGTCGAGCTTTTCGCGCCGGATCCACCTAGCTGCTGAAGTTGCTTCGCAGAACAGGCCATTGACATCTTTATAGGCTATGGTGACTCGACTGTTGTGTGGGGCAGAGGGTGTCCGCGCATACACTTCACAGAGGGAGGACTGCACACAGGGATGAGTCATCTGAAGCTGCATGCACTCAGACACCCTCAAGAAACGCTTGTAATAGGGAAAGGTGCTCTACATACCCATCATCGCCTTGAAAATGCGACGGACAGTCTCATTTTGCTGGCGGGTTTGGTTATCTTATGTGGTTATGTTAGGTGGTTACGTTATCATTATGGTATGTGCTATTAGATACATGGGGAACTAAATCCTATTTATTGTATGCAGCTTAATCACTGAATGAGAAACATAGCCCCTTTACCTTATATCACAGCGCGATGATTGGCATTAACACAAATTTCTACTAAGTAAACATGCACAATATTTGTAGTTTAGTTTAAACCTGAGTAATGACGAGGCTAGAGAGAATTGTGATCTCCCCTTCGACTGAATGAACTTGTCTCTTCCCTTGCTAAAAGCACAGGTCACATGTATCAATAATGATTTGTTATTTGCTGATTTTTTATTAGTCATATCATAAAAAGCCAACAAACACTGACACGAAGGACAACATAGGGGGCATTACTTGTGCTTAATAAATGAAATAAGGAAACGATAAATTAATGGAAATGGAAAATGGAAATATGGGGCCCCTAGGTTATTCCCTTTCCTTCTAGTGTATTACATAACGAGGGTCTCAAACCCAGCAATATTGGTGCTTTCAGGTAGCATGTTTGGGTTTATTGACCAGTCGCCTCCACCCAAAAAAAGATCACGTTCTCGTGATACCTGCGGCAGAAAGGACGTTGCACGTCCGCCGCCAAGGTCTTTGAGGGATTGCACTTGCTAACACTCCCAGATTTCTACTAGAAAACATAAATAGCGAAGAAATTGTATGGGGAAGCGGCGCCGCGGTAGCTAGATTGGTAGAGCATCGCACGCGAAATGCGAAGGTTGTGGGTTCGGTTCCAACCCGCGGCATGTTGTTTCTGCGTCTACTTTCATTTCCATGAATTTGTCGTTTCTTTATTTCATTTATAAAGCACAAGTAATTTCCCCTACGTTATCCTTGGTGTCAGTGTTTGTTAGCTTCTTATGATATGACTAATACACTTCAGAAAAGTTATACATAACAAATTTTTGCGACAATTTTCTTCAGCTACTAGGACTGCTCCTTTGGAAGATTTGCTTGGTACACTAAGCATGCATCGCAAGGCGAACTTATTGCAAGGTAGCCGAAGGCACGTTTGGTAGCAGAATACTTTAGTTGACGCCCGAAACAGTGCACGGTTTTTTGAAATTTAGTACAACAAAGGTAATGATCGATAGCCTGGCAAGGGAACAGGCGTTCACGATCGCCAATCAGCCTCTATAGTCTGTGAAGGAGTACATTTACCTGGGTCAATTATTTACACGGGACTTTGATCAAGAGAAAGAAATTTACAGAGCAATAAAAATGGGTTGGAGCGCATATGGCAGAGATTGTCAGATCCTAACTGGAGGCTTACCATTACCATTAAAAGAAAAGGTGTACAATAGTTGCGTTCTACCGGTGCTAACATATGGGGCAGAAACTGGCAGACTGACAAAGAAGCTCGGCAAGAAGTTAAGGACCGCGCAAAGAGCGCTGGAACGAAGAAGGCAAGACATAACGTTTAGAGACAAAAAGAGAGCGGTTTGGATCAGTGAGCAAACGGGGATAGCCGATATTCTAAATGACATTACGAGAAAGAAAAATGGAGCTGGGCAGGCCATGTAATGCGGAGGTTAGATAACCGGTGGGCCGTTAGGGTTCCAGAATTGGTGCCAAGAGAATAAAAGCACAGCCGAGGACGGCAGAAGACTAAGTAGGTTGATGAAATCAGGAAATTCGCAGGCGCTAGTTGGAATCGGTTGGCACAGGATAGGGCTATTCAGAGACCACAGGGAGATGCCTTCGTCCTGCAGTGGACATAAAATAGGGTGCTGCTGCTGGTGGTGATAATGATGATGATGACTAATATACAAAAACTCATATTTTGGACTTACCTAGGACTGGAGGGTTTGTAGGCTCTGTATGGAATAAAAAGTTAGTGTGAGTGAATAGTTCCATGTCCATTGACCCCTTAACGAATAAACAAAACGATCTAATTTTAGTTGTTTCGAGCTCTCCTACTATAATATGAGAAAGGAAACTATATTACAATCGGACACCAATCCCTCTGTAGTTAAAGGTTGCTCAGAAGTGTACACATATATAGAATACACGTTGATACGTGTACGCATCAAGATGCTTAAAAGATTCCTTATATAGATTGTCGGTCTTGATGTACTCACTATGAGCTTGTAGCAAAAATGATTGTTAGCCTTTCCACAAGCCACGACTATAATGGTGTCCCGGTTCGTAAGGAAGGCGTTAACAATGGACAACAGTAGGCACACGCGCCCTTACCAGAAATTTGTGGTTACTCCACGATGTAGACTCAAATGTTCGAAAAAGGAGACGTGACATCGTGGTCTCTGCCTGTTTGCCGAGCAGCTCTTACGTTAATGCTCATTTTCCTTTGTTTGTGAAACATAGGCCGCACAAAGCAACTTACATAAATTGGAAAGTATTCTTCTCCTTACAGTTTCCTTTGTCGATAGTACGCTTGTCGAACGTTCATGTGAAACGGGCCGTAGAAAGAACCAGTAAATAACGTTAATCAAAGTAAGAAAAGGCAGATCCGTGTAACCTACAACAGAGCAATGACAGTATGAGCGTTGATCAATGGGATCATTATCAGCCACTGCTTATGCTATAAGTGTAATAAAGTACAACCCTCGCAGTGTCGCTCGATACGTCGGCTCGATGCATCCAGTGCCAAGAAATTTCTTTATTCTTTCATCTTCTGGCGTCATCCACTGTGTGCCTCATCAAGTCTCACGCTTTTAATTCCTGTAATTGGGCATTCCCATTATCCTATGCAAACAATACAATTTAAGTCAGAAAATATATTTCTTAAATTTATTTACAACGACACTATTCGCTAGTACACATTTGCTATAATGCTCGAAGGATAGTCGCATTACCGTCGACAGTCATCTTGAGATGGGTTCTGTCATTATTTTCTGTTATCGCCTGTTTCACCACTATGGGTGAAGTTAGCACTACAAGAGCTCACTGATTTCACACTACTCATTTTAATCCTGTCAATGAACTGTAACTCACACCCCTGTGTCCTTTCACTATTCTTCTCCTACGTCCCACTACAGATGACTCATTCACATTTATACCTTTCCTGCGTCTCACATTTCGAATGAAACCAAATAGTTACTGTCCCATTTTTCCTATGTCGTAAGTGGGTAAATTGTAATAAAGTTTGTTTTCTTTCCCTACACAGTAGCTCTTATACATATGACACTCCACCTCGAGGAAGAAGAGACCACCGGTCCCCTTCCCCAATAGAGCACCCCTTTTCTGGCGCAAGGCTTCGCCTATTAAAGGCAGCAATATGGTCGTTTAACAAAGCATACATGATATGCATAAACAAACATCGCACAAGCAGTCGCCTTCTCTATTTGGTTTCTCTAATTCCCCCCAAAAAGTGTTTGGCAGAAAAATATTTTAACCATAAAGTGAAAATAGAATAAAACAATACATTTGAGGAAGGCATTTTGAGAAAGTGCATCTGCAGTGGCGAAAAATACCGGCAGAGCACGGTATTAATTGAATATACTAACTTTAAGTAAACGTTGCACCACAAAAAAACGATGTCAGGTAAGTGTGCTACGTTGCTGGTACTTTGCTATCATGGACAGCTTATAGCCATAAAGCCCCGAAAATGCATTACCAAGAACTGAGCTCTTTTTGACGCACATGGTTGCGCATTCATTTGCGGGTTACAGCATGCAGTCTTTGTATATTGACGAAAGCAAGGAACAAAAAATAATAGAAAACAAGGCACATTTTGTATTTAGTTTGAGCAACAATAATTGCGAGATTACCATAGAGATATTCTAAGGAAAAGATGATGATTTGAACAGCTGTAAAATTTGACTACAGTTTGTAATTATTATATCAACTGATGCATCTTTATATATAAGTGAAATTCCACTTACCGCCTTTTTCACCATCTACTGCTGCTCATAATCCAGAGTAAACTATTTTTAATATTATGATAACAAACTAACAACCGAGTGGGAAATTTATTTAAAAGGTCCTGTTCGAGCTAGAAATTTTTGTGGAATTGAGGAGTCAGGGAGGGGAAGGAATCGCTGCAGTGCAAGCTTTTGGCACTGCCATCTGTAGTATGTAAGGCGTGCGTGAGCAATTATTTACTTGAGAGCAATTTGCGGATGGCCTTGTAACACAGCGCTAGAAAAACTTTTTTCCTTTTGTACACTTTATAAATTAGGGGACCATACCATGTCATTTATATCGCTCAGTAATCGATACGGTGAAATGCTCACGCATGTTTAGCCCCGCCACAAGATAGACTGCTTCGTAGCTTACTTGCGATACAGAAATGAGAAAAAGCTAAACGAAATTTAACAAGACCGGAATTATTGTCTTCTTATCGAGAGAGCGAAAAATGAGATGGGAAATGCGTGGAGGTTACCTGGAGTTTGACTCACCATTAGTGTCTTGGCCTTCTGATCCCCCTGCTCCTGCCAAATATGAAGTCGTATGAAAAGAGCGAACGAACGTACTCTTGCTCAGCAGTGTATTTCAGGGAGATATGGTTACAATATTTGTACTGTTTCATCACGGTGATTTTGCATAGCACGTCGCAAAGTATTTGTTCTCGCGTTATCAGTGGTAAGACTGGCAAAAGAGTAGGAAAGAATGCTGAAGCATTGAGTTGCGTTACCAACTTCACATTCTGCGCTGCATCAAGATAGCAATAGGTTCTACATATATGTATAGGTCTTGAAAACTTCAGGCAGTTTAATAGAAGAACACTAGGGATGCCATAGAAGCTGACAGAGCAAAATATTTATCTATCGCCGAAAATGTGTCCTTCTGAGTTAAACGGACATTGCATTAAGTAACCAAGGCCTCCCCATATCAATGTAGAATTTAATAAGAAAATTCTTTACATTCGTAACGGTTACTACAAATAAGTATTACCCTAACGAAGAACCAAATGGCTTGTTTAGCATTATTACCGAAAAAATCGAACTCTGAAAAAAATTCTGTAGTGATTATGACAGTACACCAGACCACTTCAAAGAAGACCTCGGCCTCACTGCTAATTGAACAGCTTAGTATGTTTAAGGTGAGTGTAAGCCTTAAAAGGTGATTTAAATTTAAAAAAAAAGAACATCACTACCGAGGCACTCCGTACAGATAGTTAACCAGCGATGCTGAAACGTGCGGCCCCGGCGTTCATCACGAAGTTAATCCCGATGGGTCATAATATCACGGCTTCGTAGTTTGTAAGATCTTCGGTACGCAGTTGCTGCTTGCGCTCGGCTGCACGAGCCTGTTCTTGTGCCCGGGCTGCAGCATCGGCCCGGCATAGACATGCTCATTCCCGGTTCTACTCGCGGCCTTGCTGATCGAGAGCTGCCTGTTCCTCAGGCTTATGTATGACGCGTGGGCTACCCATTTCGGAGCCAAAGAGAAACTGTTGCGCACGCACTCGGCGGCGACGGAGAGCAACATCACTACTGGCGCAGCCCATCGCCCGCCTCTTTCTGTTTTTTTTTTTTTTTCATGCATGCACATACGGTTGCGCTGAAGTAGTTTTCGGCGTACAGGCGACAGAAGACGGACGGACGAATCGGCTAGTGATGTACAGCTTCGATGTAAAACACAGCGATAGTAGTAAACCGCAGAAAGACGTCCCAAAAGCCCACGACATCTCAAACACTTCGGTCTATACCACTTACGCGCCCCCGTAATTAAACAACCGGCCAAACCTATGTGCTTCTACATAACCTTTAGTAGTTCGCCCGATAGCCATGTTTACTAATTCTTCTTAGTTTTAAGCTACACCTTTCCCATTCTGTTCCTTCTATTCTTTATTTTTGTTTATTAATGTTTGTGCTTTCGCTTAGCCCTCAGCATCTGATTGCACATAAGGTATGTGTGGGTATGCAAAAATTTTATTGTTTAAGAAATGCCCCACACTGTGTGTTATTACGTCAGATTATCCAAAAGGTATTCTTGGCGATTGTTTTGATAGGAACAACCTTGCACGAGTCTTACTGGGACGCATTTCCAGATTTGCCATTAGACAGAATATGTGCTGTCTCGACTGCTTACACTTATGCGACTAGCAAGAAATATAAAAGAAAGTTTTTTAGGTCTTGTCTACATATAATCAAGCCAAACATTTTATTGTAGCACATTTCATCTTTTTCATGTTGTGACCTAATGATAAGGCAGGTTATTAGCTGCAAACGCCCAACCCAGGTTTGTTGAGTACGTAAGCACGAACTTGTGACACTGCTAAAGTGACATTGCATTTGGTACCTTGCAGTTAAACTGGCTTTTGAATAATAACTTATGACGTCCTCAGCACAATTGTATGTGCTGTTTCTTAGTGTGTGTTCTGACATCATTTAGCTTGAAGCTTATTCTTAGAACGCATTATTCTATTTCACTATTCTATTCAGCTAATACTCATACAGCAATTAGAATGTGGTGTCTGTAACTGGGGCAACAAGGAACAATGTACCACTGGGTTCGGTTTCCAAAATTGAACTTTTTAAATTAGCCTAGTCTATGTAACGTGACACATTTGGTATATTATATACAGGACTGAGTAGAGTTATTTAAACGAAAGCTTGGCAGTTCACTGGAAAGTAAAAATAAAATTTCAGATTCCCCATATAGATGAATATTGGTCATTTTCTACAATGAGTTCTAGCGACTCATTCGCTCACTGACCCTATTTTCTGGGGAAAATATTGGGACCTAATAAAGCCTATAATTACATTGCCCGGATTGATCGAGAATCGTGGACTTTCACTGTATACACGGTTACTGAAACTCGCGAAGCGCCGAGTGGCTCACTTGGGCTGCAACAGTTCCTTTGTGTTTTTTAAACAATGCAGTAATGTTCGTTAAGCGTTGCACGTGACACTGTAGTCACATGTGATCTACATGCATGACAATACATGCACGCCTTCTCGTGCAACGGATGCATTGGCGTGCCAGCGCGATATTCATTGGCATGCTTGCGCATGCAATCTTGTTTGTTTTGCAGACTCTTTTGTCTGGTATAACAAAACCTTCAACAGACGAGTAAATTAAACGTACGCCATTTAGGAGGCAGATTCAGCCCAAGTAGCGGGCTAACAGTCTTTTTTTTTTTTTTTACTGTGCAGCATAGTGTCTATATTTCCTCCTTGACATTTACGCGTACCCTTAAGCTTTGTGCCGTCTTTCAGTCGAGAAATATTGTGTAAATTAAGGACGCGTAAAGAAAAGAGATTAGGAGTACTTGGAAGTCGTTGCTCGCTGTTGAAGTGCAAAATGCATCTCACTCTATGCTTTTTCACAATAAACGGCTTTTTATACCCATCCAAACGAGAGATAAGAACTAGAGCATCTGCTCATTTTCATTTAGCGGTTTGGACGGAGCTGCTTTTAGTAAAAGAAACAGGCATCAAACTAACCAAACACAACTATACAATATTATCAGTTTATACGCGAGCAGTACATTCCAGTTTTTGTTGTGTTCCGGTTAATTATTGAATTACAGTACACGCTATCTTACCACCGGGTACCGTTTCTTCTTTCCCGTTATATCAAAAAATGAGGCCACAATGAGAGAAACGTACTTTAAGGAGTCATTCTACTATTAAAGTAACAAACAGAACCTCCGACGGTTTATCCTTCCTGATTAAAGAAACCGTCGACAAACACACCGTAATCACACCTTTGGCGTAAACTTCCTCCGCTTGAAAAGGAGCGAGGAGTATCAAAACCAGCTGCTTTTGTAAAATTTATTAACAAGGTATAAAAAAACCCTATCATACCTGATGCCGGTGGTGCTATCGGCGGTGATTCCGGTGGTGCGGTTGTTGTTTCTTAAAAAAAAAGAAATGTAATTGGTACGAACGTGAAGTTGCACACCATTAAATTAAAAAGCAAAACAATGTATGGTTTTGGAAATCCGGCACCATGAGGGCCTCATCCAAAATCAGAGCGCTATAGTGACTGAATTGTGAGCAGCTATGTATGCAGTTCATTTATTTGCAAAAATATGTCACTATTTGGGTTTCCATAAGATTCGGAAACTTCATGAAGATGAATAAAAGTACATAAAACTAAAATCAATTGGTGATTGAGATGTCTCAGTGTTCCTGCGCCGTCATACGCCGCGATGCTTGACGAATTCTTAACGAAGGCTTTCTCTCAGAATGACCAATTGCAAAGTATCGCAGACACAAACCAATTGTATAAATCATTATTTCAAACTTACGGTCAACAGCGAAAGGAAACCTCGAAAACCCCCTGCCGTACATTCGCATAAAGAGTGTTTGTTGGCAACGAGCAGCATATGGTGCACTCGCTTTGTCCAGGCAGTTCCACTGCTAGCTGGAACAAGTAGGCTGTGGTATCGCTTCGTGGAATGCACAAGCACCGGTGCTACATGAAGTCTTGTGGTACACGGGTAACTAAAGTGATTGCCGAAAAGCCTGGCTAGTCGTCTACTGCAGTTATTCGTTTGTGAAGGCCTCATGAGGGGCGGGTGTTTGCGCTCCATGGAGTCACACTACGCGCTCCTGTGTTCTAGCTGACAGTTTCCACGCCTGTACATTGAGAGCCCCCTGTTGCCAAGTTTGCTCACCTAAATCCAGCACCTTCTATGGCAGCAGTGCTCAAGGATTGTGCCCCGACAATGTGGTTTTCTTGCGAGAAGCAACGAATCTCCGCGTATCAAGCGGCTGCCGTTTGTGGTGCTTTCGCGCGGCTCATCGGGCCCAGAACTAGTGCCGCAAGGTCAATTGCTCTGTCGGTATTCGTTATATGGATGCATTTAAAAGGATTGTCTAAATAGCTCATTAACAACGCTATCTGCTTTCATTAAATGTACTTTAAATCCCCTATTTCAAATTATCTTCCGGTTGACAAAAGTAGCTGTGGAATCTCTATAGATATCTTATAAAACATACGCGTATGTTTCCGGCACTGCTTCACTACGTAATGCCTTCGTGTTTGTATATTATATAATTAATGCAATGCAGTTTCCTAATCAAGAAAGGTCACATAGTAAGGTTAATCATACGCCGCAGATTTCCCAATTAATTGATGACGTGGGCACAATTTATTATGGAATACCCCTTGTCTAAACTGGCCCGCTCTCTTGGTTAAGTAAGGCGCATATTTTACCATAAATTACTGTAAGACCCGCTACAGGCGGCGGCAAAACAAACCCAAAAACACGGCGCAGGCCATCTGGGCAGTGGGCATGCATTTCGAATAGCTTGTTTGGCACACTTGAGTAATTGCTGTCAACGCTTGGCACAGAGCTGGATCTGGCGCTCAAACAAATTAAACACGCTACCGGCACCCCTAATTACCACAGAGCTCGGGGAGCGGAGAGGACCACCAGCGCTGCAGTGGCGCTCGCGCATCACAGTGAACAGGTAGCTTCGGACCACCGTTGCGTTGCGCTTCCTCGGAATCCCCGCATGCGTTTTCCTTGCGCGCGGCCGGCTGGCGGGTGTGAACTTATTCACAGCTTGAGGTTCCCCGAATTGGCGTTAAACGCCCTAATAGGCGTGCGCGTCCTACTTACGCGGTGCTCTGGTGGGAGACCTTGGAGTAGGCGTGTTTTGGGTCTGGACGCGGGCAGCGGGGATCGCGCGGCATCAACCGGGCCCGCGAGCTTCATTACTTTTTATAGGTTTGCACCGCGCGCTGACTGGCATGTGGATTCTTGGAACCGCACAAGAGCCTACGGTTTTGTCTCGTTTCCGAGACGCCGAGGATATGTTTTTTTTCGGCTTACGGCCCGGACACGGGGCTGACCTTGGCGGGTGGACGATTATCCCGTGCGACAGTTTGCCTTGCAAAGAAGTGGTTGTTTATGGCGCCACATAGCCTTCAGTTTCTTGGAATCTCGTCGTGTCGCCCACGTGTTCGAAGACTGACAACACGAATCTGACGGACTTTGTAATTTTATCTGTAAATACAAGTTTTGGTTCGTTCGTTACTGCAGCATATTTGTCCTTCGAACCTAAGTTAACCATTGAGACAGCTGTGCAGACCGTCTCTGACGGTGCGTCTTGGACGCCGACGGTGGGGTTGAATTTCAACGAATCAATCGATCATAGCATCGAAGTCTTACTAATACTTTTGTTATTTGACAGCGTAGTAAATAGATGATAATGGGCACATAATTAATCATAAGCTTAGCATCTGAATTTATTCAAATGTATTGGTCTGATAATAGCAATAATCCGACTCCGTATTACTTTCGAAACATTGAGGCATTACGAATGAAATAGTTGCAGCTCATCAAATTCAATATATTCTTTGTTTGATCGAATGGGCTAATATCCCATTTTGTCTTGCCGTTTTTGTCCCAGACTTCTCTTTCATACCATTCTAGACTTAATGATAGAGCGCAAAAAAGTTATTTCTGGTTTGTCACTATGTACAGTTACAGTTACTTAGCTACATTTTAAGTTTCGAGTTTAATTCTTCTGCAGTCTCTACTACAGAGTCAAAATTGTTGTTGATGATAAAATTGCGGATTACCATGTTTTTTTTCGAGGCGTACACGTTCGGAAGCGTCTTCTAACCGATTTCACGCTGTTCTATGTTTTACTGCTCGCGTGGTATTTGCGGTAGTAAAATGTCAAAAATTCTCCTCGTTTTTTTATCCACTTTTATTGTTAAGCTATGCGTGATTTGTAGTTACACTTTAGAGCTTTGTCGCTTTTCTTCTAATGGGTTACTTGGGTTAAAATGCCTACTTCTGGTCTTCGTTCTTCACCTCTGCTTGAAATTCAGCCATCGAAACTTTACTATTTAGCCTATAACTATTTATATGTCACCTTAGGCTTTTGGTTCCACAACCTCATACATTTTCCTTTTTTTTTTTCGAGGACTTGCTTGAGCTCAGGCTCGTATCGTGTCTGCTTCTAGATCGGCTTCTTTCTTACACGAAATTTAATAGGTTTTGTGCGGGACCATGTTGCCTAATATTGCCTTACAAAGTGATGAAATAGAGAGTGTAACCTTACCTTCACCCTCTGGTTCGCTTGGGGGCTCTGCTTGGAAAATAATTGGGAAGAAGCGATAAGCGTCAATGCAGCCGCAGCATTTCTTCATCGAAAATTTACTTAGTTTCCGTAGCAGAAATCTGTGGCTTAGCAAAATATGCTAGCAATGGTTAAAGACAGAGGTGCATATATATATATATATATATATATATATATATATATATATATATATATATATATATATATATATATATATGTATATATGTGTGTGTGTGTGTGTGTGTGTGTGTGTGTATAAGAAAAGGTCTAAAAAATCAATGTGTGTCACGAAATGCGATACTCAGATAATGATTACAATATATTAGGAAACAGGACAATGTAGGGTTCACATTTTTGATGGCAGTATAACTTGCAGAGACCTTTCGCTTACAAATGAAGCAGCAAGCATGAAGCCATGCGCGCACAGGTAACCATGTACAGGTCCCACTGCATGATCACTAATACTCGATGACACAACGCTCGCGTGAGAAAGCCGACTTCCAGAACAGAGCGAAAAATTTATGTTCACTCTCGTGCATATGTGTCCCATAAGTCATAGGTGCATTATAAGTTACCTAAATAAAAGTTTTGCACGTTACAGGTATATACAAGTAAACAATGCACATCTTCAAATACAGATCAATGATGTTAGCTTGAGGAAATGAGTGTTTAGCTATTTATTCGTCGTATGTATCGAAGCGCATTGCTTCTTCTCTCACTGCCCCTAAAACCAGTCTCCTCTGGAAGCCTGAAAGCGATATATATTTTCAAATTTTAACTGCATTTACATTGCTTTGATAAGGAACATAATGATAATAGAAAAGCATATTAGACGTCTGCTACGGGTCACTGAAGTGTTAAAGAACTGAACGCGCGTTGAAAATTTTTTATAACGGCATTCTTATTTGCCTGTTTTCTCGATCAATTGTTTAGTATTTATCCATGGTAATTATCGTTTAAACGCCTTCCTTCTAGACTGCTTGCGATCTTTGATTTGCTGCTCTTGCTGCATATTACGCTAGCAATGTCCTGTGTAATGCACTGTATGATTCAGATGGAAGTGTAAACTGTTTGCAGTGTAGTGTGTTTTGTTTGGTTGCGAGGCCCAGCAGGCGTCATAGAGGTGCCTTTCACCTGTTATTCCTTGGTAGGGAAATTTCCTCTTTTGCAGTGCATGTGACTATCTACAAATATTATATTTTCAACATTAGGAATTCATGCTCTGACTGGATAAATCAACAAAATGAGATAAAAAGAAGAAAAAACAATATTTGGCATCACCTTCTTTTTATGTATCTACCGACGCAGTAGACAAAACGAGAGTATGATGTTACCTTTCGCTTGATAGTTGTGAAAAAATGTAAACGTCAGGACGAGTGAACAGTGCCGGACGTATGTAATACTTTACGCACAATGCAAAGTTATATCCTTTTCCCGCCACGCCTAATCTATAAACTATTATGCAAGCAAGGTTACCTTCGCTTGCAGTTTCTACTGGCATTCTTGTCGGAAAATAACTTATTTGACATTCAGCTATAAGCATCGCGAGGTGTTATACTATTATGAAAGCAAAACAAATTACTTATCTGACCTTCGTTAAAGAAGGACCGACAGGCTAAGCGTCCTCTCAACTTCTTCTAGATGTTGAGATTGTGTTCAGATAAGTGGAAGTTTTTTGGGGGGAACGAGGCAACAAGCAAGAGAACAATGACACGCATTTATTTTAAAACAAGGGCGCGTGTTCCAAGTTTTTTTTTTAAAACGCACAAGATAGCAAACAATATGATATCTATTTCCGCTGCTCCTCCCAGCTGTGGTTCTTGAAAAAAGGTACAGCTAAGAAACTCTCATTGCTTTTGCACAATTTTCCTGTTTTGGTGGTGGTAAATTTTGGCATTTTGTTTAGAACCAGGTATCATTGGGTCATTTGGTTTCTATAAAGGGCCATGATGAGTTATTTTCGAGCAGCTTAATAGAAAATTTCTTTATTATTCAAAGAATATTGCAATGTATGGTTTTGCTCCAAGGTTCTCACTTCGCACAAAAAAGTACGAAGACACATTTATTTTAAAAAAGCAGGTAAAAATAATTGCAATCAGAAAATATTTACTAAACAACTTTAAAACCACATTACAATATACAGGGTGTCCCAACTATCCTGCACCAACATTTAGAAATATGAATATGCCAGGTAGCTGGACAGAACCAAGGTAATGTTTGACGTCGCTTGCCGTGCGACTGGCCGCTAGAGAGCACTTTACATCTATTCGAGGGCTTCTTTCACGCTCGAAAAGACACTTTTATGCATCACGTATTAAGAAACTTAAAACTCTGTCGGGAATTTTTCATGCTGCTCTACAATTTTCACATCAAAACTCTTCAACTAACTACAATATTTCAGTGAATAAGATAATTAAGGCTGAATGTTCATATTATAGGAAGCCAACAAACAAAGACAACAACCATAAGGCAGGGGAAATTACTTGTACTTACAGAATGAAATAAATAAATTATAAATGTATGGAATTGGAAGTGGATGAAAAACAACCTGCCGCAGGTGGGTTACGTTACCACGCCTTCGCATTACGCGTGCGACGAAGACGTGGGATTCTTCCGCAGTTGTTTTTTCATCCACTTTCAATTCCAATAACTTATCATTTATTTATTTCAATTATTAGGTACAAGTAATTTCCCCTGTGTTGCCTTTGGGCTCTTTTTTGGCTTCTTATGTCATGATTAATAAATATTGGACCGCTCGGCTAGCTCCCTTTCTTCTCGGTAAGACTGATTGTCTAATGAGACGTTGTGAAAACAATAATCTGAGTATCTCCAAGCGACCGCAAACAACATTATCTTGGTTATGTCCAGTTACGTGGTACTTGTATATCTTATTATCTTTGTGCATGAAAGTTAGGGCATCCTGTGTAGTACGTCACTATGGCCACCGTAACATGTAATAACACTAAGCTAGCTCAACTAGTTCTTTTCTTTTTCAAAAAGAGATAGTATTGCAAATGGAATGAAGCAAACTTATGCCTAAATTGTTCTAAATAAGGGCAACACGAAGTTTTACAAGCGTCTCTTCACTAATTACAACAAAAGACAAACCTGACAGTGCTTTATGTAAATTGAAAATCTTACCACTGCCCATTAACAGGAATCAGCTACGCTAAACATGCTATTTTTGCTTGGTGCAATTCCTTCTATTTAGAGGGCATTCCTTCAGAAAAATAGGATTCAAATTCTTCTGGAAGGTGCAGTTATTTTACATTGTGATAATGTATCGCGTTCAAAATTTTGGCCCTTCTTACTGTATGGCTCCCTTCACTTTCAGAAATATTCTAGAAGCTTTACAATAAAACACGGAGCCTCCACTAGTCCCAGCTGATACAGAAATGCGGCCTTTAAAAAGATCAACTTGTGTATTTAAAAAATCTTTTCTGCAGTCTAATGAAGGTAAGAGAACAAAACCCTAATCTTAACTGAGACTGGAGGTACATGATTCCCTCCAAATGCATCCAAATCCAATTGCATATAAGAGCGAACAGTGAATATCTTCGCAAGGTCGCAGCGCAATTAGCCTCACAAACGCACACATACACACACACACACACGCGCACACACACACACACACACACGCACACGCACACGCACACGCACACGCACACGCACACACACACGCACACACACACACACATATATATATATATAGCGACAAGAAAGGGGGTTAACCGAGGGGCCTGATTTTTATGAATCATACCCTAAGAATTCAACAAACATTGACACCAAGGACAACATAGGGGAACTTACTTGTACTTCCTGAATTCATTCATTTAGTACGTATATTGTCCTTCGTGTCAATGTCTGTGGGCTTCTCATAATATATATATATATATATATATATATATATTCCTTGTTAATGAGTAATAAAGGAAAAAGTGCTTACCTTCGGGCTTAGGTACTGGGAGCACCCCGTCTTAAAAAAAGACGTTTTTAAGGAACGCTAAGTGGAAGAACCTTTTACTGTAGTATTCTAAATACAAATGTAAATTTGGTTGTTATGTCACGCCCTTCGACAGAAATCGTCCGCGCTCCTCATGGAGGCTCCACAGCAGGAGTTCAGAAACCTGGCGTCTTTTTCAGTTCAGGTAACAGCGTTGCACTCAAATCGGTAGAATAGAGGACGACTTCCGAGTTAAGGATCCCTTGATAATACGAGAGATAGTCTTTTTGTATTTATATTTACAGAAAAACAGTATCATCTATTGTAATGTGATTAATAAAAAACAATTCCTATTTACTTTGTGCAGTTCTATCACTGAATCACAAGAAAACCCTTTTGCTTTCTGCCACAGGTCCTTCCGGCACTTGTAGATGGGAAAAAGATATTGGTCATGAACAATGAGTGCAATAAAACCACTTTCTGCTAATTAAACTAGTGCATTCTTTGTAGTTTGGTTTTATCCTTGCTGAAGAGGAGGTTGATACGAACTGTGATCCTGCGTTCGGCAAAGGAACATCTCGCTATCCTTGTTAAAAACACAGGTCTTTTGTAACAAGAAATATTCTAAGCACTTATTCTCCTACAAATTAATGGATTCATGGTGATTCTCAATTACCATAGTCTTGCCTAATCATTATTATAAACAATTATTTATATAAGATCATTACACAAAAATATTCAAAACAATTTCATTAGGCAATCCTCATTGCTTCTTTGCAAGATTACCTTCACCGATCATGCATGTTTCCTAAGGCGGCCTTCTTGCAGGGTTATGAATAGTACTTTTGACAGTGGATTACTTATATTGAGAATGAGATAGGTGCACAGTATTTTGAGGTTTGATACGAATATATTAAAAATCATACTTTACACTTACCTTCTGCTGGAGGTGCTGGAAGCTCTGTTTGTAGGGAAAAGTAAGAGTCTTAAAATGCGAGCTGTTCCATATGTCGATTGCTTACTATACAAATAAACAGTTTAGACTATATTTGTTTCGAGCTGCCTTATTATTATATTATATTAGTGGGCACGGCGGCAACGCCAAGATGAAGTGCTCAAACCCATTTCTCTTGTTCATTCAGGGAATGCTCGGCTTGCTGCCCAAGACGACAGCGCTTGTTCCGGGATGCCATGCGCACCAACCCTCCGCCCTGGCCTACTGCGCGCCGATACTGCTGTCGGCGACGCATCTGCCCCTACTCACCCTCGCCGATAACGACGTTCCTCGCTGCGTGACCATGCCTTTCACGGAACCGGCAGCCCAAACGTCATCGAGACCCTTCCGTATAAAAGGAGCTTCTTGGCGATCGGCTGGCAGTTGGCACGGCGGCAACGCCAAGATGAAGTGCTCAAACCCATTTCTCTTGTTCATTCAGGGAATGCTCGGCTTGCTGCCCAAGACGACAGCGCTTGTTCCGGGATGCCATGCGCACCAACCCTCCGCCCTGGCCTACTGCGCGCCGATACTGCTGTCGGCGACGCATCTGCCCCTACTCACCCTCGCCGATAACGACGTTCCTCGCTGCGTGACCATGCCTTTCACGGAACCGGCAGCCCAAACGTCATCGAGACCCTTCCGTATAAAAGGAGCTTCTTGGCGATCGGCTGGCAGTTGGCACGGCGGCAACGCCAAGATGAAGTGCTCAAACCCATTTCTCTTGTTCATTCAGGGAATGCTCGGCTTGCTGCCCAAGACGACAGCGCTTGTTCCGGGATGCCATGCGCACCAACCCTCCGCCCTGGCCTACTGCGCGCCGATACTGCTGTCGGCGACGCATCTGCCCCTACTCACCCTCGCCGATAACGACGTTCCTCGCTGCGTGACCATGCCTTTCACGGAACCGGCAGCCCAAACGTCATCGAGACCCTTCCGTATAAAAGGAGCTTCTTGGCGATCGGCTGGCAG
Source organism: Dermacentor andersoni (assembly GCF_023375885.2). Taxonomy (NCBI): domain Eukaryota; kingdom Metazoa; phylum Arthropoda; class Arachnida; order Ixodida; family Ixodidae; genus Dermacentor; species Dermacentor andersoni. The sequence goes on from NC_092821.1 coordinate 95,688,080, forward strand.
TGGGCACGGCGGCAACGCCAAGATGAAGTGCTCAAACCCATTTCTCTTGTTCATTCAGGTGAGAAAATACTGCGGAAAATCATTCCGCAGTGACAACGTTTTCTTGCTGTTGCTGCCGTGCCCACGGTCCATTCACTCATTGATTGAAATGTTTAGTAGCATAAGTACCTATGTGGGGTCATTGCTCCTGCTTAGTGGTGACATCGAGACAAACCCCGGTCCCTCTGTGGCAGATCAGCTAAAACTCATATACGAGGACATACAGGAAATAAAAATGGGCAAGGCTGAAACTATGACAAAGTTAGAATCCATTGATAAAAAGCTAGCAAAAATCACAAGGCTTGAAAAACAGGTTTCCGACTGTCTGAAAAGGATAAGTAATCTTGAAGGTGACCTTGCCTTCACGCGAAAGAAAATCGATGAACTAGAAAATAGAAGTCGGCGATCTAACCTCATCATTTATGGCGTAAAAGAGGAACAAGGCGAAACCCCAGAAATTCTGCACGAAACAGTTTCTAAGAAAGTTTTCGGGGAAGTGCTAGACTTTAATACCCCAGCCATTGAAAGAATCCATCGCCTCGGAAACCGAAAGCCGAACAACGAAGACGATAAAAGCAGACCCATAATTCTGAAGTTGCTTGATCACCGTGACAAAGCGACTATTCTAAAACGATGTTCTAGGCTAAAAGAGTCCGGCTATTCAATCGGCGAAGATTTTTCACGACCTATCCGGGAAGTAAGAAAGAAGTTGTGGCAAAAAACTAAAGCAAACCGTGATCGCAAGGAAAAGGTATTTCTAGTCTACGACAAATTCCGCATTGATGGCCGTCTTTTCGCCTGGGACAACGATTCAAACGACATCGTAGACTGTAAAAAAAACGAAGAACACATCAGCATGCGGACGCGCAGTGCTCAAAACCGCAATCCGCTACAATCATAAATTTAAACGCGCGCAGCCTGGTGAACAAATTCCACGAACTAGAAGCTGTTCTACTTGCTTACCAGCCTGATATCGCCGTCGTTACAGAGACATGGCTTCACTCGAACATTTTCAACCAAGAAATTGTGCCACCGGAATATGCAATTGTACGCAAAGATAGAAAGACAAGAGGTGGGGGCGTTGCACTGCTGTTTAGGCAAGGGATATCTTACAGCGTCATGCCCGAGGCTACAGGCATCGAGGCTGTTTGGTGCACCGTCCGTCTGAAAGATGATGTCTTCCATATTGGTGCAGTTTATCGGCCGCCTGATGCTGAGCCTCTATTCTTGGAATCTCTCTCAGAATACATGCAACAACACATCTCCTATGGCAGCAAAGTAATAATGGCGGGAGACTTTAACTTGCCTGACATAAGGTGGAACTCAATGACTCCGGGAAATGTTACGCTTGACACCATATCAGATATACAGTTAGCATATAACCTGACACAAATTGTCGATTTCCCAACCAGGGTAGTCGGTACCTCAAGTTCACTCTTAGATGTTGTGTTTATTAGTGACCATTTCCTTGAGAATACTGTTCACGTTGAACCCCTTGAAGGATTATCTGATCATAAGATAATATTTTGTTCTTTACAATTCCCAAATCCTGTACGAACGCTCGGTCCTATAAAGCGAGTGCTCTCGTTCAAAGATGCAGACGATGCAGCTATCATGACCTACCTTGCCTTCAGCTATCAAAATTTTTTTGACCTCATTTCTGACCAGCAGTCGTCTATCGATGTGGTGTGGACCGAGTTTAAAGCCATTGTGACGCATTGTATAAACGCCTTTGTTCCACGAGTTCAAAGAAAAACTAGAAAACGCAGTCCATGGATATGTCGTGATATAATCCACTTGAAGCGCAAAATAAAGAGACTTAGGAAAAGAAGAAAGTCGCATATGAGTAAAAAAACTGACTCGGAAATAACACTGCTAACGACATCATTGAAAAGTAAAGTACGTTGTGCCAAAAACAGTTTCCTGAAAAATTCATTGCACAGCTTTATCAGGAAATCGCCTCAAAAATTCTGGCGCTACCTAAGCGTGAAGCGCTCTAACGTGCCCTCCATGAATGCTCAGGAAAGTAAACAAAAAGCTAACGCGTTTAACAAGTACTTTCAATCCATTTTCACCGTCGATAATGGTTCCCTCAACCACTTCGTCCCTAGCCACTGCCAAGAAAGCACTTTGGGCACCCCAAAAATATCACAAGCTGGCATATTATCTCTCTTGTTGAATTTAGATGAAAAGAAAAGCGATGGTCCAGATCAAATTCCGAACAGTTTCTTGAAAAGGTACGCAGAACCAGTAAGCAAGTTCCTTCATTTAATTTTCTTAAAGTCACTCCGTGAGAGCCGCCTTCCTGCAGAGTGGAAGGTTGCCAAAATAATTGCCATACCAAAATCAGGTGACACATCTTCCTTGTCTAACCACCGGCCAATTTCTTTAACATGCACGTGCTGCAAAATACTAGAGCACATAATCTTGAAACACTTAACAGAATTCGCGGAAGCAAACAATTTAATCTATTCAAACCAGCACGGTTTTCGAAACGGTTTATCAACAGTCACCCAACTCGTGGAAACCCTTCATGACTTAACTCAAAACATTAATGAGCAACTACAGGTAGACATAATCTTTATGGATTTCTCTAAAGCGTTTGATCGTGTTTCCCATGTTAAATTGCTTCACAAACTTAACCGCCTACTTGGTAACGGCCCTGTTGTTGGTAGGATCAATGACTTTCTGTCAAACCGCTCCCAATACGTAGAATATAATGATCACCTTTCTGATGCTGTCCCTGTTTTGTCCGGCGTTCCCCAGGGCTCAGTTCTGGCCCCACTTCTGTTCTTATTATACATAGATGATATAACCAACCAAGTCGACGTCACCATTCGCCTCTTTGCAGACGACTGCATTCTTTATCATACTGTGCGTAACCACGAAGATCAAGCAAAACTGAACAATTCCCTAAATAAGGTAGTGCAGTGGTGTGCAGACTGGCAAATGGTGATAAATTCCGATAAAACTGTCTGCATGTCGGTCACAAACAAAAAATCAAGTCTGCAGTTCCCGTACGGTTTCAATGGCACTATTCTACAAAGCGTCACCCAGTATAAATACTTAGGCCTAATCATCTCATCCGACCTCAGCTGGAACGCGCACATACAGTACGTAGCTAAAAAAGCCTTGAACAAACTGTTGTACCTCAAACGCACCTTATCCCATTCCACCAGCCAGACAAAACAGCTTGCTTACGTGAGCCTTATCAGACCGGCACTCGAATACGCCAACATAGTATGGTTTCCACATTCCAAAAACCACATTCATACGCTGGAACGTATACAAAGAAAAGCTGCCCGATTTATCTATAACCGTTTTAAACGTACAGATTCACCAACCGAACTTCTTTCTCGCGCAGGCCTCGCTACCCTAGAAATTCGAGCCAAGGTTCAACGATTGAAGTTCCTATACTTGGTATTACACAGTGCGCTGAAATTGGATCCCGCCACTTTTATAAAGTACAAGCTCACTAGACCGACTCGGCATAAACACGCTTTCACGCTAGAGGAATTTCTTTGTAACAACAACACTTATTTCTTTTCATTCTTTCCGCGAGCTGTGCGAGAGTGGAACTGCTTAAACCCTGCTATTACTGCCCAGCCCACACTAGAAACATTTACCAATCATCTAGAAGAAGCAATCGCAATCACAACTTAGTCTTCTAGTTATTTTTTTTTCTCTTCTGCAAGAGCAATTGCGTGAAGACCAGTGTGTTACTCAATAAATGAAAGCGTCCATGTTTTTCTATGCTAACTCCTTGTTTGCTCAGTGTTTGCTCACATTGTACTTTTTTGATGACCATATGCCCACTCCTGTAATAATCCCAATCGGGATTGACAGTATTGTGAAATAAATAAATAAATAAAAAATAACAAAGAATATCCCGCTACCTCCGCGCACCAGTCCTTCTGTCGTTTAAAAAATTACTCAGAAATAGCGTTGAGTACAATACACATTTTGAAGGGCACGAATAAAAATACCTAACAAAGTATTTCATTACGTAGTCGGTCTTTACGTACCCATCATTAGCTTGTGGCGAAACTTTCAGTTTCCTTTTTCTCATGCCATGCCCATAAATGTGTCTCATTTCACAAGGAAGGCTTAAATGAAGGAAAAAAATCTGGCGCATGCACACTTATTCAACATTTCTTATATGCTTACAATCCGATGTAGACTCAAATGTGAGTAAAATGAGTTGCTGCATTGTGGTCTCCGGCTATTTGCCTTACAGCTTGCACGTTAATGCTCATCTGCTTTGTTTATGAAACATCGGCAGCATGAAGCCACTACCTAAACGCTCAAATCATAGCTATTGCAATCGCAGTTTGCTTTGTCAATAGTGTGATTGTATAACGTTCATTTGAAGAAGGCCGTAGAAAAAATCCGCAATGAATGTTCATCGTCCTCAGAAAAGGCAGAGCAGTGGAATCGCACAATAGCAATGACAATGTGGGAGTATATCAAAGTAATTATTATTATCCACACAGTTCGCTAATTTCATACGGCTCATGTTCACCACGTCAGTGAGCTGTCATTCATACCTTCGTGTCCTTTGGTTATTGTGTCTCTCTCCACTACCGGCTACTCATTAGCATTCACACCTTTTCTGCGTCTAGTTTTTCCGAACGAACCACTACCTCTTTTACTGCTACCTGTGCAACAGCTACATGCTATTCTACCTGGTAGAAAAATATGCAACTGCAATGAAAAATCTGCACGCATCGACGCTACGTGGCGCACGTTTTATTGCGCGCTAGGACGCGTTTATGGAGAATTTTGTTGCGGAATGCTAGCAAGCAGTGACGTGGCTGAGTGGTCGAGTAGCTGACTCCCAGGCAGTGAGCCCGGGTTCAATCTCGGCCAGAACTAGGTAAATTTTCTCACTCCCAGCGATTGCTACTACGGACACTGGCCACAGCACCGGAGGCAGTGGCGGTAGACAACCTCGGCAACGGAAACGGCTAGTGGTGGTAGTAAAATGTGAGGCCAGGCTTCTTGGTATTCCATAGTAAAGTGACTAACGCAAGAGTGTACACGGGACACTAAAAAGGCGACAAGGAGAAGCGTAGTTCTTTGTCCTTGTCGTCTTTTTAGTGTCCTGTGTCCACTCTTGCGCTAGTCACTTCAGCATGGTAGTAGTAAACTTTATAAAGATGTCCAAAAAGCACACTAAATGTCCAGTACTTTGGTCTATACCAGTTATTAGCCCGACTACCCAAATGACTGGCCAAGCCTACGTGCTTCCACTTTACCTTTAGTAGACCTTCTGGTAGTCATGTTTACTAATCCTTCGTAGTTTTAAACCACACGTGTTTCATTCTGTTGCATCGTTAGTTGTTCTCCCCTCATCCACCACTGGTTAGGCTTTCGTTCTGTCCTCGGAATTCAGTTGCATGTAAGTCACTTCTGGTCTTATAGGCTATGTTGCCACTTTACTTTTTAAAGAATGAACCACTTTGAGCGTAATTATGTCATAAAATAGCAAATACAATCTAGCCATTACTTTTGATAAGAACGTCATTGCATGATGCTTACTAGGACACGTTTCGAGATTGGCCTAGAAGATAGATTACGCGCTGCCCTGACTCCTAACCACCAATACTGCTTACAAAAAACAAAAAAAAAACGTTTTTCGATGGTGTCTACAAGCGCTCTAATTTATAGATGCATGACATTTTATTGCAAGGCATTTTATCTTATTCACATTGTGACCTATTGAGAATGCAGGTTTCTTTCGGCAAAAGCTCGTCCTAGGTTCGTGGAGTACGTTGGCATCCATTTGTAGCATTGTGTGAACGACGCTGGAGAGATATTGCGCTCCGATGTAATTAACCTAGCTTTATAAAAATACCAACTCGAATTATAACGTCGTTCGCAAAACTATATATACGGTTTCTAAGCATCTTTTCTAAGAATGAGATGGAAATGTATGCCTAAAATAAATTATTCAATTGCACAATTTTATTTTCTAATTATATAGTAATTACAACTGCTCTTTGTAACTGTACAAAGAGGAAAAATGTCAACGTTGTGCTCCATTTCCGAAGATGAACTTTTTCACACTTGGTCCAAGTAACGGGGCACGCTAATTATATGAAATACAAAAAGGTTTAGAGTTATATGAGCAAAAGATTGACACTTTATAGGAATAACAACTGAGATTGCACATTTATCATTTGGATAGACATAGGTAATTTCACAAAATAAGTGTAAAGCAACCTATTTGCTGATCGACCCGATATTCAGAAAGGTAAAGAAAGCTGGGTCCTAATTAGCCCTGTATTTCGTGACCCAAACTGATTGCAGCTATGTAAACAACTATATACGGCTTTATATAGATGGCTGTGTGCGGTTCGCTTGTGGTTCGCTTGGGTCGCAAAAATTACATATTGATCTTTTTTGTTGTTGTTGTTCGAAGTCATTGGACTCGGACGGCATCTTCGGCTTGCCGGACGGCCCAGAGCTGGTCTGCCAACTCTGAACTTTTGAGAGCCACCTCCAAGCGGCGGCGACGCCAATGGGCCACCAAAACGAAACTACCGGACCATTCATTAATAAAGCTTCTCTCTCTCTCTCTGCTGTTGTTGTTTAGCGTTCTACGTGGTATTTCAGTCAGATCTATTCTACCTGCATTGACTCACATGCATCACTGTTCACGCGAGAAATGCATTCGCATGCCCGCGCAAACTTGATTGGCGTGCTCGCATAGGCAATCTTGTTTCTGTTGCAGACTATCTTGTGTCTGCCTCAACGCAAGCTTACACAGGCAAGTAAATCGAATGCGCTACATATTAGGGAATAGCGTCATCCCCACTAGTTGAATCACAACTTTTTAATTCTGCATCATAGCGTCTATATTTCCCACTTGAACATGTCGGGAGCTCTGTGCCATCTTTCAATCAACAAATTTGTGCAAACTTAGAGCGCTAGAAAAAAAGTGTATAAAAGTACTTCAAAACCATTACCCGCTGTTAAAGTGGAAAATGCGTGGCACTGAATGTTTTGTAGCAATAAACGGTAGTTCTTGCCTATATAAAATAGACATAGGAACCAGAGTATCTTCTCATTTTCGTTAGGTGGTTAGGGCTGGGCTTATTGAAGAGAAAGATCAGACCTAACACATACAAGAGAACACTGTAAATAATTACTCGTTTATACGTAAGGAGTGAATCCCAGTTTTTTTGTATCCTGACTAATTATTGTGTCACAAGATACGCCATCTTACCTTCGGTCACATTTTCTTCTGGCACTGGTTATTGCAAAAAAAAAACAATTGTCGTCATAATCAGTGACACGCACAAGAAGCAGTCATTCTACAGTTAAGGCAAAAAACAGAATCTTCGAAGGTTTATTCGGAATAAAGGGTGGAGAAACAAAGTGTGTTTTCACCTTTGACTGGAACTTCCACTGGAAAGAGAGCGATGAGTATTAAATCATTTGTTTTATAACATCTTTTTGTTGTATTACGAAGGTGTCAGAAAGAAAACATTATCATACCTGGTACCGGTGGAGCTGCCGGTGCTGATGCTTGAATAAAAAATACGAGTCAATACGAATGATAATTACACTGCCCCGATTGATCACGATATAGCAGACTTTGAGTATATGCACAATTACTAATGTTCCCCGACCTGGGGTAGGGTGTTTAGCGTGTTTTATTTATGTTTCATATGTTCTGTAGGGATCACTTGTGCCACAAGAAATAATTTTTTAACCAGTGCAGTGTGGATCTTTTAACGTTCTACGTCGCATTTCAGGAACATATTTTCGAAATGCATGGCTTCACATGCATCACTTCTCGTGCATGGGATGTATTAGCTTTTTGGGGAAAACTTGATTCGCGTGTTCGTGCACGCAATCTTGATTCTTTTGCAGGCTGTCTTGTGCCGGGCCTAACGCAAGCTTGGACAGACAAGTAAATCAAATGCACCACGTTTCAGCTAATAGAGCTATGCCGATTACCAAGCTAAAAAATTGTCATTCTGTATAATATTGACCATATTTCTCCCAGAAAATGTTGTGGGGCCTAAAGTATGTGTCATCTTCCCATCGTCAATGTGGTGTAAATTAAGGGCACAAGAGAAAAAAGTTTTCTAGAATACTCGGAAAATATTACCCGCTGTTGAACAAAGTACATCATCATCATCGTCATCATTATCATCATTATTATCATCATCATCAACAACAACAACAACCTGGTTACGGTCACTGCAGGGCAAAGGCCTCTCCCATACTTCTCCAACTACCCCGGTCATGTACTAATTGTGGCCATGTTGTCCCGGCAAACTTCTTAATCTCATCCGTCCACCTAAATTTCTGCCGCCCCCTGCTACGCTTCCCTTCCCTTGGAATCCAGTCCGTAACCCTTAATGACCATCGGTTATCTTTCCTCCTCATTAGATGTCCTGCCCATACACATTTCTTGTTCTTCATTTTAACTAAGATGTCATTAAGTCGCAGTTGTTCCCTCACCCAATCTGCTCTTTTCTTATCCCTTAACGTTACACCCATTATTCTTCTTTCCATAGCTCGTTGCGTCTTCCTCAATTTAAATAGAACCCTTTTCGGAAGCCTCCAGGTTTCTGCCCCCTACGTGAGTACTGGTAAGGCACAGCTGTCACACACGTTTCTCTTGAGGGAGATTGGCAACCTGCTGTTAATGGTCTGAGAATGCCTGCCAAACGCACCGCAGCCCATTCTTATTCTTCTGATTATTTCCGTCTCATGATCCGGATCTGCGGTCACTACTTGCCTTAAGTAGATGTATTCCCGCACCACTTCCAGTGCCTCCCTACCTGTCGTAAACTGTTCTCTTCCGAGACTGTTAAACATTAGCTTAGTTTTGTGCAGGTTAATTTTTATACCCACCCTTTTGCTTTGCCTCCCCAGGTAAGTGAGCATGCATTGTAATTGGTCCCCTAAGTTACTAGGCCCGGCAATATCATTAGCGAATCGCAAGTTACTAAGGTATTCTCTATTAACTCTTATGCACAATTCTTCCCAATCCAGGTCTCTGAATACCACCTGTAAACACGGTGCGAATAGCATTGGAGAAATCGTATCTCCCTGCCTGACGCCTTTCGTTATTGGGATTTTGTTGCTTTCTTTATGGAGGACTACGGTGGCTGTGGAGCTGCTATAGATATCTTTCAGTATTTTTATATACGGCTCGTCTACCCCCTGATTCCGTAATGCCTCCACGACTGCTGAGGTTTCGACTGAATCAAACGCTTTTTCTCGTAATCAATGAAAGGTATATATAAGGGTTGGGTATATTCCGCACATTTCTGTATCACCTGGTTGATAGTGTGAATATGGTCTATTGTTGAGTAGCCTTTATGAAATCCTGTTTGGTCCTTGGAACAAATTACATGCATGGCAATAAATACTTTTTGGCAATCGACTACTCTTTTCGCCTATCTAAGTGCCAGAGGAGGTGCTATTGAGAAGAACCACAACATTCTCTTATTTATTTTTGATGGTTCGGGTTGCGCTGCTTGCAGAAAAAATCTCGCACGTCACACCGGTAAAACAGCACCAAAAGCAGTTATTAGTTTATGGGCTGTTGCCAAGTCCCCGTGGTACCCTGCCTAAATATGGGGTCACAAGTAACGCCATCTTACCTGCGGTTTCATTTCCTTCTGGTACTGTATCTGAAAAAAAAAATTGCGTCACAATGAGAGAAGAATATTCTGGTAACAGTCATATTGTTATGAGGTGGAAAAGAGAATCTTTGAAGGTTTATATTTCTTAATTAGGGTTTAAAAGAGAAGCGTATTCGTACCGTTGACTGAAGGTTCTTTGGATGGAAGAGTAGCTAGGAATAACACAGCTTTCTGTTGTAAAACTTTTTCTATTTTAAAAATTCTTTAACAAAACCGCATCATACCTGGTTCTGCTGGTAGTGCCGTTGGTGTTTCTGGAAGAAAGAAATACAAGTCATTACGAACGAGAAATTGCACATCAATCGACTAAAAAGCAAAACAGGCTATGTTTCCCGTAACCTCGTACCACTAAGGCCTAGGCTACCATACGAGTGCCATGTACAGTGATTTGCGAGCAGCTATATATGCAATTCATTTATTACCAAATTTAGGTCGTCCTTCTGGTTTTCCTTAAGATGTCAAACGTTCATTATAATTTATGTATGCGGATAAAGTTGAAGTGCATTGGTGACAGAAATGTCTCAGTGTTCCAGCGTCGTCATATGAACCCACTTTCGCCCAAGTGTTAACGAAGTCTATCCCTCACGTTGTCATGGCCAGCTATCACAGACGCAAGATAATTGCAGGAAACGGTCAGGAACTGAAAGCCAACAGCGGAGGAAGAGCTCGCACATCACCTGCCGTACTTTCGTCTGTATGTTATCTCCCGGAAAACAACAGCACATGATACACTCAAGATGTATATTGGACAAACACTGCTGCCCTGTGTCTTCACTAAAAGCCACCAACTTTATTGGCAGCAGTGCTCAAGGATCGTGCTAGTGGAACATGAGCGTGCTGCGAAGAATACTATGTGCATCCTCCTAGGACGACGAGAAAACCACAACTACCATTAGCACGTGAGATCCGTTTGCAGTGCACGACTTAGAGACATCGGGCCAAGGCCAATTCCTCTTGATAAGGTCGTTATGTGGGTATATTTTGGGGTGTTTAGAGCGCTCACACTTGTTGTGCTGCGTGTTTGTGTTCCATTTCCGACAACTCCGTGTCCCTCACCTCACTACATAGACGGGATGACAACAGGTCATAAAACACTGCTACTCGGTTGTTATCCTGCTCACGGGGAGGCCATCGGGCTTCCCGTGTCGGCCGACGTTTTGGAGTGATTGTGGTCGAAGCTGGTGCACGCACTGGGTTCCGGCTTCGGCAGGACACAGTGCTGCCTTGGGACCTCGATGACTCGAGGACCGTGCGGCCGTGCCCCCCGTTTGTTCTACTATGTCTTCCACTTTCCGTTTTTCCTGTCGCGGGTGCATGATACAGGTGGCTTCTGTCGACAGGGTTATATATTCTTCGTTTTTTTCCCTTGTGAGGCGCCGTTAGCAGCCGCCGGCGATAATGCGGCTATGTTGTGTAGCAATCGAATTCAGATTCTGTCGTGTTGTTAACCTTGTGTAGTATCGAAACGCAGCTTAAGAAATGAGCTTTGTTCTTCACGGAGAACTCCGCCTAGGATCTGCCTTGCTTCATGCGCAAGCTCGCCTTCCCTGCAGCTGGGACCAGCTGGTCTCGCACGTGTAGCGGTGCATCGACATGCGGAACAGGCAGGAACAAGCATTGACGTGGCGCCCTATACGCATAAAAGTTTGTGGTGCTCAAACCTGCGCTTGTCATCCGGAGGCACGGGATCCTGGAGCGGGCGCACCAACCGAGTTGTGAGGCAAAACAGCACAATTTAAAAGGAGAGTCAAAACGTCTTATTTCTGTGAAGTTATCCATCGCTAAGAATGTTGTTTAGATCTCCTTTCACTAGAGGTATGCTTCCATTTTCTTTCGGATCTTTCCGAAATTCAAATGCAACGCAACTGTGGACTCATTATATATATTTGTTAAAACATTCAAGCTTCGTGTTTGTATTTCTATTGAAACCAGCACATTTATTTAATCAGTCAAATTTACTTACAGAGGTTAGTTGTACTTCGCATATTTCTAAATTACTTGATGACGTGGATCCAATTAATTGTTCAATACCCCTTCCTGAATTTGGCCTGTTTTTTGGTTGAGTTATGGCCCGTTTTTTTTATAAATTACATTTGTTGTAATTTGGCATGGTACAAATAGATGCTAATGGGTACATAAATTATCATATATATAGGATTACAATCTATTTGCATTAGTTTGATAATAGCAATAATCCGGCTCGGTAGTACATTTGAAGCCTTGACACATTGGGAATAAAATGGTCGCATTCACTTCGAATGCAATATTTCCTTCCTTTTAAATCAAATGAACTGTTATTTCATGTGGTCATGCCGGTGTTTCCTTAGACATGTCGTCCTGTTCTCTGGGTTTACTGAAGTCGAGTATGACCCCTGTTTAATTGCAAATTATTTTCGGTTCTATTAGGTATGATGCCAAAAATATCAAAATAACCCATAATTTACCAATTATTTAACATCTAAAGTTTTGAGGCGTTTTAAACAAGCGGTAAGACGCCTTCTGAAAACCTTGCCTTCATTTTTGATCGAATTATCCGTTCTTTCAACCCATCACGCCACGTTTTCACTGAACTTGTCACGGAGTTGCTTGCAGTTTTTCACTGTGTCCAGTCATGGTTACGCTGCTTCTTTGACTACTCTATGGTTCCGTAGAGAATTCGTCTGCGGGGTTTGCTATATAGTCCAAATTGCTGGTGCTATTTACATAGTTGTTCTTCTTGGCGCAGATGTTGTCTTGTTTAATGCAAAGGTGTCTTCTCACCGATTCCAAGCTCCAACAAAATTTAGCACCTCCATACTCTTCCCGGCGTTAAAATTTTATATTACACATTTTCTTTCTGATTATCTCCTCTTACAGCTATACCAATTCTGTCTGATTTATAGATTTAGATGCCTCATTACTTTGACGTTCCTTTGGCAATACGTTACTGGGTAGAGATTGACCATTTTCTTCATTGGTCATTTCCCCCCAACTAAAACGCAGCCGCCAAAATTCAAGTATTTATTATTTTATTTTCTCTATGTCACCTTAGCACTTCGCTCTAAAGCCTCATACAAATTTTGCGAGGAATTTCCTGGATTCATCTGCTTCTTTCGAGACTGTTTCTGGGCTAGGTTATTCCATGCATGCAATATAATCTCTGTAGGAGTGACCATGTTACTTAATATTGCTTTACAAAGAGGTGAAATAGAGAGCGCATTCCTACCTTCACCCCCTGCGTTGTTGTCAGGTTCTGTTGAAATGTGATTAGGAAAGGCTATAAGCATCAATGTCCATATATTGCTTCTACAACGAAGTATTTGTTTGCCTCTGTAGTATAAATGTGTACCTTAAGAAAAACTTAGATCAGTGGTTAAGGTTACAGGTATACAGGGTGTTTTACATAAGTTGGGCGAAACATTAAAAATGTGCAAATGCTGGGCGAACAAAGGAACAATGTACCGTAGGGTTTTATTTCCAAAAAAAAGCATTTTGAAGTGTCGTCCATGTACCGTGATACGCTTGATATATAATATATAGTATTGCGTAGCGTTACTTAAACAAAACCTTGGCAGTTAATAGGAAAGAGAAAATAATATTTCGCATTTCCTGTCTCGAACCATGTCGCCGCGAGATTGTACAAAGTGTTCAAAGTTGTTTGAAAAAGATCGACAGTATATCTTGTTCCAAATGCAAGAAAGTATACCATGCGGGCAAATGTTCGGGAATGACTAAAAAGGCTTTCAAAAACATGGGACCACGCGAAATCGACGGCTGGATGTGTGACAGTTGTAGAAAGCAGGAATCAGGGGAAGAAACGTCAGAAACCAGTGACGCGGAACGCAGAGGGGAAGGGAAGGGAGGAAAGAAAAATCAAATGAGTCATGTTACAAAACTGATTGAGGACATTAGCCAAAAGATGGTGGCAGTCTTGGGCCGACTAGAAGAGATGGAAAAAAAGGTAGACAGACAGTGCACGACAACAGAAGGAAAAGAAAAATCTATGGAACTGCTGTCACATAAACATGACGAAATTATGGCCACCACCGTAAGGCAAGCAAAGGATATTGCAGAATTAAAGATAACGTCAGCAGAACTGACGCGAAAGATGGCAGAAAAAGACAATGAAATTGCAAGCCTGAAGGAAAACGTCGAGAGTGCTGAACAGTACTCGAGGCTAAAAAACATCGAGGTACATGGCGTCCCGTATAAACAGGGCGAAGATCTGTATAAGGTTCTAGCGGGGCTTAGCGCGAAGCTGGAAATACACACAGTCGAACGTCACTCACTGAAGGCCATTCACAGGCTAAAAGAGCAGAAAGATAAGATACCCCCAATCATTGTCAGATTTAAGGAATTGGCTGATCGTGACCTGTGGATTTCGAAGAAATACGCACTCCGATCTGATGGCATATACATAAACGAAAACTTTACACGAGCGCAAAAAAAGTTGTTTTGGCTGAGCAGACAGAGGGGCAGACAACAGGGCTGTAAATTTGTCTGGATGCGCAATGGCAGAATTTTTGCTAGGCGCAACGAAGGAAGTCCTGCCATGATCATTACAACAGAAAGCGATTTGGAAAAAATAAACTAATGGCAGAGTTCACTTCTTTTTCTGAGTGGGATTCTCATATAAATCAATTCATTAAGGAAGAACAGTTAAAGCAGGAGCTAAGTTTATTACATATAAACATACGAAGCATAAAGAAAAACTGGGGCCAGCTATGTGCTTATGTAAACACTCGGCAGACAAGAGAAGATGTAATTGTCTTGACAGAGATTAATCTCGATGGAGCTCGACTAACTAAGCTTTTACAGCCTTGCTGGGTACTCTCGGTACGCTTGGTGTCGAGAAAACAGAAAAGGAGGAGCGGTGGTCGTGTTTGTGAGCGATACCTGGTTGTCATATGAAATTCAGGTATCCATAGAAAACGCAGAAATGGTGGATGTCTCTCTTAGCGAGATGGATACAACTTACATTGTATGTGCAATATACAGACCACCTTGCACGAACATTCCTTTATTCCTCGAAGAACTAACCTCACTCCTAAAAAATATATGAATGAGAAGCAGTTTATTTTAGCGGGAGACCTAAATATAGATATAATGCTAAACTCAAGGAGGGTAGTTAGAGACTACTTAGACCTACTGGCTGAATTTGGCTTCGTTAACCTTATTAATAACTGTACAAGAGAGGAATTTTTAGGTTCCAAGGTAACTACATCATGCATTGACCACATAATTGTCCGCATAGCGAACAAACATTGTTCATCAGGAGTCATTAAATTGAAACTTGCAGACCACTACTTCGTGGCACTTGTAACCATGAAAGAAACTTGTAACCATGACGACAATGCGAACATGAGACCTAGAATCAGGAACATTTTAGACAACAGGAGTATAGACAAAGCTATTCAGAACACAAACTGGAATGCTATATTACCTCTGGATCACATGAGGCTATATAATATATTTCTCGATAAGTTCCACCTCATATACGAGACATCCACCAAAGCTGTAAATAAAGCAAAGAAAACCGGACAACAATTGGATAACGCAGGAAATCATGGAGTTGTGTTACTTAAAGGATAAAGCTTGGCAGAACTGTAGAAAGGACCCTGAGAATGTAGCACTTAGGCAGGAATTTCGCATATTGCGAAATCTAGTAACAGCCAAAACGCGACAGGCAAAAAGAAGATACCTATCCCAGCAGTTTGCGCTAAACAGGAATGACGGAAGAAAAACATGGAAATTGGCAAACAATTTAATGGGCCGCGTCAAACAGGCAACGATTGAGGAGGTCATCGACAAAAACTTTCCAAAAGAAGAAACACGGTCATTGTGCGAACTGTTTAACGAGACTTTCATTCACGCAACAGATAAGCTGCGCATTGCTCATGGTACGAATCGTCTCGAATATCAGCCAATACTTTCATGCACACAGACAGCGTACCTACCTGAGATAACAGAAACTGAGCTATGGAATATAATAGGTAAAATGAAGATGTTCAAACCACCAGGTTTTGATAAGATCCGCGTAAGAGATCTGTACTACAACTTTAACAAACTAAAGGATGTGATTCTCAAAATATTAAACGGAATATTAGAAAACGGAATAATGCCCAAAGAATTGAAAATTTCGATAGTGAGACCTGTGTACAAAAGCGGAAAGAAAAGTGACTGCGCAAACTATAGACCAGTTTCTATTATACCTGCCCTGGCTCATATTTTGGAAAATCACGTGGCTTCCGGTATGCATTCTTTCTGCGATAAATATTCATTAAACAATCCGGCACAATATGGGTTCACAAAGGACCGGAACACAACTACGCTCTTAGAAGAATTCTCGGATTACATTAACACTGCAATAGAAAACAATCGCCTTATGCTAGCATTGTTTTTAGACCTATCAAAGGCATTTGATACTATTGATCACGCCTTATTGTGGCAAAAGCTGGACAACCTAGGTTTCAGGGGCCGATTTCATCAATTCCTTGAGGGATATTTCACAGACAGATCACAGTGTGTGAGAATTGAAAACAAATACAGTGAATTTAAATCAATAAAATTCGCTGTTCCGAAAGGAAGTACTCTGGCCCCATTACTATTTGATATCTACGTCTCTGAACTGGGTTTTTTGAATTTAAGATCAAGAATCTTCCAATATGCAGATGACACAGCATTAGCACTAGAACTCACTGATCTAGATCTTGGATGCAAAGTGTTTCAACAGGATGTGTGCAGGGTAATAGACTGGCTGACGCAAAATTCAATATATTTAAATCGGCAAAAAACAAAGCTTATCTGTTTTAGAAACCCACATAAACGAATGCTCCTAAGGGAGTCTCTTTTTACATAACTCTCATTGCACTCCGTGCACATGTAATGCAATACCATTTGAACATGCAGTCAAGTATCTCGGAATAATATTTGATGAGCATATAACATGGAATGATCATGTGCAGTATATATGTAACAGGCTTAGAGCTGTGTCTGCGATGATGTACAACCTAAGATTTAAAACTTCGATGCACTTGAGGCGCACAATATACATGGCGCTGGCTGAATCTATTATAACCTACGGTATTACATTGTATGGAACTTGTTCTGATCACAAAATGAGAGTCATAAACCGCCTAATTAAAAGAATAGTAAACAGTGTAACCTACGGAACAATGCTTCGACAGGCTGACAAGAAGGAACAATACAATAGGCTTGGCATACTGGAAATGCGTGAACTATTTTATTACACTGTGCTCACACGTCATTACTATGCAAAGGATTTCAAAGTACCTGTCAAGAAAAACGTTGCCCTAAGAAAGACAGAAACATACATTAAGCCACGATGCTTTACACATTAAGGGAAAAAAGTAAGGGGATATTACGTGCCACAGATATTTAATGAACTTGGAGAAGCCCTTGGACATTTAAAAACTAAACGAAAAATGACTAAATCAATAAGGAAATGGTGCTCATCATTGCACATAAATCACTGATTGCCTCTTGCATGTGGAAGGTTGCTTTCCTGGATTTGCTCCTTAGATATTCTGTGAGTTGTGGTATGGCTCATTGTCAAGCTATTATGATGTCCTTTATTTACTTATTTACTTAGTTTTAATTTTGCTCGAGTTCTAGTCATTATGTCTCTATAATTTTGTATAATATGGTTAGTATGTACTAGTATGCCTTACTTCATTGCTTTGTGGTACACGCTCGATGATTCACTGTGCTGCCTGAACAACCAACAAGCACGCTGTGCTTAGGTTGGACAGGAAATGAAAACCTATGTACCAAATGAAGATAAATAAAATTTTTGATTTGATTTGATTTGATTTGCATTTTACAGTGATCTCCGCAATTTTATAAAATGAGTTCTAGTGATCTGTTCACTGACTGACCCGATTATCGGAAGAGGGGGGGGGGGGGGGAATCGGGTCGTAATCCACCCTTTATTGTAGTGGTCTCGATTTGTCGCGAATCACGGACTTTGAGCATATGCACTCTTAATGAAATTCACGAAGCGGCGAGTGGCTGCCCCAAAATTGCTTTGTGTTTTTTTAAGCAGCGCAGTATCGTTCGCTAAGCGTTGTACGGGACACTTCAGCCACGTGTGATCTACACACATGACTTCACATCCATCACTTCTCGTGTGAAGGATGCATTGGCTTGCCAGTGCGAACTTCTTTGGCGTGCTTGCGTTATCTTGTTTTTTTTTTGTCTGGCATAACATAACCTTGCACAGACAAATAATTTGAATGCATGCTATTTAAGAGGTATGATCAGTCCTAGTAGCAGGCTAACAATTTTTTTATTGTGCAGTAAGTGTCCATACTTCGTCCTTGAAATTTTCGCGCAATGCTTAAAGCATTGTGCCATTTTTCAAGCGACAAATTTTTCCCTACACTTTTCTTTTCCTCAAGCTACGCCTATAATGGTGTCTGATTTGGCAAGGAAAGCGTAAACGGTCAAAAGTTGGCGCATGCGCACTTAAACATAGTTTATTATATGGAGCCTATACCATGTAGACTCAAATGTTAGAAAAAAGAGATGCCGCTTCGTGATCTCCGGCTATTTACTGAAGAGCTCGGCGTTAATGCTCATCTCCTTTGCTTATAAAACCTTGGCAGCGTGAAGCAACTATTTCAACCTTCAAATCACAGTTATTCATCTAATTACAGTTTTAATTTTCAATAGTAAGGTTGTCTAACGTTCACTTGAAAAGCGCCATACAAGAAACGTAATAAATATTTATCATAGAAAAGGCACAGCAGTCTAATCGCAAAAGAGCAATGTCAATGTGGACGCATATCAACGGAATTTTTAGCATACACAGCTTGTCTTATGAATAAAGTAAAATACAAGTCTCCCTGCGGCTCTCGATGCGTCAGATGGCTCCATCTCATGCCAGGTAATTTCTTTATTCGTCCATTCACATATTCTCCTCGTGCCCCACCGACTGTATTTCTCTACCATTCTCAGCCTTCTTTATTGTAATTCGCCTATCGGGTGCCTGCTATGCAAGTTACATATTTTATTAAAAATAATTTTCTCATCTATTTCTAACGAAACTTCGCTAGCACCCTTGGTCCATTGCTCGAATGCAAATCGCATTGTTGTCGACTGTCATCGTGCGATGGTTCCTGCCGTAATTTTTTTGGTATCGTCTGTTTCAATATTGTGGCTTAAGTTGGGAATAAAAAGTTCACTGATTTCATGCCGCTCATATTTACCATGTCAGTGAGCTGCCTGTCATGCTTTCGTGGCCTTTGCTTACTTTTGTCGCTTGTTCCGCTATAGCGAACCCAGTGTCGTTCATACCTTTCCAGTTTCTAGCATTTCCCAACAAACCGCTACCCCTTGTACCGCAACATGTGCATCTGAAACGTGGTATTCTACCTGGTATAACGATATGCAAGTGCAATACAAGATGTGCATGTATCGACACTACGCGGCGCAAATCTTTTATCTCATGTCTCCTCGCGTGCTAGGACTGGTTTATAGGGCATATTTTCGCGGAATGCAAGCAATCGCAGGCGTGGCTCAGTGGTAGAGTAGTTGACTCGCAGCCAGCGCGCCCGGCTTCACTCCCGGCAAGAACTGGGTATTTTGTCTCATTCCCGGTGATAGCAACTACGCGCACCGGACACCAGCACTAGTGGCGATGGGGGCGGCGGACTACATCGCCAACCGAAGCGGCTACTGGAATGAGCCCATAGCAGCTTACGCTGTAAAACACAGCGATAGTAGCACACCTCATAACGATGCCCCTAAAGTACACTACATATCCAGCACTTCGATCTATACCAGTGAAAAGCCCTACTACCGAAATACCCGCCGAAGCCTATGTGCTTTTACTTAGCCTTTGGTAGACCCTGTGAAAGTCATGTTTGCTAATTCTTCGTAATATTATACTACACCTATCACATTCTGTTGCATCATTCGTTGTTCTACGCTCATCCACAAGTTAGTGTGCTTTGCTTTTGTCCTTGGCATTCAGTTGCACATAAGGCACTTGTGTTATAGGCTACGGCTAGAAAAAAAGTTTTTCCATGACAACTACAACCGCTGATATTGGGGGAAAAAATTATTCTAGGACATTTAGTCTTTTTCATGTTGTGACTAATGAGAATGCAGGTTTCTTTGCAGCAAACGCCCGTCCTACGTATGTTGAGTACGGCGGTACCCATTTGTGGCAGCTATGAACAACGCTAGAGCGACATTATTTTTATTTCCTCAGGCGTATAAAACGCAGTTTTTCAACAATAACAACTTATAACGTCATCAACACAACAGTATGTGCTGTTTCTTAGCATGTTTTCTAACCTTTAAATGCTCAAAACGCTCAATCCAATTTACCTAATTACTTATATACCAATTAAAGTATGCTGCTTGTAACTAAGACAGCAAGAAACAATTTACTGTTGGGCTCAACGTCCGAAGATTAATTTATTAAAGCTTGGATCATATAACGAGACACACTTGGTATATAAAGTGAAGGAAAGCATACACTTACTTAAACAAAAGCTTAGCAGTTTATGGAAAAAACAAATGAAATTGCACATTTTTCTTTTAGAGACGCCTCGGCAAGTTGATAAAAAGAGTATCTAGCGGCCTAATCGGTTACTGACCCGATTTTCAAAGTGGAAAGAAAGTGGAGTCATAATTAACTACACAATTTCGTACATGCAATTGATCGCCGAACATGGACGTTGAGTATATGCACGGCTACTAAAATTTGCATTTTGCCATGTGGTTCGTTTGCACCGGAAACGTTATTTGCTGCATTTTTTATCGGTGCAGCTAAGTTTCTTTAGCGTTCAACATGGAATTTCAGTCACATGTGTTCTACCTGCATAGAATGACGTGCATCCCTTCCCATGCCAGAAAAACATTGGCTTGCCAACGCAAGCTTGATTGGCGCGCTCCCCCACGCAATCTTGTTTCTTTTCCAGGATATCTGGTGTGTGGCTTAACGCAAGTTTACACAGTCAAATAAATCGAAACCGCTACATTTATGGCATACAGTAAGCCCAAATAGCCAGCTAAGAGGTTTTTTTTTTTGTATTGTGCAGCATAGTGTCTATATTTGCTAATTATGATTCTCGCGCGCCCTTAAGCTTTCAGTTATCTCTGAATAGTAAAATTTGTGCAAATTAAAGACACTAAAAATTTTTTTGGAGTACTTGAAAGCCGTTAGTCACTGTTGAAGTGGAAAATCCTTGGCACTGAATACTTTTTGGCAAATAGCCGCTCTTCTTGCCTATCTAAACGAGAGATAAGAACCAGAGTTACTCCTCATATTCAATTATTGGTATGGCCTGGACTGCTTGTAGAAAAAGATCAGACATAACACGCGACAAAAGAGCAGTACATCCCAGTTTTTCTTCTAGTATTATGTCTAATTATTGAATCACTAGACACGCCATCTTACCTCCGGGTACATTTGCTTCTGGCCCTGTTGAAAAAAAGATGTGACAATGTGTGAAATGTACTACAAGCTGTCATTCTTCTATTAAGGTAACAAACAGAAACTACGAAGTTTTATTCCACCTCATAAATGGCTGAGAAAAAACATAATCTCACCTTCAACTGGAGCTTCGGCTGTAAATGGAGCGAGGAGTATCTAAATCTTTTGTTTTGTAACATATTTTTTTTGTTTTACAAGGTATTAGCCAGAAAATTTTATCATACCTGTTTCCAGTGGTGCTGCCGGCGGTGATTCTTGAAAATAAAAGATTATGGTGAATACTAACGGCAATTCCACTGCCCCAATTGATCTCAATATCCAGGATTTTGAATATATGCAGTTACCAAAGTTCGCTATGTTCTGTGTCGCTGTCTTGGGTCACAAACATTTCCATACTTTTTAATCAATGCAGTGTAAATTGTTCAGCGTTCTTCGTCGCATTTCAGCGACATAATATTTCAAACGTATGGTTTCGCGCTCATCACGTCTCGTGCGAGGGATACATTGCCTTGCCTATGCAAGCTTTACTGGCGGGTTCGCGCACGCAATCTTGATTCTTTTGCGGGCTATCTTGTATCTGGCTAAACGCAAGCTAGCACAGACAAGTACGTCTAATGCACCGCATTGTAGAGATTGAGCAACCCCGATCAGCAAGGTATCGTTTTTATTGTGTATGATAGTGACCATATTTCTCCCAAAAATTTTTTTTGGTGCCTACAGCTTTGTGTCATCTCCCCATCGTGAAAATTGTGTAAATTTGTGTATATTAAGGGTGAAAGAAAAAAAAAGTTTTCAAGAACATTTGGAAGCGGTTAGTCGTTGTTGAACAAGGTACATGCATGACATTAAATACTTGTTGGCAATGAACTGCTCTTTTCGCCTACCCAAGAACCAGAGAAGGTGCAATTGATAAGAACGAGAACAACTTCTTATTTTTGTTTGAGAGTTTCGGCTGCGCTTCGTGCAGAAAAAGATTACTTAACATGAGACAGAAGACCGCTCTTCAATGTTATCAGTTTATACGCAAGCTGTACATCGCAGTTTTTCTACTAGTATTGTGTCTAATTTTTGAATCACAAGATACGTCATCTTACCTCCGGTTGCACTTGCTGCTGGCTCTGTTTGTGAAAAAACAACGATTTAACAGTGAATGGAACGTACTACAAGCAGTTGTTGTACTATTAAGATAACGAACAATCTTCGAACGTTTACTCTGCTTAATAAAGGGCCGAGAAAGAAAAACAATCTCACCTTCGGCTGGAAATAGAGCGAGGCGTATCGAAATCATTTGTTTTGTGACAACTTTGTTTTGTTTAGCAAGGTATCAGAAAGAAAATCTTATACCTGTTGCCGGTGGTGCTGCCGGTGGTGATTCTTGAAAATAAAAGATAATGGTCAATACTAACGGTAATTCCATTGCCCCAATTGATCTCGATATCCAGGATTTTGAATATATGCAGTTACCAAAGTTCGCTATGTTCTGTGTCGCTGTCTTGGGTCACAAACATTTCCATACTTTTTAATCAATGCAGTGTAAATTGTTCAGCGTTCTTCGTCGCATTTCAGCGACATAATATTTCAAACGTATGGTTTCGCGCTCATCACGTCTCGTGCGAGGGATACATTGCCTTGCCTATGCAAGCTTTACTGGCGGGTTCGCGCACGCAATCTTGATTCTTTTGCGGGCTATCTTGTATCTGGCTAAACGCAAGCTAGCACAGACAAGTACGTCTAATGCACCGCATTGTAGAGATTGAGCAACCCCGATCAGCAAGGTATCGTTTTTATTGTGTATGATAGTGACCATATTTCTCCCAAAAATTTTTTTTGGTGCCTACAGCTTTGTGTCATCTCCCCATCGTGAAAATTGTGTAAATTTGTGTATATTAAGGGTGAAAGAAAAAAAAAGTTTTCAAGAACATTTGGAAGCGGTTAGTCGTTGTTGAACAAGGTACATGCATGACATTAAATACTTGTTGGCAATGAACTGCTCTTTTCGCCTACCCAAGAACCAGAGAAGGTGCAATTGATAAGAACGAGAACAACTTCTTATTTTTGTTTGAGAGTTTCGGCTGCGCTTCGTGCAGAAAAAGATTACTTAACATGAGACAGAAGACCGCTCTTCAATGTTATCAGTTTATACGCAAGCTGTACATCGCAGTTTTTCTACTAGTATTGTGTCTAATTTTTGAATCACAAGATACGTCATCTTACCTCCGGTTGCACTTGCTGCTGGCTCTGTTTGTGAAAAAACAACGATTTAACAGTGAATGGAACGTACTACAAGCAGTTGTTGTACTATTAAGATAACGAACAATCTTCGAACGTTTACTCTGCTTAATAAAGGGCCGAGAAAGAAAAACAATCTCACCTTCGGCTGGAAATAGAGCGAGGCGTATCGAAATCATTTGTTTTGTGACAACTTTGTTTTGTTTAGCAAGGTATCAGAAAGAAAATCTTATACCTGTTGCCGGTGGTGCTGCCGGTGGTGATTCTTGAAAATAAAAGATAATGGTCAATACTAACGGTAATTCCATTGCCCCAATTGATCTCGATATCCAGGATTTTGAATATATGCAGTTACCAAAGTTCGCTATGTTCTGTGTCGCTGTCTTGGGTCACAAACATTTCCATACTTTCTAATCAATGCAGTGTAAATTGTTCAGCGTTCTTCGTCGCATTTCAGCCACATAATACTTCAAACGTATGGTTTCGCGCGCATCACGCCTCGTGCGAGGGATACATTGCCTTGCCTATGCAAACTTTACTGGCGGGTTCGCGCACGCAATCTTGATTCTTTTGCGGGCTATCTTGTATCTGGCTAAACGCAAGCTAGCACAGACAAGTAAGTCGAATACACCGCATTGTAGAGATTGAGCAACCCCGATCAGCAAGGTGTCGTTTTTATTGTGTATGATAGTGACCATATTTCATCCCAAAAATTTTTTTGGGGCCTACAGCCTTGTGTGATCTCCCCATCGTGAAAGTTGTGTAAACTTCTGTATATTAAGGGTGAAAGAAAAAAACTTTTCAAGAACATTTGGAAGCGGTTAATCGTTGTTGAACAAGGTACATGCATGACATTAAATACTTGTTGGTAATGAACTGCTCTTTTCGCCTACCCAAGACCCAGAGAAGGTGCAATCGATAAGAACGAGAACTTCTTATTTTTATTTGATAGTTTGGGCTGCGCTTCGTGCAGAAAAAGATTAGACTTAGCATGGGACAGAAGAGCGCTCTTCAATGTTATCAGTTTATACGCAAACTGTACATCGCAGTTTTTCTACTAGTATTGTGTCTAATTTTTAGATCACAAGATACGTCATCTTATCTCCGGTTGCATTTGCTGCTGGCTCTGTTTGTGAAAAAACAACGATGTAACAGTGAATGGAGCGTACTACAAGCAGTTGTTCTACTATTAAGATAACGAACAATCTTCCAACGTTTACTCTGCTTAATAAAGGGCCGAGAAAGAAAAACAATCTCACCTTCGGCTGGAAATAGAGCGAGGCGTATCGAAATCATTTGTTTTGTGACAACTTTGTTTTGTTTAGCAAGGTATCAGAAAGAAAATCTTATACCTGTTGCCGGTGGTGCTGCCAGTGGTGATTCTTGAAAATAAAAGATAATGGTCAATACTAACGGTAATTCCATTGCTCCAATTGATCTCGATATCCAGGATTTTGAATATATGCAGTTACCAAAGTTCGCTATGTTCTGTGTCGCTGTCTTGGGTCACAAACATTTCCATACTTTCTAATCAATGCAGTGTAAATTGTTCAGCGTTCTTCGTCGCATTTCAGCCACATAATATTTCAAACGTATGGTTTCGCGCGCATCACGCCTCGTGCGAGGGATACATTGCCTTGCCTATGCAAACTTTACTGGCGGGTTCGCGCACGCAATCTTGATTCTTTTGCGGGCTATCTTGTATCTGGCTAAACGCAAGCTAGCACAGACAAGTAAGTCGAATGCACCGCATTGTAGAGATTGAGCAACCCCGATCAGCAAGGTGTCGTTTTTATTGTGTATGATAGTGACCATATTTCATCCCAAAAATTTTTTTGGGGCCTACAGCCTTGTGTCATCTCCCCATCGTGAAAGTTGTGTAAACTTCTGTATATTAAGGGTGAAAGAAAAAAACTTTTCAAGAACATTTGGAAGCGGTTAATCGTTGTTGAACAAGGTACATGCATGACATTAAATACTTGTTGGCAATGAACTGCTCTTTTCGCCTACCCAAGACCCAGAGAAGGTGCAATCGATAAGAACGAGAACTTCTTATTTTTATTTGATAGTTTGGGCTGCGCTTCGTGCAGAAAAAGATTAGACTTAGCATGGGACAGAAGAGCGCTCTTCAATGTTATCAGTTTATACGCAAACTGTACATCGCAGTTTTTCTACTAGTATTGTGTCTAATTTTTAGATCACAAGATACGTCATCTTATCTCCGGTTGCATTTGCTGCTGGCTCTGTTTGTGAAAAAACAACGATGTAACAGTGAATGGAGCGTACTACAAGCAGTTGTTCTACTATTAAGATAACGAACAATCTTCGAACGTTTACTCTGCTTAATAAAGGGCCGAGAAAGAAAAACAATCTCACCTTCGACTGGAAATAGAGCGAGGAGTATCGAAATCATTTGTTTTGTGACAACTTTTTTTTTGTTTAGCAAGGTATCAGAAAAAAAATCTTATCATACCTGTTGCCGGTGGTGCGGCTTGTGGTGATTCTTGAAAAAAGAAATGATAGTCGGTAAGAAGAGTAATTCCACTGCCCCTATTTATCTAGATATCCTGGACATTGAGCATATTCAGGTTCGAAATTTCGCTATGTTCTGCGTTGCTGACTTGGGTCACAAAAATTTCCTCACTTTTTAACCAGTGCTGTGTAAATTGTGTAGCCTTCGTCGCATTTCAGCCACATATATTTCAAATGCATTACTTCACATGCATCACTTCTTGTGCGAGAGATGCATTGCTGTGCCTGTGCAAATTGATTAGCGTGCTTCCGCACGCAATCTTGATTCGTTTGCGGGTTACATTCTGTCGGGCTTAACGCAAGCTAGCACAGACAAGTAAGTCGAATTCCCCACATTGCAGAGATAAAGCCACCTTGATCAGAAAGTCATTATGTGTTTTTTATTGTGTATCATAGTGACCAGAATGCCATCTCCCCCCCCCCCCCCATTTTCTGCGGCTTAAAGCTTTGTGTCATCTTTCCATCGTGGAATGGGGGAAATTAAGGGGGCAAGAAAAAAGTGTTCTAGAATATTTGGAAGTCGTTACTTCCTCTTGAGCAAGGTACATGCATGACTTTAAATACTTGTTGGCTATAAGCTCTTCGTTACACCTACCCAAGAACCAGAGAAAGTGCTGTTGATAAGAACGAGAAATTCTTGTTTTTATTTGATGGTTTGGGCTGCGGTACTTGCAGAAAGAAACTGGGACATCACAACGTCAAAATAGCACCGAAAGCAGTTAATATTTTATGCGCTGGTGCGAAGTCCCACTTGTTGCATCCCGCCTAATTATTTGATCACAAGAAACGCAATCTTACCTGTGGTTTCATTTCCTTCTGACGCTGTTAATTGGCAAAAAATACGTCACAATTAGCGATAAATCTACGGCAAACAGTCACTCTACTGTTAAGGTAAGCAACATAATCCACGAAGGTTTTTGCTTGTGAAGGTCTGACAAGCGAAGCTTAATCGTAAATTTGACTGGAGCACCATCGGTTAGAAAAGGAGCAAGGAATAACAAAGTCTGCTGATTTAGAACTTTATTTTTGTTTTAAAATGCATCAAAGAAAGCTGCATCATACCTGGTTTCTCTGGTGCTGCCGTCGGTATTTCTTGAAGAAAGAAACGCAAGTTGTTGGGAACGAGAACTGCCATGTTGAGTGATTTGACAGCGCCTATATATACGATTCCTTTATTACAAAACTTAGGTATTCATTCTCTTTCTCCTTAAGATGCGGAATGTTGATAAGAATTTAAGTAGATAAAATTGAAATGAATTGGTGACTGAAATTTCTGGCGGTTCCAGCGTCGCCATATGGATCAATTTTTGTAGAATTGTTAACTCTATCACTCAAGATGTTGTGGCTAAGTATCATAGACACATAACAATCATAGGAAACATCATCCGGAAATGACAGCCAGAGGCGTATAGGAAGGCCTTGAAGATCACCTACCGTACTTTCGCGTCTACGCTATCTGCACGGAAATAACAGCACATGATACACTGGAGATATACATTGGACAAGCCCTGCTGTCCTGTTCGGTCAACGAGATCTACCAACTTTATTGGCAGCAGTGTTCAGGGATAGTGGAACTGGTGCGCGGGGCGTTTGCGAAAAGCAGTACGTGCATTTTCCTAGCACCACGAGAACAACACAAACTACCAGTAGCAAGTGGGAGCTGTTTGGAGTGCGCTACGTAGGGAAATTGGGCCAGGGACTGCAGCCGCGGAGTCAATTGCTCTGGATAAGGTCGTTAAGCGGGCCCATTTTCTGGGATTTCGAGCGCTCGCAATTTTCGTGCGACGTGTTTGCGTTACATTTCCGACAACTCCATGTCCTTTACTTCTCTGGCTGGACGACATGGCACCATGTCCTAAAGTACTGCCACTTGGTTGTCATCCTGCTCACGAGAAAGTGACCGGGTTTCCCCCATTGGCCGACATCTTGGCATAATTCTGGCCTTTATGGCGCGCGTTCTGGGTGCTGGCTTTGGCAGGCGCGCGCGGCTATCCGCTGTCTCGATGTCCCGAGACAACGCTGTCCGGTCGTGCCCCCCCCACCGTCTTTTCTACTACTTCTTTTCATTTTCTCTGCTGTGGTGTCTACGATAGGCGGCTTCCGTAGGCAGGGTTCTTTGCTGTTTGTTTTTCCCCTTTGTTGGGCGCCGTTAGCAGCCGCCGGTTGACGCGATGGCGCGGCGCCGTATACGCCTACATGATTGTGGTATTCGAACCACACAACGACAAGTTCCCAAAGTATCGTCATTCAGGAAAATAAAATATATTGTGCGTCACACGGTTCTGACGAGTGACTGGGAATAGCAGAAGCAAAACATGTGGCAGGAATTTTCTGATGAACTTTCGCTAGCAATTGTATAAAACAGTCTAGAGTATTGTGTTCTTTCTATGTGTATTTTGTTCTTTTTTTACTTTCCAATAGTGTTTGATGACTGCTACTTTTCCAACACATTGGCAACTGTATATGATAGAGGGATGTGCTGTACATTTATTTTGCTGATGTAACCCCATAACAATATGTCTTTGCTTAAACTATGGCTCGTGCAGGAACAAATACAAGAAATTAGACGAGCGATGTAGGAACAGGGTGAGGGCATGGAAGGGAGGAGGGTTCGAAAATGTGTCCTTGCGTTGTGCTTTGTTGAAGGCAAATACACAGTGGTCCGCATAATAGCATCGGTGCTTTCGCAGACTACAGGTTACTCTTTGTGGCGCATACAATAAAATAATTTTGCTATTGTACATATTATTTTTCTTCTTCCTATTGTTTCCTCTGTTCTTAGAGCACAAGACTGTGCGATTTGGGCCAGACCACTGCCCAGTCCCGCTCAAAAGCATCATTGCTTTGGTGGGCTGAGAAAATATTTAACGGTATCTTTTATGTTCTAATAAAGAAAGAAAGAAAGTACCCACGATGGTCGTCCAGCGGCGTGCGACGCGGGAGCGTGCGCACCGATAGCGATGTGAAGGAGACGACAATTGAAAAAGAGTGACGAAACGCCAGATTCACACAACGCTATGTATAGTTAAAAATGTTGTTTAGATCCTTTTTTTTAAATATGCGTAATTGGAATTTCTTATGGATAGTTCAGGTAGCTGCGCGGAATCTTCATAAATATTTCCTAAATAATTCAAGTATGTTTTCTAGATGGCTTTACTTCACAATGGCGTCACGCTTGTACTTCTACTGAATCCAGCGCATTTACCTAATCAATAAAATTTACTTACGGAGGTTAGTTGTACTACGAAGATTTCTCAATCACATGATGGCGTGGATTCAATTCATTGAGTACCCCTTCCTAAAACGGACCTGTTCCCTCGGCTGAGTTATGGGAAAGAGGGCCCGTAATATATTACACATTACATTTGTTATTTCGCATGGTACGCGAAAGATACCATAGGGTACATGAATTATCATGCATATGGAATCTCAATTCGTGTGCATTACTTTAATAATAGCAATATTGCGACTCTAGTACACTCAAAGCGTTGAGGCATAGAAAATGAAACGGTCGCAGTATCTTCGAATATAATATCTCCTTCATGTCTGATCAAATGAACTGTATGCTACTTTTGCCTCGGCCACGTCGTCCTGTTCTCTAATTTGTCTGAAGTATGACCCATATTTAATTGAAAATTACTTTCGTGACTATTAGATACGATACCAAAATGTCAAATGGACGCATAAGTTACCAATTATTTAACATCTAAAGTATTGAGTCATTGCAAACAGGCGGTCTCTAGCATTTCGAAAACTATGTCGTCTTCATCTTCTGTAACAAAAAATCGCGCCTCTTTTCACTCAACTTGTCATGCAAAGTATTTGCTAAACATATGGATAGTTACACATTGGAGTTCCAATTTCTCACTCTGTTGAACCACGATTTGGCAGCTTCTTCGACTACTCAGTGGTTCCGTAAACACTTCGTCTGCGGGTTTTATTATATAGTCGAAATTACTGATGATATTTGCATTGTTGTTTTCCGAGGCGTAGATCTTCTGCTTAATCCCAATTTTCCGTCTCACTGATTCCGACATTCTCCCAGTTTTAGTCTAAGTACTCGTTCCGGTATTCAAATTTCATATTCACCATTTTCTTTCTGATTATCGCCTTCCACAGTTAGGCCAATTCTGTCTGATTTCTAGACTGAGATACTTTCTTGCTTTGCTAGTTTTTAGTAATGCATTACTGGGTAGAGGTTGTTCATTTTCTTTACTGGTTATTTCCGACAAATTTAAGTGCAGCCACCGAAATTCAAGTATCTAACATTTAATTTTCGCCAACGTCAGCTTAGCACTTTGGCTCTACAGCCTCGTGAATCTTTTACGAGAACTTGCCTCAATGCATCTGCTTTTTTTTCAGACTGATTTTGTGTTAGCTTCTGCTATGCATGGAACATAATCTCTGTCCGTGGGACAATGTTGCCTAATATTGCTTCACAAAGGGGTGAAAAAGCGCAGTCTTACCTCCACCATCTGTGTTGTTGGCAGGTGCTGTTTGAAAAGTAATTAGTAAGGATCAATAAGTATCAAAGTAGTTATAGTCCTTCTGCAACGAAGACCTACTTCGACTCTATAGTATGAATTTGTGACTTCAAAAAAACTTGGAAGATTGGTTAAGGTTTTAGGCATATATATGGACCAAATGTCCATGAAAGTTGGACTTTTGCAACAAATACAACGTGTTCATGTTTCTGACGGTCACATAGCCCAACTAAGACGGGCGTTAAGATTCTTGATGAAGGTGGTATACTCCCTATACAGGCACTGCTCGACACATACTCCCTTTCTAGACTAGCCGGGGAGGGTATAAAGGTAGAGCCCGTACCGAGGAACATCCACCCGATATATAACGAAGGTCTCAAAAGGGCACGGGCTAGAATCATCCTTCAATGAAGCAATCCTAACGGGGCGATTACACTCTTCGTCGACGCCGCCAAATGCGGCCATTTCCAATTGCATAGATAATGGTTATTTGAGCGAATGAGTGGTTCGCAATTTCTTCGCTGCCTGTAGCGAATCACATTGCCTCGTGTTTCGCTGCCCATGCGCCTTGCTTCCTGACCAGCTTTATCTCGAAGACTAAAATCGATATATAATTCGAAATCGTTGGATGCCTTAATTTCGTGTTCATAAAGAACATAATGAGGGCAGAAGAGCAGGTTAGGCGTCGTCTCCTGGAGAGCGAAGTGTTAAATTACTGAAGCTGCGTTGGCAATTTTTATTAGGATATGCTTCTTTATTTTTCTACTTGAGTCTGAATTGTATATTCTATGTTTATTGATGTTTCAGGTTTTCTTTGTACACTACTTCTAATTTCATGTATCATGTTTTCGCTGCACATTACTTTAGACATATACTGTGTACAACACAATACATTATTCAGATTTTACTGCAACCTGTTTGCAGCGCTGTGGGTTTTTGGGGGGTTACGAGGTTCTTGTTTTTGTTTGCTGTGAACTTCCGAACCGCCATAGTAGTTAATTTTTAAGGAACACTAAAGAACAAGTAGCACACCATTTCGTACTATATCAACATATTTGTGGCAATATTTTGCTTTCGTTAATATGGGTGTGGATGGCCTGGGACTGAGACAAGAGCTCTTGGCGTCGTTGGAAACCTGATGCACAGGAATAAATTCACTGTTCTGTGTTACTCGTTTCCCGGCAAAATTATCTTCAGAGTTTATAAAGCGCGTGTAATACTCTTAACGCAAGCCGTAAGCAGCCGCAGGCCCACTCCTGGAGGTGGGAGCGAATTACGAATAACCTACTAATAAATAAAACACTCTTTGGCTATAAACCACTCGTTTGTCCACCGAAACAAGTTCGTAGAGTAAGAGTATCATCTTTTCTTTGTCTGGTGGTTGTGGTCATGGTGCTTGTCGAAAACGCTGAACGTCGTAAGGAGGAAACAGCTCAAGATGAAGTTATTTTGTTCTCAACTATGAAGTCATAATTAAAGTTGTTTTAGTT
This sequence comes from Dermacentor andersoni, assembly GCF_023375885.2. Lineage (NCBI taxonomy): Eukaryota > Metazoa > Arthropoda > Arachnida > Ixodida > Ixodidae > Dermacentor > Dermacentor andersoni. The sequence continues at coordinate 95,719,971 of NC_092821.1, forward strand.
GGGATAAGCAATGGACCAGAAAAAATGTTATCGTCGTTTACAGCCTCGTCTGGCATGCTTTTTTAGATAAAACTTGACACATTGTGCGAGTAGTGCCATAAAATTTACTTTAATACTATAGGGAAAAAAACTTGATTGTCGTAGATTTATATGCATTATTCCAGAGCCGACAATAAAAACGTCATCTCACCTTCGACTGGAGGTGCTGCCCCTGGTTTTTGACATGAAAAGTAAGTGCACAAAGAACGAGAATTGTCATGCACAGGTAATAATAATTATGCGTACAAATATTCCTGTTCGTTGTTCTCAAAACATTTCAAACATTTCATCATAGGTTCTTTCGGATGTTCGTCTAGAGGTGATTCTTGAAAAAAATCGATGTTATTATAAGAGAAAACATGGATACGCAGCTCCTTAACAATAAGATGTTTCAGCGATTGTACATGCTTTTTCAATCAAAGAGAAGAAAAAGAAATTTTTTCAGGAAGCCTAGTACCCCGAGTTCCTGTGGTTAAGAGTAAAATTATAATATGCAGTGATTTTCGAACAATGTTGGGTTATGTACTTATGTTATGTCCGAAGATCATGTATATTGTAATTTTTTTCAGCACTGTACAATATTATCGTTATTGTGATTGAAAATTAGCAATTAAATAAGAGGAACGCTTCGAAATATCTGTATGTTGTTAAGGAGCCTTCATCTACGTGTTGTTTCCTCAGATGCAAATGTTACTACATGCTGCGATTATATAAAGCGCTTTCCAGAGTTCCTTTAATTTCAAGGTATTCATCCTAGTAGATCTCGATGAATGAATTTCAAGTGCATTCTAGAAATTTCAGTTCGCCTTCAATCATGCCATGCATCAAGAGATAATACCAGAAATTGTGTCAAAGAAGATTCCCACAATCTGCAAGGATGGCGTTTAGAATGACCCCGAAGAGGCACAGCCATTGAAACACAATTCTCACTTTGGTCCAGTGATACGCAATATAAAAAAAATTACCCATTGGATAACATTAGGCCACAATCATCCCGTATGTCCGTTGTCAGTTGTGTTCTTTTTGATACAAATGCAGTATGAAGCAACTCTACCCCGATACGGCCGTCTAAGCATTTGTCCAACGTCTTAGTAGAATACTCAGTGGAATCAACCGACACAGAATATTTACGTTCTTACTCCAGAGTACTGCAGTGCGCATAGTTAAACCACCGTGCCAAATTCAGCTACCACAAGCTATCATAAGGTTTGTATTACAATGTACGGTTCCCATTGAAACGTAAAGAGCCTGCAGTGCTATTCGTAATATTTGGTTTCGTGGCCCAGTGAGGCGTCATAAAAACAGCTTTTCCCTCGCATTTCTCAGTAGAGAAATTTTTTGTCGTTTATGTTATATCGCTGCCCATAAATTTTATATTTTGGATGATTAATAAATGTTTACTCTGCCTAAATAAATGAAATCATCACATTCTTTAGCAATAACTGCTTTTATCTACATTTGCCTCAGTAAGAGATGAAAATGAGTATAGAACGTTACCTTCACTTGGTTGTTCTGGGGCGACTGGCACTAAAAAAAAAAAAAACATTGTAAACGTCATATCGAGTGAAGAGTGCTACAGGTAGTTAGTACTGCGTACGCAAGAGCAAAGCGGTAATAATTTTGTCTTTTCTAATCAATCTATGGTGACGAAAGCCAGTCCCAGTTACTTCAGGCGTCATTGTCGAAAAATACACGAGTTCATATTGTGTGATAAACACCATAAGAACTTATTATGCTGGTATGAAAGCCGACATAATATTTCTAGTCTCATCTTTGTTTTACAATGACCTGCAAACCAAGCGTAATCTCACCTTCTTCTGGAAGTTCTACTGCTGGTGTTGTTTCTGAGAAACAAGGCAAAAAGAAAGATATGTGTCAAAGAGAGTTATTTTGAAACAAGGACGTTTGTTCTAGGTTATTTTGAAAATGTATCTTGTGAAAACAATATCTGTCACTGGTGATTCTTGAAACAAAAGTAGAGATAAATAATATTGATTAGATTTACACAGTCTTGTTTTCACTGATAATGAATGCTGTATTTTCGCTTAATTATATCTGAACTCAAAGGATGACAAGAAAGAAAGGTGTGGAAATCAACCAGGTGGACCAGGTGCCACGGGTTCCTCTGGCTAAAATTAATGAATCATCAATCAGTTATTTGCAAGCAGCTTCATAAGGTTTTCGTACTGCTAAAACAAGGAATAATTTTGGGCTTTTCCTAAAGATCCTCAATTTTCATAAAAACGCTTGGAGCTACATTATATAAAACGGATGTTAGAGAACATTTTCAATGGCTTATGATGAATAAACAACTTGATTAATGCATCATAAGATGTAATCTGCCACTAAACACGGCGAAATGCGAAAACACCCGTGTACTTAGATTTAGGTGCACGTTAAAGAACCCCACGTGGTCGAAATTTCCGGAGCCCTTCACTACGGCGTGCCTCATAATCAGAAAGTGGTTTTGGCACGTAAAACCCCACAATTTAATTTTTTTGCCACTAAAGACGTCATAACCCCTAATACCACTGAACGAAACTCATCAAGAAAGTTTTAAAAGCAGATAATATTCGCAATATATTCAACAAAATTTCACTGTACGTTGAGCAGAAGTTCAACACCAAGTTATGGGAACGTCTCTCCACTATGCATTCTTATTTTCACAAGAAGACAAAGCAAACACTAGCCGTTTATTCACAGTATAGCTCACGTGCAATAAAATTCTTGTGCCAGCCATTCAACATGAATAAGATGAGCTCAACATGTTATATTATGCCTGGAGGCCATCACTTTCATTCCGGGCGTATCTTTCAGAACAATTTTGCGCGAACTTTTGTAGAAAGCACCGTTATTTTTGCATTACCATATTCCAGATCATTTCAAATTTTCTCGATTTAGGCTGTATGGCTTACTCCACTCTCCAGAATATTCAAGAATGTCCAAATCAACGTTTCTATTACAACAGTGAGGTGCCGCTGATTGCACTAGATGGAAAAAACGCAACCAATCTAATCTCCTTTGTATTTTTCCACTGTTGATGTATTACTCTTGATGTAGCATAATAAAGAAATGAGAAAAAACACATAATCTTAAATGTATTACTCTTGATGTATCATAACCAATAAATGAGAAAAAACGCATATTCTTAACTTCCGCCTAAGTTACACGATGCCCTTCTTGTAGAAAAATTTAATTGCACATAGAAGCGAACAGTGCACATTTGCGTAACGCGCCCCAGCAGAGCATTATTTGTATTTCGTTTCGTTATAAACCGAAGAGAAGATAAATGCGTCGTATGTTCGGGTTTAGGAGCTCCTGGCGTTACATATTTAAGGAATTGTTCATAAAGATTGATAAGTGCAATGTTCTGTTTATATAGTACTCGGGCTTCATGTCAATTTTATCTCGTACGTCACATACACAATGATAATGCTGTAGGTGGTGATTATGATTTATTCTCACTTCTTTCAAACGAGGCGGAGACAAATACTTACCGAGCCTGCTTGATGTAATCAGGTGTGCTATACATGCATTTCATTCTATCATTTCTGAATGCACCTTCATAATCATTTGATTTCTTCCTCGAAACATCTTTATTTACATCTACCACTAGCTACGCCCGTAACAAATCCGGTCCTATGGATCTCTCCTCTGCTTTTTTACACCAACGCTCTAAGCGCATCTTTTTTATCTCGATTGCTGACTGATTGATGCTTCCGTCCACATTAAATTCATCGCTTCTGGAATTTGTGAGTTACCTATGAGTCTTACTTGGTGAGACTCGTGGGTAACAAATAATCTTCGCACTGCATTCGGATGTATTGCGTGGCCTTCGGATCTCTGCTGCCGTACACATGCCTCCTCTTGTTGCAAATATTTGCTACGGCATGTTTTTGTCCTTCTGCAACCTGTTCGATTCTCAATCAGCAAGGCACTGCCTTTTGTGTTACCGAAGACATATTCTGTTCCAAATAGTTCTTTCCCGTTCTCGTTAATCTCTGTGGCTTTTCTGGTTTCCATTTTTTTTTGCACCCGATTTACTTTCTCTGTTTCTCTCAATTTCTTTTTGATGAGTCCATCTTGTTTATGTACACTTTGAAATACCCTGTTTTTTGTTGCGAACACTGTTGACCTTTCCTGCAATTTGTGTCCACGCTTTTGAGGTACAGATACTTCCGCACTTTGGACGTACATTTACGTTCATCCAGGTTCCTGGGGCTTTCTTCAAAATTAATTTTGCTCTGAGCTTCTCTGACTTCAAAAGAGGCCTGCCCATGTCACCATGCACTACTTTATTTGTCATATTACCTTGGTTCGCAAAGCCAACATCCGTACCGATCTTTGGTTCACATATATTGCTGCATATTCCGCTTCCCCTTTAATTTCAGATTATCTTGGTGGATGCTTGAGTAAGTAAATCCTCCGTTTGTGTAATGCAAAGGTACCTTATATATATTATTCATTTTTATAAGTACTGTTGCCCCCGAGTCGCGACAAACACAAAACACAGTACATGAATAAGAGACACTGCTTTAACCGAAGCTAAAATAACAGAAATCATAAGCAGATTTAAATGCGCAAATAGGAATATAGCGCATATTATAAAGAGCTAATCACATGTCACACCAATCACGAGGAAAATAATTAACAATCACAAGCATAGTGCTCGGAAAAAATTATCGGAAACGAGAAATACAGTGCCGACTTGTTATAAGTAAGCAGTACGAGGTATTCGTATATTATACTTCATAATCAAGAGAGAATAACGACAGCATAATCTTCCTTCGCATCCTGGTTTTTGCGGCTCTGTTCGTCGTAAAAAATAAATTTCATGAACGACTTGTTTAACAGGCTTATAATTCTGATTGATTGGTTTTTCGCAATCAGCGGATGAGGAGAAATGCCATCTCACTTGCGTGCACAACACCACCTGGAGCCGCATTTGGACTAAATAAAACATTTATATATCAACAAAAATTGTCATAAGTCGTTGCTTGATTACTAATCAATAAACTCAGTATAAACTCAATCAAGTAGAAACGAGCAGCAAAGCGAAATCTTACCTGCGGCCGCGGAGTCATCCACTTGGGGTGTTTATAAAAAATAAATATCACTAAGTATAATTATTCTGATACGCAGACATACCAATTATCTATGGAAATACCGTTCTGTGACTGGTACAGCATGGCCTTAGTCGCTTTTGTGCCATTAAACTCGAAAAAAGCTATCTATGGTAACGTATTTCTTCGAACTTTTTTAGCGGTTACAACTCTAGTCAATAAATAGCAATGCAGTTTATAAAAATATATCAGGAGGCTTCATCCTGTTGAAAGCGCAAACTCAAACGTCAAGCGCTTATTCTACATTTTAATTACAAATACTACAACGGTATACCAGTTAGACAACGAATCACTTAAATCTGGCTTAAGAAAAACAGCAGCCAGTAATTTTGACATATTTAAAAAGGCCTAAAAGGCCCACGCATTATATCGCCATTGTACCATAGCCACACAAGAGATGCACGATAGTTACATAGAAAGATTGGGCCCAAGTCGTACGAAAAGTAACGAGAAGGTATCTCCAACAGGAAGAAAAAAGTAGGAAGAGAACCCTAGTTCATCTCTGATTCAGTCATAAGTTCTATATGCAGTCTTGCATCACATCTTTTTTGTTTAACAAAGTATCAGAAAAAAAACGTTATCATACCTGGTGCTGGTGGCGTTGCCGGTGGTGATTCTTGAAAAAAGAAGCACGAGTCAACACAAACGATAATTCTATAGCCCGGACTGATCGCGATATCGCGGACTTTGAGTATATGCACATATACAAAAGTTCGATGTGTTCTATGTGGCTCACTTGGGCCCCAAATTTTTTTAACCAGTGTAACGTTGATTCTTTAGCATTCGACGTCGCATTTCAGCCACATATATTCCAAATACAAGGCTTCACGTACATCACTTCTCGTGCGTGGGATGTATTGGCTTTTTCGTGCAAACTTGATTGGCCTGTTCCCGCACGCAATCTTCATTCTTTTGCAGGCTGTCTTGTGTCTGGCTTAACACAAACATGCACACACAATTAAATCGAACGCGCCAAATTTAGGGGGATAGAGCCGCCCCAATTAGCAAGGTATATTTTTTTTATTGTGTATAATGGTGACCATATTTCGTCCCAAAAAAGTTTCTGAAGCCTAAAGTTTGTATCCTCTTCCCATCGCGAAAGTAGTGTAAATTGAGGGCGCACTAAAATAAATGTTCTAGAAAATTTGGAAGCCGTTACTCACTGTTGAACAAAGTACATGCATGACATTAAAATACTTATTGGCTGCTCTTTTTTCCTATCTAAGAACCAGAGAAGATGCTATCGATAAGCACCCGAACATCTTCCTATGTTGTGTGATGGTACGGGCAGCGCTGCTTGCCGAAAAAGACTCGCACGTCACACCGGCAAAAGAGCACCAAAAGGAGTTATTAGTTCATAGGCTGGTGCGAAGTACCAGGTGTTGTATCCGGCCTAATTATTGGACCACAAGAAACGCCATTTTACCTAGCTGTGGTTTCATTTCCTTCTGGCTCTATGAATTGACAAAAATTACGTCACAATCAGCGAAAAATATACTGCAAACAGTCATTTACTAATAAGGTAAGAAACTTAATCTTCAAAAGTTTATACTGCTTAATTAAGGGCTGACACATGAAGCGTAATTGTACCTTTGAGTGGAGCATGTAATAACAAATACTGCTGATTTAGAATTTTTCTTGTTTTTTTTAATGCAACAAGGAAAGCCGCATCATACCTGGTTCCGTTGGGGCTTCCAGTGGTGGTTCTTGAAAAAAGAAATACCAGCCATCACGAACGAGAAGTCGCATTTCCACCGATCAAAAAGCAAAACAGGCTGCATTTCTCGTAACCTCGTACCACGAAGGACTAGACTAAAATAAGAGTAACATATTGAGTGATTTGAGAGCGGCTATATATGCAATTAATTTATTACCAAATTTCGACCGTTGTTATACCTTCATTAGGGTGGTAAGGTTAGGGTTAAGTACATAATGTTGAAAAACATTGGTGATTGAAATGTCTCGGTGTTTCCGCGTCGTCATATGCATCGATTGTTGGCGAAGTGTTCATGCAGGCTATCCCTCAAGATATCATTGCAAACTATCAGAGACGTAAAACAATTATAAGAAACATCATTTGGAACTGACAGTGAACAGCGGACTAAGATGTCGAAGATCACCTACCCTACTTTCGCGTCAAGATTATCTGTTTAGAAATGACAGCACGTGATTTACTCGAGATATACATTGGACAAGCCGTGCTGTCCTGTTCGATCACCGAGATCTACCAACTTTATTAGCAGCGGTGCTCAAAGATAGTGACACTGGAACGTGCATCTCTTGCGAAAAGGATTACGTGCATCCTCCTAGAACGACGAGAGAACCAGTGCTGCCAGTAACGCGCGAGACCATATGTTTCAAGTGCAGTACCTAGGGACATCGGCGCAAGGTCAATTGCTCTGGATAAAGTCGACAATGGGTATATTCATTGGTGTTGAACTCGCAATTGTTGTGCTACGCCTTTGTGTTGCATTTCCGACAACTTCGTGTCCCTCACCTCCCTACCTGGACGGGATGACAGCAGGTCATAAAACACTCGGTTGTAATCCGGCTCACGGGGCGGTCAAGGGACTTCTCCCATCGGCCGGCTTTTTGGCGTGATTCTGGTCCCTGCTGGCCCATGCTCTGGGTCCCGGCTTCAGCGGGACACAGTGCTGCCTCGGGACCTCAATGACTTGAAGCAGCTGTCTGCGGCCGTGCCCCGCGTCCATTCTAGTGTTTTCCAATTTCTGTTTTCTCTTCTGCGGGTGCATGATACACGTGGCTCCTGTCGATAGGGTCATTTCTTCTTCATTTTGCTCCCTTGTGTGGCGCCACTAGCAGCCACCAGCGATAATGAGGCTATGTTGTGTAGTAATGGAATTCAGATTCTGTCATGTTGCTAACCTTGTGTTGTATCAAACCTCAGCTTAAGAAATGGTCTTTGTTCTCCCGGAGAGCTTCACCTAGGGTCTGCCTTATTTCATGCGCGGGTTCACCTGCCCCTCCAGCTGGGGCCGGCTGGGTTCGCACGCGTAGGGGCGCGTCGACATTTGGAACAGCCTCGAACAAGCGCTAACGCGGCGCCCTCTAAGCATGGAAGCTTGTGGTCCTCGAACCCATCGTTGTCATCTGGAGGCACGGATCCTGTAGTGTGCGAACCAACAGGGTTGTGAGGAAACGCAGAATTTAAGAGGAGTGTCGAAACGCCTCATTTCAATAACGCTATCAATCGCTAAGAATGTTGTTTTCAAAAAAATTTAATTATGGGGTTTTACGTGTCAAAACCACTTTCTGATTATGAGGCACGCCGTAGAGGAGGGTTCTGGAAATTTCGACCCCCTGGGGTTCTTTAACGTTCACATAAATCTAAGTACACGGGTGTTTTCGCATTTCGACCCCATCGAAATGCGGCCGACGTGGCCGGGATTCGATCCCGCGACCTCGTGTTCAGCAGCCCAACACCATAGCCACTGAGCAACCACGGCGGGTAATGTTGTTTAGGTCCGCTTTCACTAGAGATATGTTTCCATTGTCTTGCGGATACTTCAGGTAGCTGTGGAATCTTTATACATATTTGCTAAAACATTCAAGTGTGTAACCTACATGGCTTCACTTCAAAAAGGCTTCGTGCTTGTATTTCTACTGAAACTAGCCCCTTTACTTAATCAATCAAATTAACTCGCAGAGGTTAGCTGTACTCCGCAGATTTATAAATTACTTGAAGACGTAGGCTCAATTCATTGTTGAATGCCCCTTTCTGAAATTGGCCTGTTTTGTCGGTTGGAATATGGCCTGTTTTTTTTTATAAATTACATTTGTTGATATTTGGCTCGATACAAAAAAAAATGCTAACGCGTACATAAAATATCATATATTTAGGATCACATTTCATGTGCATTAGTTTGATCATAGTAATCATCTATTTCTCTAATACAATTGAAGCCTTGATGCACCGGGAATAAAACTTGGCAATCACTTCAAATACAATATATCCTTCATTTTTGATCAAATGAACTGTTATTTGATAAGGTCATGCCGCTCTTGCCTTGGACATTTGCTGTTCTCTGGGTTGACTCAAGTCAGGCATGACCCATACTTAACTGCAAATTATTTTCGGTTCTATTTGGTACGATGCCAAAAAATATCAAAATGACCGATAATTTACCAATTGTCTAGCATCTAAAGTTTTGAGGTGTTTTAAAGAAGCGGTAACAAGCTTTTCAAAAACCATGTCTTCATCTTTGTTCGAATTATACGTTCTTTCAACACATCACGCCATTTTTTCACTGAACTTGTTCCGCAAAGTATTTATAAAGTGATTGATAGTTACACATTACAGTTGCTTCCAGTTCCTCACTGTGTCCAGTGACGATTACACTGCTTCTTTGACTACTCTGATTCGGTAAAGAATTCGTCTGCGGTTTTGACTATATAGTCGAAACTGCTGATGATAATTGCATAGTGGTTTTTCTTGGCGTAGACGTTATCGCATTGAATGCAAAGATACTTTCTAATTGATTCCAAGCTCCTCCCAGTTTTACAAAACTTTCATATTCCCTATTTTCTTTCTGAATGTCTCCTCTTGCAGCTAAGCCAATTCTATCTGATTTATAGATATAGATGCCTTATTGCTTTGCCGTACTTTTCATAATACGTCACTGGGTAGAAATTGACCATTTCCTTTATTGGTTATTAGCCACTAACTTATGTGTAGCCACCGAAACTCAAGTATATAATATTTTATTTTCTCTATGTCAACTTAACACTTTGGCTCGAAAGCCTCATACATACTTTACGAGGGCTTGACTGAATTCATCTGCCTTTGTCCATACTCATTCTGTGTTAGCGTTTCCATTACATGAAATATAATCACTGTTCACGTCATCATATTAAAATGGGGTGAAATAGTGAGCGCAATCTTCCCTTCAATCTCTGTTTTGTTGATAGCTTCTGTTTGAAAAGCCATTAGTAAGGAGCAGTAAGTGTCAAGGTAGTTAAACTGCTTCTAAAACAAAGACGTAGTTTGCCTTCGTAGTATAAATCTATAGCTTAAGAAAAACTTCGAACAGTGGTTAAGGTTATAGCTATACAGGGTGTTTCACTTAAGTTGGGCCAAGCGTTAAAAATGTGCAAATGCTGGTGCAACAAGGAACAATGTACCGTAGCGCTCAATTTCCAAAAATAACCTTTTTGAAGCGTCATTGATGTTACGTAATACTCTTGGTATATGAAAAACAGTCATGCATAGTTACTTAAGAGGAAGCTTTATTTCGGGCCCAACTCCGACGCGGCCTATTCAAATACTTGTAAAAGGCTAGAACGTTTTCCTGAGATAATCCCTGGTCCAATTTTAACAAAATTTGTTGCATCTGAGAGATAATTAAAGTTGAGTGGCTGTTCGGAGCGGAATTCCAATTTATTGCTTAAATTTCCTTTAAAATATTTCAAAAATTTAAAAGTTTGAAATAAGTAGAAGCACGAAGTTTACAAATTAATATCTTTGCGTCAAGAACAGATACAGCGGTTCTGCAAACGGCGCATTATCACTGAAAGTGGACAAATCGATTTGTCTGTAAACTGTATTTGCCTGTAAAACTGTATTTCCGTATTCTTAATTTTTTTTTAGGTTCATGTGTAACATATAATTTCTATCCATTTTAGCTTTACTATGAGATGAAATACACAGAATTGTGATATCATGTATCATTGCGGAGCTCTAAACTTGATAGCTTCGTTTTCTGAGAAATTGCGGATTTAGCAATTCTAAATCAAAAATTCAGAACCAGCAATCACTAGATTTGAATTTTTTCAAATGCAACAAACCTCGTCAAATTTGGTGCAGTGGTTGCCGAGAAAAAGGAATTCTCCTTTTAGATGTATCTAGACAGGAGCACCCGAGCTAAAACTTCCTCTGAAACAAAAGCTTGGCAATTGTTAGGTGAGAAAAAGATTTCGCATTTGCATTTAGGGGGATCTTGGTAAATTTATAAAATTAGATCTAGCGATTCATTCGCTGACTGACCAGATATTTTGGAGAATTGGGTAGTAATTTATCCTTTATTATTGTGGCCTCGATTGGTCGCGGACTTTGAGCATGTGCACGGTTAGTAAAATTCGCGTAGCACCGAGGGGCTCCCTTGGGCCCCAAAAATTCCTTTGCCTTTTTAAGCAGCCCAGTATTGTTCGTTAAGCGTTGTACGTGATAGTTTACTCATGTGTGATCAACATGAATGACTTCACCTCTATCAATTCGCGTGTGAGGGATGCATTTGCTTGCCAGAGCGAACTTCTTTGGCGTACTTGCGTAATCTAGTTTTTTTTGCACGCTATCTTTTTTCTGGCATAAGATAACTTTGCATGGACAAGAGAATTGAATGCCCACCATTTAGATGATAGAGTCAGGCCTAGTTGCGAGCTAAGATTTTTTTTTTTTTTATTGTGCATCATAGTTTTCAGATTTCGTCCTTGAAAGTTTTGCGCACTCCTAAGCTTTGTGCCATCTTTCAAGTGGCACATTTTGTGTAAATTAAGCGTGAGCGAAGAACAGTATTTTGGAGTACTTGGAAGCCGTTACTCGCGGTTAAAGTGACCAATGCATGGCGTCTATTTGCCTATCCAAATGACAGATAAGAACCAAAGCATCTGCTTATTTTCATGTGGGAGTTGGCGCTGGGCTGTTCTCTAGAAAAAGATCACGGATCACACCGACAAAACAGAACTATAAAATATCAGTTTTTACACAAGCAGGAAGTCGAAGTTTTTGTTGTTGTATCCCGGATAAATATGAAATCGCAATAGACGCTATTATACCCCCGGCTACACTTTCTTCTGGTCCTGTTCATGAAAGAACCACGTCACAATGAGTAAAGCGTACTGCAAAAAGTCGTTTTATTTCTAGGCTAACAAACAAAATCTCCGACAGTTTTTTTTCCTAATGGTCGGCAAACAAACCGTAATCGCACCTTTGACTGGAACTTCCTCTGCTTGAAAAGGAGCGAGGATAAAAACGAGCTGGTTTATAATTTTTTTTCTTATCAAGGTATCAAAAAGAAAACCATATCATACCTGATCCCGGTAGTTCTGCCAACGGTGTTTCTGGTGCTGCCGGCAATGGTTCTTGAAAATATAAATGAAACTGGGTATGAACCACAACTTGCACATCGATGGATTAAAAAGCAACGCAATGTATGCTTTCGGAATCTGGCACCACGAGGAGGGCCTCAGCTAAAATCTTAGCGCAATAATTACGGAACTGTGAGCACCTATACATCCAGTTATTTCATTTCCAAAAATAGTTCATAATTTGGTATTTCTTAAGATTCGAAAACCTAATAAAAGTATAATAAAGTACATCAAGTTTGTATTCGTTGGTTATTCAAATGTCTCAGTGTTCCTGCATCGTCGTATGCCGCGATGCTTGGCGTATTGTTAACGAAGGCTATCCCTTAGACTGACATAGTAAGGTATCGTAGACGCGAATAAATTACATCAATCATCATTTGCAAGTGACGGCCAACTGCGGAAGAAGTACTTGAAGATGTCTTGGCGTACATTCGAATTGAGGTTTGTAACTGGCAAAGAGCAGCACACGGTTCACCTGAGATATACAGGCGGATCCCCTGCTAGCTGGGACAGGGAGCCCGTGGCATCGCTCCGTGGAATGCACCTGCCCCATTGCCTCATGATGTGTTTGGGCGCAGGCGCAGTCAAAGCTATTGGCGAAAAGCCCGGCTAGTCGTTTGCTATAGTGAGTCGTTCGTCAAGAATTTACGAGGTGCAGGTGGTAGTGCCCCGCGCAGCCGCTCCACCGGCTGCATTGTTACCCCTAACAGTGACCGCCCCTGTACATCGGAGAATACCTGCTGTCCCGTTATGTGACCAAAAGCCAGAACTGTTATTGGTGCTCAAGAATTGTGCTAGGGGAACGTGCTTCTCTCCCGAGAAGCAATACATCTAGCCGCAGAACGCTGCAGCCTGTTTCGGTGCACTACCGAGGTACATTAGCACAGTGACTGGCGCCGCAAGGTAAATTCCTGTTGTTGTTGTCGTTATGTGTATACCTCTGAAGGGGGCTCGAAACGCTTCATTTAGCACTGTGAACAATTGTTCTGCAGGCGGGGGGGGGGGGGGGGGGGGGGTATTCAGTCGGAGTCCACCTAGTAGACTGTCAATTTCGGCCGCTGCTGATTGGCTAGGGCCGTTCGTCTTTTCGTCTCTCGTAAAGCTGCATTCAATCAGTAGCTGGCGAAATCGACAGTATACTAGGTGGACACTTATAGAATGCTCCCTAGGCCTCTTATTTAATAAATCTAGTTCCAATTTTTCGCGGATAGTTCAGTTGGCTGTGGAATCTCTATAGATATTTTATAAAGTATTCACCTATATTTCGTACTGCTTATAACCTTAATGCCTTGGTACTTGCATTTCTACTGAATCCAACGCATATTTCTTAGGAATAAAGTTCTCATAGAAAGGTCAGTTGTACCCTGAAGATTTTCGAATTACTTGTAGAGGTGGAGGTAATTTGTTATCGAATACCCCTTCCTGAGTGCGGCCTCTTCTCTCGGTTAAGTATAGCCCTTATTGTATAATATGTTACATTTGTTGTTATTTCGCATGGTAGTAAAAAGATGCTAAGAGGCACATCAATTACCACGGACTTAGTATCTCAATTCTTGGGTATTACTCTCATAATAGCAATAATCCGACTCTGTAAACATTGGATATATCTAGATGCAATATGTTCTTGATATTTGGTTAAATGAACCGATAGTCCATCTTGTCATGCAGTTTTCTCCATAAACATAACTTTGAAAGCTCGTTTAAGCTTATTGATAGTACGCATTAAAGTTGTTTCAGTTTCGCCACTATGTCCGGCCACAGTTACCTAGCTACTCTTTAGTTCCGTATAGAATTCGTTTGAGGTCTTTGCTATATAGTCAAAATTGCTGATGACTTTTCTCAAGTTATTTTTTGAGGCGTACACATTCTACATTTATTACCAAGTTTCATCTCATTGATTTCATGCTTCTCCTAGTTTACTGTTTCTGTAGTCCTTCGAGTGCTAAACTTTCAATAATTTCCCATTATGTTGATTATATCATTTTAAAGTTAAGCAAGTTTTGTTTGATTTGTAGAGTTAAACTTCATTTTCTTTGTCGCTTTTTTATAATAGGTTACTTGGGTGAAATTGCCTATTTCTGGTTTTTGATGTTTATCTCCAACTCGAAATGCAGCCCTCAAAACTCAACTATTTAACCTATCATTATCTATATGTCACCTTCAAGGTCAACAACCTCTTACTTTTTTACGAGGGCTTGCCTGCTTTCATCTGCTCTTATAGTGACTGCTTCTAGATTGGCGTTTTTCTTGCAAGGAATTTATTCTCTATTTTGCGTGCCCGTGTTGCTTATAATTGCTTTACGAAGGGTTGAAATAATTATAGTAGTCTCACGTTGACCACGTGTGTCCTTGGGGGGTTCTGTTTAAAAAATAATTGGGAAGGAGCTATACACTTTAATGCAGTTGCAGTGTTTCTGCATGAAAAATTTAATTTGCCTTAGTAGTATAAATGTATGGCTTAACATAAACTTATAGCAGTAGTTAAAGATAAAGGTATATATAAAAACCAAACGGTCTGAAAGTCTAAGTATCCTGCAAAATGCACCACAGAGATAGTGATTATGATATGTAAGACAACTACAGAACGTATACTTCGTAATTGTGATAGCCGCATAACTTGCTGAAACCTTTCGGTTATAAATAAAGTAACAAGCATTGTGCCACATAATGCGTAAAGGCCCAGTAATGCATCATGGAGACACCTTTTACCTCGAATTCTCTGGGAGGTAAAAATCCTGTCATATAGTGCGTATCGCTGCCAACCACTACAATATTTTGGAACATTACGAATTATGACGTCCTTCCGCACCATACAAGAGCGTTTCGAATTCATTCAACACACCCTCAAGCCCATAGTCCGCAGCCCCATCTTTTCAGCGGGATTGGTCAAACACCCATACCTCCAAGAACAGACGCAAGCCCCACCCTCACCACAACTATGTCCCAAAACCAATCCACAATAGCATCGCTGCCGGGCCTTACGGTCGGGCAGTGGAACTGCCACAGTTACAACAACAAGAAAGCAGTGCTGCAACAATATATTACCACAGTAAACAAGAAACCCGACATTATCCTGCTGCAAGAAACGGCGACGGTGACCCCCACCCTCCCTGGGTATCGCGCTCACGTTAGCCAGTCCGCAAAGGGCTCACGTTCATCGAGCACCAGCTCAAACACGGCCGCAGCAGGGTGGAATACGCCTTCACCGAAATCATCCCAAGCAAACAACGGAAAGGCAGCCTGTTCATCGCCAACATCTACAGTAACCCCAAGCACCAAACACAGAAATTCAAGACCCTACTACACACAGCCAGCACCCAAGCCAGAGACAACACGTTGCTGATCGGAAAGGACTTCAACGCCGCCCATCGAGCGTGGGGTTATGTGAAGGACACGGCCAAGGGACGGGACTTATTACAGGATACCCTGGACCACAAATGTGACCTAATTACTGACCCCGCGCATCCTACCCGCATCGGCAACTCCGTAGCACGAGACACCACACCAGACCTTACGTTCATAAAAAATGACCACACGGGCAAAGTAACATGGCACAACACGGGCGTCGACCTGGGCAGTGACCACTACATCCTCGAAATTACGATACTCAACCAATCACGGAGAAATACCATTATACATAAGTGGACGGACTGGGACGAATTCCGTAAGGGGCGCCTCACCACAGCACAAGACATCACAGAGAACGAAACCTGGACGGCGGAACTTCGCGATGCAGTGCGCTCAGCCACCAAGACCATAGAAACAGACGAGGACGTCTTCATCATGGACAGCCGCCTGGCCCACCTGATAGAGGCCAAATGTTCGATACAGGCGCGTTGGAAGCAGCACCGGCTGAATCGCAAATTGAGGAAGAAGGTGGCTGACTTAAATAGGGCCATTGAACAACATTGCAGGCTCCTGTGCCGTCAACAGTGGAACGGGATCTGCAACCGAGCTGACAGGGAATTGCATCGCAGTTGTACATGGAATCTATTTCGGCACCTCCTAGACGAAACAAAGACCAAGTCAAACCAGCGCGACCGCCTGGCCCGCCTCATGCACACCATCACACAACAAGAAGGAAAAGACGCTGTTATCAGGAGCCTGGAAGCCAAATATCTGCCAGACACGCCAACGGAAACCCACCCGCCGTACGGGGGGCTGCCCAACGCGTGGCTCGACCGAGACATTACCATATCAGAGGTACGGGTAGCGCTGCACGAGCTCAACACCCGCTCAGCAGCCGGCCCAGATCTCGTTACAAACAAGATGCTACGCAACCTGGACGACGCTTCGATAGAGGCCCTAACCGATTACATCAATGAATGCTGGCATTCAGGCAAGCTCCCCCGACAGTGGAAAACGGCAAGAACGATCCTGATTCCGAAACCGGGCAAACCACTGGACATCGCCAACCTGCGTCCCATCTCGCTGACGTCCTGCGTGGGCAAGGTGCTGAAGCACGTGGTCGCCAACCGGTGGCAGGAATACCTAGAGAAGGAAGGCCTCTATCCTGACACGATGATCGGCTTCCGGTGCAGACTCAGCACACAAGATGCCATGTTACAACTCAAACAAGGAATCGTCGACAACAAGACACAAGACAGCAAAGTAATTCTGGGTCTCGATTTACAAAGTGCATTCGACAAAGTCAAACACTCAGCCATATTAGAACAAGTATCAAGACTCAACATGGGGGTAACGAGCTACAATTATATTCAAGACTTCTTGACCAACCGCACGGTAGAACTGCACGCCGGAGACCTCAAGCTCCCCGAACACAAGCTCGGCAGTACGGGTACTCCACAGGGTTCGGTCATATCGCCGTTGCTCTTTAACCTCGCCATGATCGGGGTAGCGAGGGCAGTAACGGGGACCAGCGTCCGGCATACGATCTACGCCGACGACATTACCCTGTGGGCGGCCGGCGGCACCGACGCCAGCATCGAGCAACAGCTGCAAGCGGCGGTTACCGCCATCGAGCAGCACCTTGGTGGCACAGGCCTAATGTGCTCGCCCGCCAAATCCGAGCTGTTCGTCGTCACACCACTTCGACCGGGACGGAAGCGCGCTCCTCTTCGGGCGTGTGATCACATCAAAATTGTGACTGCATCGGGGCAACGCATCCCCGAAGTTCCCAAGATCAGGGTCCTGGGCCTGCTGCTCAACAAGAGTGGCCGCAACGACGAGACCATCAACAAGCTTACCACCAAGGCAATGGACGCCATCCGGCTCATACATCGAGTCTCTACACGACGGGCGGGCACGCGTGAAGACAGTCTCGTGCGCCTTGTCCAGTCGTTCGTGATTAGTCACATCGCCTACGTTGCGCCCTACCTTAACTGGCACGTCACTGACAGGACCAAGATCAACACGCTGATCAGACGGGCGTAGAAGACAGCGCTGGGTTTAATGGAGACCACGAGTACGGCTCGGCTCTTGCAGCTTGGCGTCCATAACACCCTAGAAGAAATAGCCGAGGCGCAGCTCACCGCGCAATTCGAGCGCCTCTCTACCACCAAGACGGGCCGCTGTATACTGATGTCCTTGGGTTACAACCCCCAAGCTCCCAGCCGGCAACCGTGCGAGATCACAGATGAGGCGCGGGCCCACATTTACGTGGACCCCATCCCGAAGAACATGCACCCAGAATACAACCAAGAACGGCGGCAGGCGCGGGCCAAGGCCCTCACCGAGCACCACGCCCAAGACCCGCACGCCCGGTACGTGGACGCCGCGGAATACGAGCGGGAAGGCTTCGCGGCAGTGGTCGTTGCGGCGGCTACCGGCACCAAGGCAACGGCAGCGAGCGTGCGGTGCACGAACGCCACAGACGCCGAAGAGGTTGCGATCGCTCTGGCGATCACCGAGGCCGAGTGTCGCACCGTGCTCAGCGACTCGAGGAATGCCGTGCGCAACTTTGCCAAGGGGCGAATATGCGCGCCGGCGGCCGCCATCATCGGCAAGCTCCAACTTCAAGACCGCGGCAGCACCGTCCGTATCAAGTGGTTCCCGGCGCACGCCGGCGAGTGTGCATCCTCACCGAACCACAACGAGACGGCCCATTCGGCGGCGCGAGCGCTTGCCTTCCACGCCCCCGAGAGTGACCGTTCCGTGTGGTGGTTCGAAACCAAGGACAGATTGACTAGTTATGCCGAAGTAACCAAGTGTTACCGCTTAGCTCGACGGACAATGCCGCCTCCCCACCCGGCACTCAGTCGGGAGGAGGGCGTAATCCTAAGACAAATACAGACCGCGTCACTCCTCGCCCCCGCGATGCTGCGCGTGCTTCACCCAGAGCTCTATCCGAGTGGGCTGTGCGGTGTTTGTGCAGCGGGTCCGGCGGACCAATGGCACATCATGTGGGACTGTGCCAGGTTCCCGACGGCAGCTACCTCCAGGACTTACCCGCCAGAACTTCAAAGTGCACTGCAGTCAGCAGACAAGGACTCATAACTATGGGCCGTCCAGCAGGCCCGGGGTGCACTCAAAAAGCACAAGCCTCATGACCCACTACAAACGGGCCCAACTGGGCTAGTGCAGAGTAGGATATAACCCCGGGTCGACGCTTGGCCAGCGTCACGACTCGTTAAATCGTCGTTTGCCGGCACTTTATTAAAGTTATTCCTATCCTATCCTATGCTCGGCCTAAATTATTAAATGAAATGAGATAAAGCGAAAGTAAAACATCCTTTGGCATTAGCTTGCTTTTTTATGTTTACCGTAACATGAGATGAAAACGAGGATAGAATGTTACCTTGCCTCAATGATTGTGAAAAAAATAAATGTAAACCTCTGAAAGAGTGAACAGGGCCACACGTATTTAGTACCATATATGCAGGAGCAAAGTGAATGTTTTTACTGTATTTCGTCACACCTTTTTTTCATTTCATTTCATTTTTATTTCCTTAAAGACCCCCTGCAGGGGGTTTTACATAAGGGGTGGGTTTAACGTGAAAAAGTAAAACATTTTTTTTTCATGATGACAGGTGGGATGTAACTTTTTCTAGGAAGGTTGATGGACAAGTGATGGCTACAATTTCATGGGGAAGGTCGTTCCAGCCGCTTGCTGTTCGGAGGCAGAATGACTGGGAAAATGTAGTCGTACGGGCACGTTGGCGTGAGACTTTCAGCGGATGACCAATTCGACGAGACGTGCGTGATGGCGGTGCGCAGATGTATGGCTGCTGTCTGAGCTGGGAATAATAAAATTTGTGAAATAGGCACAGGCTAGAAATACGGTGACGGAGGGAAAGACTGCATAATTGGGAATGTAGCTTGAGAGATGAAACACTGATATAGGGTGAGTATGAGCGGTGAATGAAACGGGCGGCTCTGTTTTGCACAGCTTCTAATGAGTCGATGAGGTAAGCTTGCTGTTGATTCCAGATGGCGGATGCATACTCAAGTTTTGGCCTGATTAATGATTTATAAGCAAGTAGCTTTACATTTTGAGGGGCGTCGTGAAGATGACGTTTAAGAAAGCCTAGTTTTTTATTCGCAGATGATATTAGCTTTGTTACGTGCTCGCGCCATGATAAGTCATTGCTGATAGTGATACCGAGGTAAGTATAGGACGAAACGAGTTGGACAGGGGAATCGGAAATCTTGTATGTAAATAAATGCAGGTTGTGACGACGATGAAAAGACATGAGTTTGCACTTATTGGGATTAAGCGTCATCAACCAGTGATTGCACCATGATTGAATGCGGTTAAGATTGTCCAGAAGGGATTCTTGATTAGCGGTATTAGTAATTGGGGCATAAATAACGCAATAGTCGGCGAACAGACGGACATGACATGATAAATTTTTGGTAGATCATTAATATAAATTAAGAATAGGAGGGGGCCAAGGACAGTTCCCTGAGGAACGCCCGATGTTACTGGTAGACGATTAGAGGAGTAGTTGTTAATAGTAACGGACTGTGAACGATGTGTGAGGAATTCTTTTAACCATGCAATAATTTCTCGATGCAAGTTTAGTGTGGAAAGTTTTAAGAGTAGACGTTGATGAGGTACCTTATCGAATGCTTTGGCGAAGTCTAAAAAGATGGCGTCAGTTTGTACGTTAGCATCAAGGTTGGAATGACCGTCGTGAAGAAAGATGGCAAGCTGTGTCTCACATGATAAGCCTTTTCTAAATCCATGTTGGGATGGAGTGAAAAAAATTATAGAGTCTAGATGCTGCATTATCTGGGAGTAGATGACGTGTTCTATTAGTTTACAAGGGATGCTAGTTAGGGAAATGGGGCGATAGTTGAGTGGAGAGTCTCTGTTACCTTATTTGAAAACAGGAACGACCTTCCCCATCTTCCAGTCTTCTGGGATGATACCTGTGGCGAGTGACTGAGAAAACAATAAGCATCAAAACTTGGATGAAATGTCCTTAGTGTTTTTGAGAAACTTAGTGTTAATTTCGTCCGTTCCGGCTGACGATGAAATTTTCAATTTGTCGATTGCGCACGAGATGCCATTTGGATGAAAAATTATGGCTGACATTGCTAGTTCAGTAATGGAGGGTGGTGAAAGGAATGTATCTTTAGGTTCTTACGTGAATACTGATGAAAAGGCAGTATTAAATATATTGGCACACTGAGCATCACTAACAGAGTCGCCGTTATCATTAGTAAGGGTGATGTCGTGCGATTGCTGGGGATTTATTACGTTACAAAATTTTCTCGGGTTAGTTGTTATCATTTTGGGTAAGTCGTTATGAAGAAAGAAACGTTTCGCGCTTTTCACTGCTGCCAAGTACGCATCTTCAGCGCTGTAGTATTTTTCCCATGCAGAAGAGCTGGGTCTAAGTTTAGCTGCACGGTACAGCCGCTGTTTTTTTATTTTTTAGTCTTTTGAGCGTTTTATTGAACCAAGGATTTTGGGAATCAGAGTTGATAGTGCACTTTGGAATGTATCTGCTCGTTAGATCGCTAATTTTGCGCTTGAAGATTGACCAGTTTTCGTCGACTGTATGCTGATGGAAGTGAAGTTCAAAAGTGGGTAAGAGGGAGTTTAATACATTATTTATTGCTACGTAGTCGGCCTTATCGTAAAGCTTTATTGTTTTTTGGACACTTTCCTTTGAACGGGAGTAATGTTAAATGAGGCGTGAATAACTTTATGGTCACTGATTTCCCTTAGATAAGTAATAGAAGCTAAGGTCTCAGGATGACTAGTTAGTATGAGATCAAGAGTGTTTTGTGAAGTCTCGGTGATGCGAGTTGGCTCAGTTATTAGCTGTGAAAGATTAAAATTGAGACATACGTCGACAAATTCTCGAGGCTCTTGAGAAACGGTTACGTGGGGTTGGTGCCAGTTTATAGAAGGGTAGTTAAAGTCGCCGAAAAGAATAATTCGTGCACTAGGGTACCTAGTTGTTAATTGTAGCAAAACACTGTTAAACTCACGGGGGAAGTCAGGGCTATTATGTGGCGGTCGATAGCAGACACCAATTAGTGTCATAGATATCGATAAATCA
This sequence comes from Dermacentor andersoni, assembly GCF_023375885.2. Classification (NCBI taxonomy): domain Eukaryota; kingdom Metazoa; phylum Arthropoda; class Arachnida; order Ixodida; family Ixodidae; genus Dermacentor; species Dermacentor andersoni. The sequence goes on from NC_092821.1 coordinate 95,741,713, forward strand.
TTCGATAAATCATTAAAAAAGCCAGGTTACCTTTACTACCAGTTTCTTCTGCCGTTTTTCTCGAAAGGGAGATGATTTCACAGTGAGCAATAAGCTCCATAAAGACTTAATGTACTATCATCAAAGCAAATATATATTTGTAGTATGACCTTCCTTAAACAAGGACCAACAAGGAAAGCCTCATCTCAATTTATTCTGGAAGTTGAGATTACGTTGAGATAACTGGAAGCTTTTTTGAGAAACCAGGCAATAAGCAAAGAAGTCTAATACATATTTATTTTAAAAGAACGGCATTTGTTAGGAATTGTTTTAAAACACAAAATGTACAAAGAAGTATGATGCCCTACTCCGCTGCTCCCCTCAGAGGTGATTCTTGAAAAAACTACAGGCTAATTATGCCAAAAAAGGCCAATTAGTTTTGCACAATATCTTCATCTTTGACTACTAGGAAATTTTGCAATTTCGTTTATTGATATCTTTAAGATCAAATGCTGAATAGCAAAACAAAGTGCTTTCTGAAGAACCAGGTATCAGTGGCGCTTCAGGTCTCAATAAAGGGCCATACTGAATTATTTTCAAGCAGTTGCATAGGAATTTCCTTTATTAATAAAGAAAGAACGCAATTTATTGTTTTCTTCTAAGATTCCTCACAGAAATTGTGAGCATACATTTAGGAAAGACAGCGCGAAAAATATTTTCGTTGGCGTAGTCAATAACAAAAAACTTGATAAACGCAATATGATATAAAAGATGTCCCAACTATCATGCACCGAGATTTAGAACTATGGAAATGCCATGTAGCTGAATACAACCAAGGTAATGTTGTTGGTAATGGACACAACCAAGGTAAGGCCAGTCGCTGGCTGCGCGACTCGCGGCTCGAGGCACTTTACGTGTAACAGCAGGATTCGTTTACGCTCGCAAAAACACGTTTATGTAGCACTTATTGAGTAACAGAAAAGTGTATCAGGAGTGTTTCATGATGCTCTATAATTATCTCCTTGACACTTTTCAACTCATAATATTTTATAAGTTGATAAATAATACGGAATATAATTTTGTAGTTAGGCCGAATGCAAAAATAGTCTGACTATTTCCAAACGACAGCAAGCAACACTACCTTGGTTCTGTCAACCTACAAGGCATTTGTATATTTTTCAAATCCTAATACATGATAGTTGGGACACCATGCATACGCTACTAAGGGCTCCATAAAACCAAACAACACTGATCGAGCACACGTAGTACGTCTTTAAAAAGAGATAATATTTGAAATAGTGTCAAGAACATGTTAACCTGTATTTATAAGTGCGACACGAAGTTTTGGAAGCGTTTCTCTACGATGCATCTTTATTTATAACAATAGAGAAAACCTAACTCTATGCATTCAATCGGAGTCATTTATGTACGCTAAAAACCTTGCGCCTGCCCAACAACGTTAATCAGGGAACGAGGTGCGCTGAACATGCTATGTTAGGCTTGGCGCAATTCCTGCCATTCCCCTGGAATTCCTTTAGAACAATATGATCTGAATTATTGGGCAAAGTGCAGTAATTTTGCATTGTGGTACCATATCGCGTTCCATATATTCGCACTTTTTTACTATATAGCTCCCCCCCTCACTTTTAAAACAATCAATAAGTGTCAAAGCAAGCTTTATAACATAAACACAGAGGCTACGCTGGTCCTAGTTGATAGAGAAATGCGCCTAATCAAGGATGGAGGTAATATGTAGGCATTCACTCTACTCTGACGAAGGCTGGTCCACCAGCCGAAAACGTTAAGTAAAAAAAGTCTTCAAAAAATTTCGTCGTCTCTTTCCTGCGTATGCTACGTCGGGTCCTGCGTGCTGAACTTTGAAGAAAACCCCTACATATATATATATATATATATATATATTTATATATATATATATATACGCTTTACTGTAAAGAAAGAAAAAAGAAATGCACCTTACCTTCGGGCTTAGGTCCTGTGGCGCCCCATGTAAAAGAAAGCATTCATAATGACGGCTAAATGCAATAGGCTTTTACTGGTGTGCTCCAGATACACGTATAAATTTTGGCTGTTATGTAACTTCCATGAAAAATTAATCAGCGCTACCCTTCGACAGTTTCTCGAAGTTTGTTCTAATCAAATAATATAAGGTATTATTTGTAAAAAGAAAAAGAACACACCAAAATATTGAAAACATTTGGATCCCGCCACCCTCTTTGCGTTTTTAAAAAATTAGCTTCATAGACTATGCACGTTTCCTAAGACGGCTTTTGCAGAGTGATGAAAAGCACGTTTGACAGCAGAATACTTATATTGACACGCAGATGGATACAAAGTATTTTGAGGTTTATATAGAAAAAAATATATAAAAATATGTAATTTAGACTTACCTTCTGAAGGAAGTTCGGGAGGCCCTATTTGTAGGGAGAATTAAGAGTCTTAAAAAGCGAGCAGTTCCATATGTGTATTACTTTTTTACACAAACAAACCAAAAGTTTTACCTTTGGTTTTTTCGAGATGCCTTGTTTTTATGAGAAAGTAGAGAAGTTACATTGAGGCACTGGCCCTTATGTCATGAAAAATGTTACTCAGAAACATCGATGAGTATAATACGCTTTTAAGAGTTGACACATCAAAATGCTCAACAAATGATTTCTTTATGTACTGGTCTAGATGTACCGATTATTAGCTTCTGGCGAAACTAAGTTTCCCTTTCATCAACCAACGCCTACGACGGTGTCTCTTTCGCAAGGAAGATGTAAACAACGGACAAAAGCAGGCGCATGCACACTTAACCAAAATTTCTAATGTGGTTGCTATACGATATAGACACAAATATTAGAAAAAAGAAATGCCGCATTTCGTTCTCCTGCTACATGCCGAACAGCCTGCATGGTAATGCTCGCTCGTTTTGTTTATGAAACATAGGCAGCGTGAAGCAACTAGCTCAACCTTCAAATGAGAGAACATACATCTGCTTACAGTTCTTGAATAGTCAGGTTGTCTATCGGTCATTTGAAAAAGGCCGTAGAAGAAAAGTAATAAATGTTCATCACAGTCAGAAAAGGCGCAGCTGCCAAATCGCAAGCAAACAATGACAGTGTGGACGTATATCAACGTTTCACAGCTTGCCTTATGAGCACAGGAACATACAAGTCTTCATGTTACTCTCAATGCGGCAGATGGCTCCATCTCATACCAAGCAATTTCTTTATTCTTCCATTCACGTATTCTCCTGGTATCAGCGACTGTATTTCTGTTCCATTTTCACCCTTTTTATTATTGTAATTCGCCATCAGCTGCGGGCTATGCAAATAACATCTTCTTTATATATTTCCTCATCTACTTCCAAGGACACTAGTCGCGGGAACCTTTGCTGCATTGCTCGAATGCTAATCGAATTACCTATTTACTGTCATCGTGCGATGGTTTCTGCCGCAATTTGTTGTCCTCTGTTTCAATATAATGACTTAAATTAGCACTAACAAAAGTTCACTAATGTTATAACACCCATGTTTCATACTTTCGTGTCATTTTGTTATTGTCTCTTGTTCCGCTATAGAGAACTCATTCTTATTCATACCTTTCCGGCGTCTAGCATCTCCCAACAAACCGCTATCCCTTGTACCGCTACCTGTGCATCTGCTTCATGCTATTCTACCTGGTGTAAAAATATGTAAGTGCAATGCAAAATGTGCACGCATCGACGCTACTCGGCGCGCATGTTTTATCGCTTGTCTACTCGCGCGCTAGGACGTGTTTATAGGGCAGTTTTCTGTGGAATGCTAGTAAGCACTGACGTGGCTGAGTGGTAGAGTAGCTGGCTCCCTGGCAGTGGGCCCGGTTTCAATCCCGACGAGAACTAAGTATATTTTCTCACTCCCGGCGATAGCAATACGGTCACCAGACACCAGTGCTGGAGGCGGTGACGGCGGACAACACCGCCAGCGGAAACGACTACTTGAATGAGCCCATAACAGCTTACGCTCTCAAGCACAGCGGTAGTAGTAAGTGCATGAGACCGGGCTAGTTGGTATTCGATGATGAAGTCAATAGCACAAGCGTGTACACGGGACACTGTAAAGGCGACAAGAAGGAGCGCAGTTCCTTTTCCTTGTCGCATTTCTAGTGTGTCGTGTGCACTCTTGCGCTAGCCGCTTCAGCATGGTAGCAGTAAACTTGATAAAGATGTCCAAAAAAGCACACTACATCTCCAGCACATCAGCCTTACTGTCTAAATAACCGGCGAAGCTTATGTACTTCTACTTAACCTTTATTAGACCTTATGATGGTCATGTTTACTAATTTTTATTTATTTTAGGCTACACATATCACATTCAGTTGCATCGTTCGCTGTTATCCCCGCATACACCACTGGTTAGTATTTTGTTCTGTCTTCGGCAATAATTTGCACATAAGGCACTTGTGGACTTATAGGCTATGTAGCTACTTCACTGCTTAACAAACGTGCCACTGTTTGCGTTATCAGGTCACTTTATCCAAAATATATCTTAGGCAATACTTCTGATGAGAACGTCCTTGCATGATGGTTACTGGGACACGTTTACAAATTTTTGTACTAGATAGGTTACGCGGTGTCTCGACTGATAATCACCAATTCTACTTGCAAAAAACTTTAAAAAGATGATTTTCTGTCTGCAACCAACCCTATATATTGATGCAAAAACTATATTGTAGGGCACTGAATCTTTTTTTATGCTGTGACCTAATGAGAATGCATGTTTTTTTCTTTTTTTTGCAGCAAACGCCCATCCTAAGTATGGTGAGTTCTCTGACAACTATTTGTAGCACATCGGAATAACGCTGGAGTGATGTTGCGCTCCGGAGCAATAACCTTGCGTTTGAAAAATAACAGCCAAAATTATACTGTTTTTAGCGCATCTGTACGCCATCTTTCTTAGCATGTATTCAATCAACCAGGTGGAAACGTTCGCTTAATAAAAAAAATATTCCATTGCGCAAGTTAGCTAGATACTTGTATAGCGATGAATAAATCATCTTCTTAACTGAGGCAACAAGGAAGAATATACCGTGGGCTCCATTCCTGAAGATTAACTTTTTGAATCTCGGTCCATGGTCACGGGACACCCTTGATATAAAAAACTACAGGAATGTGTAGAGTTAATTAAACAAAAGCTTGGCGCTTTACAGAAAAAGACGCATAAGATTGTACAATTGCTGTTTATACAGACCTTGATAATTTGATCAAATGAGTATCTAGTGACCTATTCGCTCACTGACCCGACTTTCTAAAAGAAAAAAGAAAACGGGCCGTACATAATTAACGAACAATTCTAGCGGCCCTGATTGATCGTGAATCGCGGGCTTTGAGCATATGCATGGTTAAAAAAATTTGCATTGTGGCGTGCAGTTCACTTAGGCCGCAATATTCATTGCTTTTTTATATGATCAGTGCAGGTTAGTTTGTTTAGCGTTCTTCGTGGCATTTCAGTAACTTGTGTTCTACCTGCATGGCTTGACATGCATGACTCCCCAAGGGAGAAATGCATTGGCTTGCCCGAGCACGCACTCTTCATTGTTTTCTAGCTGTGTTGTTTTCTAACTATGGAATCAGCAAAACTAGCCGGCTAGCAATTTTCTTCATTTTGTAGGCTTGTGTCTATTTCTTGACGATTGATACTTCACGGACCCTTAAGCTTTGTGCCGTTTTTCAATCGCTGAATTTTGTAAATAAGTGGCTCGACAAAGTGCTTTGGAGCACATGCAACTGTTAGTAGCTGTTGAAGTGTAAAATACTTGACATAAAATACATTTTGGCAGTAAACAGTTCTTCTTCCCTATCTTAAGAAGCCATAAAAACCAGAGTAGCTTCTTATTTTCGTTTGGTGGTTAGGGTTGCGCTGCTTGTAGAAAAAAATTGAACATAACACGGGCAGCAGTGCACTCTACAACGTTATCAACACGCCAGAACGAATTCCCAGTTTTTGTTGTTTTATCCTGGCTAATTGAATCACATCTTACCTTGCGTTGCATTTTCTTCGTGCTCTGTTTTGGAAAAAAAACGACGTCACAATGAGTGAAACTTACTGCAAGCCGTCATTCTACTATCAAGGTAGCAAACAGAATGTTCGAAGGTTTATTCTTCTTAATCAAGCGCCGCAAAGCAAAATGTAATCGCACCTTTGGCTGAAATTTCTTCGACAAGAAAAAGGGGGAGGAGTAACAAAATAATTTGTTTTATAACATCTTTCTTAGTTTCAAAAAGGTAAAAAAAGGTTATCATACCTGGTGCCGCTAGCGTTGCCGGTGGTATTTCTGGAAAGAAATACGAGTGAACACGAATGATAATTAAACTGCCCGTATTGAAGGCCATATCGCAGACTTTGAGTGTAAGCATGCTCACTCAAGTTCGCTATCGGCTGTGTGGCTCACTTGTAAAACAAAAGAATGCTTTATATTGTTTAACCAGTGCAGTGTAAATTGTTTAGCGTTCTACGTGACATTAGGCCACATGTGTTCCACATACGTGGCTTCACGTGCATCTCTTCTCGTACAAGGTATATATTGCCTTGTCTGTGCAAACTTCATTGGTGTGTTCGCGCATTTAATCTTCTTCCTTTTGCAGAGTACCATATGTTTGGTTTAATGCAAGCTTGCAAAGGCAAGTAAATTGAATCCACCACAGTTTAGGGGATACAACCACCCATTTTAGCAAGCTAACAAGTTTTTTATTATGTATCTTAGTGGAAACATTTCCTCCCCAAAAATTTCCGGGGCCTAATGCTTTGTGTCTTGTTTCCGTCGTTAAATTCGTGTAAGTTAAGGGTGAAATAAAAAAATTGTTGAATATTTGGAAGCCGTTAATCGCTATTAAAAAAGGTGCATGCATGACATTAAATAATTGCTGGCAGTACACTGCTCTGGATACGACGATGATGCTATGGATGACGACCAGAACACCTTCTTTTTGTCTGATTGAAAGAACTCAGACATCACACCGACGAAACTGCTCGAAAAGTAGCTATTAGTTTGCATGCATTCCCTAAGTCCCAGTTGTTGCAACCCGCCTAAAAAATTTATCACAAAAAACGGCAGCTTACCACCGGTTTCATTTCCTTCTGACTCTGTGGAAAAAAAAATGACCGCACAATGAGTGAAACGTTCTACAAACAGTCATTCTACTATTATCTGCCAAGATTTATTATATTTAGTACAATGCCGAGAAACAAAATGTAATTGCACCTATGGCTGGAACTGTTTCTGTTAAAGGAAACGAGTATCAAAATTATTTGTTTTATAACATCCTTTCTTTGTCTTAACAAGGTATCGGAAAGAAAACTATATCATACCTGTTGTAGCTGGTACTGGCGGTGGTGATCCTTGAAAAAAAAGGGAAGTTTTTACGAACGTGAATGGTCACACATATCGATTAGAAAGAAAAACTGGCTATGTTTCTCCTAACCTAGTACGACGAAAGATTATAGGCTGAAAGCAGAGCGCCATATAGAGTTATATACGAGCAACTATAATATGCAGTTAGTTTATTACAAAATATAGGTTGTCATTCTGGTTTTCCTGAATATGTTCAATGTTAATCAAAACGGAAGTGTGTACATAAAGTCGAAATGCATTGGTGACGTGAATGCCTCGGTGTTCCCGCGTGGTCACATGCACCTATTCTTTTCCAACTGTTAGCGAAGGTTATCAATCAAGATGTCATGGCAAATTATCATAGACGTCAAAGAATTGTGCGAAACACTATCCGTAACTAGGAACCAACTATGGAGGAAGACTTCAAAGATAACCCTCCGTACTTTCGCGTCTAGGTTATCTATTGGGAAATACCAGCACATAATCCACTCGAGATATACGTTTGACAAGCCCTGCTGTCCTGTTCGGTCACCGGTCGCCACCAACTTTATTGGCAGCAGTGCTCAAGGATTGTGCAAGTGGAACGTGTGCCTCTTGCGAAAAGGTTTAGGTACATCCTGCTAGGACGACGAAGAAACCACAACTACCAGTAGCAGGCGAGAGCTGTTTAGATTATATAGCCTAGGGACATCGGGCTAAATACAGAGGAAGCGAGGTGAATTGTTCTGTTTAAGGTCTTTAAACAGGTACGTATTGTCGAGCTCGCAGCTTTCGCAATTGTTGTGCGACGCCTTTGGTTTGCGTTTCCGAGAACTCGATGTGCCTCACCCCCCTGCTTGGTCGGGTTGCCGCCAGGTCATAAAATACCTTTACTGAGTAGTCATCCTGCTCATGGGGAGGTCAGAATTCTCCGCAACAGTACGTCGTTTTGGCGTGATTCTGACCCTTGCTGGCGTACGATTTGCGTCCCGGCTTTGACAGGCACGCGCAGGCAACCGTTGTCTCGATGTCCCGAGGCAGCAGTGTGCGGTCGTGACCCCCCTTCTGTCTGTTCTACTATTTCTTCCGCTTTCCATTTGCTCTGCTGCGGAATGCTTGATAGAAGTGGCTTCTGTAGATAAAGTGTTTTGTTCGTCGTTTTTCACCTATGTGGGGTGCTATTAGCCGCCGCCGGCTATAGTGAGGCTGTGTTGTATAGCAAGTGGATTCATATTCGGTTGTGTTGTTAACTTGGTGTTGTATTTAAGCCCTGCTCTATAAATGTTCTTTGTTCTTTTGGAAGAGCTTCGCCAAGGGTCTGCCTTTCTTCGTGCGCGGGCTCGCCTGTCCTTACAGCTGGGACGAGCTGGTGTCGCACACGTTGGGGTGCGTCAACATGCTTAACAGGCTGAAGCAACCGCGGACCCGGTGCCCTATACGCACGGGGGCTTGTGGTGCTCGAACCCGCACTGGCAATAACGCGGCGCGGAATCCTGGAGCGCTTGCATCGACAGTCGTGTGGGAGAAAACACAATTTCAAAAGACTGTCGAAACGCCCCATTTCAGCAAAGGCTATGTTATTTAGGTTCCGTTTCCTCGTAGGTAAATTTACCTATGATTTCATGTATTCCAGGTAGATTGGGAATCTTTATACATACTTGATATAAGATTCACGTATGTGTACTGCGCTGCTTTACTTCATAATGGCGTTCGACTACCAGTCGTATAGACAAAACTAAACAATTCGTTTTGGTGCAGCTGCATCCAATATACATGTTGAACTTCGAAATGAGGGACTTGTTCTTTTGTCCTAGTGAATTGTAGGATACGTTAGGTTTATAACTACGTGAAGAACCTTTCCAACGTAATAGTGTACAATAATAAACCAAGCAACAATAAAATATACGCTTCGGAACTCAACAGTATATGTGAAAGAGAACATAAAGTACATAAATTGCAAGAAATAAAAAAAATCTTATCAAAAGAAAAGATGCAATTATAGGTAAACAAATGACAGCTTTTTTGTAGGCTAGCACACTGAACCTCCACTCTTGAAAAAAGCACAAAGGATAGCGTAAACGTAACTTCTTTGTTCGGTTGTCCTCCGTTACCTACAAAAATTGTTGGCAAGAAAGCAATTTAGGCATAACGAGAAATACGAATAAAGCATTAACGAAGTGTTACACCACAAAAATGGCGACACGAGTTACATGCGCTAGGTTACTGGTACTTTGTTATCATGGACAACTTATGGACATAAAATAAAAAACATGACTTAGCACTGAGGCCGTAGTCAGGTACCGGGATGCGCATTAAGTGGCGTGCTACATCATACCCTCTTTGCAAAAATATTGGGACAAGGAAGATAGAATAGCAGCAAAAAGGCACCTTTTGTATTTATATTGAGCAACACTATACCAAAATTATAATAGGTATCTTCTAAAGAACTAACCATTGGAACAACTGCGAAAATTGGGAATACCGTTTCGCATCATAATAATAACCGTAACCATTTATATTTCTATGGTAGATTTACCTCAACCTTTCCTTTTTTATTTAGCGCCACTTTTAATCCTCAGTAAAGCACGTCGAATATGGTAAATACAACTGATTGGGAAATTCATTGAAAAGACGTGTTCTCGCAAGAAATGTTCCTGGAACTGCAGGAGGGGTGTGGGTCGCTGCTGTGCTAGCTTTTCGCATTGCGTTAGGACACCACCCACTCAACCTCAAGAGCAACCACCTCGATGGTCCGAATAAATGCTTTCTCTCTCTCTCTCTCGCATTGCATTCTGAAATATATAAAGCATGCGTGAGCAATTATTTACTTCAAAATAATTTGTGCAACTATTCTCTGTGTGCAGCGAATGGCAATATTTCTTGCTTAACTGCCCAAGCGTCTTGATTTACTGACCCGATTTTCAAAGATAAAAGCAGGTGATAATTAACCCTATGATAATGTGGCCCTAATTGATCACCAATCGCAGTCATTGGGTATATGATATGTATACTTACTAAAATTAACAATGTGCCGTGTGGCTCACTTGGCCGCAAAAAATCTAGTTTGTTTTATTTTAAACGAGGGCAAGTTACTTTGTTTGGCGGTCTAGCTGGCATTCCAGTCACATCTATTTTACATGCATGACTTCACGCGAATCTTTTCTCGTTTGACCAATTCATTGGCTTACCAGCGAAAACTTGATTGACATGCTTATTAACTCAACATTATAGCATAATGAAAGCTTGCAGAGAGAAGTAAATAAAATGCATGGCATTCTTGTAGATAGAGTCACCCCAACAAGTCATCTAACGTTTTCTTTAATGTGCAGTGTAGCTTCAATATTTCCTCCCCGGAAACGTGGTGGCTGCTTAAACATTGTGTCGTCTTTCGATAGTTAAAGGTGGGTAAGATGTGGCCACACGAGAAAAATGCATTTTGTAATATTTCGAAGTCGTTAGTCGCTGTTGAAGTTGCACATGCATGTCATCAAATACTTTTGGCAACAAACTGCTTTCCTTGCCTTTCTAAGCGAGGGAAAAAAGCCAGACCATCTTCTTATTTTTATTTGATGGTTTGAGCAGCGTTACTTGTAAAGAAAATTAGGCATTCCACCTACAGAACAGCATCGCACGAAAATATTAGTTTATACAGAAGCACGAAGTACCCCTTTAATTATTGCATCACAAGAAATGCCATCTTACCTGCTGTTTCGTTTCCTTCTAGTACTGTTTATTGGAAGAAAATGATGGCAAAATGAACGACAAGTACTACAAACAGTCATTGAACTAATTAGTCAAGGAAGAGAATCTTCAAAGGTTTATTATTCTTAATTTAGGGCCGACAAAGAAAGGTCAGTCGCACGCTTTCCTGGACCTTCTTCAGCCCGGAAAGGAGCGAGGTGCATCAAATCCAGAGCTTTAGAGCAACTTTAGAAATGCGAAGGCTTTCTTGGAGAACATTTGTCACTTTGATACTATCTTGCCGCCTACGTTTTGGTGCTCTCATGGCGGTTTCGTTAACTTCGTATCTAAGAAAATTAGCACAGTATGACAAGAGTGTATTAAGAAGATAAATGATCAGTCATGACATGAATATCATGACCTGTGCGTTATGTAGGTCTTAAAACAGCCACCTAGGTGTTCGTGCTGTCATGGTCGTTTCAATAACTTGTTAGGCGCGAAAATTGGCGCTGTGGGACAAGATTGCAGGACTAACATAAATGATAGGTCATGACATAATGTCGTGATATGCATGTTATGCAGGTCATGAAACAGCCGCCCACGTATTCGTGCACTCGTGGCTGTTTCGTTTACTTGGTCGGCTCCCCACACACTGCTTCGCATAACCTCGATTCTCACAGATCATGGGTTCTGCCACCTTTCTGTTTGGCTTTAACAAGGTGTCAGAGAGAACAATATCGTACTTGGTTTCACTGGTTTTACCGGCGGTATTTATTGAAAAAAAAAATAGAAATCATTACGAATAAGAAGCTACACACCAATCGATTGAAAAGCAAAGCAAGCAATGCTTTTCGTAACCAGGTACCACGAAGGCCTGGGGTAAAGTGAGAGTGTCATACTCAGTTATTTACCAAAAGCTATATATACCGGTATTTTATTACCAGAAATAGGCGGTAATTCTGGATTTACTCAATATTCTCAATTTCCATCAAAATCTGTCACAGTATCATCAATAGATAGAGATAGATAGATAGATAGATAGATAGATAGATAGATAGATAGATAGATAGATAGATAGATAGATAGATAGATAGATAGATAGATAGATAGATAGATAGATAGATAGATAGATAGATAGATAGATAGATAGATAGATAGATAGATAGATAGATAGATAGATAGATAGATGAGCACGCGTCTGTCAGAAGCAAGTGGCTCTTTCAGATAGCTGTTTAAGGTGCACTATCGAGGAACATCGGGCTTAGGACTGCCACCTGAAGGACACTTGCGCTGAATGTAGTCGATAAAACAATACATTTAAAACAAGCATCGAAACGCCTCAGTTAAACAACGCTATCTATTCTTATAGATGTTCTTTCGGTGCCATTTTTTATTATCAGATATAATTTCCGAATTTCTTGTCGTAATTGCTGGGGATAGAAGAATTTACCTAGTTTTCTTTTGTTTTTGTGGCAGACACGTTGTTCTTTTTTAATACATTTTTTTTTCTCACTGATTCCATGCTTTTGCCAAGTTTCCTGCTGATGAAGCATTTCTGGTGTTAAAACTTCAGATGCCCTAACCTTCTTCTTGATTATGCGCTTTCACAGTTAAACCGATTCTGTCTGATTTGTAGAGTGACACATTTTATTGCTTCGTTGTTTTTTGATAATGCGTTACATTGTGAGATGGCCTGTTTGTGGTCTTAGTGCCTTATCTACAACATGAAATGCAGCTACTGAAACAAAACTATTTAACCTGTCATTATCTAAAGGTTATCCTAACTTTTGCTTCTAAAGTCTGATACTTATTTTACGAGAACTTGCCCTAATTCACTTCTTTTTAACGTGACTGCTTCTTCGTTAGCCTTTTTGCTTGCAAGGAATAGAATCTCTGTTTTGTTTGACGAAGGGCTGAAAAAAACACATTTGTAATTCATGCTCTGCTTCCAAGGAGGGTTCCCCACAAAAGATGTTTGGAAGGCGCCAATGCCGTTATAGTGTTTCTGCATCGCAGAGTAATTTTGCCTCTTCAGTGTAAGTATGCGGCTTAATAAAATATATTAACAGTGCTGAAATTTACAGGTATATATAAAAACCAAGGAGTCTAAAAAAGTTGGAGTCTCGCATAAAGTTTGACCCATTTACAACTACACTCTGTATCGTTTATATTTTTGACGGCCTCATAACTTGCACAGACCTTTCGCTTACAAATAAAGTAGCAAGCGTGATACCGCACTCGGCCAGGTACACCTGTACAGATCCCAATGCATGACAACCAGCCCTCGATATCACAACACTCGCGTGGTAACGAGGGAAAACAGAACGGAGCGAACACTTCCTGTTGCTTTTCGCTTCAGAGCTTCTCACAATTCATGTATGCAGAAATTTGTCTAAGTAAAGGTTTCGCACATAACTGCTAAGCACATAAAAATTGAGCGTTTTTCCAGTTAGATCGATGATGTTGATGTTATCGAATGAGTGGTTAGCAATTTACTCGTCGTCTGTAGCAGATCGCAATGGATCTTCTTTCATGGCCGATGTGTCGTACTTTACCAGCGTTCTGTCGAAGTTTGAGAGTGATGTATATTTCGAAGTCTTTAGATGTCTTAACTTCTTGCACCTAACTTCTCGCACGTATTGCTTGTGCACTGCTTTCAATTTTGCGTATCCTATCCTGGCGGTATGTTGAGCCACCATAAGGTTTGTATTACACTGTATGATCGAGACTAGAACGTAAAGCGCCGGCAGCTTCCATCGTATTCCTCGCTAGAGAAATTTCTTGTTGTGTATTTTATATGGCTGTCTCCAAATGTTACATTTTGATTCATTACGAAAAATATTCTCTGACTAGATAAATGAAACCATAAAATTCTTTCGCTATAAACAGGTTTTTACGTTTACCTAAGAGATGAGAATGAGCATAGCGTGTTACCTTCGCTTGATGGTTGTGGCTGTGCTGGTTCTAGAAAAGAAGTGTAAACGTCACAACGAGTGAAGAGTACCACCAACTCGTAGTTAGTACTTTATACGCGAGAGCAAAGAAGATTTTTCGTCTCGCCTAATCAATATATCATGAAAAAAGCCAGTTTACCTTCGCTACCGGTTACTTCTGGCGTTTTTGTCAAAAAAATTTCACATTGGGCGGTAAGTATGATAAGTAGTTATTATACTGCTATGAAAGCAATGAAAAACAGAAAGAAGGGCCGGCAAACCAAGCGTAATCTCACCTTCTACGAGAGGTTCTCCTGCTTGTGTTGATGCTGAGAAAGAAAGCAAAAATAATGTGTCATACACATTTATCTTAAAACATGCGCGTTTATTTTAAATTGTTTTAAAAGGTATGAAGTGAAAACAATATCATACGTGTTTCCGTTGTTGATGATTCCACCTCTGGTACTGGTGATTCTTTAAAAAAGTACAGGAAAATGATTGAGTAGGTTTACACAATCTTGTTTTTGCTGATAATGAATGTTGTATTTTGGTTCCTTGATATCTTAGCTAAACCAATGAAAACAAAAAAAAATTGCATGTGTTTATGGACCAGGCGTCACGTGCACCTCTGGTTAAAATCAAAGTATCATATTCTGTTACTTGCAAGCAGCTTCATAAGAAGCTTTCTTATTGCGAAAACAAGGAATAGGTTTAGGATTTTCTCAAAATTTTCTGAATGTTCATAAAAACCTAAGAAGGTACATTATATAAAAAGAACATACTAAAACCATTGCAATGACATATGATAACGGAACATCTTGATTAACGTATCATCTGATGCAATGTGGCAGTAAGGGCACTGTAGCACCTAATAACACTGAACCAACTCGCCAAGTTTGTTTAGCAAAGAGATAATATTCTTAATAGGATCAACAAAATTTCACGCTATATGGAGTTTAAGAGGTCCAATGCCAAATTTGAGAACGTCTGCAACCTTATTTGCACCATGAGACAAAGCAAACAATGCATTTATTCAGGATGGCTGATGTGCAGCAAAATTGTTGCACCAGTCATTCAACATAAGTAATAGGCGCTAAGCATCCTATTTTATTTCTGGACGATTCCTTGCATTCCGGGCGGACTTTTTCATAACAATTCAGTGCGAATCATTCTGGAAAGCTTAGTTATTTTTTGCTTTTTGATACTCCAGCATGCTTTAAACTTTCCCGGTTTTTATTATATCATTTGCTTCACTCTGCAGAATATTTAAGAACGGCCAAAGCAAGCTTCATATTAAAACATTATTAAAACGTATTAAAAAGCGGCAAATTCAGAATGCTGTTTCGTATCTGAGTACTGCTTCACGCGGCGTAATGAAAGTACCCGATGCCCTGCTTGTAGAAAAAGTCGATTAAAACAGAAGCAAACAATACGTATTTTGGTAAGATACATAACCAAAGCATCATTTTTATGTTTTTTCTTATGAAAAGGCAAAGGGAAAAGCGTATGTTACCTGCGGGTTCAGGGTCTTGTGGTGTTCCACCTTAAAAAAAAAAAAAAAAAAAAAAAAAACATTACTCATGAGATGCGAAGCGACGAGTACAATATATATATTTTTACTTAAGTACTTTGGCTTCCAATGTAAATTTGGCTTTTACGTCGCGTACACAATGATGATGACGATGATTGTGACTATCACTTTTGGGCACCCTCTTTGAAATGGGGTGTTGACAAATACTAACGTAGCCTGCTTGAGTTCATGAGGTCAACTGTACATGCGTTTCAATCTAGCTATTTCTGTATGCATCTTCATCTTTTTTTGCTTCCTCAAAACTTCTCTCTCCACCTTGTACCGCTTACTACGCCCGTAACAAATTCGGTCTTATCAATCTCTACCGAGCCTTTTTCTACCTATACTATAAGGGTTTGTTGTCTATCTCGAGTGCTGACCGGTTGATGCTTTCATACACATTAAATCGAAGGGATTCTGGAATTTTTCAGTTAGCTACGAGTGTCACTGGGTGAATATCTTCGTACTCAATTGGGGTGTTCTGAGTGGTCTTCGGATATTTGCTGCTGTAGACACATGACTCATCTTGCTAAGATTATTTGCCACTGCATGTTTTTGTCCTTAGTCAACCAGTTCGAGTCACAAATAGGAAGACCCTGTCCTTTGTGATTTATACAAATTTTCTGTTTTAGAACGCATATTTAGCGCCATTGAACAAGAACAGAAGGGAAACGACACCACAATGCTCGAACTTTAACAATTTGTTTTTTCAGGAAACAACGACCTGTTTAACCCATGCGCAGTGGCTCCACATCATCCAAATTCGTTTAACCATCCAAAAAAGCCGTCTTATTTAGCAAGTCGTCCGAAGTGGCACTAACACACGTATTTTTCTTCCGGCAAATAGCCTGAACCTCAATAATCTTTCGCACATCTTTATCGTTGTGCTTCGCAAGAACACGGCAGGACTTGTGTCCTTGTTCGCTGACGCTAAATGTGCTTTCCAAGTCAGTTTACCAAAACGCCTAACTAATGGAAACTTCTGTTCTTATTTGTTTCTTGTAACTCTCTGTGGTTTTTTTTTTTTGTTTCCATGTTTTGCGGTCATTTCACTTTTGCTGTTTGTGGTTTTTCTTTGTTTTCATGTTTTGCGGCCGTTTCACTTCCATTGTTTCTCTAGATTTCTTTCTGATAACTACTGGTTGCCAATGTACACTTTCAGTTACCCTGTTCTTGGTTGCGAGCTTTGTTGACCGTTCCTCCAATCTGTGTCCGCGCTTCTCAGGTACAGATACTTCTACACTTTGGCAGTCCAATTATATTTATCCAGGTTCCTGAGTCTTTCTTCAAAATCACTTTTGCTCTCAGCTATTCATCAAGCATATGTTCAAGAGCTGCTTATGAAGGAATCAAATATTCCCCAAACGTAAGTTTTGCGAACCCCTTCTAACGTTATCATGGCTCTACATCGTGAGATATTTACACTTTTAGGAAGAGTTCAAGCACTCTCTTTTGAAGGAGTAAAGTATCTCGGTTAGGAGTACCAGCAATCAGTTTGGGGAAGTAGAAACACTCGGTATGGAGGAGCAGAAGTACTCGGTTTGTAGGAGTAGAAATAGTCTGTATGTAGAAGTACTATGACCTTTGTAGGGAATGTATTAGCACTCTGTGGAAGAGTACTAGTACTCTCTTGTGGTGTAGTAATAAAACTCTGTCACGGGGAGTTATTCTGCTCTTTCTCAAAGGGGATCGATGTACTCTCGAAAAGGGAATGAAATATGGGACAAGCAGATACTCCCTCGAAGATTTTGCCCAGAACTCTCTGTCTTGGAGTGAATAACGTAACCCAAAATGTGGTGTAGATGGTTAATATAATAAAAATGGAATTCTTTGGCTATTAGCTATGCCTTTGTCCACCGAAATAATAGATTACAGCAAGAGTATCATCTTTCCTTCGTCTGGAGGCTGTTGTCGTGGTTCTTCTCGAAAAAGTTCAACATCATAAGGAGCAAACAACACCACACGAAGTTATATTATACTAATAGAAGTAAGTCTGAATTGTAGTTGTTTCGTCTTGAGTAAACAATTGATGAGAAAACAGATGTCACCTTCCCGTCAGTTACAGTTTCGTCTGGCACTCTTTTGTAGATAAACTTTGTCACAATGTGCGAATAATGCCCAAAAAAGGTATTTTACAGTTATGATTCAAACTTAATAATCGTGCATCAATTTGTATTATTCAAGCACCAACAATCAAAGCGTTAGCTCACCATCGACTGGAGGTGCTTCCCCTGGTGTTTGACCTGAAAATTAAGTGTGCAAATAACGACAATTGTCATGCGGAGGTCTTAATACTGCATATAAATGTTGCTATTCCTTGTTGTGAAAACATTCCAAAGTTTCATCATACCTTCTTCCAGAGGTACTTGCTGGTTCGGTTCTTGAAAAAAATTATTGTAACTATTAGAGAAATGTTGGACACGCAGCTTCGTAATATTAAATTGTTTTGTCGATTATACATTTTTTCTTAAGGAAGCAGGACAAAAAAAAAAAGTAAAATTTTCTAGAAGCCTGGTACCTGTAGTGAAAAGTAAAATTATTATTCACAGATGTCTGCGGCGAGTGGTGAGTTAGGAGGTTATATTATTTCTAAGGACCATCACTTTTAGCACTTATTTTCTGCATTTTCCAATATTATCAATACTGATTTTATATTTAAAGTTAGCAAACAAATAGAAGAAATACATTGAAAAATATGTGGTGTTAAGGAGCCCTCATCTGTCTGTAGTTACCACCGGTTCTGATGCCGCAATATGCTACGAATATACAGGATGTTTTTTTAGCTGCACCAATTTTTTAAAGCTTTCCTATGGCAGATAGCAAAAATCCAGCCCTTGATCTAAATTACTCGATGAGGCAGCCATTACTCCTACGAGAAATAAAAACGCTGAATTGAATTATCAACCTAATTACGCTAGCTTTTTAATTAATTACTTTACTCCACATATTTGAGTGTACGAATTATAGCCGCTGAGTTCGTACGGCGTATCCACATGGAACGAATTCTCTGGAGAGCACCAGTTTAGAGTTATCATTTTCAAAGTGTCCGACGAAATCTATTGGAGTTCCAGTTTCCTTTCCAGCAAACCGCTGCTTTATGCATTGAAGCGCAAAAGTAACTGGAACACCAACTCATTTTGATGGACACTTTGAAAATTAGTATCTCGGGACTGGTGTTGCCCAACGATATCGTTCCAAGTGGATACGTCATGGGAACTCAGCGGTTATGATTTGTAGATTCAAATATGTGGCGCAAAGTAATCAGTTAAAAAGTTATTAGCGTATTTACATTAAATATTCAACTGCAAATTATGATTTCTTCAAGAAGTAATGGCCACCTCATTCAGTAATTTAGATCAAGGGTTCGAACTGCGCTAGCTGACATAGGCAATCTTTAAAACATTTGGTGCAGCTAAAGAATATCTGTATATAGGCCTTCTAGCTTTTTTACTTTTAAAATATTCATATTGCTAGATCTCATTGGATGCATTTCAAGCGCATTCTAGAAATTTCAGTTCGTCTTCTGTCATATTATGCATAAAGGGACAATACGAGAAATTGTGTCAATAAGGGAGAACTTCTGAACAGCCCCGAAAAGGCAGAGCCATTGACACTCAAAGTTTCTCGATTTTTCCAGTGATACAAAAAAGAACCAATAAATAAACCTGACATTGCGACACAGTCACGCAGTGTGTCCGAGGTCGGAAGGTTGTGGCAACGATCCCACAACCTTGACAAGGCACGGCGAAGGTTGTGGGATTGTTCCCCTGCTGCGGCAAGTTGTTTTTTCATCCAGTGAGATTTCCAATAATTTATCGTTTCTTTATTTCATTCATTAAACACACGTAATTTCCCCCATGTTGTCCTTGGTGCCAGTGTTTTTTGGCTTATGTCATTCTGTGTAAGAAAGATTCGTTCGTGATATATCTGAAAGCTTATGTAAATAATTTGATAAATAATTTACCACAATCTGTACAGACGTCACCTAAAGAAAAAAATACTGAATTGAACTTCAGTGGCAGCTGTGAGTACCCTTTAGCATCATCATACTCACTTGTGCAGTTACGCGCGTTGCTCAAGAACTATATTTCTGCCGTTTTGCGCAGTCCACCGCTCTGCTCGTCTCATGGGCTTTTCCAGTATGGGATGTTCATACAGCATTGGTACCCTCGGTGCTGCGGCTAACACTTGCTGCGAATAACCGCACAAGGAGACTTGTCTATCAGCTGGACTTAAATATTATCGCCATATCCTGCACCCACAACGTTACGGAGTCCTTGCGTACATGACGCCCCCACCAGGGCTGAGGGCCTGGCATTGTGTGAGCGCCTGTAGTGAAAACGGGAGTACGGCAGCTATGTCCGCGATGCTCACGAGTGTTTTCTTTCTTTCCAAGCGAGTTAGTAATACTACTTCTACTGTACCACGCATCGTAGCGGAAGCAGTGAGTAAAGAACAGTCTACAGTGCAATCTAGCCTCCCGGACATTGAGGATGGCTGAATGCGGGAAAGCCTTGTATTCGGTGGCATACCCAACACTCAGTCTCCCAATTGAGCTGAGTAAGAAAGACGCGTGTTTGATTTTGTTTTGCGCCAGTAAAATGTTCAAGTCTCAGAGGGACATATCACCAAATGCTATGGACTGTTCAATCTCTTTACAAAGAAAACACGACACGCTATAGTGAAATTTTTGGCCTTTGAGTTTAAAGAAAGTGTTCTTGCTCAGAGGACAAAATTCAACTGCTTAATTATATCTTAAGGTGAACACTTCTCCAGTGCCACCCGACAAACGCAGAAGCAGCTAATTGGATTCGGCAAATGCAGCGGTCATCTTTTATCGCTTCGCCACAATAATTTCGTCATGAACGCCAAAAGCTACAACAGTGTATGGTGATAAATTTTTTTCATGCATACCTTCGTCTGGTGGCTGTTGCGGCTCTGTACGGAGTAAAAAAAATAAATGTCATAAAGAAGGAGTTGTGCCACAAACTTATAATTCTGATTGTGTCTTCGTGCGGAATCATTGGATGAAGATAAAAGCCATCTTACCTGCGTGCACAACACCCTCTGGAGCAGTTCACCGACGATAACGCTTCTCCATAATACAAAATTTGAGCTCTGCTCCATGCGGCTTTTCCTTTTGCGGTATATTCAGGCATTGCACCAACTGGCCGAGCCGCCATGCCCGACACTTGATACAAACAGGCAAATACATCGCTAATTTTTACGCAGAAACACTTGTAGCGAGCGCTGTGCGCGGAGGCGTGCCTTCTGGTTCTTCTTTTTTCTTTCCCTCGGATAGCCGACTCCACCGCTCCACCACATGAGCACCGTATGATGGCCCTTCAAGGCGCCCGCTCCGCCTTTCTTTAAGCGCTATCTTCGCTATTGCAGCTTTTTGCTTTTCTCCTCACCATTTCGCGATACCCCCCTCCTCCGCTTTCCGCCTTATGATTTCACTGTAGTTTCGTCCTTTGCTTTCCTCGTGGCGCTCTCTTCGCTGTCCCTACGTTCATTTCCCGTGCGCGCAGCGTTCGCTCGGTTACACCGACGAGGTACGCCAACGCTCGCCTCAGGAATAGGTGCCAAAGGCCTGCGCTATAACGCCACCCCGCAGTCATTGTCGCCGCAGAGCCTGTCTTGCTGCGTCCCTAGGCTTTTCATCTCACGCTTTCTCCATACCCTCCTCATCCGCTATACTCTTGGCTATAGCCGACTTTCATCTCCCGATACGCTCCGCGTTCGCATTCATTCTTCGCTGTGCTGGTTCACTCGGATACGAGGGACGCCGATGCTCGTCACAAGAACGACCGCCATAGAGCTGGCTCTATAACATTGATATCATATCGACGAAACTTACCACAAATCGTTGCTTTATTTCTACTCCAAAAGCTCAATGATCCAAGTTTCATACTGTTTAAGGCAGGAAGGAGGAGCAAAGCGTAATCTTACCTGTGGCCCCGGTGCCATGCTCTTCGGGTGGCTCTAAAAATTGAATGTCAATATGTATAAGAATGTTATTACGCATTCATTCAAATTATCTTCACAAAATTATTATTTCCACTTTTCCTTTGTTTCTACAAGGTATAAATAAAAAAACTATATCGTACCTTCTTTCACAGGCTCTTTGGGCACGGATTCTAGAAAAAGTTACGACCATGGAAAGCAAGTGTAAGACGTATTCTCTTTACAACTAAACAAGACATAATTAGGTCACTTGGCTCTCTAGACGCAAAACATTATTATTTTGAGAAGCATGTCTCTCGCGTCTTCCTGGTTTTAATAAAGGATGAAATTAATATGCTTTGCCATGTTCCTGTATTTCAGAAAAAAAAAATTTTTTTATTCTCACACGTGACTTTCATGACTCACAATAAAATTTTAAGCAGTTCCAAGTCTAATGAATAAATCAAGACCAAGTTTATAAAACCACAATTGAGGAATCTTCCTCACCCTGCTGAAACCACAGGTCATGCATACATTCTACATTTCAAAATCGAATACTACAATGGTATACCAAGTTGGACAACAAAACACTTGAAGCTGGCTAAGGAAAAACAATAAGCAGTAATGTTGACGTTTTTACCACGACATAAAATTTCGGTATTGTGTCCCGAACATTGTCTTGCAACACATATTGACAGAATTATTCAGTGCAACCACGCGCATTCTATCGCCTTTGCACCATAGTGACACAAGAATTATACCAAACTGACATGGCGAAATTAACCCCAAGTCTGCATGACGAGTAACGTGAAGTTATCTCCAATAGGAATAAAAAGGTGGTAGAGAACTCTTGGACATCAACGATCGGGTCGTGAGGGTCGTATTTGCAGTCCTTCCTGAAACAGTACATTTTTTGTTGATATGTGGTGTTCCTACGCTGTGCGATGCCTCGTTCTGCAACTTTCCAGAATGTGCCCTGAACTCACAATTTAGAATAATTCTTTGTGATAAAGAGAGAATAGGTCGGTAGCATAGAGGGAAACAAACAAAGTAGGAGAGGTCCTGATATCATGTGTTGGAAGTCGGAAGTGCAGCCAGGCCGGCAGCCGTGTCAGTTTGCACCTCCACTCATATCGCCGGAGCAGATGGGCGCGAGCATTGAACTTGCATTGAGATGAGACGCCGAAAGGTGGATTTGCTAACGCGTGTCAGAATAAAAACTGCGAACACGACGAACACCGGCGCCGTGATTCCGTGAGAGCCTCTATTGCTGGCTGACATTCACGTTGAAACACCGTAAACACAATTCAACGCAGAAGTTTCAGCTAGTTAGTGATAACGAAACTTTGTTGAGAATATAGGAAACGCTACATTATTCAGGAAACGGAGAATCTATCGATGTAGGTGCTAGTAATGGCGAATTCAGTACTTTCTCGAGAGCATTAATTTTAAAGGCGTTACGCCATCTAACTTTTTAAACTCTTACCAGGACTAATGCCAACTCGCCAGAGTCACCAGCTGTTTTTTCGCTACGTGCCATTGGGGATAGCGTGCTAGTTATTTTTTTATATAAAGACGGCGCTCGCGAAGCTCTCACTGTTGTTCTCAGCCCCGAAAAAGTGAAATATGTTTCGACCCAAGTCTTTCTCGTAGGATATTAAGCTGCGTTTAGAGATTGGCGTGTTAGCCAGAAAGTTGCGTTTTCGAACTCGTAAATCATAACAAGTGCTAAGGAACCCGAACACAAGGAAGAGACATATAGACAGGATGAGCGTTAGCTAGCTCCCGTTCTGTGTATATGTCTCTTCCTTGTGTTCGCGGTTCCGAGAATACGGCGCATCGGACACAACAGCAATATGACGTCTTTTTGAGTCTGGTTTTTCCCCAATTCAGGCCTCTTACAGCGCACAGCAGTCCTCAAGAGCGATGGAATTCCCTTGTAGACTTCACTGTTCATCATCTCACCATGACGCATGCATTTCTCATGGCCGAACAATGTCTTTACAGCCGAAAGACAGGACCAAGATCACCTTGATCTGTGGCCTAGTCATGCATGTTATTTTTTTTTTTTTGACGGGGAGACCCACTGGGATGACTACACTTTTGTCTCAATATCACAGCCATAAACCCACGTCTCATCGCTTGCTTTGATGTTCTTAAGAAAATTTTTGTCATTAGCAGTGGCAAGGAGTTTCTGGCTGATTTGAACCCGGGTCCGTTTCTGATAGTCCGTCCGAACACGGCACGGCACGGCAGGATTTTGCACTGTCACAACGCATCTCGAATTTGTCACTCAAAATTTTGTGGTTTAGTCCTGCGCTGAGGCCCACTTTGTCAGCAACTTCTCACACATTTAGAGGAAAATTTGCTCTAATCACAGCGCGAGCTTTCTCGACATCGTCACCACCTCTTGATGTGGAAGGTCGTTCTGGCTTGCGATCGTCACCCACCAACATTGGGTTGCATTCAAAACGCTTAACACACTCATAGCACTGATTGCGACTCATACAGCCCGCTCCCTATGCCGTCCTAAGGTACTAAGATGTCGCTGTGAAAATCTTGCCAAGCTTACAGGAAAATGTCATACACACGCACTTTTTCTTCGGGCTCTTTCATTGTCACTTGACACCAGTCTGTGGAGCAGCTTGTGCACGTGCTCATTTCAGCGGCTGTAACTCGCCAACTAACGGTCAGGGGCATGTGCGGAAAATGATAATTTGTTGCATAAACAGGCTGCTACGTGAGCTCAGTAGCTCTAGGGCGCTGCCTCTGCCCTTTGGTGTGCTATTTCAAAAGTTCTCTTTATTTTTAACACACTTCGTACAACGCTAATAAAATCAAGTCGAGCTTAGGTAGTAAATCACCAGAATAAAATACATTCTATTCTACTGCTACCGTGAAAAGATACCTAATAATGCAGACAATACGCAAAAAGAGAAGTCTGGTGGCGACGCTGCCTTGAAGTTCCCACAGTAGTTCATAGTGACGTTATGGTGTTTTTGGCCGTTCTACTCGGGCTCAGTAAAAAATAATATGTGTAAAGATGCACTACACAGTAGAATAAAGGAGCCAAGCATCGAACGTAGCAAGTTTGGAGAACATTTCCTATATCACAAATGCCCAAATACAAGAAATTTTATTGACATCACTGATGTTAAATGAATGACCGGCGTTGGAGCACCGGCATGAAATTCACAAAATTGAAGTCCTGGCTTCATTTACTCTCCTAGTGTTCTTAAAGCGTGATTAGGGAAAAGTGACTTTCTATTTATTACCTTTTCGGCCTAAACTCATTAGTCTTCCTTCTTTGTAGCAACTTGTGTTACAAAGCTGAGTATTTAAAAATTTTCAGTACATTACCCAAACAATCAGTACGCGACACAGAAGACACTGATAGGGAGAAATCTTACCTACTGCACTTTGTTTGCGAAATTTTGTGTCATGAAGGGACAACTCACACCTGTTATGACTCAGCTGATCTGGGACACCTTTAGATGCTTGGGTTTTCCCAGGATAGATGTAGGAGGGTAGGTGGATGGGTCGTTTTTTTCAGTATAAGAACACCAGTAACATAACAGTATAGGACATCCTGTGAAAAAGGTTGGCGCTCCCTAAGCACGGAATAAGTAGCAGCCTTATTCTTGTTAAAGGACAACCAGCTCCCGTGAAGCGCGAAACTTTGTTTCAACTCCTTGCCACTCGAGGCGTAGATAGGATGTATTAAGGATAGTTTAGCAAACTGATAAATGGTGGTTTACTTCACAGTAATAAAATGAGCTGATATGCAAAGTTCACTTAGCTGCCTTCTCTGTGCTCTGTGGAAAGAAACTCGATGGGGCAGCGTTTTTCGCGCTATCACTTTTTCTTGCCTTTACTTTGCCGTGCTCTTCCTGCCTACTTCTATTTTTCTTTGGCAAGCGCACGCTCAGCCCTCCCTACAAGCTCATGTTTAGCATGTGAGTTACGTGGCAGCCTGACAACCTTTATATCGCGGAGAAGGCGAGGCGCGTGCGGTGGAGGAGTGGACCAGCCCAGGCAGTTTGTATCCGCCACTCTGACGTCAACTTCATCGCTTTGGAGCCTTAAAACCCTTCTAAAATGTAGGTGTAAAATTTGGCACAATTTCTGAATGAAAGTGCCGTTCCTAGATGTATCGGAACATTTTGTTATATACGCGCCGAGGTAATTATATTTATGTTTCATTTAATTATTATAACCAAGTGATACATTAGTTCTTGCGTGCATGTTACCCACACATATGACAAAGAGCAAAGTTTCTCCTCTTTGCTAAGATAATTCGATTTCCCACTATAAGTATTCCCTTTGCACTACTTAAGGATGTACACGTAATTTACCTGCGAAAACTTATTAAAAGGGTTACTCGAAGTACGTTTGATTTTGTTCGTTATTTAAAAAAAAAAAAAACATAGGAGTTGTAGCCGTTGGCTGACGACGGCTACCCATTTCCCTTCATGGATACTACAGGATCAAAAAAATAAAGCAAATAATTGTAAAAAAAAGAAATTCGACAAATGAAAAGTGAAATTCTCTTTCGAGAAGTTCTCCTCTGCAGCGACGTCTACGAATGTACGGTGTACACATGATTTAAATTCATAAATGAGACAATTCCTCATGGCGCAGTACAGTAAATATTAGGTTGCTCAATTTGTTCCCTATTGCACTGATGGCCTGTTGGTACACGGGGAGAAGCAAAGCTGGCCATATAGACCGTTTCATCGGGCGAGGAGGATAGGGCGCGCGGAGAACCTTTCCTCCTCTCTGGCTTGGGCGATCCGGCGCGGCGCTGCTTGAAAGTATTGCTGTCGCATGCTGCGGAACGATTTCGAGATGTTTTAAATCTTACTTTGTGAAATTTACGCAATGTCCGTTCATATAAGGTTGTCAGGGAAGCCTTTCGGTGCATCGGTAACTACTGTAGGCAGAAATATGTATTGAGGGCGCAAAAATGTGACGTGCATAATCAGCCGCGGTGTACGCGCATTATCAGTCGCGGTGCGTGTATGTGTTGTTTACTATGTTCTTATATCGATTTTAATTCAACAATCAAAACCAGCGTCTCTGTATTACCAGCATTAAATGGTAAATCAGCTCACTGTCTGATCGATTGGCGTAGGGAGTAAAACATACAACACAAGAGCGCATGCTCGTGCACGGCCAACCTAAGGCAACCACGAAACATCTGAGCGGCAGGCGCTATCAAATATTTGTGATACACTGGCATCGTTCTCACGCATTTCAAGTCTAGTATGCTTGAAATTATGCTTATGAAATTATGAAAGTATGGTAGCCTTGCTGCAGGGGGCCCATGGCGCTGCTCAACACAGCGATCACTGTGGTTGGTGAGCCAGCACGATACATATATAAGCTGTGTGCTAGGGCATTGCTTTTGGCCTGTATACAGCCATATATAAGAGGGTGCGCATAAAAAGAATGCGATGGCTACTTTCGAGCGCAAAATTTTCGTAATACGTATGAGTGCGTCGTAGAGAACTGAACGAACACAACTGAAAAAAAAAATCTGTTATCATCCTCTTTCTCTAAAAAGCAAGAGAAAACGAGCTAACGCCGCACATCGATTATAAATATATATAACCGTTGATGCCGTATGCTTGGACCATGCGCTATATAGAACAAAGATATCTGTAATCCCGCACCTACTACTGCTTAGGACGCTCGCGCAGTTCGTAAACGGTCGCTTTGCTGGACAAGCTTAATTCAGACTGCAAGGTATGCTGCTATTACTAGCCAAAACTATTTCATTTATGGCTGGGAACCTCATCCATCCAACCAAGTAATCACGCAATGTAACCTGCAGCGAATAGTTTGAACGCTTGTCAAACAGCACAGCTCCTATCGTAGCAGAACGCTACCGACGCTGTTACGATCGTCGTGTATGTTTCACGGTTCCTAAACCGCAGCTTAGAAATAGAGGATAATACTGCAATAAGGTCACATTAGTGATCGCAACATTCAGAAATACACAACTGATCTCCGAGGCTGACTGTATATAGGCTCAAATATGCGCTCACACATCGCGCTGCGTGTTCCGTCCACCTCAACGCCAGCATAAATTCCGGCCATGACGCCTTAGACCACTTCAGCACGCCTCACAGAATCGTTTACCACGTAGAAGATGCACGTCATACTAAACAGACTGCACGACCACGAAAACAAACGCCAGAACCTACCGCCGAGCGTATACCTGCCATGCAAAAGACCGCTTTCACCCAAGCCAGTATGGCGCTGCTCATAGGCGGCGCCACTGCGCTCACAATATGAAAAAAACGGTCTATATGAAGACATGGTATAACATTTTTCTCGATTTTTCCACTAAAGAAATTATAAGATCGAAGCTGAAACTAGAAAACGAATTCACGTAGCTGGGATTAGCAGCAGGACGCCACCACCAGCAATCCACCTCGGCGAGCATTATTAAAAATATGTGAAGCTTTAAATTGAAGCGAACTTACCTATTTCAAAGAAGAAATATATCCTAAGAGACGCTGCTCGTTTGTAGCTTACCCCAATGCTTTTGCTTCTGTTCATTAGCTGAAGCCTAAAACACTCAGGGGCAAGCACATTGCATGGGAAACCAATAAACGTTTCATGCCATGAAAGCCAAATTCCATTTGTTAAACGTCAAATGGGAGTCCTTTTACCAAATGCACTTTCGCGTGCGACACTACTTATTCGCATTTATTAGCTGGAAGCTAGCGCAAGCTAGGAAATACTGTTTCCCTTCTTCATTATGGTAAAGGCATGTGAAATGAGTACTATGCCACTTTTCCATAACATAAGAAATATATTTACGCCCGAGTGACGCAACCAATGGATCTACTGAAAGGTACAAGTAATAATATTAGAGTCAAGTATGCAAATAACTGCCGTCTCGGTTTATAACCTACTAACATATTTAGGGTATATGTCTCGTAAGTTATTCCCCAGAGAAAAGAAAGTACGCAATTTGACATAAGGAATTAGCTTGCGCAGAAGTATTGTGCTGGAATATAAATCCTATTGAGCACGCTACGCCCCCAATTGTAAAATATCCACGCTCCTTCTCGTTAAAAAATATATATATTGCAGGGCATTACAACAGAAATATTCCAGAAATGAGAATATTCATTCTAAATCTTTAAGCCTTTCGCATGTTGTAAGCCAAGATTTGAAATCATGTCTTGCTTCACTTAGCGTACTTACGAACGCCTAAATCCAGCTGTGCAATAATATATCGTGGCACAATTACTCCACAATGATGAATAAAGTGCGGAAAAATGAATATTTAATTTTGCTCGCTCCTTCCGACAGTGCAAGGATCAGACAGTAAGCACTATCTAAGCTACGGATGGTTGCAGCGGAGGTGTCATTTTAAATAAGGAACATAAACCTCGAATAGCACCACATGTCGTTATATCGAATAGTAGCAGAAGGCGTTGGTGTCGGGTTCGAGCCCGCGACTAGGACAACTTTTTCTTCAACCGCGAGGCTTTCTTTCTGAGAAGCCCGTATGGAATCTAATGAATACATTGTTGCGCCAAAAAGGAAAATAAATACTTGGGAGGGAGAGTATGAAACGACAGATCGAGCGTTGCATACTCTCCCTCCCAAGTCTTTATTTTCTATTTTGGCACAAGAATATATTCATTAGATCCCAACCAACTCGGCCAGTAACAAGTTGTACTAAACCCGTATGGGTTGCCTTTGCAGCCTCGTGCTACAATTCAGGTGGATATCAAATTTTTCCTTTCATGCACTTTCCTATAATTTACGGTCTTCCACAGAACTTATTTGCCACGTCGTTATTATTCAATCTCTCAGTCCTAAGTAAGCTTGTTCCGTAGACCTTAATAAACACATAAAAATTAAGCACCGCTTTCCTTCGCGCGAAGAGCCTTTTGGTGCTGTGTGGGAAACTAGTATTCAGGAGTGATATAAGGAACTAGCGCAATTTTCGTTATTTCATTCTGTTTAATGACGCACCAATAGTAATCTTACGTTGAGGCGATGAACCGCCTGTTACTGGTTGTTTCAAGCAATACAGGTAATAAACAGAGAGAATATGTAATTTTAATACTACTACAAAGATTATTAATTTTGGCTGATTGGTACTTTTCCTCATGGCATATAAAATAAAATGCCTGGTTCTAGTTCTTCTTCTGGTAAAATATTGTTTGGAAAATAAAGATAACTACAAGCTATTAGTGTCTGACGCAGTTTTTATGAGAAGATGTGCCGTTCATTTATTCAGTTCCTTGTAATCAGAAGATGAGAAACACAACGTACCATTGCCATCGGAAACAGCTGATACTGGTACTTCTGCTAAAGAAATTAAGGGCATTATGGGTATAAGTACCGATAAGTGTCATAGTAAATGCGCTTTTCCAAAGACTATGATTTTTAATATATATGTTATATTTTCCCAGCTAATAAATTACAGAGAAATAGACGTAAGAACGCCCGCACGCACTCATTGTTCAAAAAGGCACACTGAGGTCTGTAAGATTTATAAATTTTTTAACAATCTAATTTGTATTTTAAGCTTGTGAAATTCCCGAAAAGTCTTTTATGTAAATCTAAATTACGCTGAATCAAGCAAAATCCAGGTTTCCCCACAGCATACTTGACTTCACAGGGATAACGCCATTACTTCGCTCTTTTTTCTTCCACATAACAAATTGTTCTATCAAGATGAGGTAGCACCTGGCACCACGTCTCCAGAGCCCCCAGTGACTCTTTCCTGCCAATGAGGGCGACGGTGGAATTATGGTTCAATCTTTCAAAATTTTTAGGATAGGGCGACCTTGCATTTAATTTAGGAACTCTCGTACTAAAACCGATAACGTACTATGAACCTCGTGTGTTCATGGTGATACTAAATATATTAAGTTCTCAACCCTCAATCTACACGAAAAAAGGGGTAAAAACAATTTGCCTCATATCAGTCCTACCCTGACTTTTGGCGTGCGGTCCGACAAAGCGAATTAGAATACAAGTATACTTTTCAAACATGAAGCACAAAGATTACGACCTTTCATGACATCCGTGCCACACAAGAATTAGAGCGTTCACCTTTTGCGTGAAGCAGTGCATTTGTGTATTATACGCGCCATTTGGGCTGCAAATACCGCGGTTCTGTAATGAAGGCTGCGGCTTTCGAGAAAACACTTCTCGTGCAAGTGCTTCTCTGCGTTCTATTTATAATAAATAAAGACTGAACAAACAAGGCCGACTGCCTATTTTCACGAGCACAAGCATCTTTATTGGCACGGAGTCAAGGCATGGCATTTTCACCTAATAAAATGTGTTATTGGGCTGTGTCTGTTGCCCTTTATGTTTCGCGCTCAAAATAAGAGATAATATATCGCCTTTGATAAGGGTACTATTCAAGGAGTAAAACTTCTTGGCACTATACAATTAATACGCATTGGGTGCGCTGCACAAGCAATTGTGCTCGCTCTTAGGTAAATTTCAACGAGTATTTCGCGGTCACAAAAACAGGGGCAGTATCATTCTATTTTTTTTCTACTGACATACTTTTTGTAAGCTCTAAGCTGTCACTCTTTTCACTGTAGAGCTGCGTTCTCTGCTCAGGATTTTTGAGGATGCTTAAAATGAGTTATATTTAAAACTGTTGCGTACTGTTATTCTGTTCTGACTGATAAAATAGAATTCATCATAATATTTCAGTTTTTTTTTATGTAATCTCCAACCACTGCGAAGCGCGGGATAAGAACAAATTCACCATCTTACCTCCAGTTGGTTGTGTTGGAAGCTCTGCGTATAGATAGAAAAGGAACGTCTAGAATTACTATTTTCGATGCTCCGATTATGAAACAGCTAAACAGTCGTAAATTGAATTAGTTGACTTCTATGAATGGCACAATAAAAGTATTAGCTTCAGGAGTAGATCCTTCTTGTGCAGACCCTCCTATGCCAGGTGTTGCTGGTTCAACAAATCATTATAGGTACGCCTAGTTGTACTAAATAGTCATGGACTACATAGTAAAATAAACCAGAGTAGCTCTCTATATTCGTTCTGACTAGTTAAGAAGATCTTGCTAATATGCATAGTCAAAAATATATGTACTCGCCCAGACTCTAATCATTATGACCAGTCTGATTATGTATAAATCGAAAGCTCACCTGTGGGCTCAGCCTCTTGTGGCCCTGCACATCAGATATAACATTATAAGAAGAGAGAAGTGTCGCACACCGTCACAAAATATTTTTTCAGTTACATTCTGTTCTCAGGGAAACAAATTGTTCCTACCTAGTTCTGAAACTTCTTCCTGTGTCAAGTTTCGAAAAAAAGTGATGACCACTAAGACCGACACGTGCTCTATAAAGCTTGCGTCATTAAACAGCGGCGATTGATTAAAGTTTTTTAAAGTTATCCAAGGAGCCACACTGCACTGGTTCTCACTATTCGAAAATATATCGCTTTGTGGTTGAGAAATGCTATCTGCTTTTATTTTACTTCTGATGAAGACGACGGGATTTTGTTGTTTTATTGAGAAATTTTGAGCCCTATTGAAAAATATGATAATAATAAAGAAAATTATGTCATACTGCACCTATATATGCTACACTGAGTTTAATGCCTCGAATTTCACAATTAGGTTCTTGGAACTTAATGCATAGATGCATTTTTGATATGCTGAAGTGAAGTAGCAGCTAGTCAGTCCCTCGATCAAAAAATTCCTACTGTTTTCGCACAAGTTTACTCTCTGTGTCCAGAAATAAAAGAGGGTTTGTTCCATCTTTCTTGATCTCGTACATTCCTTGCTAAACAAGTAGCCAAGCAACGAACGTAGCAATTTCAGAGGACATTTCCTGTGTCACAGAAGCCCAAATACACCGACTTTTAATGACATCCGTGACGTCTATTGAATGACTGGCGTTGAAGCGTCGGTGAGAAATTCGCGAAATTCAAGATGTACCTTCATTTGCTCTCCTAGTGTTCTTACTGCGCGATTAAGGTAAAGTGACTTTTTCTTTATTACTTTATGAGTCAAAACTCATTAGCATTTTTTATTTCTAACGACTTGTGTTTCAAAGCTGAATGTCCAAAACTTTCAGTACGTTGCCCAAACAATCAGTACGTGACACACAAGACGCTGACAGGGAGTAATCTTAGCTACTGCCCCTTTTTGCGATATCTAAGTGTCATGAAGGAACCACTCGCACCGGTTATGACTCATTACATCTAGGATACCTTTACGTGTTTGGCTTTTGACAGAATAGATGTAGTAGTGTAGGTGGGTGGGTCGTTTTCTCCATGATGAGAATACCAGTAACATAACGCTACAGGGCATTATATGAAAAAGATGGGTAGTGCCTAAGCACGACCCGGGTTTTAACAAGTAGCAGCCTTATTCTTGTTAGGGGACAAACAGCATTCGTGAAGCGTGAAACTTTGTTTCAAAATCCTTGCCGCTCAAGGCGTAGATAGGATGTATTGAGGATATTTTAGCACACTAACAAGTTATGGTTTGTTTCACAATAATAAAATAAGCTGGTATGAAAAGTCAACTGAGCCTCCTTATCTGTGCTCTATGGAAAGAAACTCGACCGGGCAGCCATTTTCGCGGTATCACTTTTTCGTGCCTTTACATTGCCGTGCTCTTTCTGCCTACTTCTATTTTTTCTTTGGGAAGTGCACGCTTAGCCCTCCCTACAAGCTCATGTTTAGCAGGTGAGCGCGGGAAATGCGAGGCGCGTGCGGTAGAGGACCGTGCCAGCCCTGGCAGCTTGTAGCCGCCACTCTGACATCAATTTTTTCATCGCGTTGGAGCCCATTTCCGCCTTAAAGCCTTCAAAGAAGGGCTGCTGCCTTCAAAGAAGGGGTGTTGGGCTGCTGAGCACGAGGTCGCGGGATCGAATCCCGGCCACGGCGGCCGCATTTCGATGGGGGCGAAATGCGAAAACACCCGTGTGCTTAGATTTAGGTGCACGTTAAAGAACCCCAGGTGGTCAAAATTTCCGGAGTCCTCCACTACGGCGTGCCTCATAATCAGAAAGTGGTTTTGGCACGTAAAACCCCAAATATTATTATTATTATTAAGAATGCAGAAGTTAAATTTGGCAATGATTTCTGAATGAAAGTCTCGTTCCAACACGTACTGAATCACTGTGTTATACTTTCAATGACGCAAACAAATGTATTACCTTCAGGCGCAGATCCTTCTGGCGCAGGCTCTTCTGGTCCAGGTGCTGGCTCAACAAATAGTTATAAGTAGAGCTAATTGCAATAAACATTCATGTACTACATAGCAAAAAAAGCAAAGTAATTTGGTATATTCATTTTGAAGAGTAAAGGATATGTGACGAACATGCGTAGCCAAAAACATATATGCTAGCCAAGACAATATTCATTCTAACCACTCTGACTATGATTAAATCGTAAGCTCACCTGTGGGCTGAGGTTCGGGTGGCCCTACACGTCAAGCATAAGATTGATAAGAAGAGAGAAGTGCCACACAAAGGCAAAAAATAATTTTCATTATTACATTCGCTGTCTCAGAGAAACAAATTGTTCCTACCTCGTTCTCAAACTTCTTTCAATGCTAAGTTTCGAAAAAGTGATGACCATTAGGACCGACACGTACTCCACAAAGTATTTATCATTAAACGGCGGCAATAGAATAATGTTATTTTTTTTCTAACCAAACTATGAGAAAAAATTACGTTCTTATTTCCGGAGCCCCCCTGCACTGGATCGTGCGGTTGGAAATTACATCGACTTATATTTGAGAAACATGCTATCTGCATTTATTTTACTTCTTAACAAGATGACAGAATTTTTTAGTTTTATTAAGACATTTAGCGCCCCATTGAAAAGTATGATATTATTAAAGGAAAGTATCTTGTTATACCTCACATATATCTACTACACTTAGTTTCATGTCTCGAATTGCCCATTGAGGCCCTGGAAGCTCAAAGCGTAGTTGTAATTTCGATATACTGAAGTGAAGTTGCAGCTAGTCAAGTCCTAGCTAAAATAAATTCCTATTCGTTTCACACAAATTTACTCTCTGTGTCCAGAAATAAAGAACAATTTGTTTTATCTTTATTGATCTCGAATATTTCGTGTTGAACAAGTAAGCTTCAGCACCCTTAAAAGATACAGAGCCTTCATTCAAGTTGTTTGAAATTGAGATTTTTGTGTCGTACCTGTTTAGCATAATAAAGTGTTTTCTTCTTTCAAATAAATAAAGACAAAAACACGTCTGACAGTAGAAAACTTGTGCACTTGTTGGTAGACGAACAATAGGTTTGGATAGACATTGCTACAGTTGGTCGAGTGTGCACAGTTGGAATGATTAATTTTTTATTCCCTATGCAACTTGTAGGAAATCCACACAAAAAAAGAACACTCGGCTAATCTATTGCTCGTGTATTATTTTGAAGTTATGAAATGAAGGTCTCATGTTCCCAACATAACGTTGAACCACATGATCTAGCTTTGTGCGGTCACTTTATAGCAGGAACAGTTTAGGCGCATATCATATTAAGCGGGTCGAGTCCCGTAAGAGAGAGAGTGCACAATGTCACTCTGTCAATACTAGCTAAATATGTACAGTTTAGTCGAGAATCATACAAACGAGCCCCAATATGATATCCTATTTATCCTCTTCAGTGACGAATTATGATCTACTGTCAATACGTATGTGGAACATAGATAATTATATGCCAAAGTGCTTGAGACTTCAATGAAAGCATATAAAGGTGGCAGAATGACTCTTCGTGTATGTTATTATGAGGCATCGTAATTACAAAGTAACTAAATATTTGAATATTGCAAAGCAAGTCATGCTATGTTTCTTCATATTCAGGATTCAATCACAAGCTAGAATTACATGCACAAGTTATTTATCGGCGGCAAGCATTTCAAAAAGGCAAAAAATATTGAGAGGTTGCTACCCACATGCGTGACGGTAAACGTCACGTACAACACGGCATTGCCTCCAACAAAGCGGTACTCTGTAACGATACATCTCACTCAGAAGTAAAATGAACGTGATTTAGGTTGGCAGAATGTTCAATTTACACAAACCCAAATGCATGTGCTCTATTTTTTTGCTACAACTGCACATAAATGGAAAAATAAATATAGCTCTCGTCCACAAATGTGGAAGCCACGACTAGAGTGGTTAAGGAGGTGAAGCAACGTGATCGCCACAGTTTCGACTGCGGGGGATCACGCAGATGTCATCCTCGCGATGCGGATGCCTAAATCGTACCAAGGTATTTCTGTTTGACCAAAAAGGGAAAATTTCTACGCAGTGTGCTACTCGAAACCATAATTGTATTGCTATAGGCAAGAACAATTCAAAATCTGTAAACATAGAAAATGTATAATTTTTTTTATTCGTTAAGTTTATTACTTCCTCCCCTACAACGCCGTTAAATATTGCCTCCCGAAAACCTACAAACACTTACAGCTGTCATTGCTTCAAGCATTGCACTGTCCTGTTTCTCCCGGAGAGCATGTTGCTAATAATAATTTTCAAAGACGATATATAAGTAAACAAAAGCGAAAAGCGACGTAAGATGTAAAGGTATATTATTTATTGGCAAGTGAAAGTTTCTTGTTTAAAAATAAATACGCTAATGGAGCAATAACGACTTGAGGCAGTAGAAGTGCCGGCCTTGTAACTATACTTTTGAGAGCGCCTTGCTTTTCAGAAACAGGTATACGATATTGCTCAATGACTACGTTCATAAATGGAGTTACGCTAAATGAGTTATTGCTAAATGACCATGCGAATGTATACAAAAATCACGGTTAATGAGTCCGCACCTATGTTCGAAATTCTGCGTCCCCTCCGTGTCGTATGTAACCAGCTTCGCTTGTCATCGATCTTCACAGAATGAAATGGCTCGTCATTCTTTTTCTTCTGGCTTTCAATATGCATTGCGCGCTCTCCACCCTCATAATTTCCATGACATCTATTTCTTGAGTGGCGAGTGTTATAAAGAACACTGCAAGACGGTTCTATTTTAAATAAAAAAGAACATCTAGGGCTCTTACTCGGTGTTTCTCTACGAAACTCAGAACAAGGTGCGCTTTTTCTTTAACTTTTGTCACAATAACCTATTGACCACACTGAAAGCGTAGTCTTACCTGAGGATGGCGGTGCTTGTGTCTCTGTATAAAAACAAGTAATTTATTTGCAAAAGTAACCAATGACTGTTGGGAATTTATATATTTAGAGAGGGTTAATTTTATTCATTCGATTCTGGTCCTTAATAGATTAGAAGGAAGCCTGAATTTTTTTGGCTGTGTTTTCTTGTGGCGCTGGCTTCTTAATACGTTACATGTCAGGCAAAGCAAGAAGTGTGGCAACTGTCTAAGTTTTTATAAGGGAAACCAATGTAATATCCCTGATTTGATCTTCTGTTCATTTGCGTGAATGTTTTCTTTTGACTGACATGGCCAAATATTGATTTGCTGAAACGCCTTCAGAAAGAATTATTTTGTTGTACCAAGCTCTGAGAAAAAAATATTGTAATACTTTTCAGAAGCACTAAACATACGCGAACAAGATCTTTTAAAACACATTTCATTTCTCAATATTCGCTAATGTATAGGCACATCGTTAGTTATATATCGCGAAATGAAACCACCTGTCTAGCTGAATTCACATTTCGCATTAGGGAGTGTCGTTATCGCGGGACACCTTTCTATAACAACTTGAGTACGCTACAAGAGTGTATTTCTGCACATTATTGTTATTTTACCTTTCAATAAGTATCGCGAGCTGTGCAACCTCACAAATTCCAAAATGCATATTGCTTCGGTGCCGAATGTTCTAAAGAACACTGAGAGACTGTTCTAATGTAAGAACACTGAGCGCTCTCACTCAGCGTTTCTGAACAAAATTCACAGAGCTAGATGTTCCTTGTTTAACTTTTGTCACAATGAAAGCGTACTCTTACCCGAGGATGATGGTACTGGTGCTTCTATTTAAAAAGAAGTACTTTATTTGTAAAATGTCTCAAAAAACGTTCAGAATTTATATGTCTACAGAATATTGGAGTTGTTTCATTCTACTTTTGAGTAGACTTGAAATGAGCCCGAATTTTATGGCTGGATTTTCTTGTGCCGCTGAGTTCTTAAAACGTTGCATGTGATGCACAAAAAAAAGTGTCGCAACCATTTAAGTTATTACGGAACCAAATGCACTTTCGATGATTTGATCTTCAGTTCGCTTTAGTGAATGTTCTACTTTAGTTGAGTACATGGCCAAATGTTGATTTACTGAAAGCCCTTGAGAAACAATTGATTTGTTATATCAACATCTGAGCAAAAAATATTGCAATACTTTTCAGAAGCCATAAACATACGCGAACAAGATGTTTTAAAACATATTTGATTACTTAAAGTCGCTAATTTACAGCCGATTCGTTAGTTATATATCGAGAGATGAAAACACATGTCTAGCTGAGTTCACATTTCGAAATATGGCGTGTCGTAATCGCGGCGCACCTTTCTTTTCTATTCCAACTTGACTATGCTACAAAAGCGTATTTCTGCATATTATTATTATTCTGCCTCTCAATAAGTGTCGCGCGCTTTGCAACCTCACGATTTCCATGATGTCTATTGCTTCAGTGCCCAATGTTATGAAGAACTCTGAAAGACTGATCTATATTAAGAACATTGAGCGCTCTCACATGGCGTTTATGAACAAAGCTCACTGAACTAGATGTTCCTTCTTTACCTTTTGTCACAATGCGATTTTGACCACAATGAAAGCGTACACTTACCTGGGGGTGATGGTACTGGTGCTTTTGTTTCAAAAGAAGTACTTTCTTTGTTTCTCAAAAACCGTTGAGAATTTATATGTTTACAGAATCTTAGAGTTGTTTGATTCTAGTTTTGAATACATTCGAAATAAGCCTGAGTTTTCTGGCTGGATTTTCTTGTGGTGCTGGGTTCTTAAACTGTTGAATGTGATACACAAAAAAGTGTCGCAACCATTTAAATTATTACAGAAACAAATGAAATTTTGATGATTCGATCTTCTATTAGCGTTAGTGAATGTTCTACTATAGTTGAGTGACATGGCCGAATGTTGATTTAAGGAAAGCCCTTGAGGAACAGTTATTTGGTTGTACCAACCTCTGAGCAAAAAATATTGCAATACTTTTCAGAAGCACTAAACATACGCGAACAAGATGTTTTAAAACACATTTTATTCCTTAATGATCGCTAATTTACAGGCGCATCGTTAGTTATGTAAAGAGAAATGAAATCACTTGTCAAGCTGATTTCACATTTCGCATTTTGGTGTGTCGTAATCGCCGGACACCTCTTTTTTCATAACATCTTGGGTATCGTGGTGTTAACAGCGCAAAACGTAGACGAGACACGTGACGAGAAGAAGACACCACAAGCGCTGACACGCAGCGCTTGTGGTGTCTTTTTTTGTCTTTTTTGTCTGGTGTCTTCGACACGCAGCGCTTGTGGTGTCGTCTTCATGTCTCGTGTCTTGTCTACGTTTTGCGCTGTTAACACCACGATGGAAAACCAACAACCCCACGCTGCTATTCTAGCAAAATACATTTTGGGTATACTACAAGAGTGTATTTCTGCACATTGATTTCTTGTGCCTTTCAAGATGCGTCTCGCTATCTACAATCTCACAATTTCCATGATGTCATTGCTTCAGTGCCAAATGTTATAAAGAACACTGAAAGGCTGTTCGATTTTAAGAACAATGAGCGCTCTCACTTGGCGTTTCTGAACCAAGCTCATAGAACTAGATGTTCCTTTTTTAACTTTTGTCACACTGCGCTTTTGACCACAATGAAAGCGTTGTCTTACCTGAGGATGATGGTACTGGTGCTTCTGGTAAAAAGAAGTACTTTATTTGCAAAATCTCTCAAAAACTGTTAGGAATTTATAGGTTTACAGAATCTTAATTTCAGTTCTTTGATTCTGGTTCCGAATAGATCCGAAAGAGGCCTAAAATTTTTCGGCTTGATTATCTTGTGGCGGTGGGTTTTAAAACGTTGCATGTCATGCTCAGCAAAAAGTGCGGCAATATTTAAGGTATTCTAACGACAGCAACTGCAATTTCGCTGATTTGATAGTCTGTTCGTTTTCATTATGTTTCACTTTTGTTGGGTGACATGACCAAATATTGATTTACTGAAAACCCTTGAGAAACAATTATTTTGTTGTACCAACTTGTGGGCAAAAATTACCGTCATACTGCTCAGAAGCACTAAACATACGCAAACAAGACACTTTAAAACATATTTCGTTCCCGAATATTCACTAATTTATAGGCGCATCGTAAGTTGTATATCGAGATATGAAAACACCTGTGGAGGTAGGTTCACATTTCACATTAGGGAGTGTCATTACCGCCGGACACTTTTTTTTCTATAACATCCAACAAGAGTATATTTCTACACATTTTTTTTTTATTTTGCTTTTCAATAGGTATCGCGTGCTCTCCAGCCTCACCATTTCCATGATGTTTACTGCTTCAGTGCCGAATGGTATAAAGAACACGGAAAGACTGTTCAATTTTAAGATCATTGAGCGCTCTCACTCGGCATTTCTGGACAAAACTCACAAAACTAGACG
Source organism: Dermacentor andersoni (assembly GCF_023375885.2). Classification (NCBI taxonomy): domain Eukaryota; kingdom Metazoa; phylum Arthropoda; class Arachnida; order Ixodida; family Ixodidae; genus Dermacentor; species Dermacentor andersoni. The sequence goes on from NC_092821.1 coordinate 95,781,797, forward strand.
TCCTTTTTTAAACTTTTCACAATGCACTTTTGACCACAATGAAAGTGTAGTGTTACCTGAGGATGGTGGTTGTGGTGCCTCTGTTTAAAAAGAAGTAATTTATTTGCACAACGTCGAAAAACTTGTTGGGAATTTATACATTTGGAGAATCCTCACTTTATTTGTTTGATTCAGGTTCTGGATAGAATAGAACGAAGCCTGAATTTTTTGGCTCGATTTTCTTGCGGTACTGGGCTTTTAAAACGTTACATGTCGTGCAAAGCAAAAAGTGTGGCACCAATTTGTGCTATTATAACAGAAACAAATGCAATTTCGGTCACTTGATTTTCTGTTTGGTTTTGTGAATGTTTTGCATTAGTTGAGGGACATGGCCTAAAACTTATATTGGAAAACACTTGAATAACAGTTACTTCGTTGTGCCAACCTCTGATAAAAAAAAATATTGTAATTCTTTTCATAAGTACTAAACATTAACGAACAAGAAATTTTAAAGCACATTTTGTTACGAAATATTCTCTAATATTGAAGCACATGGTAAGTTATAGTGTACTCTTAGAACGCATGCAAAACCACGCTATACGGCCACATCACCTAGCAAATCGCTGTTATATATACATCTCTCTAGATACATCACTCTAGTCAAGTACGTGTGCTCGCTTCCAAACAATGTATGGGGTGATCACTTTTAAGTTTGTTAACTCTTCAAAATCGGCTACGGATCGAAATCATCGCATCTGAGGCGATCGTTGCGTATCCATTTTGTTTGGTAAGTTGGCAGCCACAGATTAGGGGACTTGCGCACATTGTTATGCTAACCGACCATTTAAACTCCAAGAAGTATTGCATATGATTTTCCCTCGCGGACAAGATGTTTAGGGCTACTCCAGAAAGGTGCGTCGACATCTGTCTCTCCCGCGTGTCAGTATTCTTGTATGAGCAGTACAGCGAGAAATCACTACACTGTCTAAATGAGTTCTTATCAATGAATGTTCATTTAGCTATATTGCACTTATTAGAAATATTATATGGCTGATGAAAAGTGCAAAGAGCCAGAGATAGCTGTCGAAATTAGCAGGAAGAACCCAAACAGCTTGCCCGGTCACCGTAGTATATTTCTGAATTTCTTAAGTCAAACAGAGATCGTAAACCAAAATTAATGTTCACCGCTTCACTGAGTTCTCATTCTTATTAACAACACTTTTGCTCTTCTAGAAAAGCGCTAGGTCGCGTTGTGGAGTGAAAGTACAGCTTCGCTGTCCATATAAAAATATAAGCAACAGCTTAGACAGATTTTTTTCTGCTGACATTGTCAAATATTAGGACTTCAACCACGTTTGCTCATATTTTAATGTAACAAAGGTAATATTGCCGCGGCGTAGTCGTACACAGTGGATTCGGTAGCGTCAGCTCCGAAGCTTAAATCCTAATGGGAAACTTTTGTTTGATTAATTTTTTACATTACCTAATTTATATTATCCTAAAGAGCCCTCTGTGACCAGTGTGAATAAATATTGATGAAATACTACGAGACGTCATACCATAGACGTCAGAGAAAAGGACGCTACTCCGCAGAACGTCCCAGAATACGACAAAGTGAAATTTTCTGTTGTGTTCTTCAACTGGTAGAGTAGAGCATGCACAGTGGAGGACGCCAGAACGTAAATTCGGCCGTGAAAATAAGGAAATTGGTTGCCGCTACTTGGAGCCCGCGAGCGAAATAGAGGAATAATTAGAGTTCCCTTGCGCATGTTCGTCGTGTTACAGTGGGCATAAAAAATAATGATCATAAAATTTTATAGTGCACTAATACGTATGTCTTAGTGCTTAGTGATGATGATCCTGATGTTATTATTATGATGATGATGATGATGATGATGATGAATGCATATGTATGAGTTTTGCAAAAATACTGCCACTTGTTTAGGCGAGTTAAAAGGCGTTATTGACAAGATTGCGTTAAAATTTAACCTGCTTGAAGAATACAGCCACGAAAACGACATGTTCTCGTTGTCTAATTTCTGCGCTCAAATTTTAATTTGAGTACCAACAAAGTTTTTCCGTTCACCCTTGCCCTACGCTCCCATTTACTGAAAATATTTATAATTGTGGCAGTGATTGTAAAATAGTGTACAGCCAATAAAATAATATTTGTCTGTAAGTCTGTAAACTGTAGCAAGGTATGCAGCAAGAGTCACTGAAAAAGCATTCTAATACTTTTTCAGCGGAGCTTTCAATGTTCTGTATCTGTTTATTCTCGATAAGTAACTATGATAGCTTCTAGATCCCTAGCATATGAGACAAGCGCGCCTTTTCAGTGGTCACACGTTTCCTACTTCCTATGCCTTGCAACCTGAGAAAACAATAATTCATTTGGAAACTGCATATAGATGAAGGCAAAGAAAACGTTTACAGAATGCCCCAAAACTACATAAATAATAGATATAGACCTGCTCACCTTGTGTGAATGCATCTTCGCAGCCCGGTGGAACTGCGAAAAAAAAAAACTGCTGTGTTAGTCCTATCAAGAAAGACAAATTTTAACATTCAGCCGGGATTTATGAAGTACAAATGAAGCATTTCGGCGTAAAATCTTATCGCGTATAACTTAGTCTGAAGTGTGAGAGCTTAGCTGCTTTACGAGTCGTCAAGCGAAATATGTACTGGAACTTAATGATAAATAGGAAACTATTGTGCCGCCCTTTCCACGCCGGGTGCCCGGTGCCTTCATCCTGGTATTACCATTAGTTCGATCTGAACGCTTTTTGTATTGTATTTTCATGCTACAGGAGTGTGCTGATCTCGGCTGGATGGTACATCATTAGGACGGGAAGAAAAAGCGCTTGGACAGGATGCAGGGAGAACGACAGGCAAGGCGCTGACAGACAAGGCGTCCTCACTTCGGCCCGTCCAAGCACGTTTTGTTCCCGTCCTGTCATGATATCTAGACGTTTGCTAGGCACATTCGTGCACCGATGAACATATAGTAAGTTGTTTACGGAGAGACAATACGATGATCTTTTCACTCGTCGGCAAAGTTCTCGTTATTTTGCCGAGCCATCGTTCAATCTAATAATATGCTAGCATAACGGCTGTGTGACTTGTTGGAGCCATATATATATATATATATATATATACATCGTTTCTGCTAACCTAAGCCCAGCAGTTAAGATAAAAAATATGTATATAAACACATTGTGCAAGGTGCTATTGACCCACGGTGATCGGTCGTTTAACCTCTGCCGAGCGAATGCCGAAGTCCGCATAATCCCATATTGCAGGGTAATTTCTTATATTTTTGTTAACAACTTGGCTAACGTGAACTGGGACAAACGGCATACCTCATTTTGCTCTCCACACTGCGTTATGTTGTACTAATCTTCCAGGTTGAGCCAGCCGCAGCACAAATAAACCTTTTGCGACCTTTCATGCAAATATCTACTAGTGACCTCTAAAATACCGTGCAGGCGTCTCTTACAAATTGGAAATATAACCGTAGTCATTGCTTTCATGCATGGCAAAATTTCGAAGATGTAGCACAATATTGGCAAAACAAATACCATGTAGAAAATACTACTTGGTATGTAGAAAACGATAACAATGTGCAAATAGCATCATTCTAATATCCCATAAGAAGAAGTCTTTTACGCTTGGATTCTGTCTAATATATATTGATGCAGAAAACCCATTCTGTGATTTATTATTTCTTTCAGTGTAGTAAAGGCACAGCAGACGGTTCCCCAATATTTTAATATTTCTATCCGGTGACGCGGTGCAAAATATACCTTACAAATAAAATAAGGAATAACAATGTTTTCGTTTTTTTCAGAAGTAAAAGAAAAATCAGCAGAGATACTTTACACTGCTTGCGTGCGGAAATGTGAACTCATTAGAGTCGTTTTGTTGAAACGTTTTTTTCTCCCCGTTCCTTGTCCGCGCAAGTTCTCGCCTGCGTTTTAACTGCGTCTCGGTAAAGTCAAATGAAAACGCGCCAGGCGACTCAACCTGCTCGCTTGCCGGTAAATAGTTCATTGTTTGAAGTACCGCTCAGCGGCATTCAAATGAATATTATTGCTTTTTTTTATTTTATACACTCATTTTACACACTTATGACGTGGCGCCACCTCCTATCCATTGGCTGCGCCGTCACGTGTCCGACGACGCAGGCACTGTGCCTCAAGTTTAGCCAGCCAGATGGGTGCGATGTGACGTGCGCAATTACTAATTATCGGGTTTGTACGCGCCAAAAGACGATTTCATTATGAGGCACGCAGTAGTAGATGACCTTGGAATAATTTGGGCAACCAATGGTTCTTTGGCGCGCATCTCAATCTAAGTACACGGGAGCTTTCGCAATTCTCCTGCACCGAAGTGATGATGCCATGGCCGGGATTTGACACGTGCACTATGACACACGCACTAGGCACTCATTAGTCAACCAGAACCGTGGAGTCATCGTGACGTCGACTAAGCGTGCTCTTATCGCGCCCAATTTGATTCGCGCCAAGACCAAAATTTACCTAATTATCTTTTCAAAGGCAATCATTTAATTTGTTTACAGCAAACTCCCTCGAAAGTTTGACGTAAACTCGAGTACTTTTTTTTAATGTTTTACTTTCTTGCCGCCGGTCATTTTCGGTGCCGTCATTTGGTCACGCCACCGAATAAGCCGGATTTTCGCTAAACAGAGCATATAGTGCTTTCGCATTAATAAGTAGAAAGTGCACTTGCCAGTAACTTACCAATACTTTGGCTCTCTTATTTTTTGTACGTGCGCCGAATCTGAATGACAGCTAAAGGCCATACATGCAGTCAGTTGTTTCCCTTCAATAGAATGCCTCTCAAGAAATATGCTCCTGGTAAAACTCTAATACGTTAAACAAAATTAAAGCCGCTACCCTAGCCACCTTTCCTAGAAAAAAAACGGTATAGCAAGTTAACATGTAAATAAACCACGTTTCTTCTCGTCCAAGCCTGTAGACAAGCAGTTAATAACGCCTTGGTGTTATTAGAATAATACTGAGACACCATTATGCAATAAAGCCTTTAACTGAAATTTCCTATAATGATTGTTAAAGTGGGTACCTGGCTCCTAGAACAAGTAAACTTTGGTCAAAAAGCAGTACCAGAGCTGCAGCACGAAGGGGCAATGAACAACTGAAGAGGCGCCTAACTTGCAAGTTAGACATTGAGAAAAGGCGTTGAGAAAATGCATTGAGAAAAGGCGTTGAGCTATTGAATAGAATAAATTACAGGCATCGATGATCACCTTGAGGACTACAGCACTTTTTCAGGACTACCGCTACTACAGATAGAAGTTCGTCTGCACAAAAATTGTACAGCCACCTTCCATGCAACACCAGGGAAGTTATATAGCGGTTTGCTGAAAAAACCCAGTTGGTGCCAAATCTATTTCTGCTACTCTTACAACTAAAATTGTCAGCTTCTCTGAACAGAATTTCCTGCAAAGAAGTACATCTGTAGGGCTGTCCTGGCAGGCCCACAAAGTATTTTTAGGCTTTGAGAACTGCAGGTAAAAATAATTCAAGAAAGAATAGTATGAAAGAATTAAAAGTTGTCTACATTTCCTTTTGCTAAAAAAAAGCTACACTCAAGAGACAATGAAATTATAGTTTCACTTTTGTTGCCAAATTATTCTTTCGCGATCTTTATGAGTTGAAGGAAATGAGGATAAGTTTTCAAAAAGTAACAATAAATTATCTGAGCCTCATCTTAATGCAGGAGCAGTTTCTTTTTTCTCTTATTGTCCTGTTACCGTGATATGAAATGTTTCTGTAAAGAACGATCATTGGCGAAAGAACGGAGAATGTTGCGAAAAGGAAAACACCACCACTAATTTAAAATCTTCGAAGAAATCTTCGAACCGTAGCTCGGCGCTCCTGAAGCCACCCTACAAGTTCTAAGATTGAAGTGCATAAACATTTTGGCATCTTTTCAAGAAATAAGAAACGCTACAGTGCTTCGTCACTAATAATGACTGTGGGGCGAGTGCAAACAAATCCCGCGATCTCATGCTAAGAACCAGAATACCACCGTCACTGGGGACCCTGAAGTAGTTCAACCACCAAAAAAAAAAAAAAATCCAGTGACACCTAAGCACTTCTTTTGAATCGTGAATGCGAAACCAATAATGTCCAATTTAACGCCGCTGAGCGGTCTTTCGAGTTACGAAATGCTCGCGAGAAAGCGAGCGCACTTGGCGCGTTTTTATTTAGCCTTACCGCGGCGCATTTCATACCAGGCGAGAGCTTCCCGCGGACAAGGACCGTGCGGGTAACACAGACTTCGAAGAGCAAGAGTGAGGGTGACGTCACCTCACGGCGGTGCCCTCGCAGCTCACGTAAGTGCTGGGGCGCTACTGTGGCAGGTGTTCCCTTCCGCCCGTTCTGCTCTTGTCCAGGCGCACTCCTGACGTGGCGTCGCAGCCAATTACAATGCGATGTTATATGCCTTTTCACTGCTACAGACAACAGAATGAGGCCTTTGCGCTCAATAGGCCATTTGAGGCACTCGCATTCAAACTATTTTCATCTACGTTTCAGATTTTAATTTTCACCCCGAATGTTAGCTGTTCGTGATGTTCTGGGTAGTGCCGAACGGTCAGATAAATATTTTGAGAAGCAAATGGACAAAATATTTTACGCTGCCGTACTATTAGTTGTGGCAGTCCCAACGTGTAGTTAAATATATAGCTGGCGAATGCTGAATGACTTAGCTAGTTGTAAAATGGATCTGTTCAATAAAAAACGCCAAATTCTAACAGCCGGTACGGTACCTCTATATAAGTTTCTCCTACAAGTGTTCTTGAAGCACAAGCCGAAAATCTTTAGGACTACCACTTTCAGCTTGATAACTTTAATTAGGAGGAGGAAAGAGAGAAGGCAGGGATGACAGCTTTTCTTAAATCAACAAAATTGGAATGTTGGTCAAATGACGTGATTCAGTTTATACTGGGCTATCACCGGCTAATATTAGATGCATTATGAATGCACGCCGAACATGTATTTTATAGAGTCATTGAAATGATCAATGAAGTCACGGTCATTGCTAAGATGGTGCTAAGGTGCACCAAAATATTAGCATTTTTTATTGAGGGAATCACTCCCACTGATTAAAACGAATAAGAACAGGGGTACAGGGGCCGCTTGCTAGCTGTCCATATCACAAAACAAAATTTAAGAGGTGCTCATCTACATATTATACTGCATATAAGTAAAATCTACGTATCAGAATATCTAATGCCAGCCACGTACTGCCACGCAGTGTGCCATCGCCGTGCTCACAGCACGCTTAAATAAATGATATATGGCTCACATCTGTCAGTCGGCCACATGTGTTAACACTGGACGTATGCCGGCATTCCGCCACTCCGAACTCGTATGGGATCACAATCCGGAGTTCCTGTTGCTCCATACTATTTTGGAGACGATGGACCGACATTGCAGTACACCAAGTATTTACTAGCTTTTGTGTACACTTCAACACAATTTGCGTAATAGGACTGCAAAACCTCTGAGTCGCAATTAGACAAATTGAGACCTTACTCGTCAACCGGTATACACGGACCAGTTGTGGCCAAATAGAGACCATCCCTTGCTAAATTTTCGCGCCGCTTTTGGGCCTTGACCATGATAATTTACGAGACAACAGAAGTAAATTGCGAACGTGTTTCTGATGCATAGACTATCATCTCACAAAAAAAGGCTTGCACGAAGAAATGTAGCATTTGACCTATATTGCATGACGAACCAGGTAGCTCGCCCATCCATAGATATGTCAAAAAGCAGTTTTCTCTTCAGACCTTCTGTGCTCGAATGTGTCACACATTCCGCCATGTTGTTATGGTTGTGTCCCGCCGCGTTGTTATGGTTGCAAAAAACGATAGAAATGTGCTTTGGTGCCGCTTTGCGGGAACCAATTGAAAGTGAAGATGAAATCAAGTCTTAGGCTCAAGACTAATTATCGCTAATTTACGTTTATAACAATCTCATTTCCTTGTGCTTCGTTCAATTATTATAACAACATTTTTATACAGCGAAAGTGTCAGGCGTCAGCGATGGTTTTCCTTAGCGAGTCGACATAGAAATGCTTACCCCTTTAAGAAAATTTATTTACAAGTTATGTACGGGTAGAAAGCACAACGAGTACTCCGGTCGCTTGCAAGAGCTGCTTCTACATCGTCGTCTTCTTCAACTTGCTCAGCTTTTTTAATTTGAGGTAATGACCTGTATTACGCCATCATCGGCTACGGTAGCACCGTCTCGGCGCTTAGGGCACGCGAGGGGTGGTGATAGAGAAGTAGGTTTTCAAGTTAGAGGACTTGCTTGACGTCAGTGGAGGGTACGGCCGATGACGAGCTACCGTGAAGCGGGGCAGTCTTGTTGCTGACCTTGCCGAGCTAGAGTAGGCGCCGATAGATAAGTGATAGTCCTGAGCAGTTTTGCGAGCCATATGAGCTAAACCTCCATCATCACAGATAAGTTGTCTAAGAGTGCGTATAGTCGATAGATTCAGTGCCTCGGAAGGATGTGGTACAGCTGTTAAGAAGACCTCGAAAGGCGACAGTACTTCGGTATCATGGTGACATGGGTGCAAGCGAAGTTCACATAAATCGAAGGGCTGTCCATGTCTTGGTTACCTGCAGAAAAGTAATCATATAGCATTGTGGTCTATGTTTAGCTTAGGCGTTACTCAAGTCAAATTAGCAACGGCTGAATGGTAGTGAGTAGGCTGTGACATCTTCGGCACGGGCGAAGAATGGGATCAATGACGTTTGAAAGAGAATAGCAATCGTCATGGGTCAGCAGTTACCAAAATGTGCTACAGGAAAAAATATCGCGACGATGGCGCATTAAAAGCAAAGCTGGTGTGCAGTTCTTGCCTGCTGGCGTATGGTGCCGCATATTCAGTGGATGCGGGGACCCATTTGTTCCCTGAAAGAGACGGCAGAAATAGTCCCGCAAAATTGATGCGCATATGGTAAGGCGGGACGTTTGTAAATATGGTGAAGTGGGTCTGCAGTCAGCAACCGCTTGCGACAATGGTCTGGCCTCAGACGCAGCAAGGTACCGGTGCAGAAAACCGCACGGAGTGATGACTCACGCGGCCATTTAGACAGGTTATTTCGGGGTGCCCAGCAGTCGAGGCAGCGGTGAGCAGTAGGACCATCATCGAGCGTCGAGCAACCAAAGGTCTTAGGAACAACAAGCAGCAGTTGTAGGCTGTACCAGTAGTTATTGCTACGCTGGAGAAATACAAATCATCTACAGGCCAAGGAATGAGTTGGATTAGCAATACCATACACAGGCCCTGATGGACTAACTGCATGATTCCATTGCTGCGCTGAATAAGGCATAAATCATGTTACGAAGTAGAGGGCGAAGATGTACCGTGGCAAGTTCGTGCGCATGCTTATTTGATTCCAGGTTTTTATTTTATTCTTCATCATTGCTTGTTTCATAATTTTGGTTTAGTGAGTCTAAAGGCTGACTCACCTACTGCTGTCTAACTTCTTTCTGTCTTCTATTTGTTTCTACTCTTAAAATACGAATGACTCTTACTACCTCTGACTACCTGCTGTCACCCGATTTGCGGCATATTCCCCTAGGTGGATACATATCCCAAATGCAGGAGGGTCGTTATCATTACCATCAACAACAGCAAATGAGCCTCCATTACTTTTTACGACAGCCTTTTTGAGCTTCCATGATATCATTCGCTGGATCTGGGGCAGAAACTAAGGCAGTCATTATAGCTGCATGGAATATCGAAAGAGGCATGTTCCTTCAAAATTCAAAATAAGTACACCGACAACTGGCCACCAGGAAAAGCAAATCGTTTTCCAGTGTCGTACCTTTGCTGTCGCCTTTCTTTTTTCGGCGCTTCTTTCAATTTTTCTTACTCGTGGTATGATTTCTCATGGGTTTGACAACTGAACACTGTAACTACTTAAGAACTGTACCAAGAGCCTGGGTTCTACCGCATACTACAGACTGAGTGTAATAAATCACTGGGGGTTTCAAACATTCATCTCTGCGGTTTCCTGAAGACAGGAAAGATGAAGGCACCTTCCATCCGCATGACAAAACAAGCATTATCCTGTGTGGGTAGGTCTCGTTCGTACAATTTGACTTGGGTAGTAAGCCGTCACAGCGTTTACTGCTTCGAGCATGGCTTTGTGCCCACGGTGCACGAGGTATGAACTATCTTTCGTTGCAGCGCTAACAACGCAAAAGAAATATGAACCGCACGACAATCGTTGAATCTTCAGTGCGCCTGCGTCTCTCTGCGCTTACCAATTCGCCCAACCACTGAGACTGCAATGAGCAATCTTATATGTTGACGTAACAGTTCTGCGGTAATCGGCAAAGTGGAGAGAAGTAGTTAATAAAGGAAAAAACAGACATCCACGCAATCGTAGCAATAGCACAGTCGATAAGTTCGACTTCGTGCTGCCATGTGCTAGCCGCCTGGTTAACTGAGATGGTAGAGCGGCTGTCCCGGAAAGGCGGTGGTCTCGGGTTCGGGTGCTGGACCAGGACAACTTTTTCTTCAGCTGCGAGGCTTTCCTTTCAAGGAACCCGTACGGGTTTCCTTTGTAGCAACTGGTACGGTTTGGTGGATGTCTGACTTTTCCTTTAATGATTACTTCTTTCCACCTTGCGAGTTTCCGCGTAATTATTACGTCAAAACTCTTGCCTTTGCTTCGAGTTGTTGTTACTTTCGACTTCGCCCTGCCATCTGCTAGCTGCCTGGTTAGTTCAGATGGTAGAGCGGCTGCCCCGGAAAGGCGGCGGTCTCGTGTTCAAATCCCGGACCAAGTCAAACTTTTCTTCAACTGCGAGGCTTTTTTTAGAGGAACGCGTATGTAGCAATTGCTACGATTGGGTGGATGTCTGATTTTTCCTTTATAAATCTAATATCTGTTTTCATCGCAGTAATCGGCACTCCATGATGCCTTTGTGACTGCAAGGGCGTTGTGGAGTACTGATTGCGGGACCTTGAGGCGGTCCCGTTTGAAACCCGTGGTACTGACGTAAAGCTGGCGCACTATCGCTGGCGTCACTTCGCGTAGAATGTGTCATCCTTGTAGTGAAATGAATGCATGGACAATTTTTTTTTGACTCTTTCATTTGCTTAAGGAAATCAGGATACATGATACTCATACTCATGATTCCATCCCAGCATCGCGCTGCAGCGAAGGTGTTGGTGTCGGGAAGAAGTACTGACATATTTATTGCTTGTTAGCATCCTCAGGGTATTTGACGCATTTTCAGTGGTCTGATTGTCTCTCTATATATATGTACTCTAACCATTTTCCACCAACTTGTGACACCGAGAAGTCCCTGGTCTAATAATGGATGGCGCATAGGGCTACATAAATGATTAGTTCCCACGTCGAATCGTCTGCATGCCTGAGAATTACACATTCACCTGAGAATGAGTCACTGCTACGTATGAACGTTCCAAGGTGGGTGGGTGTTCGATTGGTCGGCCGGTCGGTTGGTCGGTCGGTCGTACTATCTGTATGTCTGTCTGTTGTATGTCTCTAACCGTCTTCCTGCCAACTTGGTTCAAACGGAAGTCCATGGTCTAATGGGTAGCGCATCGGGCTGCATAAATGATGGGTTCACAGATTGGGCGATTTAGATGTTTGAGAATTGCGCATTTACGTGATAACGAGTTACGGCTCCGTATCAGACTTGACAGGGCCGGTGTGGCCACTTGCAGAGGTAGCTCCACATCAATGACGCGAATTACTTTGAGCGGGAGAGCTTGAGCGCATCCATGAGGTTCACCCACTACTGCTCCGTGTCTGGCGCTGATTTCGTCATGTCGTCACTTGAACAGGATGGTAAGACAATTTTCGGTTTTAGAACATACTGTTTTGCGGATGGGCCCATAACATCTCCGAAAATGTTCATGAACCAGGTTACTGTACCTGTTTCAAACCATATCATGCCAATAGTAGCGTAAATCGTGAGGACATAGGTGTCGGGACATTTGAATTGTTGTTTTTAGGGTTCATGTGATATGAGGATAGACATTGAGTCTCCCGAAACATTTGGCGTGAGTTAGAAATAGCATAAACACTGCATATATATGAAGCTTCAATGAGCAGCGATAAAATGATGCTGTGGTATCATTGCTAAAAAAATATGCGGTACAGCGCATGGTGATTTATTCCAAACAAAAATATGCAGCCAAACAAGTAGAGCCAAATCTTGGTGACCACACAAAGTTGATGCGTTCGCGTTCAGTTATTGAAATTTCGTGTACTAAAGAGAAAAAGGAAACTATGTGTCTGTGACGAAAAGGTATAATTTTTGCTGCTGTCAGGCGAACACCGCGCCAAATTCTTATGAATTGCGGTCATTACAAAACATTGTGATTTTTGATGGGTAAAATTGGCATGAAGATGTGTGAGGTAGTATTCTCGTAAGCGTCCATAATACGTCCACTGCTTCAAAACCTCATACGACACTATTTTACCACCTTTTCTTCAGGAGCTGCCTAATGAAAGAAAAGATGTCTGCGTAACTTTTGCCGAAACGCTATAAATAAGAACACTAAACCAACACAGTTCCGTACTTCGTCCGAATAAGGCACTTGCCAGCAGAAAGGCTGTAAGGATTTGTGGTGATTAAGTCGGATGTATGCCAAGCATGCACAAGGTGAGCAAAACAGCGATTTCACAACTATCAAGAGGCATTTCAATAATGCTTAGCTAAAAGCCAGTTCGTCTCAAGCGCTAAGATATGCCGAAGAGGAAGTAATAAAGCCCCAAATCTTAGGGAATAAAGAATGGAATCATCTAAATAACAACGGTAGGTAAACCATTCAACTAAAAAAGCCGGCTACGTAATCCTTGAAGACATACCGGCAGTATTTAACAGGTCGGACACATAAGTTTGAGGTGATAAAGAGAGTGACGAGCAGCAAATGTGGCCTCTTCGTGGTCCAGGTCACTCTTATTTATACGGCAGGAGTGTGACCCAAGATCAATGAAAGAAAAGTAGACGGACCCACGAACACAGACGAGGCAACGTGGATCCGCAGAACAAGGAAGATGTTTTTACACGTGAATTTTTAAGAGTCAACATTGTTCACTAGAGCATGTGGTGATTCCCAGCCTGCACACGAATATTTGATAAGGTTTTGGAGAGCATTTCAGTGCATAACACTGACTGCACTGAATAACTTGCCCTAAAGCAAGGGATTGACCAGCTTTGCTTCGTCAAACTGCGCTCGCACCTTCAGTATACATAAGATCGCTGCTAACGTATATCCGGGCTGAAGTTCGACTAACATGGTTAATGTTTTTGCCATAAGACCAGAATTGTTTCCTGATATCACCATTTTATGCAAACGGAAAAACACCAGGAAGTGCCATCAAGTCAAAATTCAGATTAGCTGAACGTTTTGATGTGGTGGCTGCACCAGGAGATAAAGAATCGTCAGCCATGGGAGCACTAACGGCATGTGTATCCACATAAGAGACTGTCCAAATAAACTCGTTATCCAAGACTAACATAATCTTGTAGTTTTTTATCCATGTGTTTGTCCACTTTGAGGAGGCTGTGGCGTCGATTTGTAGTTCTGCCTAACGGGATGTGACTAAACCACGGGTAATTATGCAATCAATGTGTAAATGCAATCTATCATTTAGGAAAATGATGTCAAGACGATGAATAGACATACCTAACAGCTTGAGGTATGTTGCATAATCTAGTAAAGTTTATGCAAATGTTTTAAATGCGACTGACGTGTGGTTGGCAAATTGTAATAAGGAAGTGGGTTTTTATGAACCACGCTGGTTGTACAAACACCAAAATTCTAATGAGCGGATAGAAACTCCCTGCAGAGGTTGATTTCATTCGAGCTCAGTGAGAGCACTGCAGTGAAGGCGCCACCAGCACTTACGCTTCTTAAGTGTATGCCATTGACCGGAAACCCTCCACATTCATTCATTCATTAAAACTTGGAGGAATTGACGATTAGGTGCTATAGTGGACAACGTGGCCAGTGTAGCTGTATTTGTATGTCAAAAGGTTGATTGCCGGCATTTCTGTATAAGGTTTAACTGCGAAAAACTAACAAGGCCCTCAGGAGTTTGGCTTGCACAACAGCGACACAACCAGTCAGTCATGCGGTACTAAGTTGATCTCACTGTCGGCAGGCCCACAATAAAATTTGTTAAAGGGATGGCTGTAGCAAGTGGCATCGCTCCGAAGGTACACTAATCGGTGCGGAAGCATGTGGAAGCAGGAGCTAGCTTCGTGGTCACGCCAGATAATCTTGGTCACATGCTTTAAAGTCAATGGCGACGGCTTGAAGAAGTGAAAGGCAGGTATTCTCATTGTGTGCGTCTGGTTCTTTTTTTATTTTGTTATCCTTTTCTCTCTCTGACCTATCGCATCCATTTGCCCTTCCCACAGTACAGTGCAGCCAGCTGGAGATAATCTCTGGTTAAGCTCCCTGTCTTTCCTATGCCTTTCTCTCTTTCTCTCTCTCAATTTGAGCGAATTTATTGGACTCAATATGGCGATCAGAGGCGCCTGCTGCTGTTTTTCTTCTTGTGTAATGCACGAGGAGGAAATGGGAAGCACAGCGTCATATTTCGTACTGCTCGTTTGTCACAGTGCTTTTTTGTGAAAGCATGTCGTGTAGTAGAAAAATGAAATGGGAACTCACTCGGCAGAACGTGAACTTTTGGCGTGCCTAAACGCCCGTACTCCAAGATCTGGTTTAAATTTGTGCTATTTAGCAAACTGAATGCGGTATTTGCAATTCTCTATAAACAAGCACCCATTTCCAAGATTTCATGATGTCGTGGTTCTCCTATGTTAAAAACTAGTGCATCCTGTGCGTAATATAGATGAGACTCGTACAAATTTGTCCTCTATTTTCGTTGTGATCTTGCCTATCTCGCTTAACAAAGTACGCATATTCGGCTTGCTTGCACCCGATGATCACCATCGTGGTTTCCTAACGGTCCTCCTTAATATGACTCTTGGCATAAATAGAATATTCGCTAAGTAACTGTAGTGCTTCATCAGTTGCTTTTACTTCCACACTACTAATCAACAACCAATATTTAGCATTACCATTATTAGACCAGCAGAATCATCAAAGTTTCATCAAAGGTTCATCAAAGGATATTACGGATACCGTGTGGCATGCAACGTAGCGATGCAAGGGTTCTGCCCATGATAAGAATAGATGTTGCCTTTAGACATCAATATTTGCATCGCATCCAAAGTGTAGACTCATCAGAAAGGGATACGTGCAAGGTAACTGAGAAAGCGGAGCACATACGTCTTGGCTGCCCCAAATATAGGACCATAAGTGGCAAGCTTTCAGCTATTGGCTCGTGCGAATTGTTAGAAATCGTTGAGCGAAAACATGTTGCTGGGCCCTTGGCGGAACGTAATATCAGCAATGTGAGCTATCACGGCTCTCTCGAAATTTGAAAACCTTGCGCATAACGGTCGTTTAGGCTTTTCAGCAGTTAGAAATTTTTCGAGAGCACTGTAACCAGCTGGAACCCTTCAAACTACGCATACGTATGATCGATATGATTTCCCTAACTTCTTTAAAATGACAATAACGTGGCACGGTGATTCTTTGAAGACAGTTGACGGGCTTTGCGCTAGGTTAAATGGAGCTCAAAACGCTCTGAAGTAACGCTATAAATATAAAGTCGCAGTTTCACCGGAAAGCCGAAGCAACGACTGCGATAACGAATTAGTAGATATACGAAGCTAGGATAGTAGTTCTATCGGCCGTGCAAACTTGTACAGAATCATGTACTAACCAAATTAACATGCATGGTATCATGTGCGCACAGATAAACATGAAAACGTTTCGCTCGATGACTGCGGAGGCTTGCTTTGAAAACGCTTGAGTGAAGAAGTGCGGCAGCAGCAGCGAGCGATTTGACCTTCATGCTTCTCTCGCATCAACGCGAACGAAGCGTCGATAGGCAAAGCGCTTACGAAGCTACTGGCACTACGCGCACTCTGCTAACATCGCAGACTGCGTTGAAGATGAGGCCAGCCCGGGCGTGCACTTTGGCCACGTCGAAGATTGGTTTGAAGATACGGCGGCCGCATGGCCACGCTGTAAGCTGGAGCCGCCGGAGAACAACTAAGAACAACGCCCCTCTCTCTCGCTTCAACTCGGTGCCTTGCGCGCGACAAAAGAGGGCGCGCTTTTCAGCAGCGTTCGCCGGCTCATCCTCGGAAGCGCTCACTCGCACATACATCGAACGGCGTGCGGAAACGATTTTATCGCCTTTGGACCAAATTCGGAATCTCACGGCAACGCCGACGCCGACGAAAGTGCCCATATAGTTTCTGTCGCAACAATACATTACGAAAGCTTTTATTAACCTACACAACTTCGGATTTTGTGCTATATCACTGACGACGTACTTCATAGTTTAGCGAACTATGACCACCGAGCATTTGGTATTAGAGTCACATCAGGAAAGTTAACTATACCCTTGTGTAACGCGTAGAAAAAGATAGAAGAGTATTGAATGCCTATCCTCAAATAACTTCATATTTAAATCACATCGAAATTTGAGTACACGCTCCAACAATATGCGTCTGATGCTCTCTAAATATTTAATTCCTGCCACTTCTTATTCTCCCAGGGCAGAGATGAAACTGTATAGGTTTTATGGGGGCGTATATAAGGATGCTGAAAATGAGGTTCTAGGCAATATTATTGGCCGATATTGAACCCAACCTCCTCAATTTGCTGCTAAATCGCACTTAACAAGCCCTCTGTTTCCGTATAGAGAGCTTTTAACTGCGCTACCGTAGGCGCTGCCATATTTGATTTCGTGTTGACAGTTTCATTGTTTTGCGTTAGCCTTACCCCGTCGCCACCAGTGCCTGTTTAGACTATATTTATGCACTGTTCCCCACATATGCTCCCATATTTGTCTAAATAAAAAAATCATAGTTTCTTTTAATTTCTGTAGGGTAGCATGAAAACAGATAATTTAAACTTTTTGAGCATTTCGAGAAGCATAGACAACTTCGTTATTAGAAAAAAAGAAATTTTCCAAGTCAGGGCAGGGAAAGCTACCGCCAATGTTTTAAATGGACAACAAGAGGGCTGTTACAATAGCCTTCTTAACCGCCTTGCTGTGCACCTTCCTCAGCGTGCGTGAGCGAGTTGTAAGCCATCCTTGTCGCCGGCATCATCCTGAGGTTGCCATGGTGCCGTTCTTGGTTTACCATCGTCGCCATGCACATAAATTCCTACCATGCACGGGCACATTGCGTCATCTGACAACACTTAGCAGAACAGCAAGCGGCAGTATACACGGCAATAAAAGCTGTTAGAATATTGCGCATACCGTGGGAGCATGGCATATGCATACATGTTTCTGAATTTTTTCATGTTGAAGGCTTTCTGAATTTGTAGCTCTACATGCCGATGCCCACACTTAGTGCATGGAAGAATAAATCATACACAAAGGCGAAACCAGTTTGATTTAACTTTATTCACTTTTGTAGCCTTCAATTCTGGCTAGTAGGTTCATGCTAAGCATACAATGTTTACCAACAAAGTTACTGCGATGGCATTTTTCTGACGTCCTCAAAAGTAAGCTGGTGCAGCCCGGCATCTTTCGAGATAATTAGAAAGATACACACAGAGCCCTTTTACGCAGTATCCCACACGGCAGGCATAATCGTTATAATCTGGCGGTATAGGTCCGTTCCCAGTAATCTGCAAAAAAAAAAGATATGTTTAAATATTAGACACATTATACAGAAGTTTCACAGCTTGATGTCGTCCGAATGCTAACGGTGTTACGCCCTAAAATATTCACGAATGCTAAAATACAGCTTATGATAACTTTGAAATATTCATAATATAGTAAACCGTTTTCAACAGGCACAGCTCAAAAACATATATTTTACAAAAGCAGAATGAACGTATTCATATTTGCAGCTTTTGATTTCCATTTGAGGGTCTTCATAAGCGCTGCTAGAATTCGACAAACAGTTTGACATTATAGACCCACAGTCATATTTCTTATGCTTTCCACCTCTGTGGCCAGAGTCTGCTGGTATAGTGATCTGTCACCGCCCCGTTTGAAGTAGGATGCAAAAAAACCATCGTCATCCTAGTCGCAGCAATGTCAAAGCACATTACATGTTTATAAGGACAAAAAATAATAGTATTCCAACGTCTCGTAAGAACTCAAGACCCAGGTTCCTGGTTCCTACGGTCCCAGGGAGTACCAGCTGGAGATTTCACTTCTCAGCCACTTTACTTTTTTTTTACACTGCATATGTTGCCTCATGAATAATAACGTATGACCTAAAGTGGTGGCCTAGTGGTTGGGACGTTGCTTTACGAAGCCCGGATTGAATTCGGGTGGCGGCAGCCCCACTTCAATGGGGGTGAAACGCAAGAACGCCCGTGTACCCTGCGTTGGGTGGACGTTAAGGAAACCCAGGCGGTCTAACTTAATCCGGAGACCCTGACTATGGGTTGCCTCATAATCAAATCGTGGCTTTGGTACGTAAAAGGCAAGAATAAATATGTTCCGCTATGGTAGCAAGCCGGAAGATGCTGCTACTGTAGAGCGCGTACATGCTGCAATCTAAATCAAGTGGTCGACGCAGCGTTCTGGAAAGCATATATAAGCCAGCAGCATACTAAAGAAATCTAAATGAAGCCAGTGGCTAATCTGAAGGGCGGTACAGAAAACAGGAATAAGTAATAGATGCGTCTCAACACTTTCCCTACTGGCAACGCTACCTCAGAAATGACTGAAATTTTTTTTTAACTTCTCCGCAGCATATTACCCCGCGAGCACCTACAAATGTTTACTCCTACTGATAACTCAGGAAACTTCGCTGGAGCTTTTCTCGACTTTACTGCTGAGTAGAATAATATAGCTGGTGAGTGATAACTGGGCACTATTTACAGCTGATGAAAACAAACCAGCGCCGAATTGAACAACTCTGATTTAAGGCAACGGCAAGAAGTCAAAGGCAAGGTTGAAGTTCGAAGAAAAACGCTGTTTCTTTCCACTTAGATGCCCCTTACAAGCGTGAACGTTCTCAAAAAGAAGGCGACGTTAAATAGAGCCGGTATTTAAGAAAATTTTCTTCATCTTGAATGATGTTTGTTCACGCACATTTTCTCAATGTTTACATGAACCGAAACCAGGCACAATTGTACAATGCTGTTTGCATATATTATTAGGCAAGCTATGGCGTCACTGCTACGCCTTATGGGCGAAACTTCGTTTTGGTCAAATACTTTCTATAAGTTTTTCCACCCTAGCGATTAGTGTACCTTCAGGAATGTTATGAATTATATAAATCCAAGCAATCTGCCAGAAAATGAATACTAATACCAATTAGCTTATAATCGATTAAAACACTATTGTAGTTACAAAACACGTCAACTGTCACAGTAAGAGAAATAATTAAATATGCAGAAACCAATGACGATGGTTGTTAATGTAAGCGAAGAATGAACGAGTAATTGAGCTCCCCCCGCCCCTCCCTCTTCTTCTCTCGCCATAACTAGGGTGCCCGAGTGCAGACACCATTTCGCTCCACGCGTTTCCTTGCCATCCCTCGCCCCATGTCTGACCCCCGGCCACCAACCACTACCAACCAGCCACAATAACAGCGAGAGGAACCGACGGAAGATATTTGCTTTAATAAACAAAACTTGTTAGCTATCAAAAATTTAATACACTGCGTCAAAAAAAAAAACATACATGCAGCGAATTACGGAAAACTAGCAATTATACTGCAGTTGAAGCGCGTCCATTGTGTGAAATGCCAGAATGCGCATAGATACGGTCAAATATACTTATAAAAAAACATCCAGAAAGGTAAAGTGATTGACACCTTTCGTGGTGGGCAAATCTTATTCGATGATATAATGTTTTTATCGCGAGTAGGGCTGGGAAGAATAAATGGCGCATGGATGACGGTAAGCTATTTTTTTTTCTTTCCTATGGAAACAACTGCTGCGGTACGCACAGCCTCGGAGAAAACGATGCTCTAATTTGAAATTCGTCAGGGGTCCTCAATTTTCTAGAAACTAAGTAAGTGTTTGTCGCCTGCACCTTCTGCTGGTTCCGTCGTGCATGAATTTTAAAATTAAATAAGAGTCCCACGGTAGAAATTAACAATTCGGGGACAAAAAAAGGATGAAATTGATAGGGGCAAACGCAGGCCTCAGCAGTATAACACCCTGCAGGTAGTACTTCTAATTTCTTCATTTTTCCGTAAAGTACCAACCCACCAACTTGATTGAACGGCACGAGCGCTACGACGCAATCACTATTTAAACACTGAATTAGAAAAAACATGGGACGCATCTTACCACGACACAATGATGAGTAGATTGACCAGGACGCACCATGTAGTCGCATTCCGTGCGGCAGTTTCTGCGCAGCTGTGTATGAACAATAACAAATTTATTCAAAACCGATTGCAGGAACGAAAATTCATCCACAGCGAACAACAAAATGACATCAACTACATTAACGTGCTAAACACGCTAAATACCGAAGAGCAATTAACAGACGGGCTACACATAAGGGACACTATTAACCACTTACTTAATATTAGCACGAAGAAAAATGTACTTATTTAGTAGTTGCCACGAACCACGCTCGCGCTAAAACAAACAGTCACCTCCCCTGAAGGTGCTCACGAATGTAAATAAAAAGATACCTTTCCGAAGGCATGACGGAGAAAACAAAAATCGGATGGTCTGCTGTACCTTTACAAAGTATAGCGTAGCATAAAAAAGTGGCCAAGTGTTATTTATGCGTGTAGTGCTCTCAGAATGCTAATACATGCGTGGCTGTTACCCTGGCTTTCAGGTGGCGGACAGAAATGAGGAGGTATCTTCTGCAAACAGGCAAATACGTACCTCATGTGTGCCATGAGCAGCAATTCCGCTGACGTGCAGAATGATGTAAGCTAGGCTTAAATGTTGTCTAAGCGAGCGCAGGGAGGATCATAACGTGTCAGGCAAAAAGGGAGAGGTGCTTCTGCCTATGAGGTTCATATCTAGCTGCTCTTTCTCGCGCTTACGAGAGGGCGGCATTTTGGCAAAGTGCCGGTCACTGTAGAGCGAGAAGTAGCAGAGGCTGCTTTCGTATGGCTAAATCGTATATTGCGTCTGTGATGATACAATCTATAACTTTGCGTATAAGAATCGCCGATGCTAGTCCTCGGGCCAGAGTTGAGCTATTATTTGTAGAGTTGCGGAAAGAAGCAGCTTCACACGTTACTGGGTATGCAAAATTATATACATTGGTTCATGTGCTGCTTTTACCTGTTGGGGACACTTATTGGGAGGCGGCTGTTTGATTACGTGCACACAAGTCTCTAGCAAACACCCTTATGTGTATACTTTTTCAGCTTGAAATAAGTTCCCTCATCATAGCACACGCGCATTTCACTTTATTTTTATGTCCTTGAGCTTTTATCATGTTTACGTGTTTCCTAAAACAATATACCAAACTAAATGAACAAGCACTGTTAAGCAGAAATAATACAGTTTAATTTAACATACCAATATTCCTTTTTCCAACTTCATTGTGTCGCAAACGCGATCATTCGAGTCGATTCCTGAAAAACGACGAAGTTTCAAATCAGTGGAAACGTACTAGTGGTTATACATATTTTTTTATTTAGGCTAAACAAAACTTATTAGGTGGCAAGACAAGCAACCGAACGCTTAAACTTTGAAAGCACCTAAAAATGGCTCTGTAACACAAATAGAAACTTGGGCTTTACATTTCTGCTTCAAGACACTTCTCTTACATTACAAAAAAAAAAAAGAACCAACGGCGGCGATCCCGCATTGCCCACATACGCAAACTTCCAATGGTAAGAGAGAAGAAATTGTGAATTGGGGGTAATGTAACTGGTGGGAGCCAGTGCTAGGGACGAAAACGAATAAAACGAGATACGAGACAAGGCACTGAACAAAAAAGTGATTCTCTATTCTAAGAAAGAAATATATGTCCCTATAGACGGTGCGCAAGACATGATTCCCCATCAAAAGTCAGCTGCAAGCAAAGGCAAGAAAGATATATCAGTCAACGATTCCTCTAACCAGCTCAGATCAATCACATTGGAATAAAGTGCCCAGGCAAGGCAGCAGTGCTTTCCCATTAAAAGAAGGGTTCCACTTGTGAAAGCCAGGCAATACTATTGTTGCTTAGGTGTGAATTCTCTTCGTTAGGTTTGGATCGTCGGTACGTATACTTAGGGTTTGTTTTAATCGGCTGTTGTAACTACTTGGCCTGCAATAGGTGTTGTTGTTAGCCTGGTTTTGTACATCTTATCGGCCTCGCTTTCTTGCCACTGACATTTGATTGGGAATAGCCTAATACGCTCAATGTATACTTCTGTCCTTTCCTTTCTAGCAAAATAACAAAAATCAATCATTAGCTAAGCGCCAAGTTTGCCATCTCTATTACTTCGTGTTTCTCACTTGCGCTTCCTCAAATCATGAGTAATTGAGCATTGCCTACCAAAATTGAACACTTGATATGAACAAAGTAATTCTGCCCTTGTGCTAAAAATTGACTCATACTATTACACTCCATAAATATTCTGTTGTGCACTTCCATATTATTGCCCACAAGTATTGCCATCTTTTTGTGCGCCACATCATATTACGTTCACTGTGTCAGTAATATAGCTCCGTGAAAACTAATAGGGCAACCAATAGTGTCAATTTTCAAAGGAAGCATGCACACTGACACAAATCGATAGTTCATACTTCTGTACGTGTACATTGCGCTTCAGTCCCCTATGTCCGTTATTTGGCCGAACTTTTTTAGAATAGCTGTCGGGGTGCTAAGACAAAAGGAGACGCTATTGACTCTGTTGCCATACTTCCTTATGTTATTCAAACAAGAGGGTCTCCAAAAATTATCAAACGCATCATAAGGTAAATGCAGCTCTAACGCATCACCCCAGGAAGAAGACATGATATTACTCACATCGAATGGTTCTTGCAGACCAAATAAGGCTGGATGATTGTATGGAATGATCGCGTAATACATTACGTGGTACTCCGGTAACACAACAGGCACTCGGAGCTCGCGTCATGGTGGAGATCAGAAATAACAGAAATTTTTCGCCACCATCACTGAGGATCGCTGAAGACAAAACTGAAAGCCGGACGTGTCACAACGATAAAACACAACCTGCCTTCTCGAGAAATATTGCTGGCGGATAACGCATACAACGTAGCATACAACGCATACAGAGTAGCATGCCAGTGGATGTATACACGCAGGCAAAATTCTATGTTTTCATAATAGAGAGACGGTCTCTGTGTCTCACTCTCGCAAACTAATGACTACACTCAATCTATTCTTGAGGCAGCAGCAGGGACTCAGTACATGAAGTATGTTTTGTTGTATACACTACGTCTATGCAGTAAGTTTTCTGCATCATCAGACTTGCCGAATAGAAAACGCTATGTGTTGCAATATGTGAACTAGTGACAACAATCATAGGGCAAATACCAGCGATCAAAAAGATAGATGTCGATGCCAAGTCCTAGCAAGTAAGAGCGACAAAATTATTGATAAGTGAATCTAATATCGCTGGTTGGTGTCATTTGTTGGCTGTTTGCATTCGCACATGCCTCTAAGGACGAATTAGGAATCTGTCAAAGGAAAACCACTGTGGTGGCGGTCTAAAAAAATCTCACGCGGCTTGAAGAAAGTAGGCGCGCATGTGTTGCGCGAGCAGCGTTCAGAAAAGTTGTATTGTGGGCATCATAACCTTAGAATAGGTGTATATGACAGGCCCTAAAATGCAGCCACATCTCTCAATATTCAGCAAAGTATAAAAGTTATGTTCTATTAGCACTCCGCCACACTGCTAGGGCAATTAGGCAGAAATAGTCGCTTAAATCATCGCTGAAATTACGAGCAGATAAACGCTTTCTGCATTTGAAGGGACACAGTCTCAAATAGATTTACGTTAACCTAGTGGCACTGTACGGTGACCGTCATTGCACGTCGTGGTCACTTCGGCATGAATCGCTTGCGCATTGTACAAACTTCTAATACAAACTTCTAAACTTTCCTATATTATATAGCCTTGTACTAGAATATATCTTTGGCCAGCTGAGCCTTTATTTTCATTTCGAGAAAGCATTCGTAATTGCTGCAAGAGACCTGTTAAAGTTTTTTGCGGAAGCTTTATTATATTCGTGCTCTCTTACCGCATAGGCTTGCACACGAAAGGGATCTTAATGCTAGAGCGTTAAGGGCCCCGTATCGACGAAAATCCAGCGCCAGCGTCCAGCATCGCACTTCATTTCGGCAAAACAATTGCCCAACCACCCATACAAGACCCTCCATGTGGCGCAAGGAAGTTACTCAACTAATTCTATTTCTCAAGCTAAAATACGCAGAAATATTGTAAAGTACGACTTACACACAACCTACAGACATAATAGCGTCGTATTTTAATTTGAATAGACGAGAAAGCATATTTCTGTTACACGAAAACTCAAACAAACCCCTTTTCCAGAATTTCTGTCATTTATAAACTGACCACAGCGTCCGCCATTTGCTGCGCCTGCGCGGGAATATCTCAGAGTCCCCGGAGCAGCGCGCCCGTTGGCTTAAAACATATCCAGATGGAGCACGCATGAGGCTACTTTTCTACAAGAAAGCCCGCCTTCGTGCACAGCGTTTGTCGCGAGCGTTTCCTGCTAGACATTACGGTTACATATAAGCTGCTGTTGCCGGGAAGCATGAGAATCAGTCAGGGATTTTTTATGCTGTCCGTTGCACTCTTGAAGGCGAAGCTGAAGCGTCCTCGAACATGTTTTGTGAATTTGGTACAACAGAAACTAATTGAAAAACTTAGTGGATGCGTCTATACGGCTTTACAAATTATGTATCTATACAAATTACAAATGACGCAAACGAGCCTCCTTCATTGTTGCGTATATTTACTTCTGTACGCCGCTAACAGAGTTATTTAGGCAAAGAGTGAAGAACTTACTGGATCAGCATCAGGGCTCACCTTCTCCAGGAGGGATGGTAAACTCAGTAATGGTGTCTAATCTACGAGTCAATACGTTGCTTCGAACATTCTACGTATTTTCATTTCTTCATCAAAACAAACTGGGCGCTGTGCATTCAGAAGGAAATTATGCTCGTCCGGCTCAAGTGAGAAAAGCAGGCGCAGGTACAATCCGCCGGTCCATGCATCACAATTTTTTTTTTTGGTCCTGACTCCTTATCCAATGTTGGGCGACACACAGGTGAAATTGTACACGGAATACATGCGGGGTTTGTACTATATGCGACGGAGTGAGCCAGCAGACTTTCATGCGTGAGATTGTACGTGCCTTAAATGGAGGCTCAGTTATGTGCCCGTATTGGAGCTAAACAAAAAAAAACCTGTGTTCACTTACACTTTTGTTGTCAACAATTCTCTAATTGTTTTAGATATTTTGTCGCATGCGTGGTACCAAAACTTTGCATTTGTGGTACCCAAGATTTCTCCCAATATTATGTTTATTTTCTTATTGAATGGCCCACCCTTTTTAAAAAGCAATGATCCTTACCATAGTTACCGTGATGTCTGCCTCCAGTGGGCTCTGTTAGGGAGGAATGCAAAAGTGTGTGAATACTAGCTATATCAAATAATACCCTAACTGCTCAGACAGAACGCTGCAGCGTTTAAACATTCTACATTTCGGAGATGACAAAGACTTGTCCACAGCAAATGTTACAGTCATACGAGCGACTTGAAGAGCCGGAACATGGTTATTATTCTATAAAAATATTTACAGTGGAAAAGCAGTTTTACGTTTATTTAACCACGGATTAACGCTTGCCTCGCCCGAACAATACTTTCCTTTTATCAATTTCATTGTAAACTAAAGAAAAGCTTATGGCTGATAATTGCTCATAATGGCTCATATTGCTCATAATTATCAACTCACCTATTATCACTATTTTTTGGCATGATACTTGTTTCTACTTCCTATTGCTGATTTCGCAGTCATTTAGCTTATGTTTTTTTGATATGTCGTTTAGACTCGTTGTGGTGATATAGTTTGGTGTTGCGCTGCTAAGCTCCAGGTCGCAACATCACATCCCGGTTGCGGCAGACGCACTTCAATGAGGCCGAAATGAAAAGAAAAATATCCGTGTACCATGCAGTGGGTACACTTTAGAGCCACAGATGGTGAAAATTATTCTGCAATCCCCCACTGCGGCGTACCCCATAATCAGGTAGTGGTCCTGGCACTTCAAGCCCCAGATATTGTGTTTTTATTACATGTTAAGATGAGACCCTGGGCCCCATAACGTAAAACTATTCAAAAATGTTTTTATTCCAATGTCCTGACGTCAAATTTGCGTAACCACCGACGCAAGCATCGGGCGGTGACCCGCAGGGTTGTCTGAACAGACCAATCAAACGCTCTCCTCTTTCATAGGAAGTCACTTTTGTTTGCTTGAAAAACGAATAACATTGCCTACGCTTAGTGGCTTGCCTTATCTAATTGGCCGACAAGAGGCGAGGAGCCCGCTCAAGTGGAGAAGGATTTGATGGGGCCGAGCCACTGCACTGAAAATTGATAGCTGGATCAAGAGTGTGGTGCCGGCGTCTGCGATTGGTCCGCTTGCCCTTGTTTAACTCGCGCTGGCTGGTCGAAAATCGCGGCGGCATGCAACGGAAGCCTATTAATGACGCTAAAATGGATCCTCAGGAAAGAAGAGATGGCAGAACGAGGTCGTAAACCTGTCGAAAGTTCTGGAAAACGATACACAGCCACTCAAAAAGTTTTATTGCACGCAAATAAATCCATGCTCTCCGGCAGGGATGAGAAGCCAGTGCCGGAGCAATCGGTGGCAGCCATCTTTTATTCCTTTCGGAACGGGGCAGCCTGCGGCTATTCAGAAGGAAATTCACTTTTGTTCGGCATATTAATGCATCTTTAACGCGTACACGTCACTTTGACGCGGTAAGTTTTTGCGGTTTTATGACGTCGCGTGAGAGGCAGGTGAATTGGGTGCAGCCCGAAAACTTTTGACCAATAGCCGAGGGCTAATGGCGAAAATGCGTCGAATAAGAAATAACTATTTTTGTTTCGTTCGGTCAAATTATGGGTATTCAGTGTGTACACGGCACATCAGATGGGGAGCTATCGCGGTTTTCGTGACAACGCGTGACAGACAGGTGAAGTGGGAGTGGTCCAAAAAAGCTTTTGACCAATTGCTGTGGGCTGATTGCAGAATTGGAATAGAAAAGTTTGGAACAGTATTACGTTATAGCGCCCACTATCCACAGTGGGTGCTTAGTGGCTATGGTGTCAGGCTGCTAAGCATGATGTTGCAGGATCGAGTCCCTGCGACGGCGGCCGCATTTCTATTGCGTCGAAATGCGAAAACACCCGTGTACGTTTATTTAGGGGCACGTTAAAGAATCCCAGGCAGTCCAAATTTCTGGAGTATCCCACCACGGCGCGCCTCAGAATCTGATCGTCGTTTTTGGACGTAAACCACCATAATTTAATAATGAGGCTCTAGGCGGTAAGATTTCGGCGAGTCTCCTTGTCAATAACGCTCGCTTCTTGCGCAATTAGTATAACCTTAGTGTTCATTATTTGAAGTCTACAGATTTCTCAGAAATTCTGTCTTGTTGAATTGTCTGTCTATGCCATTTCTAATAATTTAAATGCTATTGCTAACAATAAACTCGGCGTATTGCAGCAGCTATTCCTGATTCCAAAGCGGATCCCTCTTTAAGGATAAACGATGAAACGTAGAGAAGTGCTACATTTAAGGTGCAGTGCGATGTAAAGGCTCATGTTGCCATGGGCGATTTTATCTTCTTTCTTGTGTCGTAACGCAGGCGTCGACATTCGAGGCCACACCGGTGCCACAATTTGTGTATATGTTGTTTGGCGTGTTCTTCGTGTATCACGGCTTATATACTAACAGTTATTGGGCACGAAGTTGAGTTTAAGGCACCTGAAATTTAGAAGAATAATTTTGGTAATAACACCTTACACGTTAATGCAGAAGACACGGTATTTGTGAACGGAGATGATATTACTTGTGTTTTCCTAATGTCTAGGTCAAAATAGACGTATTTTATTCGAGGTAGGTTGAGGTTGGCTTGACATAGCGTGTCGCAGCCGCCTGCAGCCTTCCACACAAAGGCGAAAAGGAAAATTAGAAAAAGATTGATGGTGAGAATATAGAGGGGTGTGGAAGCCTTGTCCCGAATTATTTAACTATTTGATTCACATTATGTCTTTTTCGCTTTGCATTAGAAGTCCTAGGGGTGGTTCACATTCTTGAGCACCCGGAACGGCTGTTCGTGGGTGGATAACTGTATACAATACAGGAATAGAACAGAATGAAATTAAGCGTGGCGTTGTATTGGTACTAAATGAACAACAGCAAATGGCGACATTTTGCTCATTTTTCTGTGTGACATACGAGCAGTAGCAAGGTGCTCCTCAGTAACACTGTAGCTTCAGACCAGTCACCTGCAGCTGACTGACCTTTTCTAACATCGATAAGCGTCTGGAATGTACAAGCCTCACACAAAATATTGCGTAAGTGTTCAAGCGATAACACATGCGAAGACGCGAATAGAAGACGTTGCGCATCAGTAATACCGCAGGCTCACTAGCCTTAAAACTTAAAAGTTAAGATGTAGTTTAATTCTTCTCTTGAAGCTATATCAGAAATTTATTTGTTCATTACCATCAACTCTGTACATGGTGTGAAAATTATTCCTTGTGTACTGCATGAAGAACACTCTGCCGTTGTTTCTGGCTCTCAACTAGTTCCGTTTAGACGTCACAAAGAACAGAAATATACGCCTAGCTATGCGCATGTCGTCAGCGCCATTTAATGGAATACAGCACGCCTTGGGGGGCTCCCGTTTCTACCTGATGTCTTCTTTGTAAGGAACTGCACATAAAGGATCTCCTTCTTCGAGACCTCCTACAACCGTCTCTTAACAAGAAGCTTTAGGTAGGGCCTAACTCCTACGCAGCCTATTCAAATACATGTAAAACGCAAGAACGCTTTTTTGAGATAACCCGAGGACTGAGTTTAATAAAATGTGTTGAATTTGAGACACAAACCTACATTCTAGGGATTGTTGGAAGCGGATTTTCCATTTACGGCTTGAATTTTGTTGAAGGAATTTTCAGAAATTCGGTAGTTCAAAAGAAATGGAAGCAGGAAATTTACTGATTATTAGCCCTCCATCAAGAACAGATATCTCGATTCTGTAAACTTTGTCCATTAGATCATTCAACGCGGACCAATTCAATGTGTCAGTTAATATATTACGTGATATTTTGCGTTGTATATAGGGGTTCTGCAAAAGCTGTATGTCTATGTTACAGAATTTCTTTAGACTCATATGTAACATACCAATTTTGTCTGCATTAGATGTCCTATTAGATGCAATTGACAGAACTGTGAAATCATTTTGCATTGATGATTTACAGAGTGGTAAACTTGATAGTAGAGATTTCTGAAAACTTCTGCGATTTTTACCAATTTTTATTAAAGAATTGACGACCTAAACCAAAAAAAAATTGAAACAAACCGTCACTAGATCCTTTTAAGAAGTTTTCTTTCAAATGCAACAAATCTCGTCAAGTTTGGTGGACTGGTTGGCGAGAAAAACGAATTCTCCTTTTACATATATTTAGATACGAGCACCCGAGCTAAAGCTTCCTCTTAATGGGATTGTCCAAGTAGTTCACGACACTCGTTTTATTTTATTCTATATTTTAAAGTTATCTCACCTGCCTAAATATAGGATCTTTATAAATTTTGTAATAACCTTCGTATGAAAAATAACAGGAATAAGGAGTGGTAACTATTCAGTCCAAAAAACATACTGCTGCTTTAAATGAGGACGTGGGAAATCCATTTCCCAAACGGACCCAATTTGATCTGAGCCTGTATCACGGCACCAATCACTGCGCCTGTACGCTTTCATATGCATCAAGGCATTAAAAGTTATTGATTATATCACTCGCGTTTAAGAGTGCAAGCTTCCTCATGCATCTATTATTTACCACGTGCTTAACGCAGACCGCTATCGCCTTGCATCAAAAGCCCGGAGAGCAAAGTGCACGCGCTAGGCAACCCTGCATTATGCTGCACTGGTTCACCAAAATCACAGCACTCCTGAGTCGCGTAAATTGTATTTAGAGGCTTCGTGCAAGCCAAGCCTATTTGTGCCCTACAATACTACGAACAAGCCAACTTCCTTATATTGCTTTGCGATGCTAAATGTTCAGGCAGGACACCATGCGGCAACGGATTGCCTTGCCGACGCTCCTTAATTCAAACGAGGGCATGGCTTCCGCGAAAGGTAGTTTGTTTTTCTTATGTACGCTAAACGCTGGTCTCTCGTATGCTTCGCGCTCGTCCGCTGAAAGCAGATTCTGTGTTTTCTTTTTTTGTGTGTGCGTGCCATTCCCAGTTAGCAAATATTAGAAATTTAGAGAAAATTTACGGTCGTCGCTGTAAGTCATACGCATGCATGGTTAAGCTGATGGGACATGTTGTGTCGTTTCTTACCTGCGATTTAATCAATAAATGTACAACGTATAGGATACTTGGCAGAAAATCCCGTAACATGAGCATTAGAATATTTGCAAAGACTCACTAAATAAAACTATATATTCAACTACACTATACTTAAAGAAATGTTCTCCCATAATGGCGTTTTCAACTACCGACCATCTAAACTCCGATTCCTGTTGGTTAGCTGTTATAGAGGCGAAAGCGAAGGGAGTCGCTATTAGGACAACCATAACCAAGGTGGCCACCTAAGAAGACATGAATCTACAGATGCTGGTCTTTTTCAACGACTGACCTGTCGAACGCGAAATAGACCAACATCGTTCAAAGAAGTAAAGAAATATTTATAAACTGGGACTAGTTTACGTGCCAAAACTAGAATCTTATAATAAAGTACGCAAAAGTGAAGGACCGCGGATTAATTTACACCACCGGGTATTCAGTAACCGGCATGCAAAGCAAGGCACGCGAGTGTTTTTGTATTTCGCTTCCACACCAGAGCCGTGATTGAAGACGCGACTTCAGCTCTGCGCAATGCCATAGCCACTGAGCTACCTCGGCGAGTAACCAACAAAAAAAAACTAAATATTCCATACTCTCGTTTGACAAGATCGTGACCACGTACTAAAGCCTACCTATTTGCCACTTGTAATTTTCCCTTGACTAATCGAATTTGGCCTCTGGTCAAAGATGCATCGATTGCCCTATTCAAACGAGATTTAAAAAGACATAGGGGGATGTTCCCGAAGCTACCGCTTTTTTATCTTCTTTTACTCTCTTAAATAAACACTATATTTTTATTACTATTCAGAAAATTTGTGGTAATCAAATTGCATTGATATATCAAATATTTAAGAAAAAATTTAGTCTTCTAATTTTAGCAAATGTGAGTTTATGTAGCAGAGACGGCAAGTTACTTGTGATCATATGGTGAATGGTTTGGTACAAGGCGACAATTGTCAAAAACAATTTCTGTGTACTCCGCAAGGTGCTTAAAAAGGTCAAATATTTCACTTACGGTGATTTTCTCCACCTCCAGTTGCTGGTGATTCTGGATAAAATTAGAGAGAGAAATGAATCCTAAATAAAAAGTCAATGAACTGAAAACGAGGAATTTCATAACAACTTTAGTACAAATTTATTTATTGAAGTTATTCGTATATGACCAGAAACTTTCGATCAAACTATATCTTGACAGCCACATGGCTCCACGAAAGTTCATTCTAATTGCTGGTCCTTTCCTTTTTTCAGTAGTGCAAAATCCGCAAGACATTACATGCCGCGTGACTTATCGGAATCAATTAAAAAACTTTTCGCCTTGAAAACTCTGAAACAACTTTGGTAGTACTTACATTTCAAAGATAAACTCGCTAAGAAAGACTTTGTCTTTGAAAATTCCCAGCAGAACCGGCTTCAGAAAGCGATGAAGCGAGACATACTTAATCAGTCAGGACACCTTGCCACCAAACACCTTTCTGAAACACACTGTGCTCCGGTAGCGTATGACGATTAGCGTCAATGGGTTTGACGACGGCTGCGCGGTGTGCTGCAATGCGTTCTCGTAGTACGAGGTGCTTCCTGCCCTATTAAGTTTCGCCAGGCGCCACCGGGCATGGTGCAGTATCGACGACGTTCTACTTCGGCGCTTTGCTGCTGATGGTAAGATCGTTTGCAACCCTTTTGCGTGGGGCGCCTCGCGTTTGTTGTAAGCGCCGCTGCATAAATTGTTCTTGTTGAACAACATAGCGACGACGAATCGTTTCAGTGGGGCGTCAATTTATTTTGTAGCTATGCAGCTTATACGCTAATTTTACGGGGCCTGTCCTAACCCCATAGGAAGCTCCATAGCCGCTTTTACAGAGAGTCATGATTGACGTCAAAGCAAGAGCAGCGGGCACCTCTTGTATATTGTATTTTATGACCTTGTGCATGCACTATCCTTTCTTCTTTTTTCATTTTTTTTTTGACTAGCGAAAGAGAAGTTAGTGCCCACATAGTAGGCTTAGTGCGAAAAGTAGCTTAAAATGCTAACCGGATTTAAAAGAAAATTTCATGAATATCATCTGCATCAATGGTGGCCCATTCGTTGCAAGCACGTTGTGGACCACGCATATAATCCTAATAGAGCACAGATCTACAGGTCGTGCTTTTACGCACAAGATAATTATTATATTTCTGAGGCATCCTCCACCTAGAAGAACATACAAAACTTCCTTATTTGAAGAAATAAATAACAATTTTCGTGTAAACCAAGTTTGATAATTGACTGCATAACCTTGAAAAATACAGCGCAAAATAATTTTGCGACGGCAGTGAAAGCGCAAACTTATAACTTATTGTTTGGATCATTACAATATACTTGACATCGTCACAACATCGTGCGCTCCTAGTCCGCTTGTATAAAAGGGGCGAACTTGAGTACCGTTCAATTTCTCCGTTATACAAACGGAGCATGTACGCTGTCCGATCACTGCTGTAGTAAGTACCGTGCCCGATTGTCTTTTTTGTTTTTTTGGGGGTAAAAATGACACAATAAAATTGCCAAATTTGTGCGTTTATTACTATTATAGGATCCCACGACTCCATAAATGCGTACCACTCAGTCTCCTGCGTTTTCCTTGCCCTTCAACGACATTACATAACAATGCACTGGTTCGTGTAATACAAGTTGTTCCGCACTATATTTTATCATTTTTACCTTATCTAATGTGATCGCTCTCGACCTTTCCTATCACATGCAAGCGGTCTTCTTCATCTAGCTTAGCGTTGGTTCTGTAGGTAGTCTTTTGAACAGTCGTCGCACTCTTTGTATTTTCGTCTAGAACATTTATCTGCTCTAATTTGGCTAGTACACTCAACTTGGGCTCCTATACGCTACGTTAACAGTGACCACACCTGCCAATTTTATATGCTTTCGTCATTATTAGCATGACCTGTCAGAAACATATTTGTTGATTTTATTTGTGCATGCTGCAATCCAACTGTCTTCATCGGCATATTTTCTTTCCGTAACAAGGCCGCTCGATTTCGTCATGATTGTACTTTCCCGAATCTAAACGAAATGCCTGTGCCTCTCTGTTTGTTTAAATCGTGTTATGCCGGACACCCAAGCACCCTTTGTAGTTGCATACGTTGAACATGAATAATTATGTCGCTCTTGTCGAATAGATCCGTATACTGTACTTACCTTCAACAGCTTCCAATTTTGGGGGTGTAGTTGCTGAAAGACGTATTTAGATTAAGCAAATAGCTTGAAACACACATAGGATTGTACAAATAATATTTCATATATAGTGATATATTCGCAACTTTATTTCTTCGAGCATGCTTAATTATCAAGAAAGTCTTATTAAATTTGAATTAGCAAAGTATTTCGACAGCATTCAACTAAATATGTTGGAGAGGAAAACGGTGAACTCAGAAAAACCACTATTCTGCTTCTATTTAGGTGAGTTTACCGAAGTACCTATTTCAGGAGACCAGCTAAACAGACACACTACTTATAACAACTCTTAAATTTCGAAGCACATATACCCGTCTTACTTCAAAGTCGTGTGTTCACTAGAGCGGGAACACACACTATCCTCTCCTTGTTAAGATATCACTTTGCCGACAATATTGGCTGGCATCGCTGAACCTTACATGCATCACCGTTCTAAAAGCACTCGTTGAGTTCTGCCCCATCTAGAACAATTCTTTCAATGATGTGTGGGCTTTTAAGGGGCACGAAGACGCATATTAAGAAACATCACTCCTGAAAAGGTATCGCACTGTTTCTAATAAAGAAGTATACACTTGCAAACAAGTAATTGTTTCTTCATGGATAGCCCTGAATTGTTTTAAGTATTCATTCATCTGGTGCTTGCAAAAGAAGCACTGTGTCGCATGTATTCTATGGAAAGTGCACATTAGATGAGTTCTTCAAGGCTGATGGTCTTATTTAGCATTTTCTGTGAAAAAAAAAGGACAGCTTAGAAGTATGATGTAAATATTCTTGACTTATTTAATAGCGCTTATGTTAGGTCAAACTTATGCTTTTGCTTATTCACACGCGCATTCAGAAGTACCCGTATGCAGGAAGTAGTTGCGTTGGTAAGATCCTACCAGAGTATTGATGAAACAAAGTTTTTATGCATCGTGGTATTACACTCGCAAGAGATTTGCTTTAAGAAAGTCACTGTGTCACTTCAAGTTTACTTCTACGACATATTAAATATATCCGAGAGCGTAAATAAAGCTACAGACTTCCTCAGACGTTCAGTTAGAATAATTTATTCACAGCTACTTTGATCCTTGCAAACTCGCTTGCACTTCGAAACTATGTATTCAACCAACATCTTAGCTTCTTTATTTTTACTTCAATAGAAGCAGAATATAATTTCGGAGCACAAATTGAAAACTTAATTCTTTCCAAGCAACATAAAAACAATCAACTGTATAATTCAGAACAAAATAATGGCCTGCTATTTAAATTTATCTGTGTATTATATGGAAGTTTTCTGACAAGTAAACTTAATGTTTGCGTTAAAGGTTCGTTGTTTAATCTCT
Source organism: Dermacentor andersoni (assembly GCF_023375885.2). Taxonomy (NCBI): domain Eukaryota; kingdom Metazoa; phylum Arthropoda; class Arachnida; order Ixodida; family Ixodidae; genus Dermacentor; species Dermacentor andersoni. Next base: position 95,816,991 of record NC_092821.1, read on the forward strand.
CGTCCTCATATCTTCTTAGCCAGGGCTAATCATAAGCGTTTCATTCACCATTTTGCTCTTCACTTGCAGGCTGTTGTTGCTCTGGTTAAAAGTAATTTTCTGAGTTATGCTTCGGCAACAACAAGAAAAAATGAGAAACATAATAAGGACAGTTCAAGAGGCATTCAGGAGTACATCGCATATATCACATTTTAAGACTGGGATGAAGTCCTTCAAATGAGAAAAGCATTGTCTTGACCCCGCCTTAAGTAGTACACCTCGTAACGAAAGGTACTACATTGCCCTTTCTTCTGAAGAAATCTGAGAACTAAATTTTGACGCGTGTAGGTAACAACAATAAAAAATATTATTTTGCTATATTTGAATAAAACGTTGTCTTGAATATCGCGAAGTCCACACTGCACGTTATAAAAAGTGCTACCATATATTGCTCATTACAGTAGCATGCGCCGAGCGTAACTAAAATGTGAAGCTGGGACATAGAGTAAACGAACAATGCTGTTGTTTCTTATCATACTACACACAACACTCCTCATGTTCTTGAAGAAAATAGCGTATGCGCCCTAGATTTCTCCCTCTTTAGGATTCTCTTGCTCTGAAAAACAGAACTGCACTGAAGTAAAGCTTCAATATATGAACAAGACTGTACAGATAGGTTTATGTCATATAACTATATTATTTAAAGTTGAGCAGAAGAAATGATTTGTCATCCATTTTTTTCACGACCATGCAAGACATCAAGTTGCTCAACAGCCGCATGCAAAAATTATTATTTTCGGAAAGGCTCGCAGAACACTGTCTTTTTCTGATCCATGCCGCGGAAAATTCATTGAAGTTCGTTTCTCATGCTCAATGGAGTCCATCCGAAGTTCTTATTAGCCTATGCATACGCGGCATCTGCAATTGACTTTGAGGATGTAAACGTCATTGTGAACAGCAAACTATCTATGTTGCTTGACAGAGAAACAGACAAGCACTGATACTGCCATTATCGCAATTGGTCATGTAAAACACAATAAGATAGGGGTCGGGCGAAGATAAGCAATTCGTTTCAAGTGGATAGCACTACAAAATAGGAATTTTCATCGAACTGCGTAGAACTCTCCAACAACTTACTCAGTTACGGGTATGCTCCTTCTGTATTCAGTGACTTCGCAACTAGCAATTAGACTAAGGCTTGGATTATTAAAATGTGGAGTTTGAGGCGCTTTTTGTAGCGTAAAGCTACACTACGCGAGATGGAGATGAGCTTCGCGTGCTTCTGCGCCTGCCATACTGCGCATGCGTGAGAGCCGCGTGACGTCACGAGAGGCGCAGCTGCGTCGCCCTCGCTGCCGCCGACTGCGGCGCATTCCAGAAGTGTGACGTCGCAGTCTCCGCAGACGCGCCGGCGCTGTGTGCGCCTGCTACTGCATTTAAGGCCTAAATATAGTCTGACGTAGCGTGAAAGCGCGTACACGTTACGTCACGTTGGCAAATACAACAGCGCCTATAGTTCGACCCATGGTTCCACGCACTGGCGCCGCCAACGTAACCAGACGCGGCCAACCAGGCCAACGCGCACCGACGCCCACGGCGTCTAACGACGCTCTCCCGCGCGCCGATAACGTCGGACAACGCGCCTTTACGATGGCGGCGCTGCGCGGCACTAAGCATGAACGAGGAGAGCGCACCGTGCGTATAAATGCGCGGGAGAGACGATTGATGCAGCGCGCTGGAAATGGAGGTTAAGGAGAGTCGAGCCGCTGCCAGTCGGCGCAAAGACTGAAAAATTGACCAAACATAACCGTACCTTTACGCTACGTATATCCTGGCATTGCTGAGCTAAGCCACTGCCAATTTTTTGTGACATATAGTCAGCAAACGGCACCTAAAAGTTACAACGGAACCCATTTCAAAATGTATGTAGAGAATAATGCGATTAGCAGTTAATAAATCTAGCTACGCAATGCATTGCCACCGCCGAAACTCTTCATGCATGAGCCGCATACTGCACCCGATTCCTCTCTCGCGCTTCTTTCTGGACATGTCACGCCACCTATCGATGCCCGCCGAAGTCAACCTCAGTTTCGTTGTCCCTGAGATTGTAGCACTTGCGCCGTGGTGCATGCTAAAGCTGATAAAGAATCCCCCACTATTCGCGGGCATCCATGGCACAGCCCTCGAGCGTGGGTTGGCTGTGCGTGAATTATCCTTGCGAAGTATTTTTTTTTCATCTGCAAAGTAGCGTAAAGAGGCTATATATAGAAAGGAACGATGCAGCTGCGGTAAACTAAGAATGCGGAAGGCACGAAAATCCACTCTATAGATTGCCCTTTTGCTTTTCTGGCTCTTCGTGTCCACGTAAAGATCTGTACGGAAAATTCACATGACCGCCATAACAGAATGAAACAAGAAACGTAAATAGTGATCATCCATCAGGGATTCAAGCACCCTTTGAAGGCAAAGTGTCATGTTTATAAAAACAAGTTGATATATTTTTTTAAAAAATTAAGAAGAGTACATTTATCTGTCACTATCGGGAAAGTGTTGTAGAAGCATGATACTTTGCAAGAGCCATATCTAGCGGATATCCATCATTATCCTTCGGGAAGGGGTTTCGAAATTTCGCACAAAATCCTCGACATATTCTAAGTATAGAGGGAAATGGATAGGACACAGTTTAGCACTTAAAAAGACTCGGCCATCACAAAGCAATCATCGCCATATATTGCAGCATTACGAATCATAGTGAAGATATTTTGGGGAGTGAAATAAGAAACCCCACAAACTCCTGTTTGCTGTCTTTGATGTCTCAATTTCTCAGATTTTTCTTGAACATCGTCTTGATCCTTAAAACATTTGCGACCTGTCTTTTCTCTTCAGTTCAATCTCTTCTGTTACTGTATATATTAAAAATTATCTAATCAATTTTTAGTATGTCGCATGTATATCAACGCAAATTAGCATAAACTTGAAGTCAGATAGAGAGTAGTGAAATCGCTTAACAATGGTGCGTGGTTCATTACTATGTGCGCACCTTCAGCAAAAATTATCTGAATGTAGTGAAGGCAGATTCCGCACCAAGAAGAAATTATGGAAGCAGCTTTCCTAGTGCCAATGTCAGTTTGCTAAAATAATCAAAAAGTTCCAGTTTCGCGCTAAATGCAAGCATCAATTGTGATGGAAAATTAGATGATAGCTATACGAAGTACGATATTAGTATTATTTGCCGTACAAATATGGAAAACATAGGCATACTAACTAAATTAACACGCATGCTATCACGCGCGCACGACCAAACATGAACACACCTCCTTGGATGACCGCAGAAATTAGTTGTCAAATCATCGCGATCAGGAAATTCGGCCGCAGAAGCGAGCGAATTGACCTTCGTTCTGCCGCTCGCGCGAAGGCGAACTAAGCAGCAAAAACACAGAGCAGCGCAGACTTTGTACCCGTCGCGGATGGCTTTCAAGATACAGCGGCCCTGCAGGACGTGCGCGCTTGCCCGGGCCACCCGGAGTTGAATGCGCCACCTCGTGCTACCCTGCGCCGAATCCTTGCACGCAACGGAATGCTGCGCACTTCCTCCCTGCTTCCTTCCAATTCGTTCGTTAGATTGAGCCGGGATCGCCGGCTCACCCTCACACGCTTTTACTCACGCATGTAGCATACGGCGCGCGGCCACGAATTTATCGCCCTTGGACTTTATACAGAACCTCACGGTGACGGCGACGCCAAAGGCAGAAATGCGCCTAGAGTGTATATAATTGCTATCGCAATTAAAAAGTGGCAGCTATGTATAGTGCCGCTAGCTATGAATTCCCAACGACGTGAGGCACATATGATCGTATCGAGTTCCACCGCGAGCAGCGCAGTGATGTCTAGTACTAGAGACTTGCACACCTATACGAATAAAAAAACCTGAAGTCCCCAGGGCATGTTTGCCGGAGGCCGCTTCATCAACTAGACGCTATCATTTCGATTTCATTAGCTGTGTCCCCGAATCTCTGAGTCCGATGTTCCGTAACATACTACTACATGGCTGTGTTGCATGTTTTCAGGAATAACGGTGAATGAATGACTATTTTCGCTATTTAGTAGGTATTTAGAGTGTTGCTTGCTTTACTGTGTTATAAAACCGGGAAAGATATCGAGTTCTATATTATGTGTGCACTTAGCCAAGTACTATGATTTTCCAAGCATAGCAGTGTGGAGTTCCCAGTCATGGCATGCTTTTTGATATGTTTCTTAGCCTATTCTTAATGTTGCTGTTTATCCAAAATAAAAGTAACTTTATCCAAGCATGGTGCTTAGACAAACAGGTTTGGGAAAATAATGAGCAGATCACCTAAACACATTTTTTGCGTGTATATCCGGAATTGTATTCCCTCAACAACGTTTGAAAGGTAAGGAACATTTAATTAAGTAATATGAAATATTGAAATAAAAAATGCCGACATGAAGACATCAAGCATATGTTGTTCAGACACTGAATATGCACTATCTAAAACAGAACTAGTTATTCGTAGTCTAACAAATGGCGCGTCGACTCAACTAAAGAACAGTAGAACTGTGAGAAACAGGGGGGAGGACGGGGTGAAGCTTTTCGTTAGAAGAAATTTTTCATTCATGGCAGTGCAAAGTACATTGTATGTTGCTGCGAGCTTCAAACAATGAAAAAATGAGAGAAATCTTGTGCCTACAGAAAAAAAAGACACTGACTATGACTGAATACAGCCATTCCAACTATGTTATTTGGTTTTCAAGGTTGTGAAGAGTATTGTTAATAAAGACACATAGGGCAGTCTCCCTTTCTACCCGAAGCGCATACAGTTCTGATTAAAAATTTGGACTCGAGAGTATTGCTGCGTCTTTTCTGGTCCCAATTTTAGCGTAGTAGTCACTTTACCGACACAAACGTTGCTTTAGCCATAAACACAAGATATGTAGGCTCCGTGTGTGATTCTGCACTCGTAGAGATCTTTGACCTATATTTTCATGTAAATGGTGTGTTGCTATCTTTAAACGTCATTTATTTATGCCGATGTCGAAATTGGACACGTTGACAGCTCTGATATTATTGTAGATGCTGTTATACGACTGAGAATCTTGATGAAATCACTAATGTGATTAATAAACAGTGGGGCTGTTTCTTAGCATGTGGAAAATTCTCTGGATGAAAAACGGCTTGTTGCGTAATTTGACCAGGCCATAAAAGGATAAAAGAATGCCAGCAAGATTTTACCTTCAGTTGTTGTTTCTTCCGGCTGTTCTCCTGTTGAAAAAATTTAATCATTATTACCCAGAGGTACCTCGTGCAAGTATCTCTTCTTCTAACATAAACGTTCTTCTAACGTAAAGCAGGCTGCGACGAAGTTTTTCTTGGCCTACCACAATAGTACTGTTGAAAATTAGTGTCACATACCAAAATATTTCGAACTCCAAGCTAGTCTTCAAGATTCCACCTTTTCTTAAAAGCATACTTAGGTTTGCAGGCCGTAGATTCTTTGTACAATATCGTAGCATTACTTAACAATCAGAAAATTTATCTCAGCAACCAAACTTTGATGCGTTAAAGCAGGAACCAAATATTAACCCATCAAAACAAAAGTTTTCATTGTGACGAAGAAAGCGTAAATATTTACAGAGGATTCATATAAAATATATTTACATATCTTATAAGGCCATTCGCACAGTATATATCACAAGCGATTGAATAAAGCTTCGCTCAACGTAAACTACAAGAAATGATTTGCGTGTCAAATATTGTTTGCACTTAAAGAAGGCACATAAAAATATATTGGTTTCTCTGAAAGAGAAAATTGTTACTTCGCATTGTTAACATTAGTGCAAACAATACCTTGATCTCATCGTGCTGTTGCACCCCGTGAAAGATCTTCAACGCGTGATTTCCCATTCTATTCATCTTTGATTGCAAGAAATACCAGAGGTTTTGCATTATTCCGCGTCTCTGGTAAATAAAACGGTTTATGTATGCTCAGTGAATTTTGATCTTGGCGACAATAGGAATGATGCCAGTTTTTCTTGTACTAAAGATATCTCCAAACGAAAAGATATATGGCACCTTTTTAGTCCTTACTTAAATTATTAGACTGACGCACACTGGAAGCAGGTACGCCAAATTTCTGGCAGGAGACTTAAAAATGAGGGGTTTTACGTGCCAAAACCACTTTATGATTATGAGGCACGCCGTAGTGGATGACTCCGGAAATTTCGACCACCTGGGGTTCTTTACCGTACGCCTAAATCTATGTACATGGGTGTTTTCGCATTTCGCCCCCATCGAAATGCGGCCACCGTGGCCGGGATTCAATCCCGCGAACTCGTGCTCAGCAGCCCGACACCACAGCCACTGAGCAACCAGGGTGGGTGCAGGAGACTTAAGTCGGTGAATATACTTGTGACAAATGGGCGGTCATTCATCAATACTAGCCACACTCAAAACCTGACGGAAACATAGATGCAATTACAGTCACACAAACAATGTCGGGGTGTTAGTGACGAATGCTATGATATGTTGAACAAAGAGGAACACCATATTAAAAAAGGGCTTCAGCTGTTCGCAGATCGAATCTAATGATTCATGTCGTACTGTTGGTTTGTTGAAGATTTATGTTGACGATTTTGAACAAGTGCAGTATCAAGTAGATCAATGCCAGCCTTCTATCCACACTGCATCTCTCGTTCATTATGAACAAGTGCATGTTCGTTTCTTATAGCGGCCAATTCAGGGTTTCTGAGCACATATTACGCTGTAGTGTGCCAACGTTCAAGCGACGAAAGCTACAAAATTGACAAGGTCTCGTCAATAGGGTCATCAGTGCTATTGTCTACACCGTAGGGTGGTCCTTGCAGTCATCCATCCCTATGTTTGCAAAGTTTCCGCAAAGTTTGTGAAATGACGACCCGTCGTCTTTGATGGAAGCGACTCTGTCGCATTCGAAATCAATAATCATCACCGTTTACATTTTAGTGTTTTTCCAAAACTCGTTTTCCCGTAATCTGATGGATGCAACCCAGGTACGCAATTCTCTTCGACACAGTTTTCTGATCTGTAGTTGCAAAATGCATACCTTACCACAACCATATTGCATTATGCTTCTGGTTGATGTGTGCATAAGTCATGAACTAGTATTACCGTATATTTCAGACATAGAGTTTGTAAATTTCAGTGCGCCTAGTATGCATTCGAAATTAATTTTGTTTTGTCTATATGCACTCCTTTATGCATTGTAAATTTCTAAGTTACTGAAGCGTTACATTTAACTAGCGATGACTACGTTTATTGTGCAATAAAAAATGTTGAATGGCGTCCCTTTTCGTACGGAGCTACGGCACTGCAATTAAGAAAACAGTAATTGACCCATTAGAAACTTTAGCAGTTCTGATCTCCCCCTTCCACTATGTTTCTCTTTTTATCCCTCTTAACCCTTCCCCCTGCGCAGGGTAGCCAACCGGAACTACCTCTGGTTAACCTCCCTGCCTTTCTCTGCATTATTTTCTCTCTCTTTCTCTTAGCAGTTCTGTTTGCTTTCCTCCCTGTCACGATGGTATGCTGTTTGTGTTTAGATCGCTTTTAAAATACCAATATGGAACGGTACACACAGAATGAAAACAAGTTCACTCGAGTATAGATAGATGAAAAGAAGCCAAAACAAACTACCGTAGCTTCTCACGACTAGGTTTAAAGAAAACCATAACTGTCAATAAAAATCGTGCCATGTCATCGTGGCACGAAAGTGCATTGTGGTGCATCGTGGGGCCGTGGTTTTAGTCATGTCATCACCTTTGTTCGTTTGCTTACTTCACCACCAATGTCATATATATCTACATATGTCCACTCGGCGCATACTCTCACAGTCCTTTAATTTACACTTCTGCGCAGGTACAGACGAGTGAACTTACCTGGAGTTCCTTCATCTTGTGTACCAGTTCCTTCTGAAAGTACATGTAGTTGCTATGATTTAGCAAAATGCGAAATATGTTACCGAGCAATATTTCTCGGACCTGACAGCATTGTGGCAGATGCAGGCCAATTACATATATTCTTGTTGCAACTGTAAGGGTACGAGGTGCAAACACCAAAATTTTGACACAGTTTTCGCAGAGCGCTTTCTGTTTCAAATAGAATAAAAGTGGCACTTTCATTCGGAGAGCGAAGAGCGAAGCACTGACTGCAATAGCAATGTTTAGTGTCGCTCTTGATCTCATGGGACTGGATTCTAAATACGTGGGTGCGACTATAAGCAGATACGTCATTTGCAACTGCAGCATTTTTTTTCCTCTAGACTCTTGGGTTTTGCATGCCATACCACGATCTGATCGGGAGGCACCTCGTGTTGGCAGACTCCGGGTTATTTTTGCCATATGAGGATCTCTACCGTGCACCTAATGAACTGCTCACGGACGTTTTTGCAATTTGCCCTTGTCCGAATGTGGCTGCCATGGTGCGGCTTGCATCCCGCGATCACGTGCTTAGTACCGCAATACTATAGCCACAAAGCCACCGAATGCGCGTGCCTAAATTTCTGGCAACCTAAAGGATTTAGGAAACTGCGTAGGGCCTGTAATGAGAATGCGCAGGCGTCACTGCGCTGTTCGTAAGAAGAGTCAGTGAAATTGCATCATTTTCATTTGCTAGTGCTAATACTGTCCTGCTATTTTTTAATTTTTTTTATGGTCGATTGTGATCTAAAATAAATGCCATGGGCTATGAATGAAATGCCTGATTACTTTTGTTAGCGGTGGAAAATAAAAAAAAAGAATTGAGGACTATTCCAGTCCAGGATTTAAGATCTGAGATTAGCAGCTGTGCCTCCATATATATACTTCCGCAGGTAATTTGCATCATGTAACGACGACACATGCTGTATAGATTATAGCATATATTACTTATAACAAAGCTGCATGCAATTTATATTACTCTAAAAATAGCAGTGTGATCTTCCGGGACGTACTTTTTTCCCCAACAAGCTCTGAACTTGGTGTCTCTTCGTCCCGCGATACAGAATACAAATTCCCTCTCAGTCATAATGACAATTATCATCATACGTTGTGTACATCTACATAAAGAAACGATTGTGTGTATTAATGCCTTACAAGAAGGAAGTATATTCACTCGTCGACGGGCTAAGAAATATGTTTCACTAATGAATACCGCATATACAATTTAGATGAGTAAATTGGTGCACCACTTATATAAATTCAAATATACTCCATTTCGTAGGCGTAACACTCGATTGAAAGCCTCTAGTGGATGATGCTTGGGTGACGCTTTAAGAATTTCGACGTTTATTTGTTTACATACACTAATGCTATTGTCCTATAGTGATCATCCGCTGCACATGGTATTGAATATACTATACCCTTTTGCAATTTAGAATGGTCTTTCAGAGCATGGTTTACATCTCAGACCAAATAATCATGCCGATGTTACCGTTGTTTCATTCTTTCAGCCTACGCATGTGATCTACCCTTTCGCGCTTTACAATGATCACTAGAGTGCAGTTCGCACTTCAGACTAGAATATTCAGTAACGTTAGCCTTCCTTTCATCTTGGAGCCTCCGCGTGCGGCAAAACTGCTTTTGAAAGGCAAAAAGTGTAAACACAATTCAAGGAAACTTTCAAGAGATATGTAATACGACCGACGCAATATTTGCACAGAATGTCATATATATAGCAGATGCCGCAACAATATTCAAAATGCTCTCCTGGCGTCCAGGTGGGAGGCTGCACTTCGCAGCCCGGACCTGGATGAACAATTCTGGGCTGTCCAGCAGGCTCACGATGTGGCCGTGAGACTTGGCCTTCCGGTCCCAACGTGGGAGCGGCCCGCTTAGTGATTAATTATCACTACTTGCAGGACCACATAGAGTTTTCCTTCCTTCCTTCCTTCCAAGCTACAGGAAACCCGCGATCGAAATGTGTAAAAGAAACGTGAAACCACAAAGCCGATCCTGCTTAAAAGTACTATTATGCATTAAAAATTGTAAACTGCACAATTTATACACAAAATAATATATTGTGCTGGCCGTGTAATTTGGCCCGCTTTATGCCTCTCTTCCTGTATTGCTTCGTCCTGTTTTCGCTGTATGCAGCAAAGTTTTCTCCGGAAACCTTGTTCCATTTCAGCAATTTGATAACTATCAAGCGTTTAAAATACCTATTGTTTTCGCTGCATCTCTGGCTGAATTACCCATGCTTACCAATTACCAATTACCCATTATTCATCGTCACAAAGTGACGCTGAATCTTCAACAAAGGCATGCTACTAGTCTTTATTGATGAACAACATGCTCGAGATGAAAATGGCATTAGGCTTTTTGACGTAATATATTGTGACTCAATAATTTATGAGAGTGACCATTTTTGTGCTTACCTTCGGGTGGCTGTACCACCGGCTCTGTTTAAAAAAACACAGTTTTAAGTTTTAAGTTTTAGACATAACAGTGTCATTAATGTATCAGACTGACAATGTTTGTGCTTACCTCCGGGTGGCTCTGTTTTAAGAAAAAAAGATACACTTTTAAGCCTTCAGTTTTACGCATGTAACAGTGCCATATTGCGTTATTGAAAGAGGACGTGTAAATCATACCATCACTTGAAACTGAAATGTAGTTTCAGCGATCGTATGCCTTGTGGCAGAAAAGTGTTTCTAAACTCTTTAAGAAACTGCGCCTAACTGCCTCGGACAATATTTTTGTATCTGCCAATGTTTATATCTACTGGTGTGAATTGACTCGGCACTACAGGAGTCCATGTCGCAGCTTAAGTTCGTGCCGGTTTACGAGGCTTCGATGAAAGCATTGCTGTATTAAAAGGCAGATCAAAATCAAAGTATATCTTGACGGCCTCATGGCTGTACGAAAGTTCATTGTGGTTGCTGGTCTTTTTTTTTCAGTATTACAAATTCCTCAAGGCATTACATCTCACATGACTTATCACAATCAGTTAAATAACATTTAGCCATGAAAACTCTGAAACAACATTGCTAGTGCTTGCACTTCAAAAGTAATCTCGCTAAACAGGACTATGTCTTTGAAAACTACCGACAGAACTTGCCTCACAGTTAGTTTTGACGCGAATGCGATTGCTCTTCAAGCAATGAAGCGAGACATACTTTATTGCTCAGGAACGTTTTCCACCGAGCACCTTCCTCAAACCTACTGTGCTCCGGTAGCGTATGACGATTGGCGTCGATGGGTTCGACGACGGCTGCGCTGTGCTGCAATTCGTTCTACTAGTACCAGTTGCGTCTGCTCTATAAGGTTGCGCCGGCCGTCGCCTTGCTTGGTGTAGTATCGACGACGTTCTACTCCGGCGCTTTGCTTGCCATAATAGCATCATTTGCGACCCTTTTGGTTGTGGCGTATCGCGTCTGTTGTAAGCGCCGCTCTTCTTGGGCATCATAGCAATGCCCAATCGCTTCAACGGGGCGTCGATTTAGTTTCTGGTAATCCAGCTGATAAGGTTATCCTGTCCTAACCTCGTAGGAACCTGGTAGGTGCTTTTACAGAGTGTCGTCATCATCATCATCATCAGCCTGGTTACGCCCACTGCAGGGCAAAGGCCTCTCCCATACTTTTCCAACTACCCCGGTCATGTACTAATTGTGGCCATGTCGTCCCTGCAAACTTCTTAATCTCATCCGCCCACCTAACTTTCTACCACCCCCTGCTACGCTTCCCTTCCCTTGGAATCCAGTCCGTAACCCTTAATGACCATCGCTTATCTTCCCTCCTCATTAGATGTCCTGCCCATGTCCAGAGTGTCGTGATTGACCTCAAAGCGGGAGCAATGTGCCGCTGTTGTATTTTGTATTATATGACCTTGTGCATACGCCATCCTTTTTTTGCGAGCGAAAGCGAATTTAAGGCCTACATAGTAGGCTTAGCGCGAAAAGTAGCCTAAACTGATGATGGCATTTAAAAGAAAATTTTGGGAATATTAGCTGTTTCAAAGCTGGCCGATTCATTGCAAGTCATTTTCACCTTATCTAAACTGTATGCTCTACACCTTTACTATCTCATACATACGGTCTTCTTCATCTTTCTTAGCGTTAGTTCTTTCGCTATCCTTTTGATCACACGTTGCACTCTTTCTATTCTCGTCTATCAGATTTATCTGCCCTTATCGGGCTAGTAGACTCGACTGGAGCCCCATAGGCTACGTTAACAATGACCACACCGGCCAATTTTATATGTTTTGCTGCATTACTATCGCTGACCTGTCACTTACGCATTCGTTGTTTTTATGTATACACAGTGCCATCCAAGCGCATTCTTCGGCATATTTTCTATCCGTAACAAGGGCGCTAGAGTTCGTCATTATAGTACTTTCCTGACTCAAAACCAAAAGCCTGTGCCTCTCGACGTGTTTACATCGTGCTATGCGGAACACCAGAGCACTCTTTGAAGTTGAATTCGTTTAATATGATTAAATTACTAATGCCGAATAGAACAGTATGTTGTACTTGCCTTCAACACCTGCTGGTTCTGGTACTGCCGATGCTGAAAGACGTATTTCGCTTAATCCAAAAGGCTTGAAACACATGGGCATGTGGAAATATTATTTCATATATAGTGATGGATTTGCAACTTTATTTATTGTAGCATGATAAATTATTTAAAAGAAAAGACAAGTTCTGTAAACAGCTACATTCTATACTTAACGAAATAACCTCAATTGTGGCCTTTGGAGCCTTCGTAATTGCTTGGGGAGGAACAAAACATTATCTTAACTTGTCCCGGAACTGTATTTTTCGCTAAATAGTGCAAAAGCAACTCATAATGACTGATACAAAAATATGCTGTAATTTTGCAGTTAGGAATGCGCTGAGTTTGTTATTTGATAATAAATAATGAAAAAAATAATAAAGCGGGAAGATGTCTGTAGGTTGATGTTCAACAAGCCCGTCTGATATGAAAAAATAAACGTCAAAAGTACTGAGACCTGTCATACAAACTTACGATTAGTACAGTATCTTTATTTTCTTGCTGTTGCAGAATTATGTGTGGCCATCAGAGAAAATAATAATGTATAAAGTTTACAACGATACGCATAATACACGTTACAAAACCTAGTTTAGCTTGCTCATTAATTGAGCAATTTGTTGGAGGCATCGTTTGGTATGTTTCTTGTTATAAATTATTTATACATTAACTAGTATGCATTAAACTTGTAGGCGAAACCGTTAGTTAAAGCGGTATATTGGAAATTTACGTTAGAAACGTAACGGGTAATTTGTTGCTAATTTGGGATGCAAGCAATTAAGAATTTCATTATATAGCGCTGCTTGGCTGAAAAAGCAGTTATCGACATCCTAACAGTAATGTGCGATGTCATTAAAATTCGTAATTCTGCTTCTCTTCACATAAAACGCGGCATATTTGGGCATCTGTCATCAACGGGGTGAGTTCAGAGAGAGAGAGAAACAAAAGAACATGAAGAGTGGGAGAGCAGTGAGCGTCGGCTGCGCTTTCCTACACCAGGTAAAATAAACGCAAAGTTATAACACAAGGAAAAGTGGAAGAGAGTGAAAATTGCGCGCACAAAGCAGGAAACACCGCAGGAATGCAATCGGTCACCGAGGCTGGTGCACTTCAAAAATATGCACCAGCGCACGAACAGCTTTTCGCGCCAGTGACGGATGTGGCTAGGGTCTGAGTAACTTGCTTAGAAATGGATGTCGAGTCTACTTGCATTAAAGCTGTTCGCACAAAAGCATTGGACGTAGTGGCGGGGTGTGATGTACAACAGTTACTCAAGGGTTTGCACGCACCCACTCGAGTCGCACGTTGCGATATGGCGCAGTCCAATACTATAGGAGTAATCATTCGCAAATGCCTGTCCCTGCTATAAACGGTACACCAAAGTTTTGCAGCGAGAAGGATGGATGGCACTTGTAGCCGTAGCGAGGGGTGCGGCTTACGCATTAAGCAATCTAAGGCTCCCGTGTAAATCCTAAAAGCATCTGCCTTTTTGCATTCAAGCAGACGAAGTTTCCTGGCAGCATCCGTTCCGAACAAAGGTGTTGAAAAGGTCGGGGTGTCTTCCAGGATTGACGGGGCAGTATGATCAGCAAAACCGCAACTAGCCGCAACTAGCCAGAAACCACTGAAAGAGGGCGTCCAGCCCTGATTCTGAAGCACGGTGATGAATTTCTTTACTGTTCTATACCACCGTCTCGTACGTTGACAGACATAAAGCAGACTTCAGGCTGTCAAGAGCTAATTTGAACTCACCGAAAAAGGTTCACTTCATTTCAGATGCCTTGGAAACTCAGTTCAAAGCGGCATCTAGGGCTGCAAGTTTTGCCATCATAATATGTTTACTGACTGATATCGGCTACGCTAGAACCCCAAAAGCGGCTGCGGATCTGGTAGCAGATGTCGCAGCGTCGGCAGATATTCCAACTTCGTTTGGGCAGATCTGGTGCAGTAACCACAGTGTCAGTTGCTTCAGAGCCAGGGACGGATGATTGACCTTTTTTGTATTTCCGGAAATAGATAGGAGGCACAAATGAGAAGATGGAGGTTCCTACGTATGTGTACAAGGTGTGGATATGCACGCTTCATTAGCGCTAACAACTCGAGAAAATATCGCTTCCGTCATCCCTACCGAAAGGGACGCTAACGAAAGTTTGGTACCTTTTGCAAATGGTGAATATGCGCTCTGCGAGAGTCGACAGCTACGTGCGTCTGAATAAGATTGTTTCTCGCGATATCAAATATGTCTGGTGTTGAAAGACGTTAATATAGCCCTAAACACGTGAGTAGGGATTGCATTTGCATAATTTCCAGTCGCGCACATTTCGGTCTTGCAAAAGGCGTCAACTTCGAGGCACTTAATCTAGTCAGTAGGAAAGAATCACAACTAGTTTTTCGGTAGCTTGCGTTCTTACGCAAGAAAGATGGGGTAATAAGGTTTGGTAGCCAGGGGTTATGTCACTTATATAAACTTGAGCACCACAATCCAAAACCAGGCAACAATGAAAACTGTCGAACTTGCCACACTCTGAGGAAGTGGCACGAAACACTCCAGAAATGTTTCTTCAAGTGACTGAATCATTAGCATACGTGAAGTTAATGTGCTACATTCAGCAATAAAGTCATTCAGAACGGCCAAAAACACACACATCACAGGAGCTTCTGCCCTTCTCCATGACGAACAAGAAAAGTGAAATAGTAGCGGCATATGAACAGCTCGACCTGAGTTTAAAAGCGCTTTCTGTTTCACCTCGTTATGCGTTTTTTATCCAAAATTACTTCTCAACTCAATGTAGTCGTCAGTAGCAAGGTTACCATTCTTGAGGCGAGCAGCGCAAGAATAAGGTTTCATACAAACGTAACAAGACCAAAATAGCTAGCATTATATTCGCGCTGTTCCCCTAAGAACGGGAATGCCAACTCGCCCAGCAAACCATCCAATTAAGAGATGTTTTATTCAAGCAGCCTATTCAAAGGAGCAACACAAAATATAAATTCTAGTGAGATACGTTTGAAAAGTGCAACAACATAACAATACAATACTGCCGGGAGCAAGTTTGAATTATTTTATATTACGATTAGGTTATAGTACGTTCCATGAAGGAAAAGGGTGACTCCGAGTGACCTCCAGTTACCGTAGCACCACGTGACTCTATCCTGTGCCTGGTAAAATTGTATTTCATCATCACCATCATCAGCAGCAGCAGCCTGGCTACGCCCACTGCAGTGCAAAGGCCTCTCCCATACTTCTCCAACTACCCCGGTCATATGCTAACTGCGCCACTGTTATTCCTGCTAACTTCTTAATCTCATCCGCCCACCTAACTTTCTGCCGCCCCCTGCTACGCTTCCCTTCTCTTGGAATCCAGTCCCTAACCCTTAATGACCATCGGTTATCTTCCCTCCTCGTTACTCGCCCTGCCCATGCCCATTTTGTTTCTTGATTTCAACAAAGATGTCATAAACTCGCCTTTGTTCCCTCACCCAATCTGCTCTCTTCTTATTCCTTAACGTTACACCCACCATTCTTCTTTCCATAGCTCGTTGTGTCGTCCTGAATTCAAGTAGAACACTTTTCGTAAGCCTCCAGGTTTCTGCCCCGTAGGTGAGTACTGGTAAGACGCAACTGTTATACACTTGTCACTTGAGGGATAAGGGCACCCTGCTGTTCATGATCTGAAAATACCTGCAAAACGCACCCCAGCCCACTCTTATTCTCCTGATTATTAGAGTGTCATGATCCGGATCCGTGGCCACTACGTGCCCTAAGTAGATGTATTCCCTTAGCACTTCCAGTGCCTCGCTAATTATCATAAACAGCTGTTCTCTTCCAAGGCTGGTAAATATTACTTCCCTTTTCTGCAGATTAATTTTTAGACCCACCCTTCTGTTTTGCCTCTCCAGGTCAGTGAGCTTGCATTGCAATCGGTCCCCTGAGTTACTAAGCAAGGCTATATCATAAGGGAATCGCAAGTTACTAAGGTGCTCTCCATTAACTCTTATCCCCGATTCTTCCCAATCCAGGTCTCTGAATACCTCCTGTGAACACACTGTGAATAGTATTGGAGAGATCATATCACCCTGCCTGACGCCTTTCTTTATTGGGATTTTGTTGCTTTCTTTACGGAGGACTACGGTGACTGTGGAGCATCTATAGATATTATTCAGTATTTTTACATGCGGCTCGTCTACGCGCTGATTTCGCAGTGCCTCCGTGAATGCTGAGGTTTCGATTGAATCAAACGCTTTCTCGAAATCAATGAAAGTTATATATAAGGGTTGGTTATATTCCGCACATTTTTCTATCAGCTGATTGATAGTGTGAATATGGTTTTTTGTTGAGTAGCCTTTACGGATACCTGCCTGGTACTTTGGTTGACAAAAGCATAACGTTTTCCTGATTCTATTTGCGATTACCTTAGTAAATCGTTTGTAGGCAACGGTCAGTAAGCTGATCGGTCTATTATTTTACAAGTCTTTGGTGTCCCCTTTCTAATGGATTAAGATTATGTCGCCGTTCTTCCAAGATTCTGGTGCGCTCGATGTCATGGGTCATTGCGTATACAGGGTGGCCAGTTTTCTAGAAAAATTTGCCCACCATCCTTCAACAAATTTGCTCTTACCTGATCCTCTCCAGCTGCCTTCCCCATTTGCATAGCTCCCAAGGCTTTCTTTACTTCTTCTGGCTTTACTTGTGGAATGTCAAATTCCTCTAGATTATGGCCTCTTCCATTACCGTCGTGGGTGCCGCTGGTACAGTATAAATCTCTATAGAACTTCTCAGCCACTTCAACTATGTCATTGATATTGTAATGATATTGCCGGCTTTGTTTCCTAACGCATAGATCTGATTCTTGCCTATTCCTATTTTCTTCTTCACTGCTTTTACGCTTCCTCGGTTCTTGAGAGCATGCTCAATTCTATGCATATTGTACTTCCTTATGACCCTTTCTTACGCCTGTAGATTAGCTTGGAAAGCTCTGCCAGATCTATTCTAGCTGTACGGTTAGAGGCTTTCATACATTGGCGTTTCTTAATGAGATCTTTCGACTGCTGCGGTAGTTTACCGGTATCATGTCTAACGAAGTTACCACCGACTTCTATTGCCCACTCCTTAATGATGGCCATAAAATTTTGATTCATTGCTTCAACACCAAGGTCATCTTCCTGTGTTAAAGCCGAATACCTGTTCTGTAGCTTGATCCGGAATTCCTCTATTTTCCCTCTTACCGCTAGCTCATTGATAGGCTTCTTATGTACCAGTTTCGTCCGTTCCCTCCTCAAGTCTAGGCTAACTCGAGATCTTACCATCATATAGTCACTGCAGCGCACCTTGCTTAGCACGTCCACATCTTGTATGATGCCAGGGTTAGCGCAGGGCATAAAGTCTTTTTCATTTCTAGTATCACCATTTGGGCTCCTCCACGTCCACTTTCGGTTATCCCGCTAGCGGAAGAAGGTATTCATTGTCCGTAAATTAATCCGTTGTACAAACACTACTAATAACTCTCCCCTGCTATTCCGATGACCTATGCCATATTCCCCCACTGACTTGTATAGTCAGTATAGGGTATTTTGTTTTGACTTTGCTGAGTGCCGATTTCACGTCTTCATAGAAGCTTTTGACTTCCTTGTCATTATGATTTGATTTAGGCGCGTAGACCTATACGACCTTCGATTTGTACCTCTTAGTAAGTTTCACAGCTAGACCTGCCACCCTCATTAATGCTGTAGACTTCCTCTATGTTACGAGCTGTATCCTTATTAATCAGGAATCTGACTCCTAGTTTCCCTCGCTCCGCTAAGCCCGCACAGGACAGGACGTGTCCGTGCTTAGCACTGTATATGCCCCATTTGTCCTTCTAATCTCACTGAGCCCTATTATATCCCATTTAATGCCTGCTAATTCCTCCAATAGCACTTCTAGACTCGCCTCATTAG
This sequence comes from Dermacentor andersoni, assembly GCF_023375885.2. Taxonomy (NCBI): domain Eukaryota; kingdom Metazoa; phylum Arthropoda; class Arachnida; order Ixodida; family Ixodidae; genus Dermacentor; species Dermacentor andersoni. Next base: position 95,835,426 of record NC_092821.1, read on the forward strand.
GTAAAGTTCTAACGTTAAACTTTGCCAGGCTCAGATTCCAATGGCGGCCTGTCCGGATGCAGATAGTCTTAGTACTCTATGCTGCATCTCAGGTCCGACCACTGCCATGGCCAGTTGCTTCGGAGCCGCTGGGGACTGAGGGCCATGGTTTGCTTGTTGTATTCACATAGGAGGTTGTGGCCAGGTACTGTACCAGGGTGGCCAATCCTGCTCTGGTGAGGGAATGCATTACTGGTTCTGGTCACCGGGATCAGGCCGCACTCCAGGCCTGTTTATGCAATTTTACGAACACACGGATTTTTTTTTTCATCCAGTGGAAAATTGCGCGGCACCGTGATAGGAATAACGGTCCTGTTTCACGCCAGGCGGATGTTCTTTCACTAGGCCATCACGAAATACCTCTTTCGGTTGCTTTTCGTTTCCCTTCCAACCATGCATAATGGTCAAATCGATACATGTTATCTGCTCCGCGCACTGCAGGACCTCGTATACTTATCCATTTTATTCCTTAATATCGCCTCTTGGTTACTGCGTTTCCTTTGAATATAAAAGGCTTCACCTTCGCTTCAACTGTAAACAGACTAGACGAGAGACCCTTCTTATTAGATGCTAGCTAGGGGCCATGTTCTTGCAAATCAAGACTGCAGAAACAAAAGCTGCGTTTCATTTTTTGAGGGCTACCAGACTGTGCTACCATCTGTAATAGAGAGCCGAAAACTTTTCCCATATTGGTGGCATAAACACTAGACTTTCTCTGATTATCCGAATATTTTTCTCCCTTTCAACTTTTCTCAATAGAAGGTAGCCAACCGCGCTGAATCCTGATTGATGTCCCTGTCTTTCATTTATCTTTCTCTTTCCGTTTCTCTCCCTCTTTGTGTCTTAAGTGAGCTATTTAATGGTAATTCTGTATTCCTAGCCATTGTTATAGTTACATCTACGGAACTTTTCTCTAGCTCTTTTCACTCTAAATTATACCCTCACGAGCTTCCTGTTGTCTTCGCCCGTTTGTCGCTATAGCTCAAGTTAAGACAATTAAGTTAAGGCATTTAAGACAGCTAAGTTAAAGCAGTCAAGTTCCCTGACTCTACACACATTTTTTCCAGTTTGAATCAACAATCGTTTCAATCTTCGGTGTTTTTTTAATTTGCAGTCCAACACCATATTTTTGTCAGCCGACGTCCTTCATGTTACGTGGGCAGTAAAACTGTCACAAATGTTTCCTTTCCTGGCCCATGGAGACATTATTCGACATACAAATCTCATGCAGTATGCGGCGCGAAAGCCGGCAGTCATACATAAAATCAGTTCCAAGAAATGTGCATATCGAGTGAACAAATATCATTTCCCGAGTAGATAATATTTTAAAAGTTTTTATTCAATAACAAAAATTTAAACATTCTACCCTAATAAATTATTGCTCTCGAACATATACAGACGTAGCACTTACGTTCACCGTCTTCATTGGCCGCAGAGTCGTTATCTGAAAATATTGTTTATTCCAAATTTAGGAAACTCCAATGTATAGATTTCCTAGAGCTAGAACGAAACATACTTGCATTCCGCGTGAAATATATTGCGCCGCTAGTAAAATGAATTTTAACTAGCAACAACCAATATAGAAAAAAAATCGAATACGCACTAGTGACTTAGTATACCATTTCTTTTCTTTTAACATGGAATAAAATATCAAGCATAAATACTATAAAAAACTTGAGAATAATGACTTGAATCAAAAGGCTGTGACAAAAAATGCGACGTCGATGAATCATGAAGACGGCCATATTTTGTATAAGAACAGTAATTTCCTTTATGACAGCTAACGCTATCTAACACTCCCACCTTTGACTACTAAAGTAATATTAGCAATTTCAAAGACTTGAGCATTTCGAGCACATACAACAGTCGCGTGTATGCTTTTTCCTAAAATTATTCTTCATAGCTAATTTCAAGACGATTGTGTTGTTGACGCACTATTCTGCCACATCATTAGCCCTGTGAAGTTGACGATATTTATTTTTTAATTCTTTTATTTCACACTTTATTTCGCGTACTAGAAGTTCATATGTATGTATACTACCGGCACCCAGTAGACAACTTGCGGTAATTCTTGTATTAATTATTGCTATAGTATTATCGTCAATGAATTTGCGCATAATTAAACTCCAGATGTTGAAGAGGGAAATGTGAACTCAGAAGGAGCACATTTCTGCTTCTATTTAAATTGAGTCTACCGAAGTACCCATTTAAATAGCCTTCAGCTACACAGACACCACATCTATAACCACAACTAAATTTCGGGCTCCGTTTACAAGCAGCAGTTCAGTACATCGAGTGCTACACAGCACAATGCTACTTCGCAGACAGAAAGCACAGCTGTCGAACATCATTGTGTAGAGTGAGTGTGGTGCAATAAACAACGATGCAGTCAGGAACGAATCACTAGGCACATATACTCGTCTTACTTCAAGGTCATGTGTTTAACAGAGCGGAAAGACACTCTCAACTCCTTGCTTAGACATCGCTTTCTCTGCCGACAATATTGGCCAGCATCACTGAACCTTACATGCATCAGCGTTCTAAAAAGTACTAGATGGATTCTGCCCCATGAAGAACCATTTTTGAACGATGTGGAGAATATAAGAAGGGCACCAACAGGGTGAAAGATGTGAGCGGAAAATTCACATCGCCGCCATAACAGAATGAAACAACAAACATAAAAAGTGATCAGATTAAACCACTAATTAGGTTAATATACAGTGGTGATGTTTCTCAGTGTGCTGAAAATTTTGCGGATGAAAAACGATTTGTTCTGTAATTTACCCAGGCCTTAGAAGGACAAAAGAACGCGAGCAACACTTTACCTCCAGTTGAAGGTTCCTCCGGCTTTGGTTCTGCGGAAAAAAGTGAATCACAATTATCTATAGGTACATCGTGCAATTATGTTTTCTTCTAATATGAAAACGTAATGCAGGCTGCGATAAACTATTTCTAGGCCTACAAAACTGATACTGTTGAAGTTTAGTGTCACATGCAAAAATATTTCAAACTAAAAGCTAGTCCTTGAGCTTCCCCGTTTTCTCAACGCAAACTCAGGTTTGCAGGACATATGTTCTTTGTACCATGTCATAGATTTATTTAACCATTAGAGAACTTAATTCAGCAACCAGATAATAAAACATTAAAACAAGACTTCTCATTGTGATGAAGAAAGCGTTCATACTTACAGAAGATTTATGTAAATTATAGCTGCATATATTATAAGCTCATTCGCACAGTATTTTTGGAAAGCGATTGAAGAAAGTATCGCTCAACGTACACTTAGGCAAATGAGTTGGTTGTCAAGTATTGTTTGCATATAAAAAATATCATCAGAAGCCAAAAAAACTGACACCAAGGACAACATAGGGAAAATTACTTGCGCCTAATATGTGAAATAAAGAAACGATAAAAAATATTGGAAATGAAAATGGATGAACAAACAACTTGCCGCAGGTGGGGAAAGATCGAGATCCCACAACCTTCGCATTTCGCGTGCGATGCTCTACCAATTGAGTGACCGCAGCGCCGTTTTGCGATCCACTTTCTTGAGTATTTATGTGTCCTAGTAGAACCCTGGGTGTGTTAGCCAGCGCCACCACTCACAAACCTTGGCGCGGACAAACCTTGGCGCGAAGCCAACCTGTTTGTTTGCTTCTTATAACATGACTAATATAAAATCGGGCTCCTCGGTTAGCCCCCTTTCATCTTGCACTTAAAGAAGGCAGATAAAGTTATATTGGTTTCGTCACAGAGAAAATTACGAGTGTGCATTGTTAACATTAGTGTGAAGAACATCTTGACTTCATCGTGCTGTAGCGCTGCGAGAGTGATCTTCAAGGCGTTAGTTACGATTCTATTCATCTTTGATTGCAAAGAATCTGAACTTTTGCATTATTCAGTTTCTCCGGTAAGTAAAGTGGTTTCCGTATTCTTAGTGGAGTCTGATCGACGCGGCAACAAGAATGATGCCAGTTTTCTTTGTACAAGATGCACCTGCGAACGAAAAGATATATGCCACCTTTTTATTTCTTATTTAAATTATCAGACTGACGCACACTGAAAGCAGGTACGCCAAATTTTTAGTAGGAGACTAAAGTCGGCGAATATACTTGTGACAAAAGGGCGGTCATTGACGAATGCTAGAACCGCTCAAAACCTTATGGCAACATAGATGCAATTCCAGTCACACAAACAATGTCGCAGTGTTTTTGACAATTCCTATGACATGTTGAAGAAGGAGGAACGCCACTTCAAGGAAGGGCTTTAGCTGTTTGAAGATCAGATCTAGTGATTCATTTTGTACTGATGGTGTCTTTGTAAGTTTATATTGCCGATTTTTGTAAGAAATGCTGTAGCAAGTAGATCATTGTTAGCATTCTTTTCACACTGCATCTACCGTTCAATATGAACAAGTGTATGTTCGTTTCTTATAGCAGTGAGTTCAGGGTTGTCAAGCACACGTTACGCTGTGATGTCCCAACATGCAAGGGACCAAAGCAATAAAATTGACAAGATTTCTTCATAATATTCATCAGTGGTATTGTCTACACCGCAGGGTGGCCCTTGCAGTCATCCATTCCTATGCTTGGAAAGTTTCCGCAATGTTTGTGAACTGACGGCACGTCGTCATCAATGGAAGCCACTCTGTCGTATTCGAAATCAACAATCATCACATTTAACATCTCAGTGTTAGTCGACATCTAATTTCTTCGTAATCTGACGGATGCTACCGGGGTACGCAATGTTGTTTTCTGACCTATAGTTACAAATTGCATACCTTACCGCTAGCACAATGCGTTATGCCTCCGGTTGGTTTGTGTTTACATAATGAACTTTTATTGCCTTTTTATTCAGCCATATAACTTGTAAACTTCAATGCACCTGCTATGCATTCTAAATTTCTTTTTGCCTATGGGCACCAGTTTAAATAGTGGAGACTTCTAGGTTACTGAAGCGTGACCTTTAGGCGGCGACGACTGCGTTTATTGTACAATAAATAATATTTATTAGCGTCCATTCTCGTATAGAGCCCACGGCACTACAATAAAGAAGATAATAATTGACCAGTCAGAAACGGTTCGCTCTTGAATTGCTTACTAAAGGACGAACTTAGATATAGCGACATACAGCAAGTGAAAAATCATGTCCACACAAGTATAAATAAATACAAACAATAAAAAGCTAACTACCGTACCTTGTCATGAGAAGGAATAAAGGGAAAATGAGACATTCACCCATTCGTAGCAATTGCTACAAAAGAAACCCATACGGGTTCCTCGAAAGGAAAGCCTCAAAGTTGAAGAAAAATTCGTCCTGGTCTGGGACTCGAACCCGGGACCACCGCCTTTCCGTGGCAGCCGTTCTACCATCTGAACTAACCAGGCGGCTAGCAGATGGTAGGGCGAAGTCGAATTTGTCGACAACCCGAAGCAAGGGCAAGTGTTTGACGCAGTGGTTCTGCAGATACCGGCAAGGTGGAGAGAAGTAATGAATAAAGGGAAAATGAGACATCCACCCATTCGTAGCAATTGCTACAAAGGAAACCCATACGGGTTCCTCGAAAGGAAAGCCTCAAAGTTGAAGAAAAATTCGTCCTGGTCCGGGACTCGAACCCGGGACCACCGCCTTTTCCGGGCAGCCACTCTACCATCAGGGCTAACCAGGCGGCTAGCAGATGGCAGAGCGAAGTCGAATTTGTCGACAACACGAAGCAAAGGCAAGTGTTTGACGTAGTGGTTCTGCGGAAACCCGCAAGGTGGAGAGAAGTAATGAATAAAGGGAAAATGAGACATCCACCCATTCGTAGCAATTGCTACAAAGGAAACCCATAAGGGTTCCCCGAAAAGAAAGCCTTAAAGTTGAAGAAAAATTCGTCCTGGTCCGGGACTCGAACCCGGGACTACCGCCTTTTCGGGGCAGCCGCTCTACCATCAGAGCTAACCAGACGGCTAGCAGATGGCAGAGCGAAGTCGAATTTGTCGACAACACGAATTCGACTGGTGTGAACTGGTGTGAATTAGTTCGGCACTACAGGAGTCAGCATCACGGATGAAATGCCAGTTAGGTTAAGATACATAGATAATCGCACCACCATGATAAAAGGCACATCAAAATCGAACTTCCACTTAACGGCCAGATGGGTGCACGAAAGTGCATTGTCGTTGCTAGACTTTTTTTGATATTGCAAATTACGGAAGGATTTATGTAAATTGCACACAATTTATCAGCATTATCTAAATCATAATTTTCGTCATGAAGCCTCTTAAACAACATCGCTAGTGTTCGCAGCTCACAAATGATATTATACATGTAAAGACACAGTAACATTAAACTATCTTGTGTTGAAAACAGATTACATTCTTTGGGCTCCGATTCTTATTGCTGCGTTTCTTTTGCAAAAGCAAGCAGCTCATTTGACCAGAGTTCTTTTTTTTTTTTGCTGTTGAGGTACAACATAGCTACGATTGAGAATAATATTTGTCTTTCATTGCTCTTGAACCTTGCAGAATCTTTTGAACAAATAGGAAGGTTATTCCTACCTGTCGCTGGAGCTTCTGCTGGACCTGTTGGTAAAAAAAACGTTATTAATGATCGCCCAATATTATTAGCTGTTAACAATCGAAGTGCATCTAGAATGTGCTAATTTTAGAAGATTGCTCGAGTTTAAAACCGAATTAAGAAAAAAAAGTTATGCTTAGTGAAAGAGTGTCTGGTGTTCATTCCTAACACAATTTGCTCATAAACAGTTACAAATACCCTAATCGTTCGCTTTATACTGGGGAAACAAAAGCAGTTTCATTTTCTTGATCCTGCTTAGTCAAAGGACGATGATTACAGTGTCATTCTTTCTGCGTCCACAGCTGTTTGCCTGTTTGTTTCTTCACTTGCTACAAAATGAAATAGTGAGTATTATCATCGTTGTTATTTCTTACAACGAAAACAAAGCAGCAATCTTGGTTGGTAATGTTTCAGTATTGTGTTACTGAGGAACCCTGACCTCACTAACCCACCCTGGCTTTTGCGCAGGTGATGCTTTCGAAAAGTAAGCGTAAATAAAGGAAAGTGCAAACACGAAGCTGCATTGCTGAAATGCGTAATTTGTTTACCATATGCTTCCTATCTAAAAGGTGAGAAAGAAAGACTCCATAATACTGTCACGTCGTAGTGAAGGGGAAGAAAAATGCAGCATAAGAACTGGGTTGCTAGTTTATCTCTTTATTAGGCCAACCTGTGCCCAGAAAAGCAAATCACACTTAGCACAATGATAGCAGCGAGCACAATCTTAGATCACCGAAAATTTGGCCTGCGGGTCGAGCGCATCGGCTTTAATACATGACTCTAAGAAGGCTCCAATGTAATCGTTCGTGTTCGCACACCTCACAGAAAGGAAGGGGGAACACAACCGACTACTTTTTAAGGCTTCACAATTTCCGGGATTGGTTCACGAAGGAAGCTAGAAATACATCCGATACGGAAAAGTAGTGGTAACTGGCTATGAAAGACTTTGTCTTTAAAAACGCCCAGCATGACCCATCTCAAACTGACTGTAGTCGTGAGTGTGATTAGTATTCAAGCAATGTAGTGACACATACTTTATGGTTCAAGACACCATTCTACGGCGCACTGCTCTGAAAGTCGCCGTGATCCGGTAGCATATGACGATTGACGTTAATACGCTGGGCGAAGCCTGAGTATGGCTTAGCGGTGAGCTGCAATGTGCTTTACTAGTACTACGTGCTCCTGCTCTATTAAGTTGCGTCGGGCGCCGCCATGCTTCGTGCCGTATCGACGACGTTCTGCTTCAGCGCTTGGCTGCGCGTTGCTAAGATCGTTCGCGACTCTTTTGCACGTGGCACCTAGTGGCTGCTGTAGGCGCCGTTATATATAATCATCTTACTGGGGAACACAGCGACGTCGAATTGCTTCGGCGTGGCATCGTTTTGTTTTTTAACAAGGAAGCTCATAATGTACTTTAAAGTGGCATCTAATAACTTCAAGGGAAGCTATGTAGCATATTTTTATGTAGAGTCGTGATTGGCGTCTAAGTGGAAGCAATGTGCAGCTGTTGCATTCAGTATGGTATGACCTGGTACATACGCATTTCTTTTTCGCTTTTCTCGAGCGAAAGGGCGTTACCTATCGTCAGCACACTAAGTGGAGAAAGTAGGTTGAAAATGCTAGTCACATTTAAAAGTAAATTTGGTAAATATCAGCTTTATCAAAGCGTAGACGATATGTTACAAGTACGCTGCGTGCGAAGCGTACATTCCAAATAAAGTCCATAACTAGACGTATTACTTTTACGCGGCAGATAATTTTATATTTCAAACGGATCCTCCACCTAAAAGCACATAATGCAATTTCATAATTGAAGGCGTGAACGGCAATTTTGGCGAAATATGCGTTTCATAGTCGAATACATAATCTTCAGAAAAACAGCACAGAGTATTTTACTTGTTGCCCAGAAAACCTAAAAATATTATTTCGTGTTAGGAGCGTTACATTAAGTGACATAATCACAACATAGTGCGTTCCCAGACCGCTCGCATGGAAGGCGCGAGCTGCAGCATGGTTCAGTGTCGCCGGTAGTCAAATGGAGCATTTACGCTCAGAGGCGTCTGATCTCTGGACTAGTAAGTACAGTGCCCTATTGTTTGCTTTTTATCTTATTTCGTATCCACCACTAAAACAGAAGGTGCAGCATTTGGCTGCCTATGCACCTGTTTTAATTTTGGGCGTGTGGTCAAGACATGAAGATTAGGCGAAATTGAAATTTACTGCCTTGAAACAAACATAGGGCCACCAAAATCGCACTACAAGTCTTCGATCATGTGGTTCTTTGTTCCTTTTAAGCTGCATGTGCTCAGTTAAGACATCTGTGTTTCGCAATGAAATTATAATAAGATCTGAAACCGCGCGCCTGCACTAACAATAACATTACGAACGGCTGTCTACAGAGCATGAAAAATCTTTGCAAACCGACGCCACTTCACAGGTTCAGACTTTTTGAAGAGTTGCTTTTTTGTATAAAATGTAGTATGAAGCGTCATGGCCGACTTTATGCGTCGCCATGTTAGCAGAGTGTCCTTCGTTAAAATAGAATATTTACCAACCGTTTAGTGCAGGAGCCAGCGAAAGTGGCAAGTACTGACTATTCGTCGTAGGAATAAAAAAAACGAGTACTTTGACAACGCAACCTTTTTGCCAAATTTCGGCTTTTATCACCATTAACTATATTTCAAATTTCCTATCTAAAGCCTTCGATTCTATTGATCATAAAGTTCTGGTTCATAAACTAACTTATTATGGCATCCGTGGCATTGCTCTCAGCTTACTTGAATCTTACTTGAATCACAGAAAGCAATTTGTGCATGTAAATGGATTATCATCCAGTGTCCTTCCTGATCATGTGGGTGTCCCACAAGGAAGCATTTTAGGCCCTCTCTTATTCAATATTTTCGTAAATGACTTTATTAACATTGATTCTGGCACAACGTACATTATGTATGCCGATGACACCACATTTCTTTTTTCATCCAAAAGTCTGGATGACCTGGTCTTACGTGCTAACAGCGTGCTCTCCAAGTACACCAGTGGTCCCTTGAAAATGGTCTCACAATGAACTCCGCAAAAACCAAAGCCTTGCTCTTTTATCCAAGAAATTTGAATGTCGTGCAACCTGGAGATATTGTCCTTAACTCCAGTACTATTGAAGTTGTCCAATCAATCAAATGTCTGGGTGTGCACTTTGATAATGATATGACATGGCGCTCTCATGTAGATTTCCTCACCAGCAAACTGTCACAGGTTTTGGGTGTTGTCTATTCTTTTAGATACCTGCCGCAATCCGTGAAATTGCTGATTTATCACTCACTTTTTTTCAGTCATCTAAATTACGGCTGCCTCGTATGGGGGACAACTTCAGCCACAAATATTCAGAAGCTGTTTGTAACCCAGAAGAAATTTCTTCGTGTCATTTGTAATAAGCCTCGTGATTTTCATTTCGCTCCTCTTTTCAGCGCCCTTAAAACCCTTAAATTGCCTGCCCTAATAAACCTGCGCTTGTTGTCAACCTACAGAAGATGTGAGAAAAACATTGGCGTCCTCAGCTCTCTCGCTAATCTCACAAAACGAGAAACCCCCTACACAACTCGAGCTCCTGAGACTTGGTGTGTTCCTCAACTTCGGACTAATTATGGCCAGCTAATGTTATTCCACTGGTTGCCCAGTTCACTCAATGATCTCACCAGACGCAACATCGATGTGCTCACTTGTTCCGCAAAAAATCTGCGTGATATGTTCCTGCAATCTTGACTGTGTACCGTTGTACTTAGTAATTTTTTGCCCTTAGTGTTTTTGCTCTTTTTTTTCTTTTCTTTTCTTTTTTTTCTTCTCTTTCTTGTTTTCCCTTACCGTTTCCCACCTGCCCTGCTGCTGCCATTGTAAACGGAACCTGGGGCCAGTCAAGCTGCTTCTCCGCAGCTTTTTTCCCCTTGTTTTTTCCGCCACAACCATGTACCTCCTTGCTTGTGGAAACAAATAAATAAAAAAAAAATAAAAAACTATCTGATTATGAAGTCATAATTTGCAAAATCCTAAGGCTCTCTAAAGACCTACCACTTAATCTACGGCGCTTTCCTTCACTTCCAACAGATTATATATATTTATCTAGCATTGCACTGGTTGCTGTGCCTTTACAACACACGTTCTTCCGCATTCTATTTAATCATATTTAACTTCACTAGATGGTCCACTGTCCACTTTACTATCTCATACATGCGTTCTCCCTACTCTCCCTCAGCGTTGGTTCTGTAGCTAGCCTTTTGATCCCTCGTTGCGCTGTACATATTTTCGTCTAGAACATTTATCTGCCCTTAACGGGGTAGTACACTCTACGCGGGCCCCATAGGCTACGTTAAGAGTGACCACACCAACCATTTTTGTATCTTTTGCTGCATTAACGTCGTTGACCTCTCCCTCACACCTTCTCTGTTTCTTAGGAATGCGGCAATCTAAGTTTCTTCGTCGCCACACTTTCTTCTCGTAACAGGTTCGCTCGATTTCATCATGATAGTACTTTCCCGACACATAACAAAATATATGTGCCTCTGTGTGTGTATATATCGTGCTATGCGCGACACCCAAGCAGCTTACACAGTTGAATTCATTTACCATCATTAAATTACTATTGTCGAATAGACCAGTGTACCTTCAACACCGTCTGGTTCTCTTGTTGTAGCTGTGGAAAGACGTATTTTTCTTATGCAAAAGGCTTGAAACACACATGGGCATGCACAGATAATATTCCGTATGTAGTGATAGGTTCGCAACTTTACTTATTCCAGCATGGCAAATTATGGTAAAAGAATAAAAAAATGACTTCTTACCTTCTGCAACAGGTTGTCCTGGCTCTGCTCGTTCGAAATGCGTGCAATGGTTGAAAAAAAAATAAGGACTGTATACACTTGCATTTCTACTAAACAAAATTAACTCAAGTGTGGCGTTTTGAGCCTTCACAATTGCTCGGAGAGGAAGAAAACGTAATCTTACCTTCTGCCGCAACTCCGCTAGGCGCTGATTCATGGAAAAGTAAGTCACAAATGAGTGATCCAGAACAATATGCCGTTATTTTGCTATTAGGAATGCGTTATTACGGTATTTCATACCAAATAATATTATATTAACATAAATCGAAAGGACATTTTAGGTTGATATTCGCTCAGCCCTTCTGATTCGAAAAAAGTAAGCGTCAGAAGTATTGAGGGGTTTAATACAAATTAGGTGTAACACAAATACTTTATGTTGGCATTCCTGGAGAATATTATGTCGCCACCACAGAAAACAATAATGTATAACGTTTGCAAAGATACCGATAATGAACGTTACAGAACCAAGTTTAGCTTGCAGACTTATTCACCGATTTGTTGGAAACACCGTTCGGAATTTCTTTGTTATAAATTATTTCTGCTTTAAAAGTATACATTAGGATTATGGGCGAAAAACGTTAGTAAAGCGGAATACTTGAATTTCGCGTTACAAAGGCGACGGACAATTTAAGTCGATTTGTGAAACAGGCAATAAGCAATTTGATTCTATAGCGCTGCTTGGCTCAAAAAGCTATTATTCACACGTTAACAGCAATGTGTGATGTCATTAAAATTCGTATTTCAGCCTCTCGCCACTTAGAAGGCGGCAAGCTTGTGCATTTGTTAGCATCGGGTTGGGTCGATATAGAGAGACAAAAATTTCAAAAAATGAAGTCTGGGAGGTCAGTGGGCATCTGTTTTTATTTTCATATACGAGGTAAAGTAAAGGGGTCTAGAAGAAGGAAAAGTAGGAAAGATTGCAAATCGCGCGCACACAGCACGAAACATAGCAGGAATGCAATTGGTCACCGAGGCCGGTGCGTTAAAAAATGCGCCAGTGCACGAATAGCCTCTTTCACCAGCCACGGATATGGATACGGTCCAATTAAGCTAGACATTGGTCTCTAGTCTATTCGTTTTAACGCTTTCCAGAAAGAACCGTTGAAAGTAGTGGCGAGGAGTGATACGCCACTGGTACTCAAGGGTTTCCAAGCACGCACTTGAGTCTCACTTCGGGCTACCGCTTATTCCACTATAGAATGAGTAAGCGTCCGTAAACGCCAGTTCCTGCTTTTAAGGGTAGAGCAAATTTATATGGCAGTGGGAAATGGCTGGATGGCTCTTGTAGCCGTAGCGAGAGGTCCGGTTCCACCTTAAGCAATCCAAGGCTCCCGTGCAAATCCAAAAAGCATCTGCCTTTTTGCATTCAAGCAGAAGAAGTTCCCTGGCAGCATCTGTTCTGAACAATGGTGCTGGAAATGTCGGGGTGTCTTGCGGGATAGACGGGGCAGTCTATTCAGCAAAACGGTTGCCTAAGATGTCGCAATTAAGCAGAAACCACTGAAAGATGGTGTGTAGCCCTGATTGCGAAGCACGGTGATGAATTTCTTTATTGTCGGATACCATCATCTCGTACGTTGAGAGACATAAACAGGCTTCAGAGTGCGAAGAGCTACTTCAGAGTGTGAAGGGCCCACTTCCTTTCAGACGCGTTGGTAACTTCATTGAAAGCGGCATCTAGGGCTGCAAGTTTTTCCGCCATAATGTTACGTTTTATACTTTGTGTTTACTAACTGATATCGGCTACGCTAGAACCACAAAAGTGGCTGCTGATCTGAAAGGGGATGTCGCAGCGTCGGCAGATAATCCAACGTCGTTTCGGTAGATCCGGTGCAGTAACTGCAGTGTAAGTTGCTTCATAGCCCGGGACGGATGATTGAGTTTCTTTGTTTTCCGGAAGTAGATAGGAGGTACAAAAGGGAGATGGAACTTTCTACGTAGCTGTTCAAGATGCTTATATGCAGGCGTAATTAGCGCTAATAGCTCGGGAAAATACCACTTCAGGTATCTCTATTGAAAAACACTATGTAATGGTCTGGTATGTTTGGCAAACGGTGAATGTACGCTCTGCGATAGTCGACAGCTACGTGCGTCTGGATAAGATTGTTTCTCGCGATGGCAAATATTGCTGGTGTTGAAAGACATTAAGGTAGCCCTAAGCACGTGAGTAGGGATTGAATTTGCATAATCTCCGGGCCGGTCGGTCTTGCAAACAGGTCGATCTTGCAAAATACGCCAAATTTGAGGTACCTAATCTAGTCAGAAGCAAATAATCACAACTAGTTTGTCGGTCTCTTGCGTTCTTACGCAAGAAACAAGGGGAAGCAAGGTTTGGTGACCAATGGTTCTGTCCCTTATTTAACCTTGAGAACTACAACCCAAAACTAGGCAACAATGAAAACAGTCGAACTTGCCACACACTGAGGAACTGCCACGAAGCGCGCAGTAAATGTTTCTTATATGCCTGAATCAGTAGCGTACGCGAAGTTAATGTGCTACTTTCAGCAATGAAAACATTCAGAACGGCCAAAAACACATACATCGCAGGAGCTTCTCTCATTCTCCATGATGAAGAAGAAAAGTGAAATGGCAGTGGCAGATGATCAGCTCGACCTGCTCTTAAAAGTGCTTTCTCTTTCTTGTCCTTCTGGGTTTTTTTTATGCAAAATTACTTCTCAACTCAGTCTAGTAGTCAGTAGCCATTCTTCAGGCGAGCATCGCAAAAATAGGGTTTTATACAAATGTAACAAGATCCACAATGCAAGTTTTATTTTCGCGCTGTTCTCCTGAGTAAGAGAATGCGAACTCGCCCAGCAAACCATCCAATGAAATGATGTTTTAGTTAAGGAGCCTATTCAAAAGAGCAGCACAAAATACAAATCCTAGTGAGATGTTTTTGAAAAGAGCTACACCATAAAGGCATGATACTGCCGGGAGCACGTTTGAGTTATCTTACATTAGAATCAGGTTATAGTACGTTCAGGGAAAGAAAAGGTGACTCCTCGTGACCTGCAAAATCCGTAGCACCAGGTGACTCTATCCTGTGCCTCGCAAATTTGTACTTAGCGGTCTCCAAATACATATTTCGGCCACTTTTTTCCCTTAGAAGCCATGCATAATGTCCTAATTGAAACCTGTTATCTGCTTCCGGTACCGCACAACCTCATATACTTATTCATTTTAATCTTTAATAAGACCTCTTCGCTAGTGTTTCCTTTGAATATGAGAGACTTCGCCTCCGCGCAACTCTAAACAGACTAGTCGAGAGACCTTTCGTGTTAGACAGTAGCTAGGGGCCATGTTTTTGAAAATCACAACTGCAGAAGGCAAGAAAGGCAGCGTTTCATTTTTTGAGGGCTGCCGGACGAAAAGGGTTCTACTTAAATTGAGGACGACGCAACGAGCTATGGAAAGAAGAATGATAGGTGTAACGTTAAGGGATAAGAAAAGAGCAGATTGGGTGAGGGAACAAACACGAGTTAATGATATCTTAGTTGAAATCAAGAAAAAGAAATGGGCATGGGCAGGACACGTAATGAGGCGGGAAGATAACCGATGGTCATTAAGAGTTACGGAATGGATTCCAAGGGAAGGAAAGCGTAGCAGAGGGCGGCAGAAAGTTAGGTGGGCGGATGAGATTAAGAAGTTTGCAGGGACAACGTGGCCACAATTAGTACATGACCGGGGTTTTTGGAGAAGTATGGGAGAGGCCTTTGCCCTGCAGTGGGCGTAACCAGGCTTATGATGATGATGATGGACAGAGATACCGTCTGTAATAGAGAGCCAAACACTTTCACCACATTGGTGACATAAACACTAGACTTTCTCTTATCCACATATTTTTCTCCCCTTTCCCCTTCTCCCAAAAGAAGGTTGCCTACCATTCTCAGTCCTGGTTCATCTCTCTGTCTTTATTTCATCTTTCTCTTTCCGTCTCTCTCTCTCTCTATCTGTCTTAAGTAAGCTCTGTACTACTAACCCTTACTTTCTAACTCATACTGTATTCCTAGCGGTTGTTACGGTTACACCTACCGCACTTCGGTGTCAATAGTTCTTTTTGCTGTCCTTGATGAGCTCAGGAACTTCCTGTTATCTTCGTACGTTTGTCGCCATACCTCGAGTTAGGATATCCTGAATTCCATGCCTACACTTTAGAGATGAATCAACCTTCGTTTCAATCTTCGGTGTTTTTGTAAGTTGAGGTGCAAGACAATTTTGTTCGTCTGCCCACGTCGTTCATATTACGTCGGCAGTGAAACTGCCACAATGTTTTTCTTTCCCGACTGATGAAAACATTGTTCGATATACACATTTCCTGCACTTGGCAGCACAAAAGCCTGCAGTCATACATAAAATCAATTCCAGGAAATGCTCATATCGAGCGAACGATTAATATTTTCCTATTAGATAATTTGTTCAAAGTTTGATTTAATGAGAAAGGTTTAAACATTCTATCCTTAATAAATAAGTACTCTCCAACATGTACAGAAGTAGCGCTTACATTCACCGCCTTCCTTGGCAGGGGCTTCGTTTCCTGAAAATATTGTTTATTATAATTTTAGGAAATGTCAAAATATAGATTTACTAGAGCTAGAATTAAACATACTTGCATTGCGCGTGAAAATTATTGTACTGCTAGGTAAATAAATTTTATCTAGCAAAAGAATAGAACAAGAGCGAATACCGCACTAATGACTTAGTATGCCATCTTTTCTCTTTTAACATAGTATGAAATATCAAGCAACAATTCCATAAAAACTTGGGAACAATGACTTGAATCGAAACGCTATTACGAAAAATGCCACGTCGATGAAGCAAAAAGACGGCCGTGTTTTGTATCAGAACTTCAATTTCCTACATGGCAGCTAATCACATGTAACGACTCCCGCCATTGACTACTAACGTAATAATATCAATTTCAGCATGGAGAATTTCGAGAACGTATAATATTCGCGTGCATGCATTTTCTAATTATATTCTTTATAGCTAATTTCTAGGCGATTGTCTCGTTGACGCACTTATTCTACCTCGTCGCTAGCCGTATGAAGGCGACGAACATTATTTGTTAATTTTTTTCACACTTTATATGGCGTACTAGAAGTTAATATGCGTGTATATTGCCTACAACTAGCGGAAAGCTCAAGCTTGCGGCAATTCTTGTCGTATGAAGTATTATTATAATGTTATTAGCAATGTATTTCCACATCATTAAACTAAAGATGTTGAAGAAGGAAAACGTAAACTCAGAAGAACCACATTTCTGCTTCTTTTTAAATTGAGTATACCGAAGCACCCATTTGAGTAGCCTTCAGCTAAGCAGACGCGCAATGTATAAGAACACCTAAATTTCAGACACCGTTTACGTGAAGCAGTTCAGTACACTCAGTTATAAACGGCACAATGCTACTTCGCCGACAAAAGGAACAGCTGTAGAACATAATTATGTAGAGTGATTCTGGTGTAATAAATAACAATGCCGTCAGGAACGACACACAAGGCCACATACACGTCTTCCTTCAAAGTCGTGTTTTGACCAGAGCGGAAACACGCACTCTCACCTCCTTGCTTCGACGTCGCTTTTTCTGCAGACAATATTGGCCAGCATCGCTGAACGTTACATGCGTCAGCGTCCTAAAAATTACTCAAGGATTCTGCCCCATCTAGAACAGTTTTTAACGATGTGTAGAATATAAGGGCACCAAACATACAAATTAAGAAACCGAACGCGTGATAAGGTATCGCACTGTTTCTGATAAAGGAATACACATTTGTAACAAGTAACTGTTTCTTCATGGATAGACCTAAATTGCTTTAAGTATTCATTTACCTGGTGCTTGCATAAAGATGTACTGTGTCGCATGTATATTGTGGAAAGTGCAAATTAACTGAGTTCCTCAAGGCTGATGGTCTTCTTTAGCTTTTACTGTGAAAAAGGGACTGCTTTGAAGCATGGTGTATATATTCAAGTTATTCCCGAGCGCTTATGATATCCTTATTTTATGCTTTCGCTTATTGACAAACGCATTCAAAACTACGCGTATGCAGGACATAGTTGCTATTGGCAACTTCCTTCCAAAGTATTGATGAAGCAACAATTTTACGCTTCCTGGTATCATACCGCTAAGAAATTTGTGTTAAAAATGGACTATGTCACTTTGTGTTTAGTTCTATAGCTCGTAATATATATGAGAGCCTAAAAAAGCTGGGGACTTCGTCAAACTTCCGTTCAAAATATTTCCTGCAGAGCTCCTTTGGTCGCTGCCAGATCACTTGAGCTTCTGAAACTGTGTATGCAATGAGATATCTGCCTAGCTGCATTAACTATATATATATACCCCCACCCCAGAAAATGCAAACGCTCCGGCTGTGATCACATGTATGCTCCTTCTGCATTTAGCGACTTCGCAACTCAACGAAGCCTTAGGAACCACTGAAATATGGCGTCCGGCCCTGCTGATGCACGGTGATGAATCTCTTTAATGTCGGATACCAGCGTGTCGCATGTTACAAACACAAAGCAGCCTTCAGGGAGTGAAGAGGCACTTTGGAATAACAGAATAGGGTCCGTTTCTTTTCAGGTGCGTTGGTAACTTACTTCACAGCGGCGTGAGGGGCTGCAAGTTTTCATGCCATTATGTGTGACACTGGGTTTACTAACTGCGGTCAGGCACGCTAGGACCACGAAAGCGGCTGCATAGCTGGCAGGAGATGTCGCGCCGTTGGTAGATGCTCGAACGTTCTTTCAGCAGGTTTCGTGCAGTAATAGCAGTGTACTTCTTAAAAATATTTTGATTTATCTATTTCAAAATAATCCTAGGGCAAAGGTTACATAGGGCAAAGGTTACATTGGTGAGGCAAAGAGCAATACATAAATGTATATATTACACAAAAACAAAACAGAGATAAAATTAATTGCAGTGCATCAGCGTAAAAACGCAGAAGAAAGAAAATAAAAATACTTATCAGTACAGCAACTTTAAATGATTTGCACAAACTGTGACAACGTCACGGGGACTTTGGTTATCGGCACATGAAAAAAATTACGTTGATATATTAAGTAAGCATGTTACTACGCAGAACGTCTGTAAATATCGAGGCATTTGTTACCGTGCGGGAGTGGAATGATGTGCGATGACACATTCTTCTATTCTATCGCGGTGGGCGCTATAAATGACAGCCAAATGCGAGGGAACGACACATGTTGCTTTTGACTTTGTAAGAATGATCACCACTCGGGAAAATGGCTGAGGGTTCACACATAAACTCGTTATGAAGAGATACGTGATGGAAAAGCTTATGGCATAGTGTTAAACGAGATATATTGCCATGAAGGGATAAGGCTTCAAGCTCGGTGCCAGTGTAATACCAGTGAAAAACACTGGTATTACACTGGTATTAAGAAAATTTGCGAAACTGTGAATAATGTTCTAAACTTCCTGAACTAATTTATTCAGAACAACTTTGGTCTTTGCATGATTGCTTGAGCTCGTTAAACCAATATTCAATCAGATATGTTCTTAGCTTTCTTATTTTTACTTTCTTAAAAGCACAAAGTTATCAGAGTGCACAAATAGAAAAATTTATTCTTTTCAAGAAACAGTAACATGATCAACGGGCTACTCAAGAAAAAAAGGCACCCTATTTAATTTTATCTTTATAATATCTGGAAGTATTCTGGGAAACTAAACTGACTATATGTCTTAAAGCTTCAATGTTCATTCTATCATTCTCATACATTATTAGCCAGAGCTAATCACAACATTTCACTCACCAGTTCCTCCTTCACTTCCGGGCTGTTGTTGATCTGGTGAAAAATAATTGTATAATTACGCTTCGGTAAGAACAAGATGAAAAAAAAATAAGACATGAATAAAGGACGTTTCAAGAGACATTCAAACGCACATCGCGTATATCACATTTTCAAACTGAGCTGAAGTTTTTTGAAGGAGAAAAGCATTGTCGTGATACCGCCGTAAGTAGTACGTTTCGTAACGAAACGTGCGACAATGTCCTTTATACTGATGTAATTTGAGAGGTAAATTTGACATTTGTAGGTGACAACAATGTAGCACATCGTGTTTACTATACTGAACAAAAGCATTGTTTTGAATATTGGAAAGTCCGCGCTGCGCTTCCTAGAAAAGTGTTATTGTATTTTGTACTCTGAAGTAGCGCGTGCCGAGAGTAGTTTAAATCTGAAACTGAACATCTTATAAACGGACAATTTTGTGGTTTCCTATTATTACACAGAACAAATATATTGTTTTGGAGCAAGAATTTGTACGCACTCTTCATTTATCACTCTTTAGGATTACCTTTCTCAAAGAAGTAATTCAAAGAACCAAAGCTTGAATATGTATTAACGAAGGCGTACACGCATACTTATGTTGCGAATTTATAAAATTCAGAATTCAACATAGACATTGTTTCTAATTACACCAAACGTTTCGTGGCCATAGGAATCAGAAAGTTGCTTAACAGCCGCTTGCTAGAATTGATTTTTTTACAAAACTCTCGTAGAGAACCTACTTTTTTGTCTGATAACGCGGGAAAATGACTGAAGTTCATTGCTCATGTTCAGTGGAGTTCATCCTAACATCTGATTCACCTATACATATTAGGCATCTGCAGTCGACTTTCTGGATGCTACTATAGTTGTGTACAAGAAACTCACCATGTTCTCCAGGACTCACCAATTCTAGAACGACTTGCTATGTCACAGATATGATACCTCGTTTTTTAGTGACTAATTAGGCTCAACTAAATTAAGCCCGAAATTCTTAAAATGAAGAGATCCAGAACCTGTCTCGTGATATTATATCAGCAAATTGTACTTAACGATTACGAAGAAACCCATCTCAAATTATCTGTAGACATTATTGCGACTAGCAATTAAGAAATTTAGCAACACAGCATATTATCACGACCGAAGCGCGTCATGTATGAGCCGGGTACTGCAGTTGGGTTCCTCTCTGGCGCTTGTTTCTGGACATGCTACGCCACCTAGCGATGCCCACCAAAGTCCACCTAACTTTTCCTTGTCTCTGAGATTGAAGCACTTGCGCGCTGGTGCGTGCTAAAGCTGATAAATGATCCCCAGCTATTTGCGGGCATCCGTGGCACAGCGCCAAAGCGTGGGTTGGCTGTGCGTGAATTACCCTTGCGAAGCGCGTTAAAAATCCAGTGAAACACTGGAGAAGGATCAAGCATTTTTTTTAAATGATAAGTGGCGTAAACAGGCTAGGTTAGTAGGCAGAAAACGGTTGTCGTAGACTAACAATGCTCAACGCATTGAAATCCACTCTAAGTTGTCTTCTTGCTTTTCGGGCGCTTTGTGGCCCTATAGAAATGTGTGCGGAGAGCTCACTTCACCACCACAACAGAATGAAAAAAGAAGCTTAAAAGGTGATCTTCCAGGAGGAATTGAAGCGCAGTTTGCAAGTACAGAGTCATGTTTATTAAAACAGGGGCGCTATAACGTAAAACTATTCCAAATGTTTCTATTCCAATTCTGCACTCAACCCTCCACGATTGGTCAAAACATTTTTGGACCACCCCCACTTAACCTGTCTGTCACGCGACGTCACGAAAACCGTGATAACTCCCCATCTGATATGACGTGTACACAATAATTATGCTAATTATGCATGATTTGGTCGAACAAAAGAAAAATACTTATTTCCGATTCGACCCCTTTTCGCCATTAGCCCTCGGTTATTGGCTAAAAGTTTTCAGGCTGCACCCTCTTCACCTACCTGCCACGCGACGTCACAAAACCGCAAAAACTCACGCGTCAAAGTGACGCGTACGCGATAAAAATGCATTAATATGCCGAACAAAACTGAATTTTCTTCTGAATAGCGGCAGACTGCCCCGTTTCGAAATGAATATAGGATGGCTGCTGTCGATTGCTCAGGCACTGGCGACTCGCACCGGCCGGAGAGCATGGGTTTATCTGCGTACCATAAATGTTTTTGCGTGACCGTGTAACGTTTTCGAGCACTTTCGGCTCTTTTACGACCTCCTTCTGCCAAATCTTCTTTGCTGAGGATCCGTTTCCGCGTCATTCTTAAGCTTCCGTTGCATGCCGTCGCGATTGTCGATGAGCCACCGCAAGCCAAGTGAGGCAAGGCGGACCAACTGCAGACGCCGGCACCACCCTCTTGATTCGGTTATCGATTTTCAGTGCACTGGCTCGGCCCCATCGAATCCCTCTCGATTTGAGCATGCTCCTCGTCACTTGTCAGCCAATTAGATAAGAGAAGCCGCTCAGTGTAGGCAATGTTATTCGTTTCTAAAGCAAACAAAAGTGACCTCCTATAAACGAGGAGGGCGTTGATTGGTCTGTTCAGACAACCCTGCGGGTGACCCCCCGATCCTTGCGTCGCCGGTTACGCAAGTTTGACGTCAGGAGATTGGAATAAAAACATATTTTAATAGTTTTACTTTATAGGGACCCAGGATGATATTTCCTCTAAAAAGATAACAGCACATTTTCCTTACACTGTCGGGGAAGTGTCGTAGAAGCATGATAGCTTTACACAGCCGTATCTTGTTAAAATATTATTAGGTTAGTTTTAGATGTTTGAGTGTAATTAACGTTTGGCGGTGGCTTATAATATATTATCAGTACAAAACAGACAATCAACAGCAACTGCGTTTCTGCTGCCATTTCTTTACAAAAAAGGCTTTTTGAAATTTCGCACGAAATGGTAAAAATATTTTGGGCACTGACGAAAGAAACCCTTCAAATTTCGAGGGGAAAATAGATTTTTTATCCTGTTTGCTGTCTTTATTTTCTCAATTTCTCAGATTTCTCTTCAACGTTATCTTCATTCATAAAGCCTCTGCTACCTGTCTGTTCTGATCAGTTCATTCTGTTCTCATAATGTCTGTGCTTCAAATTCTCTCGTGAAATTGTACTATATCGCACTTATACAAATGTAAATTAGCATAAACCTGAAGTTACATGTAGAGTAGTGAAAGCACGTCCGGAAACGACGGCGCAAGGTTCGCTACCAGTGTGCGCTCTCAGCGAAAATTATCACAATATATAGAATGGACATCCTGCACCAAGGAGAAATCATGCCAGCAGCTTTCGTAGTCGGCAATGTGAATTTGTTAAAATCAACAAAAAAAGCGACATTGCGCATTGTGAAGCTAGTTAATAATTCCCAGTAGTATGAGGCAGATATGATCACATCGAGCCCTACCACGCGCAACGCTGTGATGTTGCCTTCAACTACAGAGCGGCACACCTACCCGAAAAATATATGCAGATCCCATGCCCTGTGCGAGTCCATGTAAGCAAAGCTTTGTCTGTCGTTTGCGTTCACTGAGGTTATTTGGCAGTGACATATTGACGGCATAGGACAGTCTCGACGGGACTTCTCCGCTCTTCTTTACTGTTCTTGCTCCGCTAGATGCTTTATGCGAGCCTTGGTCTTGTCACGAAGTGCACGCTTCGGCGCCATTCTGGGTTGTAGCGCTGTAGCTCAGAAAACTGCCTTCTCTCTCTCTATTCCCTCGCTAACATTCTCCTCACCTCGTCCCTCTACTGTCGTTGCTGTTGCGGACGAGCATGGAGACAAGTGCGGCAGCTCCGGCATAGCATTTGTGAGGGGCCACGCCTAGTCAGCCATCTAGAGGGCATTGTGCTGATGCGACGCGGCGTATATCTTGACACAAGCTTCTCTGGTCGTATTTCCTTTGTTCGAGAATAATGTCGTGTACTATCGCGATAGCGTTAAGGGCCACGTGTAGCAGAACATCCGGTGTCGACGCCGCAGGCTTCGCTCGGCGAATAATCATTCTTAACCCCAACTGCGCAGGTCCCCCCACCTGTCGCACACCTTGTCTTACATTCCTTACAAGCTATTTCTCGGAATTTTTAGAATGACCGCTTATAAACAAATTTCGTGAAACAAAGCACCCACAGCGCATGACTTTTATGTTTGTTGTGACATGGCCACGCCACGAACACGTCCCAACACGGCCGCCTTCAGTGGCGTGCGTGTAAACTAGGTCCTCACGTGGCCAACGTTAGTGACGTGCCGGGCAGCAGCAGCACCAGCAGTGAGAAAGTGGAAGGAAGAAGCAAAGAATTCTTCGCTTTAAAAAGATGTGTTGGTCCACGTTCCTATGATCACCGGAAACCGCTGCGTCAGCACGAAGCTATCAGTTTAACTTTCATAAGCAGTGTCTGCAAACCCCTGTGTCCAATGTGCCGCGAAATACTACTGCGTGATTGTGTTGCAAGCTTCAGGAATAACGGGGAATGGAACACTGTCTTTGCAGTTTGGTAGCTTTTTCTTAAAGTTTGCTCTTTTTACTGTGTTACACAACTGGGACAGATGCAAAGCGCTATATTAGGCGTGCACTTAGCGAAGTACTTTAATTTTTCGCACCAAGTAGTGTGGAGCTCTCACCAATGACATGCTCTTTGATAGCCCTTGCAGCTTATTTTAAAGGTTGTTGTTTATCAAAAATACAAAAAAATTATGGGGTTTAACGTGCCAAAACAACGTGCCAAGGCACGCCGTAGTGGAGGACTCCGGAAATTTAGACCACCCGGGGTTCTTTAACGGGCGCTTAAATCTAAGTACACGGGTGTTTTCGCATTTTGCCCCCATCGAAATGCGGCCGCCGCGGCCGGGATTCAATCCCGCGACCTCGTGCTCAGCATCCCAACACCATAGCCACTGAGCAAGCACGGCTGGTTATCAAAAATACAAAAGGCTTTAGCAATAACGGGGCCTAGACTAACACAGTTGTGAAAAGAATGAGCAGTGCAAACTAAAAAAAAAAGATTGTTTTCGTGTATATACCAAATTTGATTCCCTGAACGACGTTTTAAAGGTAAAAGATTTTAAAATAATTATATGTTTCTGAAAATTCCGGTAGCCGTTTTTGATCATCGTGTTCAATTTGTACGCATTCAAACAAGAACAAAGCTTACCCCCATTATCTCCAACTTGTGATGATGCCCCTTCTGAAAAGAAAACGTGTTTATTGCAAATTGAAAACAAGATAAAATATGAGTAGAAAGCGAATAGCTGTTGGGCTACTTGGTGGGGCACTATGAGTTAGGATCGCTGAATTGCCGATTAGCTGTACACAGTGGGAAATAACACAGTTGCAGGCAGGAAAGACGCTTCCTCGCAACTGATGCTATTTAAGCTTAAAAAGACCCACAAACGTCTATTGCGCATGCACTTGGAGCAGTTCGCTTCTTGCTGAAACGTCCAAAACAAAGTTTTATAGAAGGATGACTGACCGGGGGATAAATACTATTTCCACATGTACACATACCCCATGTCTTACTCAGACGCCGCACATGCGTTGCTTAAAAAGAATTCTTTAAGCGTAATTTAAAAAATGACGCGTCCACTACACTAAATATTCGTGGGTCCGCAAATTCATATGTGGGCGGATTACCATCGAAGCTGTTTAGGCTGCACTTTAAGTAAAAGAGACTAAAAGAGGTAGGGAGGTTAATCCTTTTGGGGGCTAACTGATTTGTCACAACCATTAGTTCTTTTGCGGACTAACTGACATGGGATGAACTGTTAGTCCCCATGAGCTTGCTCCTTCGAGGACTAACAGTTGCCCGTTTCCGATGCTCCTCAAGGGAGTAAAATTGATTTTTTCCTATGTTCCGCAAAGGTGGAATGAATGAAATTAAGCACTTATATCCTGATAAAACTTACTGGGCGGAAAAAAACGTGCTCCAAAGTAGGATACGAACTCAAGTCCTCTAGCTCACAAGTCAGGTACTCTAGCCACTTCGCCATGGTTTTTCTTTTGTTTATTGCCGGCTGTTACATACACAAACAATACACCGCCCCCAAATGAAATGAGATTTAATGAGCCGCTCTGGTACCGGTGGTACGACTACATAATTCTATATGGATAATTAAAGGACTATTTCAGTGATTTTTGCTTAAAATAAGACATTGGGCGCACATGCGATGTTAGTATAATTGTAATTTACCCTACACAACATTCCTTGCTGGGTCTACACTGTATGTTTATTTTTGTTAGCTCATATTTTATGCAATCCCGCAATTTATGTTACCGAAAGCTGCTTTGTGAACATAGACAGGAAATCGAGTAATAACGACAAAATAAGGAACGCTGTCTGCTGCACGTTGAAATAAGCGTTTTAGTAGCATAATTTACCCAAGCGTGAATAAAATAAAGACGTTCCTCCTGGTATAAAACTAGCAGATTTATTGTTGCTTGCTCAATATAGAATTGACCACTGTAAAAAAACAAATTATGCACTCATCATTACCATCGTTGATTCCAGACTCCTCTCCAGCTGGTTAAATATATTTATAAGAACGAAAGGTCAGGAACCTCAATTTATATGAAAAGTTATTTTACATGCAATAATGAAATACGTGAAATTACCAGACGCAATCACGTATTAAAAAGAAAAAGAAATAGTTATTACGTTGTCAAGTTTTTTTTTAGGCACACCAAGTCTTTTCTTTGCCAAGTAATGCCTACAAAATGCCCAGGAAGATGCTGTTCTGCGAATGTGACAATATTTTATGAGATCTTTATTCGATATATAGCACAAACCAGCTGTCTCAAAATTATAGCTCATTTTATGCAACCTGACACCAGTCATACATTCTAAGCCAATGTTTTTTATTTAAACACTGGTTGACCGTAAATAATCTACAAATATGTCCAACACATATGCTAAAAAGTTGGAGTTCGTTTTTAAATTTAACGATTCGCACTGAATGACGCAGTTGTTTTGACATAGGCAATTCCTTTACCTGGTTATGAAAGAACATGAAATATACATTAACTTACCATCCACTTGAGGTGGTTGTGCCTCCGGACCTTCAAAAAATGAAATTGATATCCCCGAGACTTATCAGTGATTATTTTTAAAAAATTCAGAAAAAAACATTTGAAAGGTCTTGCTCTTTTTGCAATATATGAATATGTGGAAAAAATATGGGACACACAAGCCCTGGTGGAAGCTGGGTAAGCGATGCTTTTGGTATTGTCTGTGGGTGGTAATTGGCTCTGGTCTTGATGGCTACTGTTTAAGGTATTGAGTGCTTGGGGATATACTAGAGTACATGGGGATAGGGGGGAGGATGTGATGATACCCGTGCGTGCACCTGTTCGATTTATGCACGCTGTACCCAGAACACACAGCGCGAAGTGTTTCCTTCAGGCGCTGTTGGCGGAAATTCTCTATAACTGGATACTGCTGTTTAACTAGTACGATCGCTACTGTACGCCATTTTTTATAGTATATTCTTGTTATCAGTGACTTGAATTTGCATGAGAAAGCCAGTAAATAAATAGGCTTCCGATAACGTTCCGTTCATTTTTTAGGAAGCTTTTCTATTTCAAGCAAACCCGGGGGCAATGAGCGATACTGCCAATGGATTGTATTCTCATATTTGCTTCTTGGGACTCTTAACCGACTCGAGAGCATACTACTTTAATCGAATCGTTGTCAGTATTGTAGCGACATTTGTCTTTTGGAATCATTAAAATGCTCTTGCACAACATTTCTCGCATCTTCTCGGTGTTAGCCCTTGACTACTGAGATAATATTTAGTTGGTAATATTACTTAACCAATAAACACAATTAATAAATTTATTAAAAGTACCGGACTATCTCTTTTGCATCGCACTGTACACACGTGAGCTGGAATAGTGCAGAAGGTGAAGTTACCACTTACTTTCTATTTCCCCTCCTTTCATTCTTAGAATAAAATACAGGGTTGTGTTTTTCCTAAATGTCTAAAAAAAGTTATACAAGACACTTATAGGAGCAAATGCCACTGAGATTATTCCTGAATACATATAGCAACAAGCTCAGGAAGTTACCTGCATGTGCATGTGCAACGAGAGGAGATTACAGCGCACTATCTGTAAGAATTAGTATTTAATATAACTGGTTGTCGAAAACGTGAAAAGCAATTTACTCTACGGGTTGTTATAAACCGTTGCAAAGTAGCATTCGTAGAATACGTAGTATGCTACGTGTGCATACGTAGCATACTAGTAGTATACGTGGCAGGTGGTATCTTTCGTGTTTGCAAACACAAAGATACCACATGTGCAAAGATACCACCTACAGCTACCTTGTTTTTGTATTGTTGCCTTGCTTGTGCATATTGTAAATACATATTTATATGTAAATTGCTCAACATAAAACGTTGGTGAGAGGTGCGCGGTACTAACGAAAGAAAACAACGGAGCTCTGCAGTGGTCCGCACATTGGACGTTGTACAACACTTTGGACTATGATGATTCTGTTGTGACGACAGGCTAAGAATAATGCGACCATGATCATCAGAAGACCTGACGCAGATAGTGCGGCGAAGGCTTTAAGCCATGTCTCCTGCGGCCTTTTTGCCGCTCTGATGAGCCGAACAATTTGCCTACAGCACCAATTTAGCAGGTAGTATTCCGCGAAGAGCTCGCTCGTCTTGCAGTTTATTCTGTATGCGCCATCGCCGCTTTTTAGCTGTCTAATATTCCTTGTCCATTTACTGGTCAGCTGCATCATACTTGCTACGGAAATGTAGCCGAGTGGCAAACCGCAGACAATCAAACAATGTTTGGCTGTCGGCATATCGGTCGCGTTGCTCGCCAATGTAATAACCGTACTGGCTCCTCCACTCAGCGATCACCATTGGCCATGTATTACCGCCCCGAACAGAGCCCACGTCTTTAACAGCACACACTGGAACCGCAACAGCCAAGCACTGACGCTTGTTCCCCTTGTAACAGTCCCTCGTCGGCATTCTAACGTCACCAGTTCCGTTCGCCACCAGCTCGTCGACCGTCCTCCCTATTGCCACAGGTTCGTTACCCACCGTCCCTGATGCAGCCCTGACGGCAGTCTCCGTAAAACAAAGTGATGTAGCTCCCGGATATGCAGCTGCATTGACGAGTCGACAGCAACACCCTCTCACCAGTTTGCAGACCAAACAGTATTTGATGAACGTTGTAGTGGATGGCATCAGTGCCACCTCGGCAACAGGCCACCTCGGTGTTTGGCGCACCTTACGGCACCGCTTCCACTGGCCAGGCCTGTACCGCTCTCTACACCGCTAGCTTGCAGCCTGCGCACAATGTCAGCGCCGCAAGAAACCTGCTGTGCTGCCCGCTGGACAGCTTCACCTCATCGATGTACTCTCAGAGCTATTCTTTCGCGTAAGTCTCGATCTTCTCGGCCGTGTTCCGACGCCGAAATCTGGCAATAAGTGGGTCGTTTTCACGACTGAGCACGTGACCCGGTACGCTATCCCGCGAGCTTTGCGCACAAACTGCGCCTCTGAGGAGACAGATTTCCTTTTAAATAACGTCATTCTTCATCATGGCGCCACCCGGCAACTCCTCACTAATCAACGCCGCAGCTTCTTGTCCCGAGTAGTTGAATACCTACTTCGCTACTGTTCGGCCGACTACCAGCTTTCCACTGCCTACCACTCAGAGACAAACGGACTGACGGAGAGGCTTAATCGGCCACAGAAATCTCACGTTAACATAAATGCTGTCTATGTACGTTTCTGGCGACCACAGTGATTGGTACAGCATGTTATCCCTCGTGACCTTCGCCTATACTTCGTCCCGTCACGAGACCGCTGGCTTTTCCCCATTTTACCTTGTGTGGCCGCCACCGTTCTTTGCCATTTGACACAGTGCCTCCTTCTTCGACGAACAAAAGTATGCTCAAGAATATGCTCAAGACGTCTTCGCGCGGGCTCACGCGGCATGCCAAATTGCCGGCTCCCGGCATACTGAGTATCAGGCCGCGCAGAAGATCCGGTACGACAACCGACATCGGAACGTTTGATTTTCTCCTGGCTCCGTTGTCCACCTATAGACACCTTGTCGCCGCGTCGGCTTGTCCGCAAAGCTCCTGCCGCGGTACACAGTGCCCTACACGATATTGCGTCAGCTCGGTGATATGAACGCTTGCGGCAAAAACGTGATATGTGGCCGCTATCGCCATAGTAATAGCATATAGGACGAGATGGTCTCCAAGGCGTGTAGTAGGGGCTGCTCGATACGCTGGAAGATATTGCGGTCAGATGGGGCGATGAAGGCTCAGTTGGTATTGAGGAGACATTGGCCGGAGGACCGATACCAACCAGCGCGTATGTGGGTAGAGACAACGTTGAACGGACGCGGGTCGGAAGCGCGGTATGAACCTGAGCGTATGTTGGCAATGGGCGGTGAGCAGGAGTGTCAACATGCGCAGAGCAAGTCATAGACGCGAGCTCCCCCTTGATGACCAGAGGGCTGAGAAGGAAGGACAAACGGAGATGAAAAGCCAAGTTATTTAAGTTTCTCGCGAATAATCGCCCGAATCATTGCACGCAGGCCAGGGGCCGCCATCGCACGGTGTTCGCAGTTCGGCTGCAAGCGTACGGACTCGAGCTCTTCGAGCTGGCATGTCAAGACGATGTCAGCTACGGTAGCCGGGTTCCTCACGGCGAGCGCGTTGAAGGCCACAGTTCTAATGCCTTTAAGAATACGGCGTACTCTGTGTGAATCAGCCATAGCATCATTGACACGGCGACAGAGTGCAAGCACATCCTTGATGTACGATGTGTTGGAGTCACCGGAGTGTTGCTTGCGAGCATCAAGAGTTTTATTCGCAAGGGCCAAACGAACCACCAGCGTTCCAAATACTTGTCGAAGCTGCCGCTTGAAGGTGGTCCAATCGGTGAGTTCAATCTCACGGTTGAGAAACCAGGTCTTCACGACACCCGTCAGATAGAACGAGACATGGCGGAGCTTGAGTAGTTCATCCCACCGATTAGCAGAGCTTACGCGCTCGTAATTGTCCAGCCAGTCCTCAACATCTTCAGCGCGAAGACAAGCGAACAGATGGGGATCACGCTGCTGGCCACTGATGACCAGAGAAGCTGCGTCTTGCGGTGTCGAGATGGTTGCGGTAGAAGCGTCAGGCTGCTTGTCCTGGGACACGCTGGTGAACAGTCGGCACAAGCGGGGACCTGAACGAAGCCTCAGGGATTATGCCAGGCGTGCAGAGGACGGGGGATTTCTCTGTAACCTGATTGATGCTACCTAGGTACGCAATGTCGTTTTGCAATCTGTGGCTGCAGATTACATTCACCAGCCCTTCTCATTCGAAAAAAAGTAAATAAACATCAGAAGTCTTGAGGGGTTTCATACAAATTTACGTATTATACAACAACTTCATATTGGCTTTCTTGCAGAATTATATGTAGCCACCACAGAAAACGATAATCTAGAAGGTTTGTAACGATGCGCATAATGAACGGTACAAAATCAAGTTTAGCTTGCAGCCTTATTCACCAATTTGTTGGACACATCGTTTGGTATCTTTTGCTATAAATTAGTTCCACTGTAACAACTTAACATTAAGATTATGGACGAAACACGTTAGTTAAAGCAGAATATTTGATGTTCACATTAGAAATGCAATAGGCAATTTTAAGCTGATTCGTAAAACATGCAATACGCAATTTCATTCTATAGCGCAGCTTGGCTCAAGAAGTTGTTATTGACATGTTAGCGATGTCATTCAAATTCGTAATCTCGCTTTGCTTGACAGAGAAGGCAGCAAGCCTTCCCTGTCACCCACCCCTATGCATCTGTTAGCATAGGGGTGGGTTGTCATAGAGACAGAAATAAAAAAGATGAAGTCTGAGAGATCAATGAGCATCTACTTTGCTTTCATATATGAGGTAAACTAAATCAATATAAAAGCAGGACAAATAGGAGAGATTCAAAATCGTGGGCACGCAGCTGGAAACATAGCAGGAATGCAATTGGTCACCGAGGCCAGTGTGCTTTAAAAATGCACTAGTGAACGAATGACTTCTTACACCATCGACGGATGTGGTTACGCTCTAATCAACTTAGAAATGGGTTTGGAGTCTACTCCCTTAATTGCTGCCCAGAAAGAAGCGTTGGACATAGTGGCAAGGAGTGATACACAACAGGTATTCAAGGGTTCTCACAGAACTGCGATATCAGTTCTAAGTTCGGAAATACGAATATGTAAAATTTTTGCTCGCTTTTTTTTAGGAAATCAATTTTTGAAAACTTCTTTTGGCCCTAAATGAACATTTCGCTTCCAACAGCAACTAGAAATTCACATTAGCTCTCAAATGCAACGAACTTTTGTAAAATTGGCCCAGTGATTATTTCATAAAAGTGTTTCTGCGTTTTACATGTCTTCGAATAGGTCCCATGGGAGTTGGGTCCTAGCTAAAGGTTCCCCTTAAGGAGCTCAGCAGTTTTAGGCATTTCCTAACACGATTGTCCTAGCACGTTGTATTAGATATGCTATTATAACCTTTTGCGATCTACAATGATCACCGAGATCATCTCACTATTACAACTGTTTCATTTTTCTAGCCTAGGCTTGCCATAACTGTAACCTTTTGCGCGTTAATTTGGTCATTTAGGGTGTGGTTTCCAAATCAGAATAGCACATCTAGTAATGTTACAATTTATTTAACCTTATAACCCATGCATGCTGCAAAATTGCTTTGGAAAGGTAAAAAGTGTAAACGCTCGTTTTATTTTGCCCTTCTGCTTCCACTTGAACTGAATTAACATTTTACAGGAAATATAAACTGAAGAAAGAAATATGTGCAGAGAATGCCATCTATGCAGCATATTTAGCAAGAATATTCAAAGTGGTTTCCTAGCTACAGAAAAACCCGGATCAATATGCGTAAAATGAACGTGAACACATGAAGTCAATCTTGCGTAAAACTGCTAATATTCATCAAATTATGGGAACTGCAGAGTATGTACGGAAGATAAAAATTTCGTGTCGTACTTGTAATTTGTTCCCCCATAATGATTTTTCTTATCTGTATTGCTCCGCCCTGTTTTCACTGTATACACGAAACTTCTCGCCGGAAATCTTCTTGCACTTCAGCAAATTGACACCTATCAGGCATTTAAAATACTCATTGTTTAGACTATACTTCTTGCTTCATTACCCATAACCTTAAGCAACACTCAAAGCGACTCACATTTCTCAACAATTGCGCATTGCTAATCTTTGCTGATAAACAAGCTTAGGATGAAAATAGTCTTAGGATGCCGACTGGTAATAAATTCTTTCTGATCAATCTGTGAGAATGAAAGTTGGTTCTTTGCTATTCTACCACTTCTGCTTCAGAAAAAAAGCTAGCATTTCAGGCATATGACAGTGTCATGTGGTTTTAATGAAACAGAAGGTGACAATCATTACATAACTTATAAATGAAAGGTAATTTCATGCAGCATGTTGCTTATGGCAGAAAATGTTGTTTTCAACTGTTCAAGAAAGTTTGGCTTTACTTCTCACGAACAATTTTGTTGAATATGCCATTATTTCTATTTACTGGTGTGAATATGCTCGGCACTACAGGAGTAAGCATCATATATCAAGTAACCTGTCAATGTAAGATGTACGGATGAAAGAATTGCCGTAATATAAGACAAATGAAGATAGAATTTAACAGCCAGATGGGTGCACAGAAGTTCATTCTGGTTGCTAGCCTTTTTTATATTGCAAATTCTGCAAGACTACAATTGCATGGCACATCATTTTTCACATTAATTTAAAGAACTCTTTTCGTCATTAAGCCTCTCAAACTACTTTGCTAGTGTTTGCAGGTAACAAATAATATTATACAAGTTAGGTAAGAGTGAGGTTAAACTATCTGGTGTTGAAGAAATAGAATGTAATCGTTAGGCTCCACTTCTAATTGCTGTGTTTCTCGTACAAAAGAAAGGACCTCATTTGATCAGAGTTCTTTTATTTGGTGTGGACGTACAACATAGCTACGAATGAGAATATTATTTGTCTTTTATCGCTTTTGAACCTCGCAGAATCTGTTTTACAAATAGAAAGTTTATTCATACCTGCCGGTGAAGGTTCTTCTGGTGCTGTTGGTAAAAAAACATTATAATGATCTCCAGTATCATTAGCTTTTCACAATCGATGTGCGTTTACAATGTGCTAATTTTAGTTCATTGCGCGCGTTTTTAAATGAAAAAAGAAAAAAAGGAAAGCTGCATAGTGAAAGAGTGTCTGGTGTTCTTTGCTGACACGAAGGTTCATAAGCAGTTCCAAATATTCTAAGCGTATGCTTCATTCTGGGAAACAAACGCAGTTTTATTTGCTTGATCCTGCTTAGTCAAAAGACGATGGTTACATCGTTCTTCGTTCCGTGTCTGAAGCTCTTTGCCTGTTTGCTGCTTCACTTGCTACAAAATGAAAGCGTGAGAATTGTCATCGTTCCTTTTTCTTACGACGTAAAAAAACAGCAATCTTGGTTGGTAATGTTTCAGTAATGCTTGGGTAAGGAACCCTGACCTCACCAACTTTCCCTGGCTTTCGCGCTGGTGATGTTTTCGAAAAGCAAGCGTAAAGTTGGTGAAGTGCAAAGAAGAAGATTCAGTTCCTCAAAGGTGTACTTTAGTTAACAGATGCTTCGTATCCAAAAGGTGTCCACTCGGCGCACATCATCATACTCCCTTAGTTCAAACTTCTGCACAGGTACAGACGACTGCACACCACCTTCATTTACATCTCCTGTGCCTGCTCCGCCTGAAAGTACATATGCTTGCTATCACCTAGTGAACTGCGAAATATGTTATCGAGCCATTTTTTTTGGACTCCTGACAGCGTTGTGGTGGATATACGGCTATTACCGATTTTCCTGTCGCAACTACAAGGGCACGAAGGGGAAACACTAAACTTTTAAAAATTTTTGGCGAAAGACTTTCTCTTTCGAAGAGATTAATATTTGCACTTTCGTTTGGAGAGCGAGCAACGAAGCATTCACTACAACAGCAATGTTTAGCGTCACTCCTGAACTCATGGGAATTGGTTCTAATTATACGTGGGTGCAACTATACACCGATGAGTCATTTCCGACTACGGCAAATTTTTTTCCACTAGACTCGTAGGTTTTACAGGCGAGAACCGGGATTTGATGGTGAGGCACGCCGTGGTGGAAGATTCCGGGTTATTTTGACCAGATGGGGATTGCTACCGTGCACCCAACGAACGGCTCACGGATGCTTTTGCATTTGGCTCCTAGACCGAATGCGGCCACTATGGCCAGGCTTTCATCCCGTGACCACGTGCTTAGCACTGCAATGTCATAACCACAAAGCCACGAAATGCGTGTGCCAAATTTTTTGGCGCCCTAAAAGATTTACGAAAGTGTGTAGGGCTTCTAATGACATTGCACAAGCGCCATTGCACTGCCCATAAGAAACTGAGTTAGCAAAATTACATCACATTCATTTGCAAGCGCTAGTACTGTTCTAATATTTTTAGAGTCTATGGTGACTTAGAATAAACTACATGTCTATGAAATAAATGTTTCATTAGATTTTTTTGCCATGGCCAAAAAAAAAAAAAAATTCAGCAATATTTCAGTCCAGAATAAAAGGCCTCATATAAGCAACTTTGGCACCATACAAATAACTCCAGAGGTAATTTGCATTATGTAATGACGCAGCGTACCATACAGATTATAGCATACATTACTTATAACAAATCTAGGTGAAATTTACAAATGTATAAATATCACTGGGATCTCATGGGACGCAAATGTTTTCGCAGCAAACTCTGAGCTTGCTAGCTCCTCCGCGCGCAATACAGAATCACAATTCCCTGTGAATCATAATGACAACCATCACTGTACGTTGCGTACATCTGCAAAAAAAAAAAAAACAACTGTGTGCTAGGAAACTAGCGCGACCTAATGGACCACAATAAAGTTTGTCCATCCATCCATGTGCAATAATATTATACAAGAGAGAAGTATATTCTTTGCTCAGCGGCGGGCTAAGAAATAAGCTTCACTAATGAATACCGCATAAACAAGTCGAACGTATAAATTAGTGCACTACATATATAAACTAATAAATGCGCCATTCGGCATGGCAGAAAATTCGATTGACAGCGTGTCAACTCTACTGGGTGACGATTGGGAGTAGCTTTAAGAATTTCAACGTTTTTTTTTTTAATTCGCTAATGCCATTGTCATTTAGTAATTGTCTGCTGGACGTTCTATTGAATATACTATACCTTTCGCGATTCACAGTGGTCTTTCAGAGCATCATTTACATTTCAGACCAAATGATCATACCACTGTTACCATATTGTTTAAAAAACAGCACTAAAAACGTACACCGGACAACAGAACAGAGGATGGGATACACACACGGTGATGACACACGGCCCATCCTCTATTCTGTTATCCTCT
The DNA here is from genome assembly GCF_023375885.2 of Dermacentor andersoni. Lineage (NCBI taxonomy): Eukaryota > Metazoa > Arthropoda > Arachnida > Ixodida > Ixodidae > Dermacentor > Dermacentor andersoni. The sequence continues at coordinate 95,871,166 of NC_092821.1, forward strand.
GTACGTTCTTAGCGCTGTTTTAAACATTATGGAATAACAACAGCTCGCCCAATCTGCCGTTCCAACATTACCACTGTTTTGTTCTCTTAGCCTACGCACGTGACTTTACCGCTTGCGCTTTACAATAATCACTGAGGGTGGAGATTGTACTCCAGACTAGAAGATCAAATAATGTTATCGTTATTTTGATATTATAGCCCACGCGTGCCGCGAACGTGCTTTTGAAAGGTAAAAAGTCGAAACACAATTCAATAAAAATTACAAGAGATATGTAATCCGAGCAACCAAATATGTGCACAGTATGTCACGTATGTAGCAGAGACAAGAACATTCAACATGCTCCCCAAGCTACAGGAAAACCCCGATCAGAATGTGAAAAAATACGCAAACACACAAAATCGATCCTGCTTAAAATTACTAACATTCATCAAACATTGTAAACTGCACAATTTTACAGAAAATAGTATCTTGTACCGGCCGCGTAACCTGGCTCGCTCTGAGCATTTTTTTTCGGTATGGCTTCATCCTTCTATCGCTTTATACTGCAAAGCTTTCTCTAGAATCCTTGATATATTTCAGCAGTTCGATACCTATCAAGCGTTTAAAATACCTATACTTTTCGCTGTATCTCTGGCTGAATTACCCATACCCTTACGCGACACTCAGAGCGACTCTCAATCTTCTACAATGGCGTGCTACTAGTCTTTATTGATAAACAATATAGTCGGGATGAAAATGGCATTAGGCTTTTTTACTGGTAATAAATTGTTGCCCATTAATTTATGAGAATGAAAATTTTTGTGCTTACCGTTGGCAGGCTCTCCCGTCGGCTCTGTTTTAAGAAAAAAAAAAGTTTTAGGCATATAACAGTGCCATATTGCGTTATTTAAACAGGATGTGTAAATCCTATCATAACTTGAAAATGAAATGTAATAGCAGGAATCGTATGCCTTCTGTCAGAACAGTTATTTTAATCTGTTCAAGAAAGTTTCGCTTACTTGCCTCGGTCAATTTTGTTGAATCTGCCATTATTTATGTGTACTGGTATGAACTGGTTCGGCACTACAAGAGTGAATGTCACAGCTTAAGTACGTGCCGGTTTACGAGGTACTAATAAAAGCATTGCCGTATTAAAAGGCACATCTAAATCAAACTATATGTTAACGGTGTGATGGCTGCACGAAAGTGCATGGTGGTTGCTGGTCTTTTTTTCAGTATTGGAAATTCCGGAAGGCGTTGCATGCCCCATGGTATAGTGGAATCATTTGCTTTTCGCCATAAGAACTTTGCATGTGCTCGCACTTCAAAAATAGACTCGCTAAGACAGCCTTTATCTTTGAAAACTTCCAGCAGAACTTGCCTCACAATTAGTGTTGACGCGAATGTGATTGGTCTTCAACCAATGAAGCGAGGCATACTTTATGGCTCAGGACCTTTTTCCGTCGAGCACCTTTCTCAAAGACGCTGTGCTCCGGTAGCGTATGACGACTGGAGTCACTGAGTTGGACGACGGCTGCGCGGTGTGCTGCAGTGCGTGCTACTATTACCAGTCGACTCTGCTATATTAGGTTGCGTCGGGCGCAGCCTTGCTTGGTGTATTATCGACCATGTTCTACTTCGGCGCTTTGTTGCGTGATGACAGGATCATTTCCGACTCTTCTGCGTGTAGCGTCTCGCGTCTGTTGTAAGCGCCGCTGCATATATTGTTCTTGTTGAAGAACATAGCCACGCCGAATTTCTTCAGCGGGGGCGTCGATTTATTATCTACCTCGGAAGCTGATTATGTTATTTTAAGAGCCTCATCCCAACCTCATGAGAAGCTCCGTAGCCATTATACATAGTGTCGTGGTTGACGTCAAAAACAGCAAGGTGTAGCTGCTGTGTTTTTATTGTATGACTTTTCCACATGCCATATTTTTTTTCGCGAGCGAAAGCGCATGTTGGGGCTATATAGTAGGTATGAAGAGCAGGCTAAGTGGAGAAAGTAGCTTAACAATGCTAATCGCATTTAAAAAAAATTTGCTGAATGTGAGCTGTATCAAAGTTGGACGATTCGTTACAAGGACGCTGTGTACCAAGCATATAATCCAAATAAATAGCATATATGAAGGTAGTGCTTTTATGCACAAGATAATGTTTATATTTCCGATGTATCATCCACATCGAAGGACATAAGACAATTCCATACTTCAACAGAAGCCAACAAACACTGACAACCAGGACAACATAGGGGAAATTACTTGTCCTTAATAAATGAAATAAAGAAACGATAAATTATAGGAAAAGAAAGTGGAAGAAATACTAACTTGCCACAGGTGGGGAACGAACCCACAACCTTCGTATGCGACCATTACAATGAAATTCATAATTTTGCTTCTAACGGCACAGAAGGCAGCAACTTTGAGCGTCCATCAACATCTGGGTTGGTTGAGAGAGGGAGAGAGAAATCAAAGAAAGGGAAGATTGGGAGATCAATGGGCGGCCGCTTTGCGTTCCCACACGACGTAAAATAAAGGGGGTAGGAAAAAAAACAAAAGTGGGAGAGAGTCAAGATTTCGAACAGACGACAGGAAACATAGCAGTAATAAAGTAGGTGACTGATGCCTGTGCACTTCAGAAAAATGCACTAGCGCATGAATGGGTTCTCGCTCCAGCGACGGATGTGGCTACTGTCCGTAACTTGGCTCAGAAATGAATATCACATCCTCTCACTTTAATGTCGTCCGGACAGAAGCGGTAAACGAAGTAGCTCGGAGTGATACACAACAGGTGCTCAAGGGTTTTCGCACACGTACTCGAGTCTCAATTCGGGCTGTTGCTCATTCTATTGTGGCAGGCGTAAGCGTCCGTAAACTCCAGTCCCTGTTACAAATGGTGAAGCAAGGTTGTTTTCTTTATTGCGATGAAGACTTGCCCTTAAGGCATAATTCTTGGTGCGTATATGTGTATTATATGTGTGCTGTGAGGCCTGTGTTGTGTATGAATTGAAGCAGTGTTTTGTGGAATTTGTTGTCATGTATGCAGCGGTCATAGCTGGTTGTCACACTGTAGCCGAGGCCGGCTTGCCGTAGGAGACGCGAGTGTTCCCAATTTAAACCAGTACATGTCCATATTAGGTGGTATGTATCTGCTTCCATCACAGGAACGGAGCAGTATGGACACGCAGCACCCAGTGGTAAATGCGACCAGTTCCACCTTGAAATAACAGCCGGTGTAAGGGCCACCCCGGCCGGAAGCCTCCTAAGCACAGCTTCCTCCGGCCTAGTAAGGTGAGGGGGGAGGGAGCAGACACACGGTGGGATAAGAGCGAGTTAAGGGGTTCAGGTGGGAGGGGAATAAGCGAAAGATCAGGATTAGGAGGGCAGTGTACCTGCTGGTCAGCAGCGATGTTGTGAGGGTTCGCTCAATGGCCTTGAATCCAGTGTACCTTGATTCAAGTAGCTGTTTTACGATTCATAGTGTGTATTCTCTCGCAGATTTCCATCGCTTTATCAACCTTCTTGAGTTCCTGAATAGCCGCTAAAGAATCAGTGAAGATATCTAGTTGCTTGATGGTAGGCAGCTTAGATGTCACATCTTGCACAGCGTCGTGGATGGCTTGAAGTTCCATTACTAGAGCGCTAGCTTCAGTAGATAAATAACGCTGGTGGCCGCTGATGAAATTATGCGTAGTACTCAGGAATGATGTCCTTCCGCCGTCTGGGAGAACGGTAGCATCCGTATAGACTTTTCAGGTGTTAGCGCATGATGCATCGACGATATTGTGTTCGTCAATATTACCTGTTGTATCGCTGCGCCGTAACTTCGTTGGCTTATTAGTTGTGATGCTGGTGAATTCCCAGGGAGGAATTGGATAGGGCTGATTGTCAATCCGAGAGCCGCGTTGAAAATGAGCATGCAACACTGCGACAGCCGGAATAAGTTGATTTTTTATTTCACGTGCTTTTTCACGTGGCAAATTAGCTGTGCAATCGTGTTGAGCTGGGCATGTTCCTGTAAGGTTGGTATCGGAGTGATGCGGGGCAGTGCCGTGATTGTGCGCATAGCATCGCGATTAACCGTCTCCAACTGTGCCAGCTGTGCCAAAGTCAGCCGTTGAATAAAATTCGTGGCTGCAAGACTGCACGCAACAACCGTCGAGCTACGTCAGTACGAGCTCCAGCTGCTTTTGCTCGAATGCGACGAATAAGGTGAAGTGTTTTTGTCGAACTCTGGTTTTACGGAGCCAGTGTGCACCACTGCCGGAGTGATGAATATCGAGACCCAGTATGCTGACCTCGGAAGCCTCAGGGATTGTCACTGCGCCGAGTCTAAATGCTAAGGGCTGCTGCGTGATTCTTGCGCGTCCTTTCTTGTTGGCCACCACAACATAGCTTGATTTTTGGGCGGAAATGTTCAACCCTGCTTTCCGAGCGTAGTTGTTCAGAACATCAAGGACTTCTTGAAGCTGTTGAGTTTGTCTAGATATATCTTCATGCACGGACCACAAAGTGACGTCATCCGCACAGATTAAGAACCTCACGTCTGGAATCCGATGTAGTTGCCAGGCTAGAGGTATTAGAACAATGTTGAAGAGAAGAGGAGCCAAAAGCGAACCTTGTGGGACTCCTCTGTTCGATGTGAAGTGTCTTTCTTGCCTTCCATCTACTCTAATCGCAAATGTGCGATTCTGAAGGAATGAGTAGATGAATCTTATCACCCACGGTGGAAGTCCCAGGTCGATGAAGTTGGCTATAATGATTGCATGGTCTATATTGTCATAAGCTTTCGTTATGTCTGTTGCTACTACCAGGCGCACAGCATAACTGTGTGGTGAAACCTGTAAAACATCGTCTGATAAGATAGAAGGTCCTTTTTCAGTTCCCAAGTAAGAGCGTAATCCGATTTGAGCAGGATTATATTTATCGTGGCGTTCAAGCCACCAGGAAACACGTGTGGCCAGCATCTTTTCAGCAAGCTTGCAGACAGTTGAGGTTAGTGAAATTGGGAGTAAAGACTGCAGGCTATTTGGAGACTTTCCTGGTTTCGGAATCGCGACAACAATTGAATGCTTCCAATCAGGTGGAACGTTTCCAGTCTCCCATACTTTATTAATAGCCTGAAGAAGTGCGTCGAGAGCTACTCCTTCCATGTTCTTGAAAACCTCATAAGGAATACCATCGGGACCAGGTGTTGTTCGTTGCTTCGAAGTTTCAATCACCGCTATTATTTCGGCCATGCTGAAAGGGCTGGATATTTCGGATTTGGAAGTTGTGTCAGACTCATCAATTTCGGGGCAGTTTATAGGTGACGCGTGATCGTATTTCGGGAAGAACGCTCTAGCAGCGGCGTGTTCTGCAAATTCATGTGGTGAACTCTGCATCGCTAACCTAACGCTCGCTGCGGGGTCAGGTTGCTTATGACCGCGTTCCATTGACCGGAACGTACGCCAAAGTGCTCTGTTTGCAATGCCCGATCCAAGATTCTCGCACCACTCATACCATCGTCGTCGAGACAGTTGCTTCTCGTGCCGACGCGCCTTCACCGCTATATGGTTAGCACGTGCACGGCTACCTAGTGCATCGGGATTCCTCGACGCATACACTTCTGCCTGACGTCGCTTTGCGCAAAGTTGCAAAAGGGCGAGGTCCGGTTGAGGTTTTACTCGTCAACTGTGGTTACAGTGGTGTTCCTCCATAGCAGTTCTTGCAAAGCGGGGATAATTTCTGAGGGCTCTGAGGGTACTTTATCAATCGATGATTACCGAAACTTATCCGAATGCGTGACTGTTACTCGTCGTCGAATTTTCTTTATGCACGTTCAGTGCAAACCAATCATATTGGCATAGGATCACTGCCCCATGTATCTGGTTGCACCCGCCACTGCGGCATTCCAGGACCCAACCACCACGAGAGGTCTGGAGCGTTTGTTCTAGATACTGCGGGTACAGCACAGGTAGCAACAGCGTGATGGTTCAACAGTGTAAAAGTGGCATCGCCCATGATGTTTTTAACATGGTATCCTCTTCGGGAGTTGTACTTGTACCCCCATTCTGTATGTGGGGCATTGAAGTCTCCACCCACGAGAATAGGAATTCCCGGTTACGTAGACCGGAGATGGGCTATCCACCCCAAGTTCCAACGTGTGTGCTGTGGTCTGGCGTAGAATGACACTAGAATGACAGGAGTCTTCACTGGTCCTGTCAGGACCAGGGAAGTCCTGACAGCAAGGTCAGTCACCAAGGTTGTTTTACAGCAGGAAAGGCTGGATGACTCTGGTAGCCGTAGCGAGGCATTAGGCAATCTAAGGTTCACGTATAAATTACAAAAAAATTGACTTTTTGCGGGCACGCAGACGAAATTTCCACGCAGACCGGACAATCTAATCAGCAAAATCTTTGCCGCCGATGCCGCGATTAGCTGAATGCCACTTAAATGTGATGTCCGGACCCGTTTCTAAAGTCCAGCTCTCCATAAAGGAAAATTTGAAAAAAGAGCTGGAGCACCTCTCTGGTAATTATCCGATGTCCGCATAGGAACCAAATGGCACGCGTGGTTAATGTATAAGTGGTTATTGTAGGCATTGGTTAATCTATTATGACAAGGCAGGTTTGGTTCTTCGTAGCGCATTAGTCATTAGGACGGTGTGGTGATTTCAACAATGAACAATATTCCCTATAATTCACTTCCCTGTAATTTACATCTTAAGGTTATATTCACAAAGAAAGCCTAATGCACCAAGGAGAGTGCTCATTAAAATTTCCTCGGGTAATTGTTTTAACTTTACTGTACACTTTCTTCCTTCGTTTGTTGAATGTAGCTGCATTACAATTTTTAGTAGCAAAAGCGCCATGAAGACAAAATTTAAGAAGATGTTCCACTCACGATGCAAGTGCGGAAGCGTAAACTTAGACAATCCGCGTAAAAATGTTTAGGGCGCAAATGTACACGTAGATCTGCGGTAATGGCGGTGGAAAAAATAAAAAGAATCAGAGTTGTTCATTTATGGCTGGTGAAATGTCTGAATATAAAGAAATACCACTTCATTTTTTCTATTACAACAACAGAGACCAGATATAATGCATTATCTAGCTGTAAGGCAATTTTTATGTGCGTATGTGCTGTAGGTAATATTACCAGAATCGTAATTATTTTTCACCCAGCGAGCGAAGTCGGCTACAGCTACAAATTAAATCTGTAGGTACAAATTGCACACATCATTTCACCACCCAAAAGACAATAATTTTTTTTACTATTTCTGCTACTGTTTGAAATAAACGTACTAAATATTTCACTTACCACCTTCTGCTGATGGTGCTGGCCCTAAGTGAAATATTGTCATTTAACGTGAGGCAAAGCACAAGTAAAGCACTTCCATTAAAAGATACATTTCAGTTAGAAGTGGGATTGCTACAGCATGTTTAAGTGCATAAAGCATGCGTCGAGAAGATATGAAGTGTCGTTGCTTCTCAGAGAACGTCAAAACACAACTGTGCCCATTTTTGCGCTGTCGCAACGATTCTTCTTTTGAAGTTATATTAGATCATGTGTTAACATACCTCTGTTTGAAGTATTCGATGCGCTGGTGTTTTATTGCTTCCTTCAATTAGCTGAAGCTTCGAGATTTAGTGGAGTCATCGCGATAGCGTTTTCTGGTTACTCCTTCAATTCTGGGGTGCTCGACCCGAAATCCAGTGTAAATGACGATTCATGTCTATACGTGCAGGACACATTCATAAACGTTTTGCGAGTGTTACATATTGCTTTTTACCAACCATGGTTTCCAGTGTTTCGCCTCAGCCGCAGAGAAAGTTTATCTTAGACAGTATCAATTCATATCAACAGCATTGTCGCGAGGGCTTCGTCGCGCAAGCGGATAGCGTCGATGCATAATTAGAACAATAGGTAAAGTACCTTCCGAGGAATTCAAGGGCAAATCTAAACCTTGCTATCGCTGGCAGTGCTCATCCGGACAGTAGCATTGCTGCCAATTCTTTTTGCTCTTACGTTCTCAATCGAGAATATACACATTAAGCCGTGAAATGTCAAGAAGGAATCGCACAAAACGATGCAATCGCAGCTGCCCAAACGTTGATTTTTCGCGTGAAAACTTTGATGGCAGGAGTGAACAGCAAACATCGTGGAAATGGAAATGGCATATATGACCACCTCACTAATGTAATACATCGCGGCTTTTAAAATTTGTTTCGAAATAAAGTGATCATTGCATTTCGACATGAAAAAAGCTTATATGAAATAGGCCACGATGAATCGGTGGGTTAGTTGGTGGGACATTCAGCACTTGTATGTGTGTCTTAATGTTTAGTTATGTCTCATGACCTGTATTGCCGTTATATGAAGAATTAACACAATTTATCTACTTAAAAATGTTTTACATCTAAATGAGAATATAGATTCTAAAACAGAAATGTAATAAATTTCCATGAAGCTTTCAATTATTACGTTTTGCTACGTGCCTTCAATTGATAAGCGTGAATAAGAGTTAGTAAGCACCTACCATTAGTGTCGTCGGTTTTTGGGGCTTCTGCTGGTAAAGGAAAGTGGCACAGTTTCAGTGAATAAAAAAATAGCAATAAACGACGCATAATGGGATATCGCAGATTTTGATAGGTGTTGTGCGACGATTTTGACCCGTTCAATGAATATTTTAAAGTGCTTAAGCGCTCAGAATCGTCTAGAAATGGTAGAAATGGACAATGGAATGACAGTACTACTTATATTTGGCATTTTCACTTAAAAACTTCGAAATTGCGACAAGCCTTACAACCACTGATAATATTGAATCAGGTATCACTAGCATTGTTCTTTCTGCCTATTTTTTGCCGATTATATGTGACAGCACGTCATCGGTACAAAATTATAAGGGACATAGTTATTTAGGTTCTTTTTAGAAACGTTTCACTAACCGGGCAATTGTTATGGTGTGCTAAAATATGTAAGGCACGTGGGAGTATAGTCAATCACACATAATATCCTAGCGCTGAACGTACAAACGCCACCATTGCTTACACTTGGCGGAATGGAGAATTTTCTATTTACCAAAAACGTTAAACGCTACATGTTACTTGCTCAGTGATAGAAGAACGCGATACTCCAATTTTAATAATCAAGAGTGGATTCAGTCGAAGCGGACACTTTGTTGTATTGAGGCGCTGTCGTATTTCGGTGCAGGCGTGTTTTTATTTCTGAAATGTTCGCTGTGCTTATTCTACAATGCTCACCTTCAAGTGAGCCGTTGTGGTGGCTAAGTGGTTATAGCCTGCGCTGCCGACTACAATGTTTGAGGTTCAATTCTGAACAGTGGAGGCCAGATTTTAATGGAGGCAGCGTGCAAAAGATACTCGTCTACGCTACTGTGGCTGCGGTTTAAAGAACTCGACGTTGTTAAAATTAATCCGTAGCTGTCCATTACGACGTTCCTCAGAACCCAGGCGCCATCTTGAGGCGTAATACACGGCAAATTATTTTTCGCCCCCAAATAAAATGAAATGTATTGAGCCACTTTGGTACCGGTGGTATGAGTACATAAATCTAAAAGGATACTTCAAGGACTGTTTTAGTGAGTTTGGTTTGAAATAATGTTTTGGGCGCACATGGGATGTTAGCACTCGTGATTTAAGCTTCAGAGTATTGATTCTTAGGTGTAGGCCTTAGGTTCATTTTTGGTAGTTCATTTTTTACATATTAATGCAATTCCTGTTACCAAAACCTTATATACAGTCATGGACATAAAACGGAGAACTAAGCACAAAACAAACAACGGTCTTAACATAAGCTTTAGTATATTTAGTTACTTAATTTACCTAAGCGTGACTAAAATAAACACGCTCCTCCTAGTACAAAACCAGCTTCTTCATTCTTCCTTTGTCAATATACAATTAGCCACTGTGAAAAAAAAAAAAGCCCGCTCACCATTACCATCGTTGTTTGCTGTCTCCTCTATGCCTCGTTAGAAACAATTAAAAGAATAAAAGGTCGAGGGCCTAAATTTATCGGATAAGCTATTCTATATGCGATACTGAAATACGTGAAATCGCCTGATGCAATTATGTATTAAAATAACTAGTTATTTCGTTCTCATGTTTTTTTTTCCAGGAACAGGAAACGTTTTGTTTGCCAACTAATACGTACAAAACATCTGGCACGACGATGCTGTTCTTTGATGGTGACAATATTTCCTGCAAGCTTTATTCGAAATAGAGAGCAAAGCAGCTGTCCGAAAATAAGGCTGATTTTATGCAACCTGACACTAGTCGCAAAATTTAAGCCAATGTTCTTAGTTAAATACAGATTTCTCTTAATCATACGCAAACATGTCCAACACATATCCTATAAGACTTCGAGTTGGTTTTCCAATTTAATAAATTGCACTGAATGACGCAACGACGTTAGCATAGATGATTGTTTTACCTGTTTATGAAGAAACATGAAATAAACATGAACTGACCGTCAACTTTAGGTGTTTCGGGCTGCGAACCTGAAAAAAAATGAAATTGATATAATCCCGGAGATTTACTACATGGATATTTTTTTAAGGTTTTGAAAAACAAATATTTGAAACGTCTTGCATTATTTTTTTGAACATTTGCACATGGGAAAAATCCCAGGCACTGATGGAATTAGGATAAGCGAAGCTTTCTGTAGTGTCTGTGGACGATAAGTAGCCGTTGTCTTGAAGTTGATGAAAACGCTATAGTTAAAGGTATTGAACTCTTGAGGATATACTAGAGTGTGTGTGAGGGGGAGGAGGGGTGATATGCCCCTTGCATGCACCACATCAATTGGAGCATCCTGTACGCAGAACACACCGAAAGAAGTGTTTGCTGAGTTAGAAAGCCATCCAAAGATAGCCATGCTGTAAAACCAAGCAATTCATATAAAGTTTATAGCGCTACAAAATGGGACTCTTCATTGAAATGTAAACAGCGCAGTAACGACTTACGATCTCACAGATATGCTCCTTCTATTTTCAGTGACTTCGCAACTAAACTAAGGCCTATATTATTAAAATAAATAGATTCAGGACTTGTTTTGTGATATTTAGTCTGCAAATGGTGCTACAAGATATCGGCAGAACCGATCTCAACATGTCCGTTTACAATACTGCGATTAGCAATTAGGAATGTAGCAACACAGCGTTTTGCCGCCGCCGAAACGGGTCATGCATGAGCCGTGCTCTACAGCCCGGGCACCTCTGTCGCGCTTCTTTTTTGTCATGTAAGCCATCAAGCTATGTCCGGCGACACCCGCCACAGTTTTCGTTGTCTCGGAGATTCAGGAGTCGCGCGCTTGTGCGTGCTAAAGCTGAGAAAAAAATCTCCAGCTGTTCGCGGGCGTGCGTAACACAAAGCTAAAGTGCGGGTTGGCTGTGCTAGAATGTCGGTACAGGCTTGCTTTCATCTCTGAAAAGTTCGTTCTGCTTATTCTATAATGCTCACCTTCAAGTGAGCCTTCGTGGTGGCCAAGTGGTTATTGCGTTACGCCGCTGACTACAATGTTCTAGTTTCAATTCTAATCCGTGACTGTCACATTCTAATGGAGGTGGCACGCAAAAAGTACTCCTCTGCCCTAGTGTATCTACGCTCTAAAGGAAGTAGACGTTTTTTTAAATTAATCCAAAGCCGTCCACCGCGGTGCATCTGATAACCCAGGTGCAGTTTTAAGACGTTGAACACTACAATTTATTTTCCGCCCTCAAATGAAATGAGATTTAATGAGCCGCCCTGGTACCGGCAGTGCGACTACATAATTCCATATGGATAATTGAAGGATGGCTTCAGTGATTTCGGTTGGAAAAGCGAATTGGGCGCACATGCGATGTATAATCGTGATTTTCCCTTCCGAACATTCCCTGTTGGGTCTAGGCGTACGTTTATTTTTGTGAGCTCATTTTTTACGTAATCCCGCAATTTATGTTACCGAAAGCTGATTTGGGAGCATAGGCATAGTATGGAGAAATACGCAGAAAACAAGGAAAGCTCTCTACTTAATTACGAAATAAGCTTTTCGGTCACATAATTTTCCCAAGCGTGAAAAATAGAGAAGTTCCTACTGGCATAAAACTAGCAGAATTATTTTCATTGCTCATTTAGAATCAGCCACCGTAAAAAAAAATATCCCCTCATCATTCCCATTGTTGCTTACACCCTCCTCTGGACCTGGTTAAAAACAATTATAAGAAAGAAAGATCCGGAGCCTAAATTTATACAAGCTATTTTATATGCCATACTGAAATACGTCAAATTGCCAGATGCAATCACGTATTAAAAAAATAGTTATTACGTCGTCAAGTTTTTTAGGCATGGGAAATGTTTTATTTGCCAAGTAATGCCTACAAAATGCCCAGGAAGAGACGCTGTTCTCTGATTGTGACAAGCTTTTCTGAAAGCTGAAACCAGTCGTACATTCTAAGCTAATGTTTGTAATAAACACTGACTGACCGTACATAATCTACAAATATGTCCAACACCCACCCACACACACACACACACACACACACACACACACACACATATATTTATATATATATATATATATATATATATATATATATATATATATATAATTGGAGTTCCTTTGTAAATTTAAGAGTTCGCACTGAATGATGTAGGTGTTTTTGACAGAGGTAATTCTTTTACGTGCTTATGAAGGAACATGAAATATACATTAACTTACCGTCAGCTTGAGATGGTTCTGGCTGCGGACCTTCAAAAAATGAAATCGATATGCCCATATCTTTTTAGGTGGTTATCTTTTAAAATTCGGAAAGCAAAAATTATTTCAAACGTCTCGCACTTCTTTCACCATATGAATATGTTAAAGATATGCAAATTACAGGCCCTGGTGGAATCAGGGTAAGGCAAACTTTTTGTATTTTCTGTGGATGGTAATTGGCTCTTATCTTGATGGCTAATGTTAAAGGTATTCAGCGCTTGAGGACATACGAGAGCGTGTGGGGGTGGGGGAGGAGGTGATGATACCCGTGCGAGTACTCTTTGATTTGCGCACGCTGTACACAGAACACCCCGCCAGTGGCATACTGTGGCATGTGGCATACTGCTGTATGCCACATTTCGAAATTGATAGTATATTTTTGATAGTATATTTGTGTTATTAGTGGCGTTAATTTGCAAATAAGAGCAAGTAAATAAACAGGTGTCCGATAACGTTCGGTTCATTAGTTTAGGCAGCTTTTCTCTATGAAGCAAATCCGCTTGAAATGAGGGATACTGCCATAGCGTTGTATTCTCATATTTGCTTCTTCGGTCTCTTAACCTACTCGGAAGCGTACTAGCTTAGTCGAATAATTATCACTATTGTAGCAATATTTGTCTTTTTTTGGAATCCCTAAAATACTTTTGTACAACATTTCTCACACCTCAGTTTTGTCCTTGAACGCTGAGATAATTAGTCCGTAATATTATTTAACCAGTAAACACAATGAATTAATTTATTAAATGTAACGGACTATCTCTTTTGCATCTCACTGTACACATGTGAGCTGAAATAATGCAGAAAATGAAGTTACCGCTCACTTTCCGTTTCGCCCCCTTTCATCCTGTGAATTGAATGCGTAAAGAATGCTTAAATATGTAAAGAAAAGTTATACAGGACGCTTACAGGAGCAAATGCGACTAAGATTTTCGCGTTGTGATATTTCTACGCATATTCCTGAATATGAATAGGAACGAGCTCAGCAAGTTACCTATTTGTGCTTGTGCAAGAGGAGATTAAAGGGCACTGCCAGTAATATTTAGCATTTAACATAAGAGGTTATCGAAAACGTGAAAAACTATTTACTCTACTGGTTCTTCTATAAAGCTGCGGAGTAGCATACATAGCGCAAAGGTCTGAAACATACTATGGTTTGACACGTTGGAAGACGTGGAACTTTCATTTTTACAGCTCTATGATGTTACTAGAATGCACTAGGTATCTAAAATTCGTACTTATAGTAGGACTTACCAGCTGCTACTCCTTCTTTATTTTCTTCGCCTTCTGCGGCTCCTCCTTTCCATGAATGAAACATTACCAACAATATAATTTCCACAAACAGTCAAAGAAACAAAGAGCAAGATTTAAATTAGCTGTGCGTTTCCTGCGACGCGGCAAAATTTACGCGGCACTAGAAAGCAGAGAATCGTAGGGCAACACATTCCATAGGACGTGTGAGCATCCCATCACCTATGCTTTCAGTATTTCCGAAGTGCATTTCAAGGAAATATTCCTTAGTGCGCTCCCGCACTAACCTATCTGTGGCTACATGGGTGCTGCAGCTGTCTAGCAGAAAAGGTTACAAACACGAAAAAGTTTCTTTAATAAATCGTCCTATCGCGGCTGTATTTTACCCCTTGATATTTCACGGTGAGAGGGTCTGTACTCTACCCATTTAGGCAGTAAAAGAATTAATGCTGCCTAAACATTCTCTAGCAATGAATATCCTACTTAAAGCGTTTAATACGTTTTCTTTAAACAAGGTTTATCAAGTTCAAGAGAGGTTAGGAGCTCTCTGGGGTGGTTGCATGTATGATCTTTACCTAAGTCGTTCGTTATAAATTTTTTTTAAACAAAAGCTGTTTTTTGAGACTTGGTGCTTAGCTTTTATGTGATCTTACCTCGTTCTGAATACTAGCCCATTTATTGTTCACATATACGAGCTTATATTAAATATTGGTCATATGATGTATAAAGAAGAAATCATCAAGTAGAACTGATTACAGCTTTGTGTGTTCATGATCCTGTGCTTCGATTAGGTTTGCAACTATGATTAGGTGTGCAACTATGTAGCTTTAATATGGACTACATTGGTGGAGCTGTCCTGATATGTAAAAAATCCTGCAAACTAAGATTCTCTTTCTCTTTGCTTAGTAGGATGCAAGCCGCCTAATATACCACCGCACTCTTTGGAACAATTTTCACGTGCAACAGAATCATACGTCTCTATTATATCATTTTTACCTTATCTAGACTCTCCGCTCTCCACCTTTACTATCTCATACATACAGTATCCTTCCTCTTTCTTAGCGTTAGTTCTGTCGATAGCCTTCTGATCGCTCGTCACGCTCACTATATTTTCGTGTAGAATATTTGCCTGCCCTTATCACGCTAGTACATTCTACTCGGGCCCCATACGCTGCGTTAACAGTAACCGCGCCGACCAAAGTTATATAGTTTGCTGCACAAGTACCGCTGACCTGTAACTCACACAGTAATTGTTTTTTATGCCTGCGGATATCCAAGTTTCTTTGTCGCCATGTTTTCTTGCTATAACAAGGGCGCTCGATTGCACTGTTAGATTACTTTCCCGACTTAAAACGAAATGCCCGTGCGTGTTTTTGTACGTTTATGTTGGGCAATCCGCGGCACACAACCACCTTTTACACTTGAATCATTACATTATTATTGTCGAATAAATGAATATATATCTACATACCTGCAACACCTTCTGGTTTTTGTGCAGCAGTTGCTGAAGCAAGAATTTTGCTTACCGCGAAAGGCTCGAAACACATATCGACATGCACAGATTATATTTTATATGTAATGTAAGAATCGTCATTCTATTTATTGTAATATGCAGAATTAGAATAGAAAGCAAGGACTTTTTACCTGGTGTAACATTTTCTCCTAACGCTTCTGGCTCGAAAGAAATCAAATTTTTGAGAAGACAACAAGGACGGTAAAGAGTTACACTCCTGCTAAATGAGATAAACTCAATTGTCGTTTTTTGAGCCTTTACCTTTGCTCTTAGGTACTAAACGAAATGTAATGTTGTCTTCTGCCGCAGACTCATTAGGTCCTGATTGGTGGAAAACTAAGTCATAATGAAGTGTATAGTACAATATGCTGTTATATTTATATTATGAATGCTTGATCGCCTTACTTGATTCAAGACAATAAAATATTGTTACGGTGGGAAAAGAGAACAAGGTCGTCGACGGTGAAGAGGACGAAGTGGCAAGAGCCTCTCGGGGTTCTCGGCAGCTGTTTATATACGCTTTGTAAGCACACCGTGTAAATATTTTTACACCCGTGGCATTTTGGTGGACGTGCGGGGTACGTGTCTTCGCCACGGAGCTCCGCAGCGGACGTCTCACACAGCCAGGAACCATGCTTCCAGTGGAAGGCACCGCATCTGCAGCTGCAATACCGACTGCGCATACCCAGTACGTCGCTCTACCTCAGCCGCAAGACTCCGGCAAGTTCAGCAGCCTGGATGGTGTTGACGGGGAAGAATGGTTGAAAATGTATGAGCGCGTCAGCAAGGTTAGCAGGTGGATATCCGACCATTATGCTGGCTAATGTCATGTTCTACCTCGACGGAACACCACAAACGTGGTTTTGTACACACGAGGAAGAGCTAACCAGCTGGGACTTGTTCAAAGAAAAGCTGTCCAGTGTTTTTGGTAATCCGACCGGTCAACAACTAGCCGCCAAGTAATAACTTGCCACGCGTGCCCAAACTGCTACCGAGTCGTATGTCTCCTACATTCAGGACGTACTAGCCCACTGTCATAAATTCGGCACGTTCATGCCAGAGGCGGACAAGGTTGGACACATTATCAAAGGCATCGCTGACGACGCATTCACCGTTTATATAATCAGTTTACACGGCTTCCAAATACTGCAACGACCTCTTCCTGTACCGACCAATCTAGCTCACCACCACTAAGCTAAAACGTGACCGGAAGTGTACGCCGCGATCGAAGCAGCATTTCTTGCCTCGCCTCAACAGACGTTTCGGAACAGCACTGCTGAGACGATATCGCTGATCCAGTCCGTGGTTCGTCAGGAAATCGCTAATATGGGTCTTCCAAGTGCCTGCCCCTTGAATCGCCCTGACACCCTCCCTACTCCTATGCCTCGGTTCTATCGCAGCGCACCTCACAGTGTCCGTTATGCCTACGCTACCAGGAATCCCTCGGACTAGCGTACAGCTAACGACAGGCCGATCTGTTCTGCGGCCAAATAGGTCACGTTTCCCATCACTGCCGGAGCCGTTGGCCGTCACCTCCTCGAAGCACCTTCCGGAGTTTAAGTTCGCCCCGAAGTTCCTCACTTCATCGCTTGTACAATGCTTCTGACGCCACTGCCTCGACTCGCCGCTATGCTCGCTCGCCCTCGCCTCAACGTCACCAGCCACGTCCGCCCCGTTTCACCACTCGCCGTCGCCGACCCACCCAGGACCGTCCCAGCCGGAAAACTAGGCAACACCGCACCTTGAGGTGGTGCTGCAATGTGGGATTCACCGCAAAATCCTCCTTTGACGCCGCTTACAAGACATAACCTTCTTGACGTCCAAGTTGATGGCGCGCCCGTCACAGCCCTTATAGATACCGAAGCACACATATTGATTATGAGCCGCCGCCTACGCCGCCTATGCCGCCTACTGCCCCATTTAAAGAAAATTGTTACGCCTGCCGTTGCTTCGTTCGTACTTAGTAGCACGGTGACCATGGTCGGAATGTGTACTGCCCGTGTGAGCATTTCCCGCCACCATACTGTCATTCTTTTCACTGTGCTTGACCAATGCCCCCATGACCTCATTCTAGGCCTAGATTTCCTCTCCACCCATTCAGCGCTGATCGATTGTTCTTCAAGTACTGTGCGTCTTGACCTACCTCTACTGGACGTTCCTCCAGCACCACACGAAACTCGTCTAAGACCAACTGATTTTCTTCACGTTCCAGGTCTTCAAATACATTGAAATGCCGCCTTCTACAACAGTTCCCGATGCGGATTACATCTCCGCTCCCATAACTGCCATCGTTCTCACGCACAGCGTTGCTGTGCCGCATAAAATACTGAGGGTCACAGAGAATCGCACATACCTCCCTTTGGTGAATTTCGGGCTCGTTAAGCAGATTTTGCCTGAACGTATCACCCTGGCTACAATCACTGCTTTATAAGCTAGTTGCGTTGAGATTTTTGCCGTCAACGCTTCCTGTGAGCCTTTCCGGTCTGCCAAATGTACTGACAATGATATTAGGAAAATGTTCGCCCCGAATCTCACTCATGTGGAGACTGAACAGCTCCGCAGTCTATTGCTTTATTACAAGGATATATTCGACATGAAGAACCAACCCTTAAGCCAGACGTCACTTGTCGAATATCGCATACATAAAGGCGATAATCCACCCATCCATCGATCACCATATCGAGTTTCAGCTTCGGAGCGACACATCATCAATACGGAAGTAGACAAAATGGTAGCGGAAGACATCATTGAATCATCGTCGAGTCCCTGGGCGTCTCCTGTCGTGCTGGTAAAAAAGAAGGAAGGCTCATGCAGATTCTACGTTGATTAGCGCCACCTCAACCGCATCACGAAGAAGAACGTCTACCAACTACATCGTATCGATGACGCCCTCGATTGCTCATACGGGGCACAGTATTTTTCGTCCATCGACCTACGGTCTGGGTATTGGCAAATTGCTGTCGATGATCTAGATCGTGAAAAGACCGCCTTTATAATACCTGACTGCCTTTACCACTTCAAAGTTATGCCTTTTGGGCTATGCAACGCTCCGGCTACCTTTGAGCGTGTGATGGACTCATTACTCCAAGGATTCAAGTGGTCGACTAGTCTCTGCTACCTTGATGATGTTATTGTGTTTTCGCCCTCATTCAGCAAACACATTGAGCACCTTTCATCTGTACTTGCCGTTTTTCACAAGTCCGGTCTACAGCTTAACTCCAAGAAATGTAACTTCGGCCAGCATAAGATCAGTTTTCTTGAACATGTCGTCCATGCGACTGGAATACGACCACACCCCCAAAAGATTCGCGCACTGAAAGGGTTCCCTGCTCCAGGGTCTGCAAAAGATGTCCGAAGTTTCGTGGGCCTCTGCTCTTACGCCCGGCGCTTTGTTAAAAATTTTGCCACCGTAGCACGCCGTCTCACAAATCTCCCGAAGAAAAGTGTGTCGTTTTCATGGGGATCCTCTCAGGCCACTGCCTTTTCACACCTTACCACCATGCTCACCAACCCACCGATTCTAGGACACTTCGATACTTCAGCCCCTACAGAGGTGCGCACCGATGCCAGTGGCGACAGAATCGGTGCCGTCTTGGCACAAGTTCAACACGGCCATGAACGTGTCATCGTCTGCGCTAGCCGTCTTTTGTCACCTGCGGAGCGTCACTACTCTATTGCCGAGCGCGAATGTTTGGCCGTTGTGTGGGCAGTGGCGAAATTCCACCCCTATTTGTACGTCAGGCCCTTTTCCATTGTAACGGACTACCACGCTCTCTGTTGGCTTTCGTCCTTAAAAGATCCAACAAGCAGGCTTGGACGATGGGCTTTGCGGCTAGAAGAGTATTCCTATTCGGTGATGTATAGGTCTGGTCGCCCACACAAGAGCACCGACTGCTTGTCCCGTTACCCTGTACAGACGCCCGCCAGCGCCGACATAGACACTTCCGCAGGTGTTCTTTCCATTTCTCAGCTTTTTGACATGGCCAACGAGCAACGCCATGACGCTACTTTGAGGACCCTCATTGACAGAATAGAACCTGCTCCTACTGATCCATCGTTAGGGTGGCTCGTTCTCAACGACGGGATATTGTATGGACGCAGTTTTCATCCTGACGGATGAACAGCAACAACACCTCCGCTTAACCGTGCTTCAGGAGCTTCTTGACGCCCAAACTGCCGGATACCTTGAGTTTGCTCGCACTTACTACCGCGTAGGTCGCCGTTTCTACTTGTCCGGCCTCGCACGCTGCGTACGGCGCTACGTAGCTGCTTGCAAGCCCTGCCAACATCGCAAAAAGCCAGCACCGCTTCCCGCTGGGTGCTTAAGCCGATCTACATTCCACCTGAGCCGTTTTTTCGCGTCAGTTTGGATCTCCTTGGCCATTTCCTCGAGTCCAGCTCCGGCAGCAGGTGGATCGCTGTCGCTATTGATTACGAGACGCGCTATACCATCACTTGGTCACTTCCCACGAGCTACGAAACCGACTTCACAGATTTCCTACTCCGGGATAGCATTGTAGTACATGGCGCCCCGAGACAGCTCCTTACTGACCCTGGCCGCACTTTCCTCTCCCAAGTCATCGCCAATATCCTACGCTCATGTTCTACCAAGCACAAACTGGCTACCTCCTATCATCCCCAGACCAACGGCCTTACTGAGCGACTTATTCGGACCATTACTGACAATCTATCGAAATACTGTTCACTCAACCACAAGGACTGATATGTGGCACTCCCTTGTGTCACGTTCGCCTATAATTCATCACGCGTAGATACTGCTGGGTATTCCCCTTTTTTACTTGCCCTTCGGTCGTGACCCCGTATTACCCTTAAACACTTGGCTCCCCTTGATACCGGATTCGAGGACCAAGTATGCCCGCGACGCCATCGCCTACGCTGACCATGCCCGCCAGGTTGACCGTACTCGTCTGTTGGCATCGCAGGAATCTCAACGGCACGCTTACAATCGCCGCCATTGTGACACATATTTTTCACCAGGCTCTCTCGTACTACTTTGGTCCCCATGTCGCTGAGTCGGGCTCTCTGAGAAACACCTTCTGTGCTACAAAGGCTCTTACCGTGTTCTTCGTAAAGTGACGAATGTCACTTATGAAATAATTCACGTGATCTCCGTCATGCCACCCGGTTCCACATCACCGGACGTCGTACGCATCTCTCGGCTTAAGCCTTACTATGTTCTTACCCACGGCCCTGTCTGAAGCAGCGGGACGGTGCTTTCTCTGCCGGGGGTCGTGTTACGGTAGAAAAAGAGGACAAGGTCGTCGACGGTCAAGACGACGAAGTGGCAAGAGCCTCTCGGGATTCTCAGCAGCTGTTTATATACGCTTTGTAAGTACGCCGTGTAAATAGTTTTATACCCGTGACAATATTAAAAAAGGAAGCATGATAATATCCTTAGGTTTATGTTCATCGAGCCCTTCTAAATTGAAAAATTTAACGTCATAAGTATACAGAAGTGTCATGCAAATTTACGGGTAATACAACAGCGTTATAGTGACCATCTTGCAGAATTTTTTGCCCCATGAATGAAAGCAATAACGCATAAAGTTAGTAATCATACGCATATTTCACCTTTAAAAACTAAGATAAACTTATAGGCTCCTAGAATTTATTGGAAACATTGCGTGACATGTATTTTGTTATAAATTATTTGTACGTTCAGTGATTTACATGTTAATTGTCGGTGAAACCCGTTAGTAGAAGCACAGTATTCGAACATCACGGTTCCGTGGAAACGGGCTGCTTTTTGGGAATTTTTGAAAAATGTCATTAGCAGTTTCATGCTATAGCACCGCTTGGCTCAAGAACCTGTTAATAATATGTTCTTCGACAATTATATGTATTACAGTGCATTTGCACAGTAGATGTGCATATTTCTCTGTATTTGTGAATTCGCCGTAGCTAACTAATGTTTTCATTTACATTGTTAGTGTTTGGATGAACTGTGTGTTTAGATAATAGAATGGAAGTACATTAAATTACTTCGTTCGTATGAGTGCTTTCTCCATTGGAAACGCTGACTGGTGCAAGAACCCTTGTCATGCTGTTTGGCTTTAACTCTTGCTCCATTTTATCTTGTATACACTTATTCTTCTTCTTAACAGTAATGTGCGATGTCATTATTATGAAATCCGCAATTCTGCTTCTAATGGCACAGAAGGCAGCAAGTTTGCGTGTCTGTAAACATCGGGGTCCATTGATAGAGGGAGAGGGTGAAACCAAATAAAGGGAGAACTGGGAGAAAAATGGGCGTCGGCTTTGCTTTTCTATAGGACGTAAAATAAATGGGGCATAGAAGAAGGAAATATGGTAGAGAGTAAAGAATTCGCGCACACGACAGGTAGCAGCAGCAATGGAGTAGGTGACCGAGGAGGAGGCCCTACAATAAAAATGCACTAGTGCACAAGTCGGATCTTGCGCCAACGACGGATATAGCTACTGTCGGAGTAACTTGCCTCAGAAAGGGGTCTCAAATCCACTCGCTTTAAAGCTGTTCGGGCAGAAGCGTTGAATGAGGGAGCGCGGAGTGATACACAGCAGGTGCTCAAAGGTTTCCATGCTCCCACTCGAGTCTTAAATCAGGCTGTGGCTTATTCCACTGTGGTAGGAGTAAGCGTTCGGAAACACCAGTTCCTGCTATAAATGGTGAAGCAAAGTTGTTTTACAGCAAGAAAGGCTGGGTGAATGTTCTAGCCGTAGCGAGTGGTACAGTTTACGCATTAGGCAATCTAATGCTCACGTATATATCCCCCCAAAATAATGTTTCACTTATTGCGGGCACGCAGCCGAAGTTTCCAGGCAGCGTCCGCTCCCAACGAAGGTATATTTTGCCAATGTCGGGTTCTTTTCGGGGGTTGACCGGACAATCTAATCTTTGAGGAAAATCATTGCCGATGATGCCGCAATTAGCTGCAAGCCACTCAAATGTGATGTCGGGACCGGTTTCTGAAGTTCCATTTTTAAGACGCTCCAGTTCTCTATAAAGGAAAAATTTGAGAAAGAGCAGTAGCACCTCTCTGCTAGTTATCCGATGTGATGATAGGAACCAAATGGCACGCGTGCTTAATGTGTTAGGGACCATTGTATGCATTAGTCATTCTATTATTGCGTTGCGTTACTTATCGAGTGCGGGACACAGAGATAAATAATGGTCGATATCACCCAGCACTCAAGAGTGCACACATGATGACCGCATGCTAAGTCTTGCCTTGCGTGTACGCGCTGGATTTCGCGGTGAACCTGTGTCGATGGGACAGAGGACGGCAGGTTTTGGTCCTCGGGGGTCCATTAGTCACCATTTCCACCACTTACCTATAATGTACATCCACAGGTTATTATCACGACGAAAGTCTAGTGCAGCAAGGAGAGCTTCCAATAAAGATTCCTAGGTTAATTCTTTGGACTTTGCTGTTAACCTTTGCTCTTCATTTGCAGAATTTATTTGCTTTAGATTTTTTAGTAGCAGAGGCGCGCAGTAGACAAAACTTAAGAAGATGTTGCACTCACGACGTGAGTACGGAAGCCTAAACTTTGACAATCCGTTTAAAAATGTTTAGGACGCAAATGTGCACGTGCATCTGCCGAAATGACAATGGAAAAAATAATAAAAATTTGAATTGCTCGTTTACGGGTTGTGCAAGGTCTTATTATAAAACATACTACTCCATTTGTTGCATTACAACAATAGAGAGCACACATGACTCATTCCGTCATCATAAGCGAATTTTCATGCACCTATGTACTGTAGAGAATATTAGCAGAATATTAATTTTTTCACCCAGTGGGGGATGTCGGTTACCCCTACAAATTTAATTTGTAGGTACAAATGGCACACATCATTCCACTACCAAGAAGATAATGGCTTTTCTACTATTTCTGCTACTGTTGGAAATAAACGTACTAAATAATTCACTCACCACCTTCTGCTGGTGACGGTGCGGGCCCTAAATGAAATAATGTCGTTTAACAAGCGGCCAAGCACAAGTAAAGCACTTCCACTGCAAGATACATTTCAGTTAAAAGTGGAATTGCTACAGCATGCTAAAACGCATAAAGCACGCGACGACAACGAATAAAGGGCCATTGCTTCTCAGAGAACGTGAAACCACAGTTGTGCTCATTCTTGGGCTATCTCCACAATCCTTCTTTTGAAGTAATGTGAATGCATATGTTAATTTACCTCTGCAAGAAGAATTTGTTAGGCTGCAGTTTTTATTGCTCACGTTAATCAGCTGAATTCGCCACATATTGTGGCGTAATCGCAATAGCGTTTTCTCTTCCCTGCGTCAATTCTAGGGTGCTCGCCCCAAAATCCAGTGGAAACGATGAATCATGTCTGTACATGCAGCGCAAATGCATAAACATATTCGAGAGTTACGTGCTACTTTTTACCAACCATGTTTTCCAATGCTTAGCCTCAGCCACGTAAAATGTTTACCTTAGACGGCATCACTCCATATCAGCAGCCATTGTCTCGCGGTCTGCGTCGCGCAAGCTGATAGCGTCGATGCATGATTAGACCGATACTTGAAATATCTTCCGAGAATTTCAAGGGCAAGTCTAAACCTTGCTATCGCTAGCAGTACTTTTCTTGGCAGTGGCCGTGCTGCCAATTTTTTTGGCTGTTGCGTTCTCAATCGAAAATATAGACATTAGACAGTGACTTGTCAAGAAGAGATCTTAACAAACGATTCGATTGCAGCTGTCCAAACGTTGGTCTTGCGTGTGAAAATTTGCATGGCAGGAGTGAACAGAATGCCATGTGTAAATAAAAACAGCATATGGTATAACCACATTACACCACTGCTGTTAAAATTTCTTTCGAACTAAAGTGATCATTTCATTTCGAAATCAACAAAGTTTATACAAAATGAGCCTAGACGAATTGGCGGGTTAATTGGTAGAACATTCAGCGCTTGTACTTGTCTTATTTAAATGTTTAGTTACGTCTCATTACTGGTGGTGCCATTAAATGAGGAATTCACACAATTTATCTATCTCAATATGTTTGCACATCTAAATGAGAATTTGGAGCATAAAGCAGAAGTCTAATGAGTCTTCATGAACTTCCTACTCATTAGTTATGTTATGTGCATTCAATTGCTAAACCTGAGTAAGAATGAGCATTCACATATACCTTCAGGGCCTTCCTCTTTTGGCAGTTCTGCTGTAAGAGAGAGCGGTACAGTTTTAGTGAATAACAAAAAAAAAACAATATATGACACATATTGTGAGATCACCGATTTTGACTGCCGCTGTGAGACGTTTTTGACCCATTTATTGAACAATGTAAAGCGCTTAAGCTCTGAGAATCGTGTGGTAATGCTGGCAATGGGCAGTCAAATGACAGTACTGGTTATATTTGGCATTTTTCGTTTCATAACCTAGAAAATGTGAAAAACCTTACAACCACTGATAGCACTAAATCCGGGATCAGTACCCCAGGTAATACTGGGTGCAGAAAGCCATGTCACTTTTGCCACCTATATGTGACACCCCGTCATCGGTGCAAAATTATGACGGATGGAGTTATATAGGTTCTTTTTTAAAAACGTTTCAGCAGCGGGGCAATTGTTATGGTATGCTAAAATATGTAAGGCACGTGGGAGTATAGTCAATCGCACTTTAAATTCTAAGGCATACCGTACAAATGCCACTATTGTTTACACTTGGGGTAATGGAGAATTTTCTACGCACCAAAAAACGTTAAGCGCTATTTGTCACGTGCTCAATGGTGGAAGAACGTGATACCCCGATTTTAATAATTTAGGGTAATTTCGGTCGAAGCGCGCACCTTGTAGTATTGAGGCACTGTCATATTTCGGTGCAGGCTTGCTTTCACTTCTGAAAAGTTTGTTGTGCTTATTCTACAATGCTCACCGTGAAATGAGCCGTTGTTTTAGCTAAGTAGTTACAGCGTACGCTGGCGATTAGAATGCTGAAGGTTGAATTCTGAGCAGTGGCGGCCAGATTCTAATGGAGAAGGCATGCAAAAAATACTCGTCTACCCTACTGTCGCTGCACATTAAAAAACTCGAGTTTGTTAAAATTAACCCAAAGCCATCCACGACGGCGTGCTTCATAACCACGATGCAGTTTGAAGACGTCAAACACTACAATTTATTTTTTGCCCCCAAATGAAGTTAGATGTAATGAGCCACTATTGTACCTGCGGTATGACTACACAATTCTGTAAGGATACTTGAAGGACTGTTTTAGCGGTTTTGTTGGAAATAAGACATTGTGCGCACATGCAAGGTTAGTACTCGGGATTTACCCTTTCGAAGATTCCTACGATTTTTACGTATTAACGCAATTTATGTTACCGAAAGCTGACTTGCATTCATGGAAATAAAGAGGAGGAATAAGCACAAAAGAGATAACGTTCTCAACACAACCTTAAAATTTATTGGTTACCTAATTTACCCAAAAATGATTAAAATAAACACGTAATTTCTAGTATAAAACTAGCAGGTTCATTCTTTCTTTGTCAATATAAAATGAGCCACTCTAAAATAATTAACCATTCACCATTACCTTCGTTGTTTTCTGGCCTCTCAATGCCTGCTAACGAACAATTAAAAGAATGAAAGATCCAGAGCCTAAACTTAGGTGATAAGTTATTCTATATGCGATAGTGAAATACGTGACATTGCCTGATTCAATCATATATTAAAATATTTATTACATATTCAAGTTCTATTTCAGGTAGAGAAACCGTTCTGTTTGCCAAGTAATACCTAAAATATCTCTACGAAGAGGATGCTGTGCTGCTATTGTGAAGATATTTTGTGTAAGCTTTATCCAAATTATAGTGCAAACCAGCTGTCTGAAAAATTATAGCTTATTTTATGCAACCTGGCAGCAGTCGCACATTCTAAGTCAATGTTTTTTTTAGGTGAATACTTATTGAGCGTTAATCATCTACAAAAAATGTCCAACACATATTTTATAAAAACTGGAACTGGTTTTTATATTTAAATATTTGCCCTAAATGACGCTATCCTTCTCACATAAGAAATTCTTTATCTGCTTACGAAGGAACATGACATAAACGTTAACTTACCGCCAAGTTGAGGTGGTTCTGGTAGCGAAGCTATAGAAAATGAAATTGATAAGATGCCCGAGTCTTATTATTCAGTTATTTTTAATGTTTAGAAAAAGAAATATTTCAAATGCCTTGCCTAACTTTTTTGAACATTTGAACATGTAAGAAATTATGCAGATCTGAGGCACTGGCGGAATCAGGGTAAGCGAAGTTTTCTATAGTGTCCCTGGATGGTTATTGGCTCTGATCTCGATGCCTAATGCTTAAGGTGTGGAGCGCTTGCGGATGTACTAGAGTGTGTGTCGGGGATGAGGGGAAGATCCCCGTGCGTGCACCGGTTGGATTTGGGCACGCTATACAAAGGACAAACAGTGGGACCTGTTTCCTTGAGGCGTTGGTGTGGGACATTCTTCGTAACTGGGTAATGCTGTATACGTAGTGCGAGCGCTACTGCACGCCACTTTTCGAAATATTTTTATCTTTTGTGATAGCGTATTTGTGTTATCAGTCACTTGAATTTGCATAGCAAGGCCAGTATGTAAGTAGGTTTGCGATAATGTTCGGTTGATTAGTTTAGGAAGCTTTCTATATCAAGCAAACCCGGGTGCAATGAAGAGCACTGTGATAGCGTTGTTGTCTCATATATTTACCCCTTAGGCCCCTTGACATCTTCGGGAGCATACTGCTTTTGTCGAAGAGTTGTCACTGCTGTAGCAATATTTCTCATCTTTTGGAATCACTAAAATACTCTTGCAAGACATTTCTCACGCTTTATCTGTTTTGTCCTTGGTGTTGGGCTGCTGAGCACGAGGTCGCGGGATCGAATGCCGGCCACGGCGGCCGCATGTTGATGGGGGCGAAATGCGAAAACACCCATGTGCTTAGATTTAGGTGCACGTTAAAGAACCCCAGGTGGTCAAAATTCCCCGGAGTCCTCCACTACGGCGTGCCTCATAATCAGAAAGTAGTTTTGGCACGTAAAACCCCATAATTTTTGTTTTGTCCTTGATTGCTGAGTTCAATTCAAATTCAAGTTTATTTACCAGACAATATCCTGGAAGGTCCGCTGGGCTAAAAGCCGTAAAAACGGCTTGACGGGGCCCAGGTAACCGTTACATGGCAGCGGCTATACAAGGTGCGGAGGAAAAAGACTAAGATACACTGTTACAAAGGCAAAAATGGAAAAGATGCAGAATACGTTGCGTAATATAACATTCATAAATCACACAAATACACTTGAAATACGATGCACATGAAAATGCATATGCAAATTTCGACACAGTACCGCATATTTACACTCACACAAACACACTAAAAATGCGGCAAAAAAAATTAATGTTTTTAATAACCGATTTGCAAGCAATATTAAATATAGTGGATATTTGTAGATACTGAATCTTTTACTAGCAAACAATAGAACAAAAGAAAGAACGTAACTCTTTTTTACTGCAACTGGTTGGGTTTTCATACGTGTTTAGCGTTGTTGGGACGTTGTATGCCAAAGTTTGATATTTATAAGTTGTACGAAATCGCGGTATAGACCATATTTGGGTGTTTCTTGTAGGTACTGTAATAACATGACGCTCTAGACATGATAAGGCTGTAATAAAGTCCGAGAGTTCTCTGTTTGAAAAGTAGACTGTGTTCAACAAGCGGTATGAGTAAATATTGTCAACTCGAACTATACTGAACCTTTCAAATGATTTGCATGTGGTTCCCAGACGTGCAATGTTTCCAACGTAGCGAATTATCCTTTTTTGTAGAACAAGTATTTTATTTATGTTTCTTTTTGTTGTTGTGCCCCAAATCAACGTACAATAATTTAAATGTGAGTTAAATAATGCGTGATATATTTGAAGTTTGGCCTTGAGTGGCAGCAGACTACGGCAGCGAGACACGACTCCTGTTACAGATGAGATTTTCCTACATAGGTAATTAACGTGAGCATCCCAACTTAAGTTCGACGAAAAGTAAACCCCAAGTATTTTATGCGTATCAACAATATCTATTTGCTATGAATGAAGAATTAACGGCTGGTGAGTAGGCACTATTTTATTTTTAGCATGAAACATTACAGCTTTAGTTTTATTTGGATTAATCTTTAGTCTATTGATTTTTGAAGTGAGATTTTTGAGTGCGTAGTAATACGTCACCAGTAAGCAAATTAAATAGGTTTATTAGAAGCACTGGGCTACCCCTTTGGCATCTCACTCTAAAGATGTGAGCTGGAATAGTGCAAACGGTGAAGTTACCGCTGGCTTTACATTTCGTTCCCTTGTATTCCCTGAATAAAATGCTGGGATGTATTTTTGTAAGTGTGTAAAGAAAAGTTATACACAGAACTCAGGCGAGAAAATGGAACTGCTACTGAGATTTTCGCATTGTCATATTCCTACACCTATTTCTTAATACAAATAGGAACGAACTCAGGAAGTTACCTCCATGTAGCTGTGCAACGAGATGAGATTAAAGCGAAAAACCAGCAATAATTAGTATTTAGGATACCTGGTTTTCGAAAAGGTGAAAAGCTATCTGATCTTCTGCTTGTTCTAAACCGCTGCGGAGTAGCATACATAGCGCAAAAATTTTAAACGTCGAAAGATGTTGAATTTAGATTTTTACAGCTCTACGATGTTTCTACAATAAAAAAGATATCCAAAATTGGTATTTATAATAGGGCTTACCGGCTGCTGCTTCTTCTTTATTTCCATGGCCTTCTCCCGCTCCTCCTTTAAATGAATGAAACATTGCCAATATAATTTCAAGAAACATCCAAACAAACAAAGTCCAATATTAAATTAGATGCGCGTTTCCTGCGAGATTGCCAAATGTATGCTGCACTAGAAGGGAGAGAATCGTATGGTACCGCCTTCGATAGGACGTGGAAGAATCCCATCACCTATGCTTGCAGCATTTCCAAAATGCATTGCGAGGAAGTAAGTTTTACTGCCCTCCCGCACTAAGCTGTCTCTGGCTTCGCCTGGATATTGTAGCTTTCTCGAAGAAAAGGTCACAAATATGAAAAAAAACCACTTAAAATTTGTCCGATTGCAGTTAACTCTGCTAGCCCTTGATATGTGTCAGTGAGAGGGTCTCGATTCTATGCATTTAGATAGTGAAAAAAAAAAACTAATTCTGCCTGAACGCTCTCGCAGCAACGAACATGCTACTTAAAGCACACGACACGTTTTCTTTAAATAGGGGTTTTCAGGTCGGAAAGAGGTTACGAGCTCTCCGGGGTGGTTCCATGTATGATCTTTCCCCAAGCAATTCCTTATCAGTTTTTTAAAACAGAAGTATTCTTTTTTTTTAGACTAGGTGTTAAACGTTTATATGACGTTACCTGGATCTCAATGCTCGCCGATTTATTGTTCACATACAGCACCTCATTTCCAATCTTGGTCATATAATGTCCAAACATAAAGAAACATTCAATTAAAGCTCATTAGAGAACAACCGTATATATGTAATGGTTTATACATAAGGCTGCGGTTATATATATATATATATATATATATATATATATATATATATATATATATATATGTATATATATACATATGTATATACATAATGTAGCGGGATCAATACCCGATATTTTTTGTGTAAACCACGGCATTGAGCAGTCTCTTAATATAAAAAGTACTACTTCATTTTCAATAATACGACAATACATAGCCCATATAATGCACTGTGTAATATATACGACAGTTACCACGCACCCGTTTACTGTAGAGAATGTTAGCAGGTGCGTAAATATTTTGGCAAGCGAGTGATATTGGCTACAGCAAAAAAATCTTATTTTTCGGTACAAATTGCGCAAATCATTCCATCATCCACTAGATCACCACTTTTCTACTATTTCTGCTACTGTTTAAAACAAACGTACGAATTATTTCACTTATCACCTTCTCCTTCTCATGGTGTTCCCCCGGAATAAAATACTATAATTTAATAGGCGCCCAAGCACAAGTAAGGCACGTCCATTGAAAGGTCTATTTCAGTGGGATTGGCATTGCTTCAACATGCTAGAAACATAACGCACCCGATGACAAGACGCAATGTGCCAGTGGTTCCTAGAGAGCATGATACCACAACAGCACTCATTTCGCAGCATCGCAACCATAATTGTTTTGAAGGCAGTTTTGAAGTAACCTGAAATCATATATTAAGATACGTTTGCTTGAAAAATGTGATACCCTGGGGTTTACATTGCTTACTTTAATTCGCTGAGGGTGCCAGATTTAGTGGTGTTTCCCCGATAGCGTTTTCTGATTCCTGCTTCAATTCTAGACTGCTCGCCCCAAAATGCAGTGTAAAGTGCATAAGCGTATTGCGAGAGTTAGGTACAACTTTATCCCAACTGCGGTATCCAGTGTTTAGTGTCAGCTGCACAGATATTTTATCTTAGACGGCCTTCGCTCTGTCCATGTACGACACGCCAAATGAATCTTGTTCGTTTGTGGGCGCCAGCGCACTTTCCCTACATGGCCTGCAATTCACCAGAAAACCACAAACCCCAGTTTCCAAAACAAGAGTGTTGAAGTCCACTTAAATACTCGTGACATTCCACATGTGACGAGCACCATACACGTGTGGCGCGAGCAAGGCCTCAGGTGCTGCAACTCTTTGACCGAACGTGCGACAGATGTTTGTTCTTATACATAAACAGTGCTGTCGACAGAGAGAATGGAGCTTTTGCGGCGGCTGATGTTATCCACCACCATGCTCTTCTGTAAAAGCAAGATATTCGATGGTACTTTTGAGGGGACAACGTGACTTGAGATTTGGTATGCAAAGGTCGCGGCTAATTATATTTAATTATTCGATTCGTTATTTGCAGTAATTTCTAAAGGTTATACTACTTACCGCCTCCTGCTGCGTCTGTTGTGTCTTTCCCTGAAAAGAATATTTGCAATAAGTCATTGAATCGCCAAGGGACCGTAAAATGCGATATTTCAGCGAACATTTCCGCTGTCAGGGGAATCGCTTCAGGATATCGAAACATAGCTTACTTGCAAGGACAAAAAATGACGCAGCAACACCTACTAGAAAAGGTTGAAACCTTGCATCACGTATGCTTCATGTAATAAAAACCTCGTATGTTAAACCGAAAACTTGAATGGGCGCTCAGTACATGACCACTCCGTTTTAATATCATCAAGTTGTTTCAGAAGCGAAAGCCTTCACGTTGTAGGTTTTTGGCTCATTCGTTTCACAGTATCATTTGATTACGTCTATCAGAAGTTTGCAGTGTCTAAGTAGGATGCCCTCTGCCAAGCAAAGTGTAAAATATTGAGCCACACCAACCACAAAAGTAATTATGCAGAAATCAATATCAAGAGCTAGGTGCCGCTCTCTAACTGCCTCGGTCCTACAATGCTAACAAACAACACTGAATTGGTCTCTTGAAGAAGATAACGGCCACGTGCGTGTACTTGATAAGCTATGTTGCTTGACGCTAATTTCTTAGCATTAGTATTGTGTCAGCGCACGGAAAAGCATAAAAATATGAAATTTTCAAAAATGTTTTACATACAGAAATTACAACAATCGTGATAAGTGAAACGTCGCACAAATAAATGGACAATTTGTTCAAAGACCACTAGGTTTTATAAAGGAAAGTTGAATATAACCAATTTAGCTAGAAATTTGTCAGCATCGATTATCAAAGGTAGTGCAGGAAAGTTTCTTACTGCATATTATATGTCGCACTAAAATCGACAACATGCAACTTCTGTAAGCACTTTCTTCACACCTTCTAATTCCCTTAGCGAAGACGACCATGTTCTGACTAGTGGTTTGTTAAAGATAAGGAAACTGCTTTAAAAGCTCGAGCGCTGTTTGTAAAGGAAGGCGGCAAGGAGGTTTCCGGCAGTACGCATGTTGACACCTCATATTTATTTTTATTTTTATTCCGCGCAGGAGTAACCTTGGGAAAGCGAACTTGCTGACTTCAAACATATTCTAGCCAATGCGGTTTGTAGCTCCTCGTGGGCTACGGCCAGTTCTGACGGCAGGCTTCGCGACGATCGATTGCGCCACGACAGGTATTCCACTTAAAGCAAGTGAATAGTACAATAGATATGTACAGTAGGTACAGCTATAGGCTTCTGGCGAAACTAGATTGCAGGAATAAAAGGGCTACTGTCTCTACTGGCTTTTGTGTGCCAGAAGCTTATAGAGCAACTGAATGGCGTGGAAGACTTGCTTTTTGTCTCCGAAAGTACTTATGCTGCAGAAAATGTATTAGTACCAAAGTTGCGTCAAAGATGCTGGTCTGTGCGGTATATTGCATACAGCTGTACATCATCATCATCATCAGCCTGATTACGCCCACTGCAGGGCAAAGGCCTCTCCCATACTTCTCCAACTACCCCGGTCATGTACTAATTGTGGCCATGTTGACCCTCCAAACTTCCTAATCTCATCTGCCCACCTAACTTTCTGTCGCCCCCTGCTACGCTTCCCTTCCCTCGGAATCCAGTCCGTAACCCTTAATGACCATCGGTTATCTTCCCTCCTCATTACATGTCCTGCCCATGCCCATTTCTTTTTCTTGATTTCAACTAAGATGTCATTAACGCGCGTTTGTTCCCTCACCCAATCTGCTCTTTTCTTATCCCTTAACGTTACACCTATCATTTTTCTTTCCATAGCTCGTTGCGTCGTCCTCAATTTAAGTAGAACCCTTTTCGTAAGCCTCCAGGTTTCTGCCCCGTACGTGAGTACTGGTAAGACACAGCTGTTATACACTTTTCTCTTGAGGGATAATGGCAACCTGCTGTTCATGATCTGCGAATGCCTGCCAAACGCACCCCAGCCCATTCTTATTCTTCTGATTATTTCACTCTCATGATCTGGATCAGCAGTCACTACCTGTCCTAAGTAGATGTATTCTCTTACCACTTCCAGTGCCTCGCTACCTATCGTAAACTGCTGTTCCCTTCCGAGACTGTTAAACATTACTTTAGTTTTCTGCAGATTCATTTTTAGTCCCACCCTTCTGCTCTGCCTCTCCAGATCAGTGAGCATGCATTGCAGTTGGTCCCCTGAGTTACTAAGCAAGGCAATATCATCAGCGAAGCGCAAGTTACTAAGGTATTCTCCATTTACTCTTATCCCCAATTCTTCCCAATCCAGGTCTCTGAATACCTCCTGTAAACACGCTGTGAATAGCATTGGAGAGATCGTATCTCCCGGCCTGACGCCTTTCTTTATTGGGATTTTGTTGCTTTCTTTATGGAGGAGTACAGTGGCTGTGGAGCCGCTATAGATATTTTTCAGTATTTTTACATACGGCTCGTCTACACCCTGATTCCGCAATGCCTCCATGACTGCTGAGGTTTCGACTGAATCAAACGCTTTCTCGTAATCAATGAAAGCTATATATAATGGTTGGTTATATTCCGCACATTTCTCTATCACCTGATTGATAGTGTGAATATGATCTATTGTTGAGTAGCCTTTACGGAATCCTGCCTGGTCCTTTGGTTGACGGAAGTCTAAGCTGTTCCGGATTCTATTTGCAATTACCTTAGTAAATACTTTGTAGGCAACGGACAGTAAGCTGATCGGTCTATAATTTTTCAAGTCTTTGGCGTCGCCTTTCTTATGGATTAGGATTATGTTAGCGTTCTTCCAAGATTCCGGTACGCTCGAGGTCTTGAGGCATTGCGTATAGAGGCTGGCCAGTTTTTCTAGAACAATCTGCCCACCATCCTTCAGCAAATCTGCTGTTACCTGATCCTCCCCAGCTGCCTTACCCCTTTGCATAGCTCCCAAGGCTTTCTTTACTTCTTCCGGCGTTACTTCTGGGATATCGAATTCCTCTAGATTATTCTCTCTTCCATTATCATCGTGGGTGCCACTCGTACTGTATAAATCTCTATAGAACTCCTCAGCCACTTGAACTATCTCATCCATATTAGTAATGATATTGCCGGCTTTGTCTCTTAGCGCATACATCTGATTCTTGCCAATTCCTAGTTTCTTCTTCACTGCTTTTAGGCTTCCTCCGTTCCTGAGAGCTTGTTCAATTCTATCCATGTTATGCTTCCTTATGTCAGCTGTCTTACGCTTGTTGATTAACTTCGAAAGTTCTGCCAGTTCTATTCTAGCTGTAGGGTTAGAGGCTTTCATACATTGGCGTTTCTTGATCAGATCTTTCGTCTCCTGCGATAGCTTACTGGTATCCTGTCTAACGGAGTTACCACCGACTTCTATTGCACACTCCTTAATGATGCCCACAAGATTGTCGTTCATTGCTTCAACACTAAGATCCTCTTCGTGGCTTAAAGCCGAATACCTGTTCTGTAGCTTGATCTGGAATTCCTCTATTTTCCCTCTTAGCGCTAACTCATTGATCGGCTTCTTATGTACCAGTTTCCTCCGTTCCCTCCTCAGGTCTAGGCTAATTCGAGTTCTTACCATCCTGTGGTCACTGCAGCGCACCTTACCGAGCACGTCCACATCTTGTATGATGCCAGGGTTAGCGCAGAGTATGAAATCTATTTCATTTCTAGTCTCGCCGTTCGGGCTCCTCCATGTCCACTTTCGGTTATTCCGCTTGCGGAAGAAGGTATTCATTATCCTCATATTATTCTGTTCTGCAAACTCTACTAATACCTCCCCCCTGCTATTCCTAGTGCCTATGCCATATTCCCCCACTGCCTTGTCTCCAGCATGCTTCTTGCCTACCTTGGCATTGAAATCGCCCATCAGTATAGTGTATTTTGTTTTCACTCTACCCATCGCCGATTCCACGTCTTCGTAGAAGCTTTCGACTTCCTGGTCATCATGACTGGATGTAGGGGCGTAGACCTGTACAACCTTCATTTTGTATCTCTTATTAAGTTTCACAACAAGACATGCCACCCTCTCGTTAATGCTATAGAATTCCTGTATGTTACCAGCTATGTTCTTATTAATCAGGAATCCGACTCCTAGTTCTCGTCTCTCTGCTATGCCCCGGTAGCACAGGACGTGCCCGCTCCTTAACACTGTATATGCTTCTTTTGGCCTCCTAACTTCACTGAGCCCTATTATATCCCATTTACTGCCCTCTAATTCTTCCAATAGCACTGCTAGACTCGCCTCACTAGATAATGTTCTTGCGTTAAACGTTGCCAGGTTCATATTCCAATGGCGGCCTGTCCGGAGCCAGGGATTCTTAGCACCCTCTGCAGCGTCGCAGGTCTGACCGCCGCCGTGGTCAGTTGCTTCGCAGCTGCTGGGGACTGAGGGCCGGGGTTTGATTGTTGTGTTCATATAGGAGGTTGTGGCCAAGTACTGCACCAGGGTGGCCAATCCTGCTCTGGTGAGGGAGTGTGTTACCGGTTCTGGTCACCGGCATCAGGCCACATTCCAGGCCTGTTTATGCAATTTTATCAACACGCGGATTTTTTTTTAATCCGGTGGAAAATTGCGCGGCACCGGGATTCGAACCACGGACCTCTTGCACGCGAGGCGGGTGTTCTACCTCTACGCCACCGCTGCCACTTACAGCTGTACGCACTGTGGCAAATGGCAGCTGTACGAGTTTTGCCGCTAGTGAGTTCTTGGCTTTGAACTAGAGAATTTTGGGGAGGTCAAATCTATAACGCTGATGTTGCAATTAAGAACAGTTAATGCAGACAGAGTGATAAACAGTGGTTCAACAATTTTGCTGTATCCATGTCTATTTCACTGCATATGCGCACAAACGCATTTAGTAGTCAATTATAATGCAATTTAACGAGGTGTTGTACTCATAGATATATCACACGAAATAAAATCCGAACACTAGTGCTGTAAAAAGTGCCGCAGTGTGCTGTTCTGTGTTAGTATTGGTAAAGATGGCTTTTTTGGTGCTCAACGGAACTTATCTGAGACGAGTCAACCATAAAAGATTGGTTACCCTCGTAGTCTAGTTGGCAGTTCATTGTTCTGGCAGCTCATTGTTCACTAAACTATTTCATGTTGACTGAAAGAGTCATATCGCAATACACTGATTAGGTCTGACGTCGTTACGCCTGAATACAAAAGCTAAATTACAGACGCTGTGGGCGCATTGACACTGCGGTTTAAATCTAGTGTGCCCTCATACGCGTCGTGTGTTTCACTGTAACAACAATGAAGTGAAGTTGACGCAATGTCAACGCTGTGCTAAGTCTCTTCTGCGGAGGATCAAACGCTGCGTTCTGCCTTCTGCTGCATTGATGAACGCACGCACAATATAAGTAGACGCGTTCTAGCTTAGCTGCTGTGTGTATGTTCCAACCTGTGCAGTAAATTTCAGGCTAGGGTTGTGTAATGTTTTACTGGATGCTAACTAATACCCACAGTTTTCCTTCAGCCTCATCTAGTGTTGCGTCGAGCATGGATGGATGGATGCATGATGTGAGTGTCGCCTTTGAAACGGGGCGGTGGGTGGCGCCATGAAGCTCTTGTTATTTTCCCTAATGTCCTGCATACCCTTCCGTTTTAAAGATCTACAGACAATTCGAGCCAACACTCTTTCGCAACCACTTTTGAAAACTTTCTTTTGCACGCTTCAGTCGTTTTCGTCTCCCCAGTTTTTTGACACCAAACTTCTATTCGCCTTTCACTAATCTCACCAGCGGACATGTTTACTTTACCTCTGCTCTTCCTGAGCCCAAGGTCATCAAAGACGGCAGCAGAGTCTAAACCGAGAGCTGGGTAGATATATTCACCTTCTAATAAGACATGTGAATTTCTTTGTTTCTCTAGCTTTAGCGCCGCAAAGACATGCTTCTTCTTTGGTGTAGTTAGGTTTATAACTACATGTTCAAAGGCATCGTGATATCGTACTGTCCTGAATATAATGTTCAGCGACAGTCCCTGGCATCTGTTCTAGCGCACCTTGACAGTAGACCATTGTCCCTCGACACGATTTTCACATGCCGCCGACAGAAGACATCGCAGGTGAAGGCGACAAAGGGACTACTTCGGTTTTTGAAAGAGACTGGATTGGACAAGCGGCTGTGAGAGTGATGTCACGTACCATGCCAGATTGATGGACTCCAACGGACGATGTGTGTGTGCTGTGCTATATGCTCTCTCTCCCTCTCCCCCTTCCCCATCTTTATCTCCCCCATCCCTCTCCCATGTGTAGGGTAGCAAACCGGTTAAGCTAAGCTGGTTAACCTCCCTACCTTTCCTTCTCCACTTTTTCCTTCCTTCCTTCGAAAAGTAAAAAGCTTCACTTTGAGTTATGATAAATTGTTGCTCTCCTAATTTCGTTTTTGCCTCCGAGGTAGTTACGCATAAAAAATTCCCTTTCCGTTGCCGCCACCCAGGGGGTCGTATCAGACTCTATCACTTCGTTTGACGTTCTCTGTTAGCATGTTGTTTAAAGTACCACTGACGTACTTGCTGGTAAGCTTCCAAGTTTTCTTCGTCCACTGCTGGTTGATATTTTTCTAGTATATAATAATTAAATGGTCATGCCATAATAAGTGTAGGGAACGGGGTGCCTATCGTGCCTTCTAAGCGTGAAGGGAGGTGCTGATCCCGCCTATTATGCGTGATCGGTAAGTGCGGTGAAACATCACGTTAGGCGGGTAAGAAAACTGCAAAAGCACGTGTTGATAAGCGTGCATATTTTTTACGGTGCATGATTGCGTTGTCAGTTCGCGGGAATAACGTTGAATGGATAATTATTTTCACAATTTGGTAGGATTTTTATGTTTCGCTTAGTTAAGTCTGTACACAACTCGGAGAAATATCAAGTGCATTAGTTGGTGTGGTCTTAGCAAAACACTTTGATATTACACGCCTAGGAGGGTGGAACTCTCACCAATGGTATGCTCTTTGATAAGCCTTGGAACTTAGTTTAAATGTTCCTGTTTCTCAAAAATGCAAAAGGATTTGTCCAACAATGGTGCTTAGACTAACACATTTGTGAAAATACTGAGCAGCGCGCACAAAAAAAAAAATGCGTGTATATGCGCGATTGGATTCCCTGAACAACGTTTCAACGGCAAACATTACTGAAATAATTATATATTCGACAAATTCTGGCAGCAGTTTTTAATATCATATTTAATTCGTACGCATTTTATTAAAAACAAAACTTACCCTCATCTCCTCCACCTTGTGATACCCCACCTGGAAAAAAATTGATTTGTTACAATTTGAAAACAGGATAAAATACCAGTAAAAGCGTGAGCCCTTTGGCAATTTGGTACGACATTTGAAGGCAGAGGAGCGCTTAATTTCCGATGACAAAAATACATAAGGAAAGAATACGGATAAAGACAAGAAAAACGCTCACTTGCGACTGATTTTATTATAGCCTAAAGAAACCCACAAACCTCTACTGCGCATGCGCGTGAACCAGATCACTTTTTTTCGCAAAACGAACAAGACAAATAATAAAGAAAGGAGGTTGATGGTGAGAGAGGTACTATGCCGACATGTAGACATCAATCATACCTTTTGCAGATAGCAAATATGCCTTATTTAAAACATATTTAATCGTAGTCTAACAAATGGAGCGTCGACTGAGCTTAAATGCAGTAAATTAGTGATAAAAGAGGGGGAGGGGGGTGTTGAAACTTCTGACTGGACGAAATTCTTCATTCACGACAGGAGAAAAGACATTATCCACACGTGCGATCTATGAACGAAGAAAAAATTAGACAAGTTGTGTGCCAC
Source organism: Dermacentor andersoni (assembly GCF_023375885.2). NCBI lineage: Eukaryota > Metazoa > Arthropoda > Arachnida > Ixodida > Ixodidae > Dermacentor > Dermacentor andersoni. The sequence goes on from NC_092821.1 coordinate 95,910,368, forward strand.
GAAAAAGTGTCACTATCTCTGACTAAACACAACCTTTCCGATAGCTTTAATTGTTTTCCAAGATTAAGAGGATCTATTCATATTAAAGACGAATGGCACATTCTTATTTTCTACGCGAAGCGCATAGAGTTTTGTATAAAAAAGTGGACTCTAAACTACTACTGCATTCTTTTATGTTCCATTTTTCTGGCAGACAATTGAATACAATCAGCATTTAATGAAGGGGTGCGTTGAATGGCAGGAACGTTGATTTAGCCTTAAACACAAATTATTTAGACTGCGCAGGCGGTTCTTCATTTGGAGAGATACTCTATGTTTAACCTATCTTTTTCATATATTTTGCGTATTCTTACCTTTAGACGTCGTTTAGTCATACAGATGTATAAATTGGACACTTTTAATGTCCTGATGTTATTAGAGATATTCTTTTACGGAAGAAGATTTTGATGAAACCACTAATGTATGTTATGTACAGTGGTGCTGTTTTTCAGCGTGTTGAAAATTATGCGGATAAAAACCGTTGTTTGCTCTGCAATTTAACCATGACCCAAACGATAAAATAAAGTAAGCTACATTATGTCGGGCTGCAGCTTTTACTGGCTTTGGCACTGCGGAAAAAATTTATTCATAATTACCCAGAGGCGCCCCTGCGAGTATGTTTCCTGCTAATATATAGAGATAATGTAGGCTGCAACGGAGTCTTTGTTAGTCTACCAAAAGAATAGTGTGGATGTTTGGTTCCATATACAAAAATATTTCAAAAAAGAGTTATTCCTTGAGCTTCCCCCTCTTTGTTGAAACCAAACTCAGATTTGCTGTTCGTAAAGATTTCGTAGAATATTAAAGCTTTATTTACCCAGGGGAAACAGTAATTCAGCAACCAAACAATAAAGCGTTGAAGCAGGTACCAAAGATTAAAAGATAGAAGCCAAATTTCTCATTGTAATGAAGAAAACGGGTATATTTACATAAGATAGAAGTAAACTACAGTTGCAGATATTAGAAGCCAGAATGCACTGTACTTATGAGAAGCGATTAAAGTTTTCTCAGAGCATATTTCAACAAACGCGTTCCGTGTACAGTATTGCTTGCATTAAAAAAGGCAAATAAAAAATACCTTTTTTTCTGCCAAACAGCAAATTGTGAGTTTGTATCGTTAACATTAGGGTGCACATCTTAAATTCATCGCAGTACTGCATTCCGTGAGTGACCTTCAAGGCGTGATGCCCATTCTATTCACCTTTCATTGCAAGAAATCACTGTGCTTTTAGATTATTTAATATCTCCGGTAAGTAAAATGGTTTACATATTTAAAGTGAATTCTGACCGAGGCGGCAGTAATAATGATGGCAGTTTTCTTTGTAGAAAATACATCTGCCAATGATACGATATCTGGCACCGTTTTAGTCCTAACTAAAGTTATAGTGATTAACGCTCATTCAAAAGGAAATACGCGAATTTCTGGTAGGGCACTTAGGACGACGACTATACTGGTGACAAATTGGCGGTCATTGACCAATGCAAGACACGCTCAAAACCTGCTGGGAACATAGGTTCAATTACAGTCACACAAATATTGTCGGCGTGTTTCTGACAATTGCGATGAAATATTGAACAACGAGAAACAGCACATCAAGGAAGGGCACACTTGTTTGAAGATAGGACCTAATAATTATTGTCGTGCTGTTATTGTTTATACATATTTAATTCCATTCTTTGTAAGAAATGCAGTAGCGAGTAGATACATTTTACTCTCCTTATCACACAGCATCTCTCGTTCAATATGAACAAGTCTAGGTTAGTTTCTTAAAGCGGCCAATTCGAGGTTACCGTGCATACAATACGCTGTAGCGTGTCAATATGCAAGCGACGAAAGTAATGACAGCGACAAGGTCTTTTCATAAGGGTCATTATCGTTACTGTTTGCTTGAAGTGTGGGTGTTCCAGTCTTTCATATTTATGCTTGCAATGTTTTTGCAAAGTTTGCAAACAGAAGGCACATCGCCTACGATAGAAACCACACTGCTGCATTGGAAACTACCACTTACATTCTTTGCATGTGAATATTCTTCCAAATCTGATTTCGCCTTCTCTGACCTATGGTACCGAGGTACGCAATGTTATTTTTGATCTGTAACTGAAAATTGCATACCTTACCGCAACGCTTTTGCATTATGCTTCTCGTTGCGCTGCATTTACATCAAGGACTTATATTACGTTATGTTTCAGCCATCCTGTTTGTAAACTCCGATTCGCATGTTATGCATTCCTTTATATAGTGGAACATTCGAGGTTACTGGTATGGCTTTTATCCGCGACGAAAACACTTATTATAAAAGAAAGACTATTTAATAGCCTCCTTTTGCGCATGAAAATCAAGGCACCACAAAAACGTCATAATTGCTAAATTGCCTAAATTGCTTTTTAAAGAAGGCAATTAAATATACCGACACATAGCACACGAAAACTCATGTTCACATAAGTATAAAAACACACAGAATAAGAAATTAACTACGGTAGCTTGTCGCGACAAGGTTGAGCGAGCAACATAAGTGGTATTAAAGAAGCGTGTAACCTGGTCACGGCACAAAATGTACTGTGGTACATTTGGGACTTGCGCAGAAGTCAGCAGCAAGGTTCTTCTCGCCATGACATCGCCTTTATTGGTTTGTTGATTTCCCAAGCAATGACATATATCTACACAGATGTACACTTCACGCACATCATCACACATTCTTAATTTGCACTTCTGCACTGGTACAGACGAGTGAACTCACCTGCATTTTCTTCACCTTGCGCGGCAGGTCCGTCTGAAAGTACATATGGTTGCTATTATTTATCGATATGTGAAACATGTTATGGAACAGTATTTATTGGACTTTGTGCATTGTTATGGTAGATGTACGCCATTTACCGATATTTTACGGCAACTACAGGGAAACGAGGTTGAAACAGTAAAATTTTGATTCCTGCTTCGCAGACCACTTTCTCTTTCAAGTAGAATAAAACTAGCACTTCAGTGTGAAATCAAACTGCGAAGCATTCGCCCAATAACAAACTTTACTGTCATCCTTGAGATACTCGGACTTTTTTCTATTAGCAGATACGAGCTATACGGCGATGCGTCATATGTGAGTACGCCAACTTTTCTTCCCGCGACATTCTTGGGTTTTAGTTGCAAAAACCGTTATCTAATTACGAGGTTCGTCGTAGTGCGAGACTCCGGGTTAATTTGACTAGATGTGGTTCATTAACGTACATGCAATGGACGGCATAAGGACGTTACTACATTCGCCCCAGCCGATATGCGACCAACATGGCCCGGCTCCCATTCAGCGACCTCGTGCTCAGCACCGCAACACCATAGCCACAAACTCACGAAGGTGCATGGCAAACTTTCTGGCGCAGTTAAAGATTTACGAAACCATGTAGGGCATGTAATGAAATTGCACAGAGAGCACTGCGTTACTCGTAAAAACTATTACAGTTACCGTTGCTTTTAGACACACGTGGAAGATGTGTATTATGACAGACCATGTCCCACACATCTATAAGATCACTTAAAGAACTCGCTAGCTGTGGAAATCAACACATTTTGATACTTTCTATGTATCGTTTATGTAAAAAAAACGGCTACCAAATATGCCCGTTGCTAATGAATAGAGAAATTACGTTTCGGTTCTTTTCGATACTGAGTGCAGTCATTACATGGCCAGGACATACGCATACTTCATGCGCTACAAATATTTCCTGACTCGTCCTTTGAAAAGTCTATTTTGCTACCTTCATTGCATGGGATATAACTACGCGTTTACTACATATGTCACGCTAGACTAGTTTATCGATCCAAAACTGTTTCTTGCAAAAGTCTACTGGCTGCTAAATTCTCCAAAAAGGTGTAATTGACTTTTTTGTGTGTACCGTTTTCTCTCAGGAAACGATAAACTACCTGCCGTGCTGGCTCAGTGGTGATGGCGTTGCGCTTCTGAGCGTGACGGTGTGGAATAAATTCCGTGCTTGGGCGGCCACGCTCTAATGGGCACGGAGTGACAAGACTCTCGCGCAGCCTAGTTTCGGTACAAATAAAAAATACCAACGTGGTTGAAACATGTCAGACCTCCACCACGGCTTCCTTCATAAACCACTCTGCAGTTTGGGACGTTAAGCTCCAAACTACACTACGAATAAGAAGATAAGCTCTGAAGTAAGAATAATGTACTACACTCACCTCCTTCAGATTGCGCTGCATCTCCCGCTGGCTCTGCGATATATTTTTTGAATGTATAAGCGTTTCCACGCATATATAGGGCGTATAAAATATTCTGCATAAACTCTAATGGTTTAGCAGCGACCTGAAGAAGAATGTGTAATTTATTGTTGTAACTATATTTATTTGGTGTTTGTTTGCCATATTTCTCTATGGCAGATACATCAGAACTTATTTGCAAACACGTCTTCGAGCATCAATGCACTATTTTTGCACGTACTATTATGAAGGCTGCACCATTTAAAAAAACGAAAAGCACATTTTTGGTTTAGCTTCTGGCATGCACAAACCACCAAGGATCTTTTCTCGCAGTGCGAGCCAAAAGTGCTCTCATTGCAAAAAGGACACGAGAGCATGCCAGCGTGCCTACCCGGATAGCAAATATAACCGTAGATATAACCGAAACGCTCGAAAAAACACATTTATCACGTATTGAGCAACCGAATTCTGCATCGGGAGTTTGTCATGTCACGCTACGATTCCCTCATTGACAGTTTACAGAAAATTACAGTATTTGACAAGGTATATATATAATTAGGACTGGCTATGTAGTTAAGAGGCAAATAACATTGCATTGGCTGTGTACAGCTATGTAGCATTTGCGTCTTTTAACATCTTGATGCATCATGAGTGTGGCTCTCTCTCTCTCTCTCTATCTTCCTCTCTCTCTCTCTCTCTCTCTCTCTCTCTATATATATATATATATATATATATATATATATATATATATATATATACATATATATATATGTCTGTGTGTGTGTGTGTGTTCATACAGGGTGTCCCGACTAATGATAGCTTGGCTTTTCAAAATAAAATATAGAATATAGGCACCCCATGGTATTCAGTCAGCAGTGACCTACCGCACCAGGAGGAATTTTTTCACGAACTAGAGTATTTATCTATCCATCATTAATTAACAAACATGTTTAAATACTGAATTGAGGGAGTGAATTAATTCAGAAAAGAAATAATTGTGTTGTAATAGATCCTGCTCGGTTCTTTTCAGTTTCCTGTTTCTCGGGCATTTATTTTTTCACCCTTATAAAGAAGACGGGCGAAATATGAAAATAGGTGCGTCGTTACACTTCCGCGTGCTGCTACAGCAGCGGTCCCGGGCTTTATTCCGAAGAATTAACTCTGCTCAATGTTTTGTCCTCCTCCTCAATGTCGCTGCGCACTGCATTGGCTTCGTTCTTCGCACGGAAATGGCCGCTCGCAGTTTCTGGTGACCAACGCCCAAAATGATGCCTCGTCTATTTCACGTAGCCGCCGTACCACGTATTGACCAGAGTTAATTCTTCCGATTTACGCCTGGGAAATATTTGGTCGCGGCGCACGGACGCATAATCATGGGGCCATTTTCTTATTTCGCACGTATTCTTTATAACACGGAAAAGATAGTTAAGGGAGAATTAGCTCACTAGGAACTGAATTGGTTGTTTGAAAACACAGTTGAATTATAATAAAAAAATCCTCCCGGTGCGGCATGTCATTGCTGACAGAATATCATTGGTTGCATCCACCATTATTCTATATTTTATTTTTAAATGTTCGCCGGGCGGAGCTGGGACACCCTGTATACATAATAAAACAGCACTTCAGAGGATATCCCGGGGAATATTGGCAGCGCAATATTTTCACAATACGTGCTCAATGTACAAAGGGTGCAAGCACAAGAAGTTTCCACGAAGAAGCTCATTGATCATGACAGCACGACGCCAGTATTTAGTGTTTGAGACGACTTCTGGGTTGAAGAAAGTGAAAATTGCATCTTGAGCTCCGGTGGCCTTATATCAAGGCTACCTAGAACACTCGATACTGCCTGTGCCATGCAAGATTGAAGTTTTATGCTTCCAAGGGAAAGCATGATATTGAGGGCCTGATTTTTAAGGATCACATGTATAAAAACAACTATGCACACAAAGCGCAATTTTGCTATGCAAAAAAGCGAAGTGCTATTTTCAGGACTCTCTAGGAGTTATGAATACTGATAGTACTTTCTAAGGCTATGCACTTCATCCACCGAAGTAGAATTTGCGTGACCTTGACGGAAAAGCAGGGGTGATGTGTGGAAAGCAAATGCGCTACTTTATTTGCTCATGCGCTACTTTATCGCTCTAGACAACAATTAGCAAACTGTGTCTTTTAAAGTTAAATGAAGTGAAATATTTACACCCGTAGATTATTTACAATTCATCATTTATTTATTTATTTATTTATTTATTTATTTATTTATTTATTTATTTATTTATTTATTGCGTACTTTAAGGACAATACAAGGCACTAGCCGTGGGTCCAGAATAGGAGATGATTAGCCCCCTAAGTCATTCTCGCGCAGGGCGCAATAGCGACAGTGTTCATGTTCAAAATAAAAAAAAAATACAAATATTAAAAGTTCTCTGGCACAGAAATGTCACAATTACATGATATTGAGTTACACAATAACAAAGTACGAATAGTAACACATCAGATATTAATGAACGTTGTTGCTGCACATTCCACTGAAAAATATAACAAAGAACAAGATAGGCGAAGCTGACAATCAGATTAAAATGTACGAGACGGCAGTGCACACCTTCAACCATAACCAATCTGGGCCTCATATCTTTGAAAGGTGGAAATTTTAGCAGTTCGCCTTGCTTGTGCCACATTAGTTAAAGCAGGGTGGTCAATACAACCGCCTATAATTTGGTAATCTGTTTTCCATAAATTGTTGCAACTAGCTCCTTTTTACGCAAATCACGACCAGTGTTCCTGCTTACGAACTGACGAAAAAGGCACTGCGGTCTTTCTATACTTCACAGTATAAGTACATTGACAATTCGACCGAAAATCTTTAACAGAGGAATTTATTTTAAAATGCCGCCATCACAAGCCATCGCCGCAGAGAGCGACGAGGGCACTGTTGCAGTTTTCAAAGGCAACAGAATTGGACAAGCGGCTGTAGCCTGAACAGATGTTTATAGTGCTGCAAGGGCTACTAGTGCTGTGCGGTGACAGTATGCAGCGACAGTGAGCGACAGTGATTGTATGTCTATACGCCTATCTTTCTATATCTCTACTTTGTTATCACTTTACCTCCCCCTCCCTTCTCTCCCCAGCGTAGGGCAGCAAACCGGATCTTCCCCACTGGTTAACCTCCTTGCCTTTACCCTTTCCTCCGTCTCTTTCTAATCTTATAATTAGGGAAGGAATGTGGAATTTTATGCTTTGACATAAAGGCCGAAGTATCATGTGATCTTCAGAATTGAGTCGCCTAATTCATCTGCTTAGTAGTACAGAAAGTTTATCCTGATCAATTTTATTTCCTGATCTCCACATCAACACGCAAAAACTGAAATAAGAATGGGTGGCTGAAAAATGCAATTCCTTCTTTAACCTGGTTGGTAAGAAATGGCGCAAACGGCCAAGAATGCTAAAGGATTTTGCAAACCTTTATTCTAACGCATACAAATGTTACTATTGCTCTATGGATAATATGCTGTTTCCAGGAGAGCGAAAACATTATGTGGTAGGCGTTGGAAAAGGTCAGTGCTCGAATAAAGACATTACAGCTCCGCTACAGTAAGAAAAGCTTAATTCGATTGCGCTTATTCTTCCCGCGAAAAAGCAAGCCCTCACGACGACAGGATGCTCAAAATTGACAGGTGCTTGGAGTAAAACAAGTTCTACCTCTACGCGGGTATGCCATGCTAACCTTTAGCAAAATTGTGGTTGATTGCACCTTCCCAGGGAGGCCTAGTTGTAAACTGGTTTGGTGGCGCCTTCGGAGAAACTACCGATTATAAGACATAAGTTACTTTCATCAAATCGGAGATTGGAGTGCTTTGGGCCATGTGCTTATCTTCTATAATTCCTGACGATGATCGGAGGCATCTTGTCTGTGTTCCTGTTTCCATCCTAAGTCATGCTCACACAACAAACTTAGGTAACTGCAAAGTTATTATGTACATGCCCCTCGCCTCTCTCAGACAGCCTACAGTAACGTTTGGTTTGTTGCTTCAAACCATGCATCTAACAAACAGCTATAAACTGTTTCTATTTCTCGAACTCTTAAATGCCGGAATTCGCTTTGACATGGCCTCTTGGCGAGACTGCCTTCTAAACGCAGTCGAAAATGCGCGAAACTGCACACCCACTAAAATGCAAACCATCCTTCCGCGTGTTTCTGCCAATGCCCTGCAGCACCTCTCTTCTTGCAACAATCAACAGGTCGCCCACACAACAGGAATTGGTTTTCTTCTCCCAAAATCTACAGTATCACTGTCATCTTTGTCATCCTATAATTTTTTCGAAGCTACCTCGAAAAAACAACATAGAAAACATGCTACAATACATAAGCAAAAGAGTGCCTGAAAAAGCTTAGTTCAACTAGAATGACCGCCATCTTACCAGCAGCTTTAAGCGGTTCGTACCACTTGCCCCTGCGAGCTCACTCACACATTTCGTCATTCGCAGTCCAGTTCTCTATAATGAAAAAAAAATGAGAAATAGCAGGACCACCTCTCTACAAATAATTCGGTGTCCTCATAGGAACGAAACGTCACGCGGGATTAATTATCTTATGGGGAGATTTTATTTCGTTACGTCATCTATTATTGCTTTCCGTTTCATATCAAGTGCAGGCACTCAAATATATAATGGTCAATATCTCTCAGAACTCGAGAGTGTACACAAGGTGATGACACGCTAAGCCCTGCCTTGCATATTGGCGCTGTATTTCGTGCTGACCTTGTACCGATTGTACTGGAAGGCAGATTTGATTCTTATTATGCATTAATTACTTGGGGTGTGCGCTGATTTCAACCATGAAGAAAATTTATCTAACACTGAGAACTTGCGGACTCGCGTGCCGCAATTCGGGCCTACGAAAGCGGCAACGTATGTAAAGAAGTAGCGAGCTCAAAGGAGAGCAAACGATGCCTCTCCTGGTTCCCCGCTCACATGGGGAAAGTCGTTCACCTGCGAAAACCAAACCTCAATGAAACGGCCCACGACCGTGCACGAGAACTTTCCTGTTGAAATTTCCTTCTTCCCTTGGTGAATTTCGTTGCACAACATTCTTTGTAGCATAAGTGCCTGGAAGGCAAAACTTAATATGTTGTTGCCTTGACGACGCGAGTATAGCTTAAGTTTGATCATGTGCTTCAAAATGTTTTGGACGCAACTTTGCCAAACATCTGCGAAAATAGCGATGGCAGAAATAAAAAATAATCTGAATTACTTACGCGTTGTGCAATGTCCTAATATAAAATATGCTGCTTGATTTTCTATATTACGACAATAGAGAGCACACAGAAAGCATTCTGTGATATATGACAATTATTATGCACCTATTTACTGTACAGAATGTTAGCAGATTCGTATTCTTTTTTTGCCCAGCGGGTGATATTGGCTACAGCTAAGAATTAAATTTCTAGGTAGAAATAGCACACATAAGTCCATCACCCATCACATGAACACCTTTCTACTATTTCTGCTCCTGTTTTAAATAAACGTACGACATATTTTACTTACCACCTTGTCCTCCTGATGGTTCTCCACCTGTACAAAATACTGTCATTTAACAAGCGGCCAAGCACAAGTAAGACACGTCCATTGAAAGACACATTTAATTAGAAGTGGGACTGCTACAGCATGCTAAAATGCATAAAGCACGCGACGACAATATGCAAAGTGCCAATGCTCCTTAGAGAATGTGAAACCACAACAGTAGTACTTTTTGCGGTATTGCAAAAATTATTTTGAAGTAACGTGAAATTATATGTTAACATACCTCTGCTTGAAGAATGTGATATACTGGGAGTTTTATTGCTTACTTTTATTAGCTAAAGCTGCCAAATTTAGTGTATAAATTTGATGTGTATAAGTGGGATTCTGTCTGCCAAACAAAGTGTAAAATATTGAGCGACACCTGCAAGGACATCAACTATGCACAAATCAAAATCAAGTTTTAGGTGCCGCTCTGTCACTGCCTCTGTCCGTAAATGCTAACAAACAACCCTAAAATCGCCCTTGAAGAAGATAGAACTGCATGTATGCCCTTGGTCAGCTATATCTTGACGTTCATTCCTTAGCATGAGTATTGTGCCAACGCACGGCGAAGCATAAAGATATCAACATTTATTTACATGCGAAATTTCAAATTTTTCATATAGATGAATTTTCCACAGAAAAACCGCAGAACAGCACATAAATAATTGTGCAATATGTTCAAAGAGCTGTACTGTTCATAAAAGCAATTTGAATAGGGCCAATATAATTAAGGATTTGTCAGCATCGATTATCAAAAGCAGTGTAGCAAAGTTTCTTTCTGCGTATTACATGTCGCACTAAAATCACAATATGCTTACTTCGTGAAGCACGTTCTTCGCACTTATGTATTCCTTTAACAAAGACCACCGCGTCCTGGCCAGTGGCTTGTTCAGGATAAGAAAAGTGCTTTGAAAGGTCGAGCGGTGTTTGCAATGAATGGCGGCAGGGAGGATGACAAAAGTACACATGTTCACACGTCGATAACGTACCTAATAAAATGTGCGCCATTCTCATTTCGTCCAAGATGAAGTGTGGGCAAGCGAACTTGTTGGCTTAAAATGTCGTCTAATCAGTACGATGTGTAGCGCCTCGTAGGCTACGGGCAGTTTGGACGAGAGGGTTCGCTACGATCGATGGTGCCATGAAAAATATTCCCCCCAAAGCAAGTGAATAATATAAATGTGGCGTGTAGTAGGCACATCTGTAGATTGCTGGCGAAGCTAGTTTGTAGCAATAAAAGTATTACTGTCTCTACAGACTTTTGTGCGCGAGATGCTTTTAGAACAACTGAATGGCGTGGAAGACCTGGTTTTTGTCTCAGAAAGCACTTGTGCTTCAGAAAGTGCGTTAGTACCAAAGCTGCGCCAGAGAATCTGGTCTGTGTGGTATAGTGCTGACAGCTGAGTGCGCTGTGGCAGATGGCAGCCGTGCGCGTTTTGCAACTGGCGATTTCGGGGCTCTCAATTAGAGAGTTTTGAGGAGCTTAAGCCTGTAATGCTGTTGTAATCAAGAACGCTAAATACAGATAGTGACAAAGAATAGTTCAACAAGGATTGTTGCTGTAGCCAGATGTCCTTTTTATGGCATTTGTGCACAAGTGCATTTAATAGTACATGATCATGAAATTTAACGTGGCGGTGTTCTAATCGATATATTAAGACTCAATAAAATTCCAAGCACCAGTGTTATAGAAAGTACGGCAGTAGACTGTACTCTGCTAGTCTAGGTAACGATGGCTTTTCACTTGCTCAATGTAAATGAGTGAAAACGAGTCAGCCATAACGGAAGAGTTGCCATAGTAGTCTAGTTAGCATTTCATCTATATAAACTGTTTTAATGAAAAATTGCTGATGCTTCATCCTTCCTTCTTTTGTTGTTGTTGCCGTCATCTTCCATGCTAATTCAAAGAAGGCATAAATTTTCACTCGCCCAGGTTTATTCCTTACTACAATGGCAGAGAATTGCTCTGGACAGTATTTTGGTTTTCTAATGATTTCTTCGTTGGAAAAATATAATACTTTATGCAATAGCCATATATATAACCGCTACAAGGAAATTTCCAAGGTCGTCCTCGGTGCCGGCAGCTTTGTTGGCGTCGTGGTCCCTATCAAGGCTTCATTATGAGAGGATAAATGATATATTGGTTTAAATGCTAAAGTGGCCGTGGCCGCGATTTATAATAGCACTGAATTATTTCTCAGTAGTTTGGACAATTGCAGCCGGCAAAGAACACACATGAAACGTTTCATTCAGTACACAGATTTTTCCTAAATATCCTATGGAAAAAATTGCAAAAGAGTTTTAGGGGTCCGAATGTGAAAGTTATGTAATTTCGCTAGAACTGCCAGCAGTGCGTTTCATGAGCAGAGCATAGAAGCATATAGGATACAAATACAGGTGCTAGACGACGTGCTAAGCATGGGAAGATTGCCACAAATTTTGGCGTTCCAACTCTTTATGCTGACGGAAATGATCCTATCGAAATACACTAAATAAGCCTGACATTGTTACTCGATTCAATGCAACTGCAATAATATAGACGCTGAAGGCTCATTCACACCGTCATGTGAATGTTGTGTAGTATGTTTCACTGTAGGGTGTTTCACACACGCGTAGTGTGTTTCACTGCAGAAACGCGGAACTAAAGTTGACGCACTATCAACTGTGCGGTAAGTCACGTCGGTGGCCGATCAAACAGTGAGTTCTTCCTTCTGCTGCAGGGATGAACGCACGCACAATATAAGTATACTTGCATTCTTGCTTAGCTGCTGCGTGTATGCTCCAACCTGAGCAGTCCATTTCAGGCCAGCGTTATTTAATGTTTCACTGGGCACTGGCTAATGTCAAGAGTATCCCGTCAGTCTCATCCAGAGCAGCGTCGAGAAACGATGGATGGATGCATGCCGCGAGTCTGACCTTTCAGACGGGTTTCACCTTGAAGTTATGAGTATTTTGCATAATGACCTACCTATCGGCTTTTGTTTTAAACTCCACAGAGAATTCCCAACATCAAACTTCCGGAACCACTATTGGAAACGTTGTTTTTGTAGGCTACCGTCGTTTTACGTCTCCCCATTTTTCTCCCACCAAACCTTTAATCAACTTCCAGCGATCTCACTTGCGGACATGTGTACTTTACCTGTGCTATTCCAAAGCTCTATGTCTTTAAAGATGGCATCAGAGAATAAACCGATAGCTACATAGATACCTTTGCATCATAAGAAAATATGTTCTTTTGTCTCCCTAGCTTTACCGCAGTATGCTCTTTTGGTGCAGTTTGGTTTTTACCACGACTTCAAATACATCGTGATATCGCTTCAAAAAGTAAACAGGTTAACTTTGAGTTATGATAAACAGTTTCTTGTTTGATTTCATTTTTACATCTTAGGTAGTTACGCATAAAAAATTTCCTTTCCGTTGCCACCACCCAGGAGATCCACTCAGCCTCTATTTCTGCGTTTGACCTTCATCAACATGTTTAGTATAGCAGTCACATACTTGCTTGTGAGCTTCCAATTCGCTTTCTCTACTGGGAGTCGGCATTTCTCTTGCATATAGTAATAGAACGGTCACGCAATAAAATTCGTAGGAACCGGGGTCCGCATCATACCTTCTAAGCGTGAAAGCGGGTGGCTGATCACTCCTTGTGTGCGTGACGGCTAAGCGCGGAGAAATATCACGCTTATATTAGGCGCCTAAAAAAACTTCAAAAGCACGCTTAGATTAGGGTGCATATTTTTTAGACTGCATGATCGTGTTGTAAGTTCTCGAGAATAACGGTGAGTGGATCACTATTTTCGCAATTTGGTAGGTATATTAAGTTTTGTTTGTTTTATGGTGTTACACAACTGGGAGAGAAGTAAAGTGCCATATTTAGTGTGCACGTTGGCGAAGTACTTTAATTTTTCAAGCCCATCAGTGTGGACCTCTCAGCAATGGCATACTTCTGAGCATATTTTATAAGTTTCTGTTTCTCAAAAATTCAAGAAGCTTTACACAATAATAGGGCTTAGAATAACCCATTTGTGAAGAGAATGAGAAGAGCAAAAAAAAATCTTTTTTTTTTAGGTGTATATACTGTACGTACTGAACAACGTTGTAAAGGTAAAGAATATTTCAATAATATTATATTTCAGAAAATACTGGGACTTATATCTTTGTATTCAATTTTTAGGCAATAAAAGAACAAGAAAGCTTACCCCCATCTTCTCCATCTTGTGGTCCGCCTTTTGGAAAAAAAAGTGTATTTACTACAATATGAAAACGACATAAAATATCAGTAGAAGCGTGTGGTGTTGGGCTCCTTGCTGCGAAGGTGGAAGAACGATGAATCGCCCAAGAACAAAATATAGACGAGAAGAACACAGGTAAAGACAAGAAAGATGGTCACTTGCGACCGATTTTATTGAAGCCTAAAGAAACCCGCAAACGTCTACTGCGTAAGCGCGGGGAACAGTTCACGTTTTTGCAAAACGTCCCAAATAAGAAATAAGAGAGGTGAACGGTGAGAGCGATAGTATGCCGCCATGTAGAGCTGAATGATATCTTATCCAGACACGGAACGTGTCCTACTTAGACCATAATTATTCAATTGTAGTCTAAGAAATGGCGTGTCGACCGAACTAAAAAGCAGTAAAGCAGTGTGAAGCTTCGGGGCGGGGGGGGGGGGGCTGGAGGATTTTAACTGGAAGAAAGTCTTCATTCACAATAGGACAATTCACATTATCTGCCGCTGCGAGTTTTAAGCGAACAAAAAGTTAGACGAATTTTGTGCCACGAAATAGTAACGTTTTGAGCCACTGCATGTTACTGAACACAACCTTTCCAATTGTTTTATTTATTTTTCAAGATTATGACGAGGTACTCTTAATAAAGCCAAATTGCACATTGTTACTTTCTACGCGTAGCCCATGCAGTTCCGCTTAAACATGTGGACTCGAAACTAATGCTGCGTCCTTTGCAGGTCTCATTTTTCTTCCAGACAATTGAATGCAATCCGTGTTTAGCTGTAGTTGTGGCTTGAACGACAAAAACGTTGCTTTAGCCTTAAATACTAATTATGTAGGGTGCGTACGTGGTTCTGCACTTGTATAGATACGCTATCTTTGTCTTATATTTTTTTCACGTAAATCGCAAATTTTTATGTTTAGATGTCGTTCGGTTATACAGATGTAGAAAATGGACACGTTGACAGCCCTGATTTTATTTTAGATTCTGTTTTACGGCGGATAATCTTGATGAATGCACTAATGCATTAAATAGACAGTGATGCTCTTTCTCAGGGTGTTGAAAGTTCTGTGGATAAAAAGCCGTTGGTTGTGCAATTTAACCAGGCATTAGAAGGATAAAAGAAAGTAAGCAAGAATTTACCTCCAGGTGCAGTTTCTTCAAGCTTTGTTCCTGAGGAAAAATTAAATATAATATTACCCAGATGTACATTATGCAAGTATGTTTTCTTCTAATGTGAACACGTAATGCAGACTGCGACGAAGTGTTTATGGCCTACCAAAATAATACTTTTGAAGTTTAGTGTCATATACCAAATATTTCGAAATAAATGCTAGTCCTTGAGCTTCCCCTTTTCTTAAAGCATACAGGCTTGCGGGTCATAGATATTTTGTTCACTGTCATAGCTTTATTAAACAATGAGAAGCGCTACTTCATGAACGAAACATCAAAGAATTAAAGTATGAACCAAATATTGAAACGTAAAAACCAAATTTCTCGTTGTGTTTAAAAAGCTCAAATATGTACAGAATATTCATATAACCTATGCTTGCGTATAATATAAGACCATTCGCACAGTATTTATGAGAAGCGGTTGAATAAAGCTTCGCTCAACGTATATTTCAACACATGAGTTGGGTGTCAAGTATTGTTTGCACTTAAAGAAGGCTGATAAAAATGCTACATCAAGGAAGTGGATTAGCTGTTCTAAGAAAGCATCTAATGATAAATGTGGTACTGCTGGAATTCTTGCAAATTCTAAATGCCATTCTTTGTGAGAAATGCAGTAGCAATAGAATAACTTTGCCCTTTTTTTCACACTGCATCTCTCGTTCAGTATTGTTACGGCGCAACCAAAGTTGCGCCAGTCAGAAGACAATTTGACGTGCAGAGATTCAATCGGTGTCGACAGCCGTCTTATTTATACATCATCGTTTCTCTTGTAATTATTTTAAATGCGTCTTTACATGCCACTTCTGCAACCTAACAATATGAACAAGTGTACGATAGTTTATTATAGTGGCGTATTATAATTCAACGTTGTAGAGCCCATATTACGCTATAGTGTGCCAACATGCAAGCGACATTGGTAAGGTCATTGACGATGCAACGACATTGACAAGGTCTCGTCATAAAGGTCCTCAGCGGCACTGTTTAGACCGAGGGGTGGCCCTTCCAGTTAGCCATATTTAAAGTAGTCAAATTTCTCCAATGTTTCTGAAGCTACGGCTGCTCGCATTCAACAGAAGCCACTCTGTTGCACTGGAAAGCTCCACTCACCATCTTTAACATCTCAATGTTTACCCAATTTCATTTCTCCGTAATGTGACGGGTGCTGCCCAGGTACGCAATGTTGTTTTCTGTTGTATAGCTGCAAATTGCATAAACTAAAGCGACCATTTTGCGTTATGCCTCTGGTTGCCTTGTATTTACATCACGGACTTCTTTTACCGTATGTTTCAGTTCGCAAACTTCGATGTGCCTGCTATGCATTCCAAACCTTCTTTTTGGTCCGTAGGCATTCGTTCTTATATAGTGCACCCTTGCAAACTACTAATATGTGGCTTTTAACCGGTGACAACTACGTTTGTTGTGCAATAAATACTATTTACTAGCGCCCATTTTAGCATGAAAACCACGGCACTACAATAAAGAACGTATTACCTGACCCGTCAGAAACTCAAGTATAAATAATTAAAAAGAAGATAAACCAAACTACCGTGGCTTTTCACGACAAGATTGAAACAATAACATAACTGTTAATAAGAAGCATGACAGCTGGGCGTGGATGAAAACCCATTCTGGTACATTGTAGAACTTGCGCAAGTTCAACAGCAGGATTGTTCTTGTCATGCCATCGCCTTTGTTCCTTGGTTCATTTCATCAACGATGACCTATATCTGCACACATGTCCACTCGGCGCACACCAGCACATTCCCCAATTTACACTTCTGCACAGGTACAGACGACTAAGCTTACCTGTACTCTCGTCACCTTGTGTGCCAGCTCCGACTGAAAGTGCATATAGTTGTTATTACTGAGCTAAATGAGAAATATCTTATCATGCAATATTTATTGCACTTCTAACAGTGTTGTGGTAGACGCACGCCAATTACTGATATCCTTGTTCCAAATATAAGGGCACGAGGCAGGAACAGTTAAATTTTGATGCATTTTTCGCAGAGTGCTTTCTTTTTAAAATACAATAAAATTGGAAATTTCGTTCTGAGAGCGAAGAGCGAAGCATTGACTGCAATAGCAAAGTTTAGTGTCCCTCTTGAGCTGATCGAATTGGGTTCCAACTATACGTGGGTACGACTATACGCCGATGCGACATATGCGGGAACGCCAGTTTTTCTTCCCCCAACATTCTTGGGTTTTACGTGCCAGAACCCTAATTTGATTACGAGGCACGTCGTAGAGAGGCACTCCAGCTTATTTTGACCAGACGGGGTCCTTTAACGTGGCCACTGGAGGCACTTTGCCTGTATTCGCGAACTTCGTTCGCGATCGGAAATAAACATTCATGTAGCCTGTATTGAGCCGCGGAAAGCTGTATTGGTAGTTTCACATGCTGCTTGACACTTTTCTTATTAACGCCTTTCATCTAATTATAATATTTTAGAAGCTGAATAATTATTTAAATATAAATATGTAAGTAAGAGGCATGCGAAAAATACTCTGAGTGTTTTCAAGCGACGGCAAACAACAGTACCTTGGCCCTGGCCACCTACACGGCATTTGCATATCTTGAACTCTTCGTGCATGGTAATTCGGGCACCCTGTATTTATTATATATATATATATATATATATCTTGGGTGCACTCCCCCCAATGGAGTATAGAATACTGGAACGTGCATACAAGAGAGGGTACACGTGATACCTTCATATTTAATGGGATACGTTCAAATATACATATGCATGCTTCTGTTACCATAGGAAATGGAAGTACTGTACCAGTATCCCCACTTTTTAAAAGCAATAGGCCTTAAAAGGCGGGCAAGCTGCAATTAAGTACTGCTTGCATGAACACAGGGCGGAGTAGCATATCAAGTACTATCTGAACCGCACAAGAGCGTTTTCTTGTGGTTGACTACGAAAAAGGTGAAGGACGGAAAAGGCCGTGCCTAGTATTGCTAGTGCATCTAAACCTAGTGCATCAAGAACCACAGACAATAACTCCGTCAGAGCATTACTTATAAAACGTGACGAAGTACAAAACCTGCCAAGAAACATACATTAAAAGCTATACCAGAAAAAGCTAAGTTCAACCAGAATGACCGCCATCCATCCAGCATCTTCATGCGATTTCTTCACTTCACCCTTCGAGCTCACCCGCACATCTGGCCACTCACACTCCAGTTCTCAGTAATGGAAAAGATTTGAGAATGAGCAGGAACACCTGTGTAGTAATTATCAATGTGATCATACAAACCAAATCTCAAGCGTGCTTGATTATTGTATGCGGACCCATTATATGGCATTCATCAATCTAGTATTGCTTCGGGTTCATCATCAAGTGCAGGATATTCAAACATATAATAATGAATATCACCCAGAACTCTAGAGTGCACACATGGTGACGACTCGCAAAGTCCTGCCTTGCATATACGCGCTAGATTTCGTATGGTCCCGGTGCGGAAGGGATGTGGGAAAGGAGGCTTGGCTTTTCGTAATCCATTAGTCACTAGGGAAGTCGATGATTTCCACCATGCACCCCCGCCCAAAGTAAATATAACACTAATAACTTATATTTTACATCTAAGGGTTAAACGAGAACAAAGGGGGTTAACCGAGGGGCCCGATTTTTATTGGTCACATCATAAGAAGCCAACAAACACTGACACCAAGGACAACATAGGGGAAATTACTTGTGCTCAATAAGTGAAAAAAAAATGATAAATAATTGGAAATGAAAAAGCTACATGCCGTAGGTGGGGAATGATGCCACGACTTTCACATTTCGTGTGCGATGCTCTAGCAGTTGAGCTACCGCGGCGCTGTTACGCCATCGACTTTCTTGGGTATTTATGCTTCCTAGCAGAACGCTGGGAGTGTTAGCCAGCGCCACCACTCGTAGGCCTTGGCGGCGGATGTGAAACATTCTTTCTGCCGCAGGCGTCACGAGATCCTGCAGGCGTCACGTTCTCGTGACAAGATCCTGCAGGCGTCACGTTCTCATGATGCTTGCGGCAGAAAGAATGTTCCAGATCAGCCGCCAAGGTCTGTGATTGGTGGCGCTAGCTAACACTCCCAGGCTTCTACTAGGGCACATAAATACCCAAGAAAGTGGATGGCGTAACAGCGCCGCGGTAGCTCAACTGGTAGAGCATCGCACGCAAAACGCGCAGGTTGTGAGACCATTCCCCACCTGCGGCAAGTTGCTTTTTTCATTCACTTTAATTTGCATTAATATATCGTTTCTTTATTTCAAATATTAGGCACGAGTAATTTCCCCTATGTTGTCCATGGTGTCAGTGCTTGTTGGCTTTTTATGATATATGTAAGGGTTAGTATTACAAAGAAAGTCAAATGCTGGAAGAAGAGTGACGTAAAATGTTCCTCGGGTGTTTCCTATAACTTTCTTGTTAAATGCTCCTCCTTCGCCTGGTAAATTTAGTTGCATTATATTGCTAATAGCATAAGTACCTATTAGACAAAATTTAATATGTTCCATAGACGATGCGAGCGCGGCAGCCTAAACTTTGGTCATCCGCTGCAAAATGTGTTGGGCGTGATTCTGCGTGGATATCTGCGGAAATGGCGATGACAGAAATAAAAAGAAAAAAAATTGCTCAAGGTTGTGCAACGTCCTAATATAAAAACTACTGCATCAGTTCTTGTGTTAGGACTATACAGAGTACATATAAAGCATTCTGTAATATATAAGGACACTTTCTATGCGCGTGTAAGTGCTGTAAAGCATAGTAGCAGATTCGTAATTTTTTTGACCCAGTGGGTGATATCGGCTAAAGCTACAACTAAATTTTTAGGTAAAAATTGCACACATTACTCCTTCACCGCTCCGACAAGGATTTTTCTACTATTTCTGCTCCTCTTTAAAGTTAACGTACAAAATATTTCACTTACCACCTTCTCCTTCTGGCGATGTTCCCCCTGAATAAAATAGTGTCATTTAACAAGCGGCCAAGTGTAAGTAAATCGCGTCTATTAAAAGATGCATTTCAAATAGAAATCGAATGGTTACAGCATGCCTAAGAGCATAAGGTGCGCCAGTAGATGTAAAGTGACAATGCTTGTTAGGAAACGCGAAACAGCAGTTTAACTATTTTTTCCACTATCGCAACAATTCTTCTTTTGAAATAACTTGAAATCATGTGTTAACTTACCTATCCTTGAAGAATGTAATACGCTAGCGTTTATATTGCTTACATTATTGTGCTGAAGCTGCTAGGTTTACTGGCGTTATCGTCATAGCGGTTTCTGATTCCTGCTTCAATTCTAGGCTGATCGCTCCAACATCCAGGGTAAATGATGATGCATGTCTGTGCATGCAAGAGAAATCCATTAACATATTGCGAGAGTTACGTGCTACTTTTCCCCAGCTATAATTTCCAGTGTTTAGTGTCAGCTGCACAGGAAGTTTATCTTAGACGGCATTCGCCGTGTCCATATAGGTCACGCCAAATGAATGTTATTCATTTGTGGGGTCCATCACACTTTCCTTAAATGGCCTGCAAATTACTAGGAAACTAGAACAAATTAAACCACAATGTCCCTTACGAGAGTGTAGCATTCCACTTGCATTTTCCTAACGTTCGCAATGAGCGCCGTACGCGCGTGGCTTGAGCAAAGCCTTAAAAGGAAGCTTTAGCTCGGGCCCAACTCCCGCGCGGCCTATTCAAATGCACAAACGCAAAAACATTTTCGTGAGATAAATCGTGGACCGATTTTAATGAAATTTGTTGCATTTGAGAGGAAAAGTTAAATTCTACTGACTGTTCGAAGCAGAATCTTGATTTAGGGCTTCAATTTTGTTAAACAGATTTGCAAATGTTCGACTGCTTGAAAAAAATAGAAGCACGAAGTTTACAAATTCGCAGCTATGCATTAAGAACAGATATCGCGGTTCCGTAAACGGCATTAGATCATTCAAAACGGGCAAATTGGAAATGTTATTTTACACCTTACGTGAATTTGTAACAGCTTTTGCAGAGCCCTTGTAACTAACGTATTTCCATATTACAAATTTTTTTTATGTTCATGTGTAACATATAAATTTTGTTCGCTATACATGTACTATTAGATGCATGTCAGAGATTTGTATTCTCATTTTTCGTTGTTGAGTTAGAGAGTTGCAAACTTAATAGTTTAGTTTTCTGAAAATTTTCGATTTTTGCCAATTTTTAATAAAAGATTGAGGAGCTAAATGAAAAATTCGAAACAAACAGTAACTAGATATTAAGTGTTTCTTTTAAATGTAACAAATCTAGTTAAGTTTGGTGCAGTTGTTGCCGAGAAAACCGAATTCTCCTTTTACATGTGTTTGGGTAGGAGCATCCAAGCTATAGCTTCCTCTTAATTGCTACAACTCATTCTCTGAATGTGTGACAGATATTTATACCTACACAAACAGTTCTCTCGAAAGAGAGAATGGAGCCCTTGCGGCGGATAAAGCTATCAACCACCACGGGTTTCTGTGTTAGCAAGATATTAGATCGTACTTTTGAGGAAAGACGTGGCTTGAAATTTGGGATGCACAGGCCGGAGCTTACTGTATAATAATGCTACCATTTGTTATTTGGAGTAAGCTCTAAATGTGTGCCAATTACCGCTTTAGCCTACATCTATTCCTTCTATTGCTCCTTCTAATCCTTCAACTCGTATTCGCAACAATTTATTAAATCGCCAAATGGTTGTCAAATGCAACACTTCAGCAAACATTTTCGTTGTGAGGTGGTTGCTACAGGTTATCGAAGCATAGTTCCCATTGTAAAGACAGAGAATGACGCCGAAACACGTACTAGAGGAGGTAGAACCTTGCATTACGTATGATTGCTGTACTACAAAACCTCGTATTGTAAAGCAAAAATCGAAAACTAGAATGTGTGCTCAATGCCTGATCAGTGCGCTACATTCGTTTGATTTAATCAAGTAATTTCAGCAGCGAAAGCCTTTAGGTTGTAGCTTTCCGGCTCAATCCTTTCACGGTATAATTAGATTACGTCTATGAGAAGTCTCCTGTGTCTAATTAGGATGCTGCCTGTCAAACAAAGTGTTAAATATTGAGCGACACCTGCAAAGACACCAATCATACAGAAATCAAAATCAAGAGCAAGGTGCTATTGTCTCACTCTTCGTATCCTTAAATGCATACAAAAAACCCTAAAATGGTTGCCTGATGAAGTTAAGGGCATCGCGCGTGTACTTTGTCGGAAACCTTGTTTGACGTTGATTTCTTAGGATGGGTATTATTTCAGTGCATTCCTAAATATAAAAACATGAAATTTTATTACCCCATGAAATACTAAATTTTATATGATCATCATTTTGCACAGAAAAACCTAAATAGTTGCGATAAGCGGAACAGATCATAAATAATGGACAACCGGGCCACGACCAGTACTTCTCAAGAAAGAAAGTTCCCCCTAACGAATATAATTAGGAATTTGTTAACATTCACTATAAAAAGGAGTGTAACAAAGGTTCTTCTTGCACATTACATGCCGCACCAGAAGAAACAATATGCGGACTTCTGTAAGCATGTTGTTCACACTTATGTATTCCCTTAATCTTCAATCTTAAGCTTTCAATCTTCACTTTTTGTAATGGAAGGCGGCAGGAAGGAGGCTGCAAGTACGCACATTCACACCTGAATTACGACCCTAATCAGTGGTGCGATATTTTGGTTTCGTCCATGATAAAGCATGGGGAAACTAGCTTGCAGGCTTCAAATATCGTTTAATCAATGCGGTTTGTAGCTCCTCATGCGCTACGGGCGGTTTTGACTGCAGGCTTCACGACCATCGTTTGGGCCGTGACGAATATTCCACTAAAGCGAGTCAATATTACGAAGACATGTGTAGTAGGCACATCTATTGGTTGCTTGTGAAGCTAGCGGTTAGGAATAAGTTCATGTTTTCTGTACTGAGTTTTGAGCGCAAGATGCTTGCAGAACAACAGAAAGGCGTGGAAGAACTGATTTTTGTCTTAGATATCAGTCGTCCTTTAGAAAGTGAATTAGGTTCAAAGTTGCGCTAGAAGCGTTGGTCTATGTGGTAGTGCTCAAAGCTATGCGCGTTGTCCTGGCAATCTGTTTTCTTATAAACCCCACAAAGAGTTCCCAGCATAAAAGTTTCTTAACCAACATTTGAAGCTTTGTTTTTATATGCTTCCGTTCTTTGTGTTCTCCCTATCGTTCTGACACCAAATCTCAAACCGCCTTTCACAAATCTATTTTGATGACACGTTTATCTTACCTCTACTATTCCTGAGCCTAGGGCCTTCAAGGAGGCCTGTGGAGCGTAAACCTACAGCTGTCTAGATCACAGTCTAATAAAATATGTTCCATCGCCTCCTTAGCTTAACTGCAGCAAGCACGCGCTTTTTCTTCTTTGGTGCAGTTTTGTTTATAAATACGCGTTCAACCGCATCGTGGCCTCGTTTTAAAAAGTAAGGAGCTTCCCTTTGATAAATCATAAATTGTTCCTTAAGTATTTATGAGTACTTCTTAAGTACTTAAATACATCTTAAGTACTTATAGCATGAAGCATTTCTCTTCCGCTGTCACCAACCAGAAGGTCATCTCAGCCTCTATGACATTTAGTTTGACGTTCTCTGTTGCCACGCTGTTTGGTATACCAGTCGCATACTCGCTGGTAAGCTTAGCGATATGCTTTCATATTCCAGCAAGAATCGCAGTGAGCATTACACCTACCATTGGAGTCTCCCGTTTCTGTTGCTACTGGTGATTCTTGTGCTGCTGGTGCGGGTTTTGCTTCCAATTCTGAAAGAAATATAGAAGTGACATAGTTTTATTGAAGGACAAAATACCAACAATATAGGACACGTAGTGTTAGACCGCCAATTAGAGTTGCTGCTGTGGGACTTTTTTTGGGCTACTTACGCCAAAATATTATTACGATATTACGATACCCGCCGCGAGCACGACGAAGTGGGTCTGTGCCCTTGGCGCGAGCGAATGTCGGCCTGGCGCTCTGACTAAAGTGTAAATAGTCTGTAAAAAGTCTCTTCCGTCTGTGTTTTTCTACACGTAACATTCTGGTGAAGGTGCTGGGTAGCCGCGTTATGTGGCGTGAGATACGGCGGCTCTTAGCTTGTTAAAAGCGACGGCATTCTTTCATGATGGCGTCAATAGTCGAGACGTTGCCGAAAGCAAGAAAATTGAAAGCGTCGTCGGCGATGCCTTTTAGCACATACGCCGCTTGATCTGCTTCAGACATAGAGTGGTGAGCTTTGAGGCATAGAGCCAAGACGTTGAGGATATATGTATGGCTCTGTAGGTGTCTGAACACGAGACGCAAGGGCCTTTCTCGCGGCATCCTTGCGCCCAATGGGGTCGCCGAACAATTGCCGTAGCTTTTCTTTGAAACTGTCCAAACTGGTTATCTCGCCGTCATGCGTTTGCTGCCACACGTGTGGGGTGCCACCGAAATAAAAGATGACATTGGCGAGCATAATGGCTGGGTCCCACCTGTTATTAGCGCTGGCAGGTTCATAGAGCTTCATCCATTCGTCAATATCCTGTCTCTCCAGGCCAGAGAACACACCAGGGTTGCGATGCTGGGCAACCGAGACGATTGGAGCAGTGGGACAAGCCGAAGCCGTTGCAGAGGCGGGCTCGTCAGAGGGAGGCATGGTGACAAGGTCGATGTACCGTCCACTCCGCAGTTCCGTGGCGAGGACTGGGATCGCTCACCTCCACCAGAATGTCACGTGAAGAAAGACATGGCAAGACACATCCCGGCAAGAGGGAGACGGAGAGAAAGTGGTAGACTGTTTCCTGGAGCATTCGCCTCTGTACCAGCCTGCGCTATTACCACTAACTTTTCGCCATGTAAACAGTTGTGCATACATTTGTGCATCGGGCTTCCGCATCGTAGTATTTGCTGGAAGTACGGGGTAACAACTAAGAACGCAACTTCGCAGTGGCCGTAGCTTGTGTTCTTCACCGATGTCGCATGAGATGGTGCTTATTTCGGCAACATCTGCGTCGACGGCATCGAATGTCGTACTCACGCGTCCGCGTGATCCAGGAACCTTCGGCGGCACCGATAGCACTGACGTCGACGGCTGGTTGAACATGTATGAGGCGGTGAGCAAGCCACAACGAATGGGATCCCATACTGATGCTGAAGAACACAATTTTTTACTTGGAGGGAACTGCGTGGGTGCGAAAACCACGAATTCCGTGATTGCGACACCCGCAAGCAGAAGCTGCGAGATCTCGTCCCAAAACCACTGGGTCGGAAGCACGTCGCCAAGGAAGAGTTGGCATCACGAATTCAGAAGTCCACCGGAGGCTACATTGCCTAGGTCTGGCGTAATAGGAGCTGGGAACGGCTTCAAACTTTTGTAATTCGTAGTTCAATAGACTGCGACGGGCTACAGACTGTATGACGCTGTTCTCACAGAACTATAAGGTACACGCACATATATATATATATATATATATATATATATATATATATATATATATATATATATATATATATATATACGTGCACATTTGTATCTTTTCTTCCGGCAGTTTCTTTTTTCACCAGCTAACCAACCGTTACGTAGTGGGAGAGAGGAGTCATATATATCCTGAATGTTATCACCCATTCTCGTCGAAAAAATATTCTCTAGTGAGATTTATACTTGCTCTACATAACCAGGCTTCATGCGTGACGCGAACAGGTTCACACATTCTGGAACGTACCGTTAAGCAGCAATAATTAATGAGTCGATCACACTGAAAGACCGGCGTACACGACCTGCAGTACCGATTTTGACGTGCGACGAAGTGCACTTTGCTTCGAGTGTCATTTGTATTTATGGACACATTTTTGACAATCCAGGCAGCTTATGTTGTGCTTTGTAAATAAACAACAAAGTGGGGAGAGAGAAAGGTGGCCGGTAACAAGATTGCCGAATACTCAGATTCGCGATTCAGAGGTTAAGCGCTCCCTTGCTCTTCACATTAACTAGTAAAACTAGGAATGTAATTAGACAAAAAGCCAAAGTACGAAACTCTGATGATTGAAACCTGGTTGCTAAAGAAGGAATGTTTTGTATCCAAGGGATGTTTTGTATCCTTTTTTCATTTTGAGCAACATGGTTTTTGAAAAAGCTTCTCATGCGAAACATAGCTGGCCATTTTTATTCATGATTTGCATGCTAATCTTGACTCTAACCTACAGACCGATGCTATTTTTCTAGACTATCCAAAAGCGTTCCACAAGGTTCCTCGCGAGCGCCTACTACTAAAACTTTCATATTTGAACCTCCCCTCTAATATCTTTAAATGGATAGAAGAATTCTTGACTAACCGCTCACAGTACGTCACCATTAACAACCACAACTCCAATCCCATCCCAGTAACGTCAGGTGTCCCGCAAGGGTCTGTCCTCGGTCCGCTTCTGTTTCTAATGTATATTAACAATTTACCAACGCATGTCTCTAGTAATATTCGCATGTTCGCCGATGATTGTGTAATTTATCGCAAGGTTAATAACGCTTCTGACCAAACAACTCTGCAAGACGACCTCAACCGCATTCAGGAATGGTGTGCCAATTGGTTAGTGGATCTTAACCCTCAAAAATGCAATATCTTGTCCTTCACGCGTCGCCGTAATCCACTTCATTTCCAATACGTCATAGCCAACATCCCTGTTCAACTGGTTCTATCATACAAGTACTTAGGCATTACCTTGTGTGGCGACTTGTCCTGGAGTACACACGTTACGAACATCATTTCATCCGCTAATAAAACAATTCGCTTTTTAAGACATCATCTCCGCCAAGCCCCTAAACAAGTGAAGTTATTAGCGTACAAATCCCTTGTCAGACCAAAATTAGAATATGCCTCACCCATTTGGAACCCGCACCACGCTTACCTTATAAGTGCACTCGTATCAGTCCAAATCAGAGCAGCCAAATTCATTCATTCATCATATTCTTACGGCATCAGTGTGTCACCTTTGAAAGCTGAATCCAACTAATTGCCCTTATTGCTTCGTCACCGCATTGCCAGCCTTTGCTTGTTTCATAAATTTTTCCATGGTTCACTAGGTCGCGCAGCCTACATCGTCCCTCCAGCCCGCATATCTCATCGCACTCGTCATCCGCTTTAAGTTTCCCGACCTCGTGCCCGAACTATCACCTTTGCCGCATCATTTTTTTCCCGTACGGCAGCACACTGGAACGACCTACCCAACGACATTGCAGCCATCACGTGCTCATCCAACTTTGCCAATAATGTTACCAGTCATGTTCCGTTGTGTTAACACTTGCTCACCAAAATATATGTACCCACCTCTTATGTAATACCCCTCGTGGGCCTTTAAGGTAATAAAACGAAATGAAATGAAGGGCTGCTTTCTGCATACCGGCATTTACACATTGTCCCATGTAATACAGTACCCGCAGTGGCGTTTCCTGACTCTGTGAGCTAGCAAGCTAGGGGCCGCGCACGATAATCGTACATTAGAATATAAAATAAGAGTAGGTTTGAGTACATGCAAGGCATCAGGAGACGAATGGCTGCCGATCTCATGCTGACTGCCGAACCTGATTACATATAGGTAGGTGGATGCCGTTTGTGAGTCGGTCGAACAACAGTTTTTTTTTCTTTTTCAGCACATTGACATTGTAGCAACTTCGCCGCACGGAGAAGGACCGTCAGTAATCTTGGCGTTGCGTCATAGGGAAAGAATGAATGTCCATTCAAACTGCACTAAACGACACCAACACGAAACACTGGCTGCAGAAGCTCGCGGCGACGAGGGCGCGGCGGGTGGCAGTGCAGGCGTCACTGTGAAGTTGGCTTTCCCTTAAAAGGATGCTTTTTACGCATGTGACAAGATTTGGCAAATAGGGGTGCGAGCGGTGGGCTCAAGCAGATGCGCAACTTTCCTCCCCAAGGGGAGCATATACAATAACTCTAGGACTAAGTATATTCATTTGTTGTTTTATACAAGTCAGGCCACTTGCACACGGACGCCGACTGCTTCTCCCATTATGCTGTCGACCGCCTTGAATATGATGCGCATGGTACCGACGCTTGCGTCCTGGCCATTTCTGATACTGCGTGACATTCGCACTGAACAACAGTGTGATGACTGCTTACGTGTTCTAATCGATCGTTCCTATTCTTAGCATTCGTACTCCGTGACGACATTCTCTGCCGTCGCAGCTTACATCCTGAAGGGCCAGAATTCTTGCTCGCGGTACCACGCCATCTCCAAACATCAGTGCATGAGAAGTTGCATGACACCCCTACTGCAGGCCAGCTCGGAGTTTCGCGTACTTACGACCGCTCCGTGCGCCGCTGCGTTGCAGGCTTGTGCGCTCTGCCAGCGCCGCGAGATTTCTGCTGTGCTGCCCACTGGACGCCTTCACCCCATCGCTGTACACTAAGAACCATTGTTTCGCGTAGGTCTCAATCTTCTCGGCCCTTTTGCGATGTCGAAATCTGGCAATAAGTGGGTCGTTGTCGCGGCTGACTACGCAACCAAGTAGGCGAGCACGCGTGCTTTGCCCAGAAGCTGTACAACTGGGGTGGCGAATTTCCTTTTACATGACGTCATCCTCCGTCACGGCGCACCTCGGAACCTGATCAATGATGGCAGCCACACCTCCTTGTCCTGAGCTATTAAAGACCTACTTCATGCTTGTTCAGCCGAGCACAAGCGCATTTTATTTTTGCCGCGGAAAAGATCTTTACGCGAAATATTGCAAAGTTACGGTAAAGATTCGCGCCCTGAATTTAGTAACAATGAATTGGTAGTAAATATCATCTAATTATCAATTATTTATTTATGAATAAAACTACTCCTGCTGTGGTACGTCAGTGCTGACGGATTACCATTGAATGCGTCCTGATATATACTACATTTTAATTTTAGGGACTTGGCTAACATCATCTGGGACACCATTTATATATACAATAAAACAACACCGAGGGGGTATCCTGGGGGCTATTACCTGCGCAGTATTTTCGTAATACACACAGAACCTATAAAGAATGCCAGCACAAGAAGTTGCCACGAAGAAGCTTATCGGACATGGAAGCGCAACAATAGTAGTATTGACTGTTTTAGACGAATTCTAAGTTGGAAAACGCAATAATTAGATATTATGCTCCCGTGGCCTTAAATCAAGCCGACCAAACTTACGTAGCACTTCTTGCGCCATAAAAAATGTTTTATATTTGCATGTGAAAGCAAGGTATTGTTGCCCAATTTTTAAGGATCACACCACCAAAAAGAACTATCCAGATATAACGTAATTTTGATGTGTTAGCAAAACGAATATCTAAGTGTAGGTCTCTTTACGAGTCATGATTACTCAAGGTACCTTCAAAAGTTGTGCACTTCACCCTGTGAAGCGGTAATTGCTCGACCTTCACAGAAAAACTATAAACTTGTGTAGAAAGTCATTGCGTTACTCTCTTTAATCATTTTTGCATATATTGGTGCACCATAATTGGGAAACAGTCTTTTTTAACGTTAATTGAAGTCAGATAATTTCCTTGGTAGTGCAAATACAATTTTTATTTTTTATTAATTTTTGAGAAATATAATGCATTGCCCGAAGCTCAGCACAAAATCAGGTGAGTAACCTCCAGACTGGGTCATTCTCGCGCTGGGCGCAATAGAGACAGCGCTCTCTTTACAAAATAAAAAAATGCGTTTACAATATGAAGAGTTGTTCTGTCAAACACGAATGGCAAGACTACATGATTTACAGTTACAAAATATCAAAGTACTAATAGCATGATTTCACAGATGTAATGAACGTTGTGCCCACACATTGACTATAAAGAGCAGAATAAGAGGAAGTGAAACTAAGCTTAAAATGTATGAGACGGAAGGAGATACATATAACCATAACCAATGTGGGTCGTTGATGTTTCTGGATTTAAAAGAAAAGGAATAAGTGGGCGAACATTGAATATGAAATTTTGAGCTTCTTTGTGCCAGCTAATGTATAGCATGAGGCTCATTACACAAATTCGGAATTTCATAATCACCTTGTTTTTTATAATTTGTTCGCGTTCGTTTTATAACTAAGCTCTTTACGCAAATCATGACCAGTGTTCCTGCTTCGAAACTGAAGAAAAAGGCACTGGAGTCTTTAGATACTTCAAAGTGTACGTATATTGATAATTTAATCTCATAATTAGAGAAGAAATGTGGAATTTTATGCTTTGACCTAAAGGCAGAAGCATCATGTGAGCTCTGAATTGGACAGTATAATTGCTTTAATTTTTAACGCAGAGAGTTTATCCTTATCAGTTCATTTCCTGTTCTCCACATCAACGCGCAAAAACTGAAATGAAGATAGATAGCAGAAAATACAATTCTTTCTTTAGTTTGGCTGACGATAAATGACGTGAATGGTTAAGCATGTCAAGAGACATTGCGAGCTCTATTCGAACGCATAGAAATAATACAATTGCTCCCGCGGAAACACACTGTTTCCGGAGGAGCACTAATTTCAAATGGTAGCCGTTGAAAAAGATGGGCCCTTTAACAAAAACATTACCGCTCCGCATAATAACAGCAAGAGCCGAATTCGGTTTCACTTCTTCTTCCCGAATAAATGTGATCCTGCACACCGACAGGATGCTCGAACTTGACCGGTGCTTGGAGGGAACAAGCTGTACCTCTACACGTCAACGGCATCCTAACCTAAGCAAAGATGTAGTCGATTGCACCTCCACTGGGAGGCATAGTAGCAAACAGGTTTGGGGGCGTCTCAGGAGAAGATACCAACTTGACGTCATACGTTACTTTCATGAAATCGGTGATCGATCTACTTTGGGCAGCGGGAAGACCTACCGTAGTGCCTGGTGATAATCAGGGACATCTTATCTGTATTCCTGTCTTAAACCTAACTCACCAAATCAAAACTGGGCTGAAAGCAAAGCTAATATGTTCATACCCCTTCCCCGTTGACACACCATACCCTATCGCTTGGCTTGTTGCGCCAAGCCAAAGAATAGTGTACGGTGTGTCGACGGGGAAGGGGTGTGAACATATTAGCTATATATATATATATATATATATATATATATATATATATATATATATATATATATATATATATATATATATATATATATATATATATATATATATATATATCAGTTTCTTTAATACATATTTTACGCAAGCATAAAAAAAGATAACTCGGTCCCTGCTTGTATAAAGCAGTTCGTTTATTCTCCACTTTGGTTGTGCATAATGAGTTACTGTGAAAAATTTATATCACTCATCAGTATCCTGGCCTTTCCCAGCATCATCTGTGCCTGGTTAGAATATTCATAAGAATCAATGGGCGGAGCTACAATGCATTGTGTTTATTTATTGTATATGCGATACTGAAATACATCAAGTTGCTTGACACAATTGTGTACCAAAAAGAAGTAATTGTTACGCTTTGAAGGAGTTTCGCACACATAAGTGTTCTGTTTGCTAAGTATTACCTCGATAGTATCTACGCATTAGATCTTGTTTCGCATTTGTGAAGATACCTTTTGCGTGCGTTATTTCAACTATAGCATGAGCAATCTAATTTCAAAATCGTAGCTCATTTTTTGCAACCTGAAACCTGTCACATATTTCTAAGGCTCTACTTTTTAAAACTTAAGTGCTGATTGACCGATAACCATCCACAAAAGTGGCGATGACGTATGCAAAAGACTAGCTGGTTCTTTTTTTTTTTTTTGGCAGGGGGGGGGGGGGGGTATAGGTTTGCAAGGAATGGAGCAGCTCTTCAACGTGTAAGTTGTTCGAATGCGGAAGCATCAAATGGCTCATTGAGCAAAAAAGTGGTCGACTGCGGCAGGGAAATTGCACCTAAATCCCGCTGGATGCGAGGCCACGTCACGTGTACGCTTCCACGGAGCAGACTGGGCGAAAATGAAACTTGCTGCTCCTCTGACAAGCCAGGTGTTGCGTGAGGGGAGAGGGCATCGCCGCGTCGCCCTCGCTACCCGAAGCCCGTGTTATTCGCGCGTTCCTTGTCCGCGGAAACTTGCGCTCCAACTTCGTTTCGGTAACCGCTACAAATAACATCGATGTATAAGAAACAGAATAAATTCCAAAGTAAAAACCTTGGCGGTAGTAGGTTTCGAGCCTCGTACCCCCGTTGCAGAAGCCAATTGCCTTACCAACTGAGCTAAACCGGCGCCTCTTTCATGGTGTGTTTCTGCACTTTGTTTTATGACATCATGCGACTTGAACCAAAAATTTGACGTCAGTGCTTTTGTCACGACGAGCTTAGCAATGGAAATTTCGGTCCAAAAAGTACAATGCGATAAAGCAGAGTGCACAGGCCTGCTATCTAGGAGGCGTTGGGCCTGATCCTTATCTCTCTCTCTCTCAACCCCACTGGGCTTAGCTGCTGCGCACGCCCGCCGGCCTTTGTGGTCGCTGCTGCTTTTTCGGTCTCTTGGCGCACAGGACATCGTTGGCATGTGGCGTTAGCCCTGCAGTCTGCTCCTGCTTGTCGGCTTGGTCAGCACCTACCGCTATGGTGTATTAAGCATCTACATCGTCGGTGACTGCGACCTCGGTAGTAGCCAAACGTGGCCGCCCACGCCAGTACACCGCAGACGAAGTAAGGGCCCAGGAGAACAAATTAAAACGAGCTAAGATGCAGAGGCACGTCGCAGCGATGCCATCTCCCCTCCCGCAACACCTGGAACGATGTGCAGGCCACCGCATTCAGCCATGGCAGAACATGTGCACACACACTATCAGTGTGTTGGAATACGATGCGCTTGAAGTACTTGACCACGTAGTGCGGTACGAACGTAGAAACTTAAAAAAATATAACCTGCACCCATTTAACCGAAAATCTTGATAACGTACTCCAGAGCAAAACTCAAAAACAGTACTCACGGCGCAGTGCTCAAATGAATGCTCAGTGGCATTGTGGTGGACATAAATTATTTTGCATTCAGAACTCACAAGTGCTCAGGTATCCTCAGATTTTTTTTTATCCTGCTTATGAAGGAATGTGAAATAAACATTAACCTACCTTCAGATGGAGGTGATTCTGGCTGTGGACCTTCAAAGAAATAAAAATGATAAGATGCCAGAGATTTTATCAGCGGTTTTCTGGTAGTTTAAAAAATATATATTTCGTATGTTTTGCATAAATTTATGAATAATTTAAACTTAAAATAAACTACGCATAGCCCACGCACTACTGCAATTGCAGCAAGCGAATATTTCTACAGCGCTTCTGAATGGTAATTGGCGAATGTTTAAGTTCTTGAGCGCTTCATGTAATACTGGATTAATCGAGGGGGGGGGGGGGGATGGCATGATGCACCCTTCGCGTGCTTCGCTTGTGTATGTCCACGCAATACAGAGAACACACAGCGAAATGTGTTTGCTTGAGGCGTTGTTGCTGGGCGTTGTTCATAGCCTACTAGAAGATTAGCACTGTCATGCCTCAC
The DNA here is from genome assembly GCF_023375885.2 of Dermacentor andersoni. NCBI lineage: Eukaryota > Metazoa > Arthropoda > Arachnida > Ixodida > Ixodidae > Dermacentor > Dermacentor andersoni. Next base: position 95,944,062 of record NC_092821.1, read on the forward strand.
AGGGCACATAACATCGTGGTATAAGCGTTACACATTATTGAAATTGTGAGGCTTTGCATGCCGCAATGAAAATGCGATTACGAGGTCTGCCGTATTAGAGGGACATCGCTTTAATGTACACCTTAATCGGGCTCCTAAGTCAAAGTACACGAGCGTTTCTGCATTTCGCCGTCGCGGTTGGGATCGAACCCGCGATCTCGAGCAACATCATAGCCGCTAAGATACCGAGTCGGTTACAGAAGTGTTCATTTGCTGAGCGGCCACTTGTTTAGTGTGGTGTGACGCAGCGGCGCTTTAATGCGGCTTTGCGTCCGCACGCTATGGCTCAGTGCTCCTCAGAAAAGCCTTGCATAAGGTCCTTTTTTTTTTCTGAAATAGCAGAAACATATGGTACCACACCCCGAATTTACATTTATCCACTTCGTCCTCAAGAGGCATTGCGTGTTGGAGTAGGCTTGACGCATGCAATCTCACGTCGTCTGTCCCCTCTCCCGTTTCCTGTAGGTGAGCTACGACGAACGAAGATTGGTAAAGTTGCTCTTTCGTTTTGTGGCTGCGTCGGTATCTGAATGGACAGGGCAACAGGTTCTTCCCTTTCGCCGTCTCCTTTCTCTATTCCTTTTTCGAACTGTTGCGCGTAAGCGCAAAGGCAAGTGCTACAGCTTGTGCAATGGTTTTGCGGGCAGAGCCGGCGTTTTGGCTACGCCCAGTGAGCTCCGCGGGGCATTGTGGCCACGCACCCCCCAAACAAGGCAGCCTTTTTGACAGCGCCTATATATTGAAAGCTAGATTCATTTGGAAGTGGAATTGCTAAAGCATGCTAAAATGCATAATGCACGCGAGGACAAGATGTAAAGTGCCAATGCTTCTTAGAGAGCGTAAAAATACAACGGTACTCAATATTGTAGTATCGCAACGGTTATTCTTTTGAAGAAAGTGAAATTATATGTTAACATACATCTGCTTGAGGAATGGGGCACACTCGCGTTTAAATTGCTTAGTTTAATTACCTGAAGCTGCCAGATTTCGTGACGTTATGGGGATAGTGTTTTCAGGTTCCTGTTTCAATTCCTGGGCACTCCATCCAAAATGTGGTATAAAAGATTTTGCATTTCTGTACATGCAGTCGAAATGCATACACCTATTGCGAGAGTTAGGTGCTACATTTCCCTAACTATTGCTTTAAGTGTTTAGTGTCAGGTGCACAGAAAGTTTACCTTAGACTGCATTCGCGCTGTCCATGTAGAACCCCCCAAATTAATCTTATGAATTTGTGGGCACAGTCATACTTTCCGTACATAATTTGCAATTTACTAGAACACTAGAACATCTCAAACGACAGTGGACCATAAGGGAATGAAATTCGTGTTAAATATTCCGAACCTTCGCGACGAGCACTGTGTACCTGTGCCACGAGCAAGGCCTCAAGTGCTACAACACGTTGACCGAATGTGTGACAGTCATTTGGATTTATACACAAACAGTTCTGTCGAAGTAGAGAATGGAGCCTTTGCGGCGGTTGATGCTATCGGCCACCACTCTTTTTTGTGGAAGTAAGAAATTAGTTGGTAATTTTGAAGGATAACCTGGCTTGAAATTTGGGATGCAAAAGTCGGGGCTAATAATATTTTTTACTGCGATTCATTATTTGAAGTAATTTCAAAAGGTATATCAGTTACCGCTTCCTCCTACTCCTGTTTCTTCTGGTGCTCCTCCTTGTCCTGTAAAGAATATCCCCAAGAATTTAATAAATCACCATACGGCTGTAAAATGCAACATTTCATCTAACATTTCCGTTGTCAGGGAGATGGATACAGTGTATCGAAACATAGGTGTCATGCAAACACAGTGAATCACGCAGAAACAACTACTAGAGTATGTAGAAGCCTTACATCAAGTGTGCTTCATGAAATACAGAACCTCGCATTTTAAAGCAAAAATCTTAAACTACCGCGTGCGCTTAGTGCACCACCACTGCGCTACATGCGTTTTGATATCAAGTTGATCCATCATTAAAAGCCTTCAGGTTGTAAGTTTTCGCCTCACTCGTTTCACGGGATAACTTGACCACGTGTATCATAAATTTGCTGTGTACATATAGGACGTTCTCCGCGAAACAAAATATACAATAACGAGCAACTCCTCCAAAATCATAAATTTGCTGTGTACATGTAGGATGTTCTCTGCGAAACGAAGTGTAAAATATTGCGGAACTCCTCGAAAGACATCAATCATGCTGAAATCAAAATCAAGAGCTAGGTGTCACTCTCTAACTCTCTTCGTCCTTTCACCTTGAAGGCGCATTCATACCGTCGCGTGAATGTAGTGTGCCCTCATACACGTTGTGTGTTTCATTGCAAAAACGCCGAAATGTAATTGACGCGCTGACAACACCATCCTCTGTGATGGATCAAACGACACGTTCTGCCTTCCGCTGCAGGAATGAACATACGCACAATATAAGTACACTTGCGTTCTTTCTTAGCTGCACTGTGTATGCACCAGTCTTAGTAGTAAATTTGCCAGCGTTAAGTAACGTTTCACTGTACACTGACTAAAGCCCACAGTTTCCCGTCAGGCTCAGTTAGTACAGCATTGAGATTGGATAGATGGATGCATGCTGTGAGTGTCACCTTTGAAACGGGCTGGTGGGTTGCGCCATGAAGCTCCTGGTATTTTGCCTAATGTCCTACCTGTCTTTTTCTTTTGAACACCCACTGAAAATTCCCAGCATCAAACTTTGCGAGCCACTATAAGAAACTGTTTTTGTACGCTTCCGTCGTTTTTGGTCTCCCCATTTTTCTACCACCAAAGCTCTAATCGGCTTTCACTAATCTCAGTTGTCGACATGCTTACTTTACCTCTGCTACTCCTGAACCGGAGGTCTTCTAAGACGGCAGCGGAGCCTAAACAAACAGCCAGATAGATGTCTTCACATTCTAAGAAAACATGTTCTTTCGCTTCTCTAGCACCTGCTTCTTTTTCTTTGTTGTAGTTTGGTTTACAACTATGCGTTCAAAAGCATCGTGATATCGCATGGAAAAGAGCTTGACTTTCAGTTATCATAAATTGTTTGTTTCCTTATTTCGTTTTTACCTCTTATGTGAGATCGCCGCTTGGGGTTGCTGCAGTGCAGTGTTTTTTGACACGCCTAATGAAAAATGTAAAACGCTTAAGCAGAGGGCATCGATTAGAAAATATTGAAATGGCTAGTCGAATGACAGCACAAGTTATATTTCGCATTTTGCACTTGATAATTTCGGAATTGGGAAAATCCTTACAACCACGGATAGCATGAAATCATAGCTCAATAGCATAGTTACTACTGCCTGCTCAATAATAAGCTATTTTTTGCCACTTATGCGCGAAAGCAGGACACCATTGCAAAACTCAGACCGATAGATTGAGTTAGGTACTCACCGTTTCCTTCTGTACCTTGTTTTGTTTCCTCCGCCCCTGAACAAGATATACCCAAGACCATCATTTTGGGAAGAGCCCAGTTACCAATAAATCACGAAAAAAAAATATCGGAAGAGTTTCAGTAGCCGGCAAATACTTATGGTATGCTAATATCTCTAAGCTACGTGAGAGCGTGGTCAATCGCGCATAATAATCTACGACAGAAGGTAGAAGCGCCATCATTATTTATATTACGGGTAATGAAACTTTATATTTGACAACCTTAAGCTCTGTGTTATGTGCTCAACGCCGGGATAATGTGATACGCTCATTTATATTTATTCGAATTCATTCAGTCGAAGCGAGCACCTTGTAGCATTGCGGCGCTGTTTCTGTTTGGTGCAGGCTTGCATTGGTTTTTCGGAAGGTATTTGTGCTTATTCTACCATTCTCACCTTCAATTGGAGCCATTGTGGTGGCTAATGGGTTATAGCGTTACGCTGCTGAGTACAATGATGGAGGTTCTATTTTCCGGCCTGATTACCAGATTCTTATAGAGGCAGGATGCAAAAAATATTCGTCTACTCTACTGTGTCTATACTTTAAAGAACTTGATTTTGTTAAAAATTATGCGAAGCTATCCACAATGGCGTCACAGATAACCCAGTTGGCAATTTCAGTAGTCGCGCCAGTACTGCGGTACTGGCGCGACTACTGCATAATTCTATAACTATATTTGAAGGATTGTTACAGTCATTTTGTTAAATAATGTATTGGATGGGCATGGTGTTTGAGAGAGAGAGAGAGTAAACTTTAATGAACACCAGCAGTTCTGTCGGCTGGGCCTAGGCCTCCCACGATGGGACGTCGAGGTCTTGCCTCTTCGCCGCTTCGTAGGCCTGCTGGGTCGCCCAGAGTTGTTCGTCGAGATGGGAGCTGCGCAGGGCGGCGTACCATCTCGACGAGAGGGTCACGGGATTAAGCTCTTGGTATTGATCTCTGCACTCCCATAGCATGTGGGGGAGTGTTGCCGATTCAGTTTTACAGACCTTGCACGTCTGGCTCGGGTAGATGTCGGGGTATATAGTGTGATAGCGTGTGAGGGAGGGGTATGTATTCGTCTGTAGCAGGCGAAGGGTGGTTGCCTGTGCCCTGTTTAACTTGCGGTGAGGGGTGGGGAAGGTTCTTCTTGCGAGGTAAAATGACTTTACAAGGTCGTTGTATCTCGTAAGGCGGTCGCGCCCTGCGGGTGGACCTGCACCGTCTCCGGCACGGTTGACTAGTCCTCGTGCTACGGAGTGTGTAACCTCGTTGAGGTTGGTGAGGTGCGGGTGGACAACGCCGGCGTGTGCTGGGATCCAGACGAGGGTGATTTGATTTTCAGACGAATGCGGGGCTTGTCGTAAGATACGGAGTGATTGATGAGAAATACGACCTTTGATGTAGTTGTTGACTGCTGCGCGAGAATCGCTCAGTATGGTGTGACAGGATGGGTCAAGAGTGGCCAGGGCAATGGCCACTTCCTCGGCCGTCTCGGCATTTTTTGTAATGATGCTGGCAGCATGTCGGAGCAAGCCGCCTGCTGTGGTAACCGCCGCAAAGCGCCGTCCATCTTGGTACTCAGCTGCGTCGACGAAGGTGACGCCCGCTGTGTTGGCGTAAGCTTTGATGAGGGAAGTAGCTCGTGCCTTCCTGCGTTCTTTGTTGTAGTCTGGGTGCATGTTTTTCGGAATAGGGTCAGCGTGTATCCATTGCTGAATTTCGCGTGGTATTGGGTGTTTGTCTCCATGTTGACGGTGGTAGGTGATATTAAGCTTGTTTAGAATGCTGCGGCCCGTTTCCGTGAGAGTAAGCCGCTCTAGTTGAGATCGACGTTGGGCCTCGATTAACTCGTCTAGCGTGTTGTGGATACCTAATTGTAGTAGAAGATCCGTGCTGGTGTGGTTGGGTAGTCCTAAGGCCTGCTTATAGGCTCCTCTAATGATGATGTCCAGTTTAGTCTTTTCAGCTTTGTACCAGTTGAGAAAGGGCGCAACATAAGTAATGTGACAGACGATAAAAGATTGGACAAGGCGGATGGGGCTGTCTTCCTTCATACCCCCTCGCCGGTTGGTCACTCGTTTCAGCAGTCTGGATGTATTGGCGGTCTGTCGAAGGATCTTTGAGATAGCCGTAGAGTTAGCTCCGTTGGCTTCTATGGTCATACCAAGAACGCGGATGCAAGGGACCACGGGTATAGGTCTGCCATCCCTCAGGTTGAGCTCTATTTCCTCCTATTGGCGTTTAGTCGTGGAGCCGCGCGGAGGTCGTCCACGGAGTGTGGGGCGGTATAGGAGAAGCTCCGACTTTTTAGGGGAACAGCGGAGTCCCGTGCCTTCAAGATAATTTTCTAAGACGTCAATGGCGTCTTCTAGGGCAGTTTCGATTTGGCCGTCACTGCCCTTTGCAGCCCAGATTGTAATATCATCGGCGTATATGGTGTGTTCAATGCCGTCGAGTTTTTGTAGTTCTTGTGCTAATCCGAGCATAACCAGATTAAACAGTATTGGGGAAATGACAGAGCCTTGCGGTGTGCCCGCGCTGCTGAGGGAGAGTTCCTCTGATCGAATGTCTCCGACCGACAGGAAGGCTTTCCGATTGGATAGAAAGTCCCTTACATAGTTATAAGTGCGTTCTCCAAGGTTGAGCAAGGAGATGCGCTCGAGGATGGTGGAGTGCCTTATATTATCGAAGGCGCGCTCGAGGTCGAGGCCCAAGATTGCCTTCGTGTTACGGGATTTGCCATCTAGGACTTGATGCTGAAGTTGGAGCATAGCGTCTTGGGTGGAAAGATGCTGTCTAAAGCCAATTATCGAGTGGGGGTAAGCACATGTGTCTTCGAGGTGAGTGTTCACACGGGTTAGGAGTGCGTGCTCCATGACCTTGCCTACACATGAAGTTAGCGATATGGGCCGGAGATTGGCGAGGCTAGATGGCTTACCGGGTTTCGGGATTAGAATTACTTTGGCCGTTTTCCATGTCGGGGGAATTGATCCCTGGCGCCAGCAGTTGTTGATGTATTCGGTGAGTTGTTGCACCGAGGGGTCATCTAGATTTCTTAGTGTTTTATTCGTAACCCCATCTGGGCCTGGCGCCGAACGGCTGTTCAGCTTATGTAGGGCAGCATGAATCTCTGCCACGCTGAAATCGTCATCAAGGGCAGGGTTGGAGGTCCCTGTGTATGGGCCGTGAGGTTGAGTGGGCCCAGATGGGATGTACTTTTCACATAAGCTATTCTTAACGTGGTCCTGGCCATGCGTCTTGCTTTCTGTGAATAAAAGCTTGGTGAGGCGATCTTGTTGATATGAGCGGGTGGTGGTGGTGCTATCAATCAAATGTTTGAGGATTTTCCACGAGCGGGGATGGTGGAGTTGCCCGTCTAGAGAGTGACAGAGCTCTGTCCATTGTTGTTGACTTAGAACGCGGCAGTGTGCTTCAATTTCCTTGTTGAGAAGCGCGACCTTCCGTCTGAGTCTTCTATTGAGCCGTTGTCCCTTCCATCTAGAGAGAATGGATGATTTGGCCTCGATAAGGTGGGCGAGTCTACTGTCCATGCGCTCAGTCGGGGTGTCTGTTGTGATAATGCGGGTGGCCGATTTAGTATCAGACAGTAGATCGCATGACCATGATTCTATGTCGGTAATGGGAGTGTCCGTCGTTGCTGTTACACGGCGTTTACGGAACGTATCCCAGTCCGTCCAAGTAAAGTCCCTTGTTCTTCTCATAACGGCTGTTAGGTGTGGGAGAGTAATTTCGATGATAGAGTGATCACTCCCGAGGTCGTGTTGGGTGTTGCGCCAATGGGCGTTGTCTGCGTTTTTGGTGAAAGTGAGGTCTGGCGTCGTGTCTCGTTCAGTAGAAGTGCCGGGGCGAGTGGGGAAGGCTGGGTCAGTAATGAGCGTAAGCCCGAGATCATGGGAGTCTTGCCATAAGTTACGACCTGCAGCAGAGCTGCGTCCGTAACCCCATCCTATGTGCGGGAGATTGAAGTCACCTCCGATGATAAGGGGGCTGCTGCCTGCGATGTTAAGGGCCTTTTTGAAGAGGGTTAGAAATCGGCTATGGCGTTGAGATGGAGCATTGTAGATATTGAGGATAAATATTCCTTCCTTTCGTTTTCTGTGCGGGATGAGCTCAATGAAGAGGTGTTCGGTGCGCCGATCGTTGAGATCGTGTTCGATTGCGGTAATTCTTATTCGAACGAGTGTGGAGACTCCGTGTGGAGCGTTGTTCGCAGTGAAAGAGTGATATCCTGGAAGGCTGACCGGAGTATTGTGCGTTTCCTGGAGCAAGATTACGTCGGGTTGACATAAAGTAGTACGGAGGTGTTGACGGAGAACGGGTTGTTTATGGAGGTAGCCTCGGCAGTTCCACTGCCACAATGTTGTGTCAGTTTTAGTGTGGGCCATGATGAAGGATAGGGGATGCCACAGGTGGCAGGGTGGCGGCGACGGTTCCTGTAGTGTCCATGGGTACGGTTTGAGCGGTGGAAGCGGGTTGTGTGAAAAGAGTTTGAATATTAGCTTCCATGGCGGTGACTCTGTGCATAAGGGCGATTAGAGAATTCTGTAAAGTTTCCACCGTGCTTTGGAGTGTTTGAGTACGCATAATTTAGCCTTCCAAACCTTCATTTTTGGGCTGATGCCTTAGTTTTTTTTTGTTTTTTTTTGTACGTAATAACGTATTTATGTTACTGAAAGCTGGCTTCCTAACGTGGCCTTCAAACTGAGAAATAAGCAGAGCAGAAACAACGTTCTAAACATAAGTTTTACATAACTATTTTAAATACCTATTTAGCCGAGAATTGGCAAAGTAAACTGTACGGCTTGTATAAAACTAGAAGGTTTATTCGGCATTTCTAAATGTATAAAGATATAAAGAGTGATTTGTAAAGATGAAAACCACTCACCAGTAGCCTGGCTGTTTCCACCCTCCTCTGTGCCTGGTTAGAAAAATTTTTACATATGAAAGGTCAAGAATTAGAATGCAGTGTGGCAATTTATTGTCACATCGCCTGTTTGAATCGTATATGAAAGGCAAATAATTATTGCGCTTTCAAGTGGTTTGCCGTACATAACAATGGTTGTGTTTTCCAAGTAATACCTCGTAATACCTACGAATGCTTAGCGATTGTGTGGTCAATTAGTGAATTCCGACCCTACTTGTACGGTAGACTCTTTAAGGCTCTCAGCGATCACCACGCCCTATGCTGGCTTGCCAACCTGCAGGATCCTTCAGGCAGACTAGCCCGTTGGAGCCTGCGCTTATAAGAGTACGACATAACAGTTGTCTACCGATCTGGGAGGAAGCACAGCGACGCTGACTGTTTGTCACGTGCACCACTCCCTACGACGTCATCGGACCCTGACCATGACTTGCCATTTGTCGGCGTTATCGACGCCATAAAGATGGCTGAGCACCAGTGCGCTGACCCTGAGCTCCTGCCCGTGACCGAGCACCTTCAAGGAGTTGAAGGTGTTTTACCCCGCTCGCTCGTGCGCGAAACATCATCGTACTACTTGCAGAACAACGTCCTTTACACGAAAAACTGCGGAGGCGGTCCCAATACGTACCTCCTTGTCATGCCGTCGGCGCTGCGCCAAGACATTTTGCAAGCCTGCCATGGTGAGCCATGCGCGGCACACCTGGGATTCGCTAAGACATTAGCAAGGATACGACAGAAGTATTACCGGCCTCGGCTTTATTCTTCAGTCAAATGGTACGTGATGACCTGCCGTGATTGTCAACGCCGCAAGAAACCACCAATTAAACCGGCTGGCTTTCTCCACCCTGTGGACCCTCCTCAAGCACCGTTCCAGCAAATAGGAATGGGTCGACTTGGGCCATTCCCAGTGATCTCATCGCGCAAGAAATGGATAGTCATCGCTACCGACTATTTAACCCGATACGCCGAAACCGAAGCCATTTGCAAGCAAACTCATATGAAGTGGCCAACTTTGTGTACGCCACATCATCCTACGACATGGTGCACCGTCTGTTGTCATCACCGACCGCGGTACAGCATTTACAGCCGAACTTATGCAGGACGTTCTCCAGCTGACGCATTGCTCTCACCGCAAGAGCACTGCGTATCACCCTCAAACCAATGAATTAACTCAACATCTGAACAGAACGCTGGCTGATATGCTCTCTATGTACATCGACGTAGAGCACAAGAAGTAGGTCGAGATTATACCCTATGTGACCTTCGCGTATAACACATTTGTGCAGGAGAATACACAATTTACGCCGTTCGAACTTGTATACGGGCGCCGCGTCACGTCAACACTTGACGCCATGCTACCTCTGGTTGATAATATCCCGACCAGCGAACACACGTAAGAGTTCGTACAAAGAGCCGAAGAAGCACGCCAGCTTGCTCGGCATCGTATCCGGAGCCAACAGCATACCGACACCATTCGATACAATCAGGGTCGACGCGACGTCCATTACCTTACCGGCGCCTTCATGTGGGTCTGGGCGCCCATCCGTCGCCGTGGACTCTCGGAAAAGTTCCTCCGCCGGGATTTTGCTCCCTACAAGGTTACACGCCGTCTCAATGACGTGACCTACGAAGTCGTCCCCTGCTGTTCTGATCCCGGTTCGCCCCGTCGTCGTCCTCGCGCTGAAGTCGTTCATGTATTGCGCATGAAGCCATACTATGCGCGTACGTGAAGGCCGAGATGCACCTGAGGAGCTCCATTTCTTATCGTCGCTGAAAGAACTTTTTCATGCGACCGAGACGCTCGCTTTTCGCATAGGGGGAAATTGACACAATGATGTGGGGCTCGGGCACAGCGGGACGGCGCGCTCAAAGGCCGGCGCTATGAAAGACGACGAAGCGCGTAAGCTGCACGCTCTTCTTCTGGCCCGCCTTTAAAGCGTAGTGTCTATTTTCTAAGACTCCGTCTTCAATCTACGTTGCAATATTATAAGGGATGTTTCAGATTTCTGAGTATAATTAACGTTGGACGGTGGTTCGTAATGCGCCTTCAATGGGAAACAGACGATCAACAGCAACAGCGTTTCTGCTACTGCTGCGTTCCAAAGAAGGCGTTTTGAAGTTCCGTACAAAATCCTCAATATATTGTCAGATTACAGGAACATGGATAGGACACAGTTGAGCACTAGAAAAGGCTCGAGTATCACTAAGGAGTCATCGGGATATATTGGAGCATTTAGAAAGTATGGTGAAAATATTTCTCGCACTGGCGAAAGAAATCCCTAAATATTTGAGAGGGAGATCAATTTTTATCTCGTTGGCTGTCTTTGAATTCTCAGTTTCTCAGATTTTTCTTCAACTGTCACTTTCATCCATAAAATCTTCTAGCTGTCTGCTCTGAGCCCGTTGTCTTCTAGTAATATCTAGATTAAAATGCTCTGATGAAATCCTGCTATATCGCACGTACGTAGACGTCAGTGCCATATTTCGCAGGCAGAAATAATAGTTTGATTGACTGAAATTACCATTAGCCTGGACTTAGATGTAGAGTAGTGAAAGGATGGTGCCAGATTCGCTACCAGAGTACGCTCTCAGCGAAAATGATCACAATATAGAGAATGCAGATCCCTTACCAAGGAGAAATTATGCCAGCAGCTATCGTAGCTGACAAAGTCAGTTTGCTAAAGTAAACAAAAGAGCGGCAGCTGCGCATCGTGAAGTTAGTTATTGGATTTCCAGCGGTATGAGGCCGATATGATCGTATCGAGCACTACCACGCGCAACGTTGTGATGTTGACTTGAACTACAGAGTGGCACACCTACCCGGAAGAAAGATGCGAAGCTCCACGTTCATATATGATCCCTGGAAGCCTCAGCATCAACTTGAAGCTATAAGTTTGGTTTCATAAGCAGTGTCTTCAAACTTCTGTGCTCAATGTACCGCAAGATACTACAGCAATATTGTGTTGTAATTTTTCCGGGACAGCGGTGAATGGAACACTGTTTTTACAGTTTGATAAGTTATTTTAAATATTGCTCCCTTTACTGTGCTACACAACCGGGAGAGATATCAAATGCTATATTAGGTGTGCACTGAGCGAAGTACTTTGATTTCTCACGCCTAGCAGTATGGAGCTGTCCTCAATGGCATGCTCTCTGATAGCCCTTCGAGCTTATTTTAAAAGTTGTGGTGTCTCAAAAATACAAAAGGCTTTACTCAGTAATGGGGCTAAGACTAACATATTCGTGAAAGCGTTGAGCAGAGCACACACACAAAAAAGCTTTCCTTGGGTGTATATACCAAATATGATTCCCTGAACAAAGATTCAAAGGTAAATATTGAAATAATTATATATTTCGGATAATTCTGGCAGCAGTATTTTACCACCGAATTCAAGTAGTACGCATATAAAGAAGTAGAAACCTTACCCCCAACGTCTACACCTGGTGGTGCCGCTTCTGAAAAAAATTTATCTGTTACGATTTGAAGACAAGACAAAACATCAGTAGAAGTATAAGCCGCTGGGCTGCTGGCTGCGACATTAAAAGGTACGAGCAGTGAATTGTCGATAAAAAAGTAAAATGTCTTAAATAACACAAATGCAAACAGGGAAGATGCTCACTTGAATGGATTCTATTCAATCCTAAGGAAACCCCCCAACATGTACAGCGCATGCGCATGCACACTGGATATGCCTTATATAAAACAGAGTTATTTAAGCGAGATCTAAGAAATGGAACGTCGACTAAACCAAATATTCGTGCGTCAGCAACGTATATATGGGGACGGATTACCATTGAAGCCGATAGGCTGTATACTTGGGCTGCATACATTATGAAGTCATGCATTTTTTTAATACAGCTCCACGCTATGCGGGTTACATTATAACCACAGAAGCGCAGGCCAACTTTCCACAGTGGAGCACTGGATAATATATATATATATATATATATATGTATATATATATATATATATATATATATATATATATATATATATATATATATATATATATATATATATATCCGAAAAAAGCAATTCTGGTTCCGGGTAAATATTCACAGTGAAGTAGACGCGCGTACGAGGCAGTTTATTGACGTTTCGGCCGGGGTCCGGCCTTCATCAGAATACATTGCACGGTGTCAGTACAGTTAATATACATGTGCACATCAACCAGATGAAGATAAGTTTACATGAAAAACAAATAAAATGGGCGAACAAAATGCATCTGAATCGTTCAAAGGACAGCTGATACGTGTATAAACCATAGCGATTGCAAACATATCATTTAAATACAAAGCATAAAAACGCACCGAAATGACTTGCAAAAACCAGTCGCCACGTGAAAACAAAACGTCACCCAATATGTGCTATGTTACCAAGCAAACACAGACACAGAAAAAGTGGAATAGTGACGTACTAGTAGAAGAAGGGACAAGTAACGGGCTACAAAGACAGGCAACTCAATTTTCCCACACATTCATTCAAACCACACGCAGCGGTATCAAACTTATAGATAAGGAAGGATTCGCGGGCTTCTCTATCATAATTTGAACGAAATTCAGATTCAAGCAACGTGACTTTCAGTTTATCAAATGAATGGTCAGGGAGATGCACGTGTCTTGAGATGGGCAGGTTGGGCAACGTGTTAGCGTGGGATTTATGATTGTTAAAGCGGAATCTGAAAGGCCCTTCTGTTTGTCCGATGTACCGTTTTTTGCACAGCGTACATTCAAGCATATATATTACGTTCTTGTGTCACAGTCGAAATCACCTTTGATTTTTAAACAAAAGTTTGAAGACGTACTAGTAACCTGTTGCGATGTGACCATGTAGGGGCATACTTTACATCGCGGTTTTCGGCAAGGATGGCATCCGATGGCACCAGGGCAGTCAGTCTTAGATGATGATGCTAATATATCAGGAATATTCCTAGCTTTACGGTATGCTGCTTTAGGTGGATCGGCGAATATGTTTTTGAGGCGTTCACTTCGCATTATAATATTTTGGTGTTTTTTTAATACATGCGAAACCCTTGAGATTGATGCAGTGTGGGTTAGGACAAGATTTTTCTGGGGTGAGGGAGTCGGTATGTTCGCAATGCAAAGAAGCGTCCTTCGGTTATGCACGTCTTCGCGTTTTATTGCATCGTCACAATTTCTGTGCTAAGAAACATGATTGTTCTTGAATACCCTCAATTTTCTGGACTTAGCAATGCATGCATCACATGTACACATTGATACATGCTCTCTTCTTATGTACATGAACATCAGTGTTCAATGGTATTATTCCACTTTACCACATAATGCTGTTTATGTGTTCAGCATCAATTTTAGATGAAGCACTTCTGTACCCTTGACCTTATAAACATATAATCTGCTGGCCAAATCACGCCTCTTACACAGGCCTACTGACTGCACAGGTATGAGTTCTCATGTTAGAAGCAAAGCTGTTGTTAATGATGCCTTTATTTATACGTGTTACACATGACATAACTTTCTTGCGTTATATTTGTCAAGTAAATGAATGCTTTTGTGACAATGGTAAATAGCAGGAATCCATTCGCAACAAGCCATAGTGTTTACACAGCTAAAATAGGTGTCTAGTGATACTTTATTTGTCGGTAGCATATTTCTGCGTTATAGCAATCAGCATTCTTTGGAAACTTCACCAAGTTTGCGGTATAGATATAAACTCTTTCACCAAGCCCCCTCTACTAACTTTGGTAACTATGTATGTGTTGGCTCTTCTTTTGTCGAGCAAACAAGATGGGTCACCCTATATTTTGCTGAATAGACAACTTGCTGCTGACAGCCATAGTGACAATTGTGATTAGTGTGTAGGTAGCATTCAGTATATTGCGGAAAAGACTACCTCGGTACTGCGTATGGTATGTTTTTATGTGCTCACCCTTGGCTGATCGTCAAGAATGTATCTGCCAATGTGAGCCACAGGGTACGTATTCTTAACAAAATTTGACCAAAAGCACTTAATCCAAAGCAGACACCTACACAGTGAGAGTGGCCGCTTGCTGGAGAGCCACTCTAACGTAGTTACGGCCAGAATACTAGTAATAGTGAGTGCTGCTGCGGAGCTTTAATTATGGGGCAGTGATCACAGCAAAATACACTGTGGCCTGATACAAATGGGCATTAAGACTTGCAGCGTGATTGCCAATGCCTGTGTCTCCTAATCTGGCTTTAAGGCTTCGTGATTCACATATTGCCTGGGGTGTCATAATATTCCCAACGCATAAAACATACCACCTCACACTCATTATAGGAAAGATTGCTGATCGCATTAATGTCATCAGTCACCTCCATAGAGTCTATGTGCCGATATTTCTTGCATCTTTCCCAATAATAGTTCATTAATTGCCGAGCCGTGTCATGAATGCTGAAAGCGAGTTAAGGTTTATATAAGACGTAGTTACTCCGTCCTGCTGGGCAAAATGCGGTTATATAAAATGTATTGTGGCATCGACTGCCCTTCCATCTTTATAAGCAAAGTATGAAAATGAAAGCATACTCTCACCATTGTCTGGTGCTGCTGATTGGACTTGTTCTAGAAAAAAAGAAATTTACATCATGTGATGCGAACACAGCAATTGAGAGTTATAATTTTACATTAAAGAAACAGTTCTGATATTTCCTTTTTTTTATTTATTCATTCATACGTAGCAGGTACAGGCGGATGTACCGAAGCTACAAAACTGGCAGGGGCCTCTCCTACATATATTTAACAATGTAATAAATCAAGCATATTTGACAACATAAGAATAACAACAAAGTAAACATGGTTCAGCTAGCATGTAATTCTGAACATTCAATGTCTGTAGTATATGAGCTGCACTAGTACCACACAGAAATGAAGTTGATACAACCCATTATTTCATTCTTTTATTGCTATATTTGCAAACGGAGGCCATCCTACCTTCCGGCTTAGTTTTGTCTGCCGCTTCTAGGTAGATTATGTGATAAGAAGCGCCAATTATTATAGAGTAAACTATTTGTTTACTATTTGAAAAAAAGTTTATCGTTATGGTTGATGCTGCATTATCAAGAGGCGCATAAGAAAGCAGTAGTCTCACCTGGGGCGGGAGATTCTTCTGCTCCTTTGTGTTGCGAAACAAGAGCATAATGAAGAACGAATTACTCACGAGTGTATTGCTATTAAAATAAAAGGGAAAGGGAAAAAATTATAGGGTTTTACATGCCAAAACCTCTTTCCGATTATGAGGCATGCCGTAGTGGGACACTTCGAAAATTTCGACTACCTAGGGTTCTTTAACGTGCACTTAAATATAAGTACATGGGTGTTTTTGCATTTCGCCTCCATCGAAATACGGCCGCTGTGGCCGGGATTCCATCCTGCGACCTCGTGCTTAGCAGCCCAACACCATAGCCACTAGGCAACTGCGGCGAGGAAAGAGGATGAGCAAAACGAGAAAAAGGTAACAGCAGGAGCCAACGTTTAAACGTGTGGACTTGTCCTTTTTAAGGCAACATATGCTCATCTCTGGAGCGTGTATATAGGTACGGCTGTTCTATTGGGGGAGAGGGAGGGTAAGGCACGTGGGTGAGGCAGTGACCAAGGGTGTGCTAGCGGCGAGGGTGTAGAATTGAAAAGAATGTTGTGCTACTGAACGTCAGTGGAGGAATGTGAGGCAGCGCAGTGTGTCAGCCAGTTGACGTGTCACAGTAGGCTCCTCTTTTCGTGGAAGGGGCCTGGACAACGGTTTTGAGGGGGAAGGAATTATCTGCTCCGCTGGAGGTTAGACCTCTAGCGGAGCAGATTCTTACCAGCGGTTATTGCCTCGCCTACCTGCCTTACCTTCCCCCCCCCCTTTTTTTTCTGAAGAGTGGTACCTATGCACGTGCTGCACCGAGGAGGGCATAATTCACCTTGAAAAAGGCAAGTCCACTTGCGGAAACGTTGCCTGTTGTTACATCGTTATTGCACGCAGCAACAACAATGACAGAGGGCAGAAGTACGGTTCTAGTGATACAAAACAAAATGTGGAGAGCATACTGCGCGAATGCACGAATGTTAATTTTGAGCAGTGTACCTTAGTTCCAAAACTTTGAATGATTGCAATAATACCGAGAAAGTGATGTGGTGGAGGATATGAATCCCTAAAACATGTAAATTTTCAGTAAAAATCTGGATGCTCTCTTTGAGAAGCGCAATGCGCTATGAAAGAGAATCGGTCCAACTGTTCATGCCTAACACAGTAAATCTCAATTCCCCAGGCTTTATTTTCCCTACAATATAGCATAGGTGGCACCAAAAGCTAGAGAAAGTTGATAAACGTACTTCTTTAGAATCTGTAGAGGCTGATTGGTGATCCTGAAATCTTGTTCCCTTGCAAGGCTATTGAACATTATCTTTGTCTTCTGCGTAATAATCTTCAACTTTACTTACACTTTCTTTGCTAAGGGACTCAAATCATATGTTGTAATTCGTCCCCAGTGTTGCTGAACAGGACAATGTCATGTGCAAACCGAAGGTTGCTGAGATATTCACCGTTGATGCTTACTCCTAAGCTTTCTCAGTTTAAAGCTTTGAGTACTTCTTCCCCGCAAGCAGAGGATAGCTTTGGAGAGATTACATCATCTTACCTGACCTCTTTCTTTATAGGTAACCTTATACTTTTCTTGTGGAGAACCAAAGTAGCTGTGGAATCTTTGAAGATATTTCCCAAGATGTTCATATATGCTTCCTGAACTCTTTCATTAGGTAATACATCTGTCATTATTGATGTTTGTAGAATTAAATGCCGTTTCATAATCAATGAAATCTATTAGAGAGGTTGATTGTACTCTGCATATTTCTCGATGGATGACATAGATATGATTCAATGTAGAATATCTCTTCCTTAAACACGACTATTCTCTTGGTTGACTGAAGTCAAACCATCTCCCTTCTTCTGGATTAACTTAATGTTGGCATTCTTTCAGTTGTCTGGTACACTTGAAGTCGTGACGCATTGCTTATAAAGGGACGCAAGCTTTTCATTCATGATCTTTCCATCCACCATCTTTGAACGAATTCTATCTATCTTGCACTTTTACGCTGGCCACGTCATGCAAGACCCTTCTAACTTTATCGCTAGTTTAAAAAGAAACCTCTGCATCCTGTTCATTACTACTTTGAATGAAGGTAGCGTGGTTGCGAAGGGTACTGTACAGCTCAGCGTAGAATTCTTCCGCTACTTTCAAAATTGCTGATGATATTACCCTGCTTATCATGCAGTGCCTACATCTTAGGTTGTACTATGTCAAGCTTTAGCTTTTGTCTTTAAAACACCTGCACATATTAGGGCAAATAAGATTACTGCTATCTGGATAAGGCATACAAATTCTCTTTGTAAACAGGCCACTGTATAACATGACTTCCAGATAACATGGAGAAAATGATAGCGCAGCTCCTAGTATAGATGAAATAGCTCTAAACTGCGAGGGACCTGCACAAGAAACCTTCAGTATTTTTCTGTTTTTTATTAGGTATTTATTACTAATGTACTGGAGAAGAACGAGCAGCAGGCACTGCTTCCAGAAAGACGATGACAACAAGTGGTTGGAAGCCTTGTGCCTGTGTTGCCGAAGCTCTGTGTCCTCACGCTGCGGTGCATTGCTATTTGAGCGTTTCATAACTCCTCTTGACACTAGTGCTAGATATCAAACACTTGCATAAGGAGCAAGCATAAGTCTGCAGTATTTTTGTATCATAAATTATTTTTGCAGCATAGGTTTTCGGTAACACTCTCACGGGTAGGAGATATCGTTCGACTTGCCGGAACCGTGCGTTATCTTCTGTCTTACATTTACATTAGTGCATCACTTTTACCAGTCTTATCGACAAAGAAATCTTTGACTTGGTGTGAAGGTGCGTGTAGGAAGGTGAAATCAGCAAGCATTCATATGCCTTCAAAGAGCACTTTCAGTGTTTCATTGCTGCAGCAGAAGCTGCAAGCTACCGAATACGCTACTAATCAGTATCGCAGGTGGCAGGTGAAGAAGCCGTCGAGCTATTCAGAATGCATCACTTGGCATCAGGTGAAATCAAGAGTGACTAAGCCACTGTCTTCCAGGAGTCAGAAGCCTACTAAGGTGCATAGCACATAAATCTACACGAGCCCTTCATGGTAAAGACGATTGTAGAGGCCGTGGCTGAGCCCTGAGAGCAATCTGTGAAGGACTTGAACAAATCAGCACTATGTGCCAAGCCTGGTTGATCTCAAGAGGAGCGAATGAGTTTATTGAGCAGCTCATATTCACGTGAGACTAGCGAGTGCACGTTTCATCTCGTTCTAGCTTCAACAGGCGTGCAAAAGTTCCAGCACCAAGAAAAATGCAATGGCAGCGAAGACCATCACCGCAGTTAACTTATGACGAGAACGTATGGAAAATTTCGTGAGCCCTCAGTGATAATGAGTGAGCGTCGGAGTGTAACTTCTGTAATTTATGCCTCAATGAACAATGGACATTGTTTTCTTCTATAAAAAGGAGGACTGTATTACACAGTGCTTTAGCGATACCGCGTGTGTATGACATCTATGGTGAAAGGGATCTTGGGCAAAGGAAGACATATGTTTGCCCATCTCATGTAGACCCAGGCTGCGGAATAAATCCAGGCGGCTCTCCTTGCCCTGCGCAGGGCTTAGCATGTCGTGCTTGCGGGACGCTTAGATACAAGAAGGGCAACACAAATCAAGTAGGTACCAGTATCTGGTTCTTCCTTGATTTGCTCTTTGTATAGTAGACGAGAGATCTAAGATATAGCCGTGGCTATATCTTTACAATGTACAACTTCATCTACCTCGACAAACTAAAAAAATATACCCTCGTGTTTCCTTTACGCCCTTCAGAAGCAGTACTCACAAAAACCCCACAAAATTTAATTGGTGACAACGGAACCAAGAACGATCCTATGCTGATGCAACTTGTTGAAGTAAAGCCTTAGATAAAACCATGACTCAGCCACTCACAAACTTCCTATTACCTAAAAGGAAACTTCAGCAAATATTTGTTTAATCTTGGTCAATAGCCTCAACAACTGTTCAAATTCTAGTCAAGGAGTTCTAAGGAGCAATTAGGGCTGGTAAACATCAAACACTCGAGATTAGTTGCCAAAACAATATTACATATCTGAGCAAAGCCAACAATATTGGTCAAATATCTCTCAACACTGCATTCAAGATGCTGTCTGCTAGCTCACTAAGTCAAAACATCCCAGCTACTACTCACTTAGTACTTAAAAATTTTGTGTACACTAAGTCGTGAAAGAAGTAGCTTCAGCCAAAGATTTGAATTCTCTACTAACTGTGTGGGTGTTTCACTATATCAGGTTGTTAGGTCTCTAAAGAAGACGACTAATTGCTGCCCATATATCCTCTCTCGCGCAGATTGCTTTCCAAAACAACTTCTAGAGTTTACTTTGCCACAATGCTCTAGGCTCGTAAAGCTAACTACTTTGTGCAACCTTCATCGAATAATCCGGAGCACTTTAGCCTGTTCCAATTAGCGTGAAACAACATCGTACAAAAAGCAACTCGCAATCGCTTTTTGCGTACACATAATAAGAGATGCGCCTAATTTCACGAGCTTTGTACAAACAATTGCAACTCTACTAATCATAGAATGCACATCATGCATGCCTTATGCATTTCTTTTCACTTTAAAGGCTTTATGCAAGAAAATAACTTGAAAACGCCTTCAAGAACGAGATGCAGCTGCGTTAGAATTATTTTACGTCAAACTTGAACGTCCACTAAAAACTGACCGCTTAAGATATAAGAAGATGTACGTTCTAGCTTTCACTGCTTTCCCATTCAGACCACGAAGAACGGGAAACAGAACGTGCACTTTCTTATGAGTGCTTTGTATTACTTGCACAACAGAACAGAAATCAAACAAGAGAATTGCACTCTCTTACGCAACTTGAATCTTACCTGGAGCCTCGGCAGCACTGGGGCTTGGTTCTAAGAAAGAAGCAAAAACGAAGGTTGGTAAATTTTCAAGCAGTGTAATGGGAAATGATGTAACCTAATCTGCCGAGTAAAATAAATCCTAACTAGATAGTCAACTCACTCACCTGTTTTGGGCTCTTCTGGACTTTTCTCACCTGCATAAAGATAGTGCCGAAAGAAAGCGATATGCAAAGAACACTTAATTTTAGATACTGTACTTAATTTACAATAGGCTACGAAGAACTCAACACTGCAAACTACTGCCCAGATTTCTATCACAGTTTTGTTTAAACATTCCAGGTCAGCTGCTAAAGTTAACAGGCACGTTACTAGACATCGCTATCCTCATAGGTATTGCCGAAACGCGAAAAGCCGGTGCAAATGCATTTGTGCGTTTTAATTCTCCTCGACCCATTGCCCTGACGTCTCAATGTAAATGTAGTGCACACGGAAGTTGTATAGCAAGGGCGTGTCTAATATGACTAACATTAACAGTAACTTCAAGATATGCCGGTACATTTCGGAGAAGCGAAAATACGCTCGCGACAACCATACAAGTAATTTACGCGTAATTTCATATAGAATGATGTCTAGGTATCATACAATAAAAGCGCATTATCATTGCGATAATTTTGGTTGCCAAAATAACAATGAATTTAATTCAAACATTTTGTACATCATATAAAAATAAGAAAGATATATCTATACTGCTACTGTGCCTTGCTTGGCAAAAAAAGGAGATAGCGGGGAGAAAAAAAAAATTTGGTACTTTCATTTTACTTTCACAAAATCCGTAGTTTGGTCTCATACAAGCACTGACACTGAATGAAATTGTTAAAATATATATCACATTAAAAATTGCAGTTGACCTCTAGGTTCTTTATTCTCATTAAGCTTCGGATATTATGTGAGTGACACAGACCGTGTGGTTCAGTACCCGAGAGTGCGACATGGCAAAATTATTTATTGAATATCTCTTCAGTTACCACGAATTAAATTGCCAAAGGTGTCTTTGCTTAAATACATGCAATCAAGAAATGTTTTGTCGACACCCTCAGCTACAAGCACTGAACGTAGAACATTGTAGACATAATGAAAATTTCGTCAGGACCAGGGACCATTCTGGAAGCATTCTGAAGCGGGTAATAATTGCAATCAAATGAAATCAAACCTTTATTTCGACAATCAATTGTGCAGGGACACAGTCATAAAGCCACAATCGGCTTTAACGAGGCTTGTGCCTTATAAATATGGCAAGTGGGGCATGCGAGTACACATTGTTTTAAATCCGTACATGGTAAGGGACATGATGCATGAAGAATACACACATAGTGCACATATTTCAATGTATGGAATGTTGAACAGGTTCAAGTATATGGCTGTTGGATGAAGAGAAACAAAGATGTAAAAGACATAGCAAGAATACCATACCAATATTATACGTACTGTACATCTACTACCGAAGCTATGCTAACGCTTTACTACTACCAATACTACCAATACAATAGCAAACGTATTATACCCTAACAATACCATCGTAAATACTACACCATTACAAAAACAACATACCAACACGTAAGCGAAACAATAAAATATTTCTTGTTTGCGAAAATACTTGTCACAAACAGTTTCATTCAGATAACAAAATTTGCGCACTTATTTTATGTCGTTATGTCTATTCTCGTATATATGTTCTCGGTTTCAGCCCGGTGATTAAGTACTCTAAGGAGTTGAAAGCGTAGCATTTGTTGACCATAATTGGTTCTGCATCAAGCAATAGGGCAGTTCTTTTTTTCTTTTGCAGGGTTAAATTGCCGAGGGAGGAAAAGGACGGGTTACTGCTTCTACGATGTTTCATATTGAGGCAATACTAAATTGTAATAAAGTTTTGTGAATTATTTAACCATCAGTAAATTGAATAGAAAAATTCTGTTAAAGAGAAACGGGACGTGGACGACTAGGCGAATCGCCTTTTTTTCGTAGTCTGTGTAATCTTGTTGTATTTGTGTTCGTGGTGGTATCTGTAAGAATGTTCATCTTAGGCAACGCATTTAGCAGCTTAGCGGTCAGTGCCTAGAAGGAGAATGAGCAACACGTGAAAAAAATTACCCGTGACTACGGATAGCAGTGTCTATGGGACTGTCGCACTTTTCTCGACGCCATATTTAGTATCAGCTCAGTTTACATACCACTATTTCCAGGACTGGGCGACTGTATTCGGACAAAAGGCGATGGAGCAGATACACAAATCGCCAACAAATAAGGTATGGACTGCTTCGACTTATTCAAACAATCACGCGCCTGAAGGCGTTATGCCTTGAATTGATGATATTGTGACGCTGAAGAACGTCTGTAACAGAGCTCATTTAAAAGCAACAACGAGGGCTCGGAACCATAGTATCGGAAAAACAGTCAACCACGTCTTTTTCTGTTCTCACTTTGCCGGTACACACCACACTGTGACATAATTATCCGGGGGCAAATGCGCCGTGCCTGTGCTGGCTAAGGTACAAGGTGCTAGACTGAGTGGTATGTCTTCAGCCTCGATATATGTGCAAGTTCTTGAGACACAGTGGGGCCGACCACAGGGGAGATCTCGAATGTCAAGTCAACCATTTGGCGCACCACGCGATATTGTTCATCGTAACGGGGCAGCAGCTGTTCGCCGCGGCCCACTCGACGAGAAGACAGCCAGACTGCACTTATTTCAAATTATTAAACAAGGGATCCGAATAGCAGTTGCTCTCTCTCTCTCCATATGTATATATATATATATATATATATGTGTGTGTGTGTGTGTGTGTGTGTATGTTTGTGTGCGTGCGCGCGTGTGTGCGCGTGCGTGTGTGTGTGTCTGTGCGTGCGTGCGTGCGTGCGTGCGTGCGTGCGTGCGTGCGTGCGTGCGTGCGTGCGTGCGTGCGTGCGTGTGTGTGTGTGTGTGTGTGTGTGTGTGTGTGTGTGTGTGTGTGTGCGTGTGCGTGTGCGTGTGCGTGTGCGTGTGTGTGTGTGTGTGTGTGTGTGTGTGTGTGTGTGTGTGTGTGTGTGTGTGTGTGTGTGTGTGTGTGTGTGTGTGCAAGGCATACTCATGGACCTGGAGAGGCAAAGCAGAAGGGTGGGTCTAAACATTATTCTGCAGAAAACTAATGTTTAACAGTCTAGAACAGCAGTTTACGATAGGTAGCGATGCACTGGAATTGGTAAGGGAATACATCTACTTAGGGCAGGTAGCGACCGCGGATCCGGATCATGACACTGAAATAATCAGAAGAATCAGAATGGGCTGGTGTGCGTTTGGCAGGCATTCTCAGATCATGAACAGCAGGTTGCCATTATCCCTCAAGAGAAAAGTTTATAACAACTGTGTCTTACCAGTACTCACGTACGGGGCAGAAACCTGGAGGCTTACGAAAAGGGTTCTACTTAAATTGAGGGCGACGCAACGAGCTATGGAAAGAAGAATGATGGGTGTAACGTTAAGGGATAAGAAAATAGCAGATTGGGTGAGGGGAACAAACGGAAGTTAATGACATCTTAGTTGAAATCAAGAAAAAGAAATGGGCATGGGCAGGACATTAAGGGTTACGGACAGGATTCCAAGGGAAGGGAAGCGTAGCAGGGGGCTGGGACGACATGGCCACAATTACTACATGACCGGGGTAGTTGGAGAAGTATGGGAGAGGCATTTGCCTTGCAGTAAGCGTAACCAGGCTGATGATGATGATGATGATGTTTTTGTGTATATGTATGTATGTATGTACGTATGTATGTATGTATGTATGTATGTATGTATGTATGTATGTATGTATGTATGTATGTATGTGTAGAAGGAACAGTGCTTTGTCAATTTTATTTCGCACACTCCTATGAAGTAGCCTGTCACGCCCAGGCAAACGCACTATGCCCGTACTGCGTATAGTCACAATTTTTACGATTGTTACCTCTGTATTCTATCGTGCACCTACATTTTTTATGGCAAAATAATTATTGCGTAATGTTTAACCAAGACATAAGCCGGTACGTATAAAGCAGCTGGCGTTGGGAATGTTAAACCATTGTTGATAAAGGATAGTCACCAGCGAAAACGTTGAAAATAAATTTGCTTGGTAAATCGATGCAAATTTCTTGAAAAAACTGTATTTTAACGAAGAATCAAAACGGTGGCGCGCTCCCTTTTTGAGTTGTGTATACTATTCATCTTCGTCGTCTTTCAGTCACTGTTCCTTCCCTCTTTAGCGCGATTCCTGTTGCTTACACATACCCGCACTGCGAACACACAGGAGAAAACGTATCATGGTCACTCAGCAGCATGTAGCCTTATTTTGAGGTGTGGCACATGCACGATGAAACTGGTAGTTCTTTTGTCATCTAGGCTTTAGGTACGACACCTGGCGACTCGGCATGTATTCTGTACGAAGCGGTCGGTTACCACGGAGGGCGCCTCAAACTTATCTTGACGCTTTCGATCAACATGTTCAGTGCGTCTCTCTAAATTTGCTCCTTGTTTCAGCCGCGATAGTCGCGGTTGTTTAATTGAAAGCATTGTTCGCCAACCAATGTGTCCCCCATTTCGAGTTGTGTGGGTGCTCCTCAACATGCCAGAGCCCCACGAGCGAGGGTTTATGAGATAACATTCCTCTTTGTTTTTTATTCATTGGCGAAGGTACAGAATTGTAGTTTCAGGAACAAATTTAGACTGCTTGCCTGCGTTGTCAAGGCGTGCAAAAGATGACAGCAAGTCCATGTCTTCCTGCTGGGCCGTGGACGCGCTCTTTAGATAATTGGTTCCTGGGCCCGCTCTTTTGTGACATGTAGCCATAAATTGAGTCCTGTGACCCAGCTTCTGCAGTATGATTCAAATCTTCAACGTTCTGACAGAATGCTTACCATCCGGGCTTTCAGTTGAGGCACCGCTGAAGTCGAGATAGCAAAGTTCGATACGCTCCTGTGATCACGACGTATCAACCTCGTGTACCTAATAGTCGTTTCACTGTTTGTCGTCAGCAGGAAGGTTTTTGAAAACTGGCACTAGGCTGCTGCCAGCAGCTCTCCGTTTCGTCAAGTATACCGTGCCGACTGGCAGGGCCCTGTCTCCGATAGCACGCAATTCGGGGTGTGTATAGGAGTAAGGGTAGATTTTATTGTAGAGAAGGGAGGAAAGGTTGGCATGGAGAGCGTGTCTGTTGCCTGCTACGCCTCACTGGGGTAAGGGTAAGCGGGAATTACAGGGAAAGATAGGTGGTAGGGGATTATGATATGGTACCATGACATAATTTACATGTTGTGCAATACGCGAATAATTGTCTATGACTCAAGCGTGTATGGAGCATGGCGTTGAAGTATAGCTCCTTAGTCCACAAAAGCAGAAAGGCCGCCGATTCCTGTGACATGAACTTGAACCGCCGGTGTCAGAGTACTGGTGCCAGCGTTGCGCTGCTGAGCCCGAGGTCACATGATATAGAGGGACTGGTGTTTTCAATGGCCCAAGCTTATAACAGTAACTACAGTAACCTTTCAAAAAAGGTGGTCCACCGATCGAAAGTGTTGGGCAAATAAACCGAGGATAACCGCGACGTAGTGCTTTCATATAGTTTAACATACATGACACAGTGTATGATTGTATTCTTATCATCGAACACAGATCATTCAGTTGAAATAATTGCTTGATATAAATAGAACTAGCACAAGGACTACTTAGACCTATCTTGATTATTTAAACAATATCAGTGGTTTACCGTGGTTACATAGTGGCTATGGTATTGGGCTGCTAAGCACGAGATCGTTGGATAAAATTCCCGCCATGGAGGCCACGTTTTGATGGGGGCGAAATGGGAGAACACCCATGTACTTAGATTTAGATGCACGTTAAAGAATGCCAGGTGGTCCAAATTATTCCGGAGTCCTCCTCTGCGCCGTTAATCATAATCAACTCATAGGTTTTTCATATAAAAGCAGATAATTTCAGTTTTAATTTTTAACATTATCAGTGTCTTGTTTTCCATACCTAAGCCAGAAGCGAATTTCTTGCTTTTTAACCCACAACTGCGGTATATTTCTTAATGCTAAAACCTTAAAACGGTAAACTTAATACTTTAAATACCTTAACAAATCAGAAGCTGCTACTCGTTGTCGAGAAAATGCAGTGGCATAAAAGGGCTACTTGTTCCTTGCTCTTCTATACGACTCATCAAATCATGAGGATGAAAGAATAATCTTACCTTCTGCTTCGGCTGGTTGTAATACTGCATGTAAGAAACAAACGTGAACATCGCAACCAGTGAAGAGCTTCCTACGCTGTGAATAATTAACGGAAATAAAATTGCTGTTTTTCTGCTTTTCATTCTATCTGACTAAGTGGTGGCGACCTTATCTACGGAATTTTTTTCCTGAGACACAGCATGGGGAAAACAAAAAAAGTTATAAGGACCGAGAAGTGCAATCAACATTTATTTGCCGCAAAGGAAACAAAAGTAGTGGTTAATAACAAGAATACAAAACGAACAGACAACGAAGCGAAAGAAAAGATGAGAGAATGATGTAATACTGGTGATACAAATCTGACTATAAATGGGGCTAACTCCGGTAGCCGAACCCATAACATCTGCATTGTGCGTGTGATATACACCATTTGACACGTGGTCGTGGTTGCTTGTGCATATTAATTTACCTAAGGCAGTGTTCCAATATATATTAGGATTAAATTGGATTTTATTGTTATGAACAGTACCTTTAGGTTCTTTGTCAAGAAAATACCGATTCTCTATGCTCAGAAACCTACACTTCAATTTGGCAGCACTAGGTCAGTCCACTTCGTTTTTCATCATCCCAAAGAGCAATTTGCTTCTATTTCTGTTGGGAAGCACGAAAACGGCGGGTCTAAGCATCGTTAAGTAGCTTAAGAGATAGGACACATTTGCACATTTGCAAGCGTCGGGTCGCAGTGGCAGTAAGTAGTGCGACGGAAACGTTTTTAATTTGCCACCCGCGAATACAGCAATCAAACACTTGTAATTTTGCATTGATTGTTGACGTAACGTAGAAAATCGGGTAAAGCCGCTGGCTATCCGTGGTGAGATCTTTTCTTTTTTCAAATTTAAAGTGATAGTTCAGATCATCGGTTTGCGTAGACGCGTCAGCCACACGGTTGTGGCTGACACAGCATTCGCAAGAAATATGAGCTACCCTCTCACTCAAAAAAAATGTTTTGTCCTCCACTGGGGTGAATATTCGCCATAGTGAGATAAATAACTATGAGCTGTGCGGCCGCACAGTGATAGTGCGAGCTAGAGGCGCTGACCTGCATGATTATTGTCATGATTATTGTCATTTCCCACACTAATAGAAGCGCTTGATCACGCCTATAGAAGAAACGTTAAAGGGGTCGTATCCGCTTTTTGAGCATGCGCACCTAAATTTGAGGTGAGGCTGCCATGTGTCAGTGCGGCCATCCAGGGACTGTGGAGGAACTCAAACGATAGGAGGGAGCATTGCTTCTAACAAGTGAAGGCGAATGAGTTGGCTCAATACGTGTTCCTCACGCCTATGCAGCCATAGGTTCCAGTGCTTGCACTCTGCAGGCAGACACACAGCACAGCAGCCGTACAGGTCCGCGTCAAATAAAAGCCAGCAGAAAGTAAACATTCTTTGTCAATAGGCTAAGTGTAGGAGGTCACTTGTTACGTGGACACTGTGAGCACAAAACGAAGGGGATGGCTTCAAAGCGACTTCGCCTGCTAATAATGGCTACGCGGCGTAACCTTTCCACCTAATCAATTTATTTCGTCGATGGCGCTTGTGATGGGGCCGCTAAGTACGGAACCACGGCGAGTAACGACTAGCGGTGAGCATGGGATAAGGACAGCCTAAGTGGTCAATGTTCTATCCGCCAATTACCGCTGTCTACAGCACAAGATTGCTGCCGTCTACGGGATCTGCAAATTCCTCGTCTATTGCGAACAAAGTAGTCACGTGTTCTAGCGGACGTTGGACGTTGGAGATCCCCTCAGGCACGCAATAATCTCGAGGCAAACCTTTCCTCACTCTGGTTTTGTACAGTATCGCGATGCATGTTCGAACGCTGCAGCGAATCGGGTAATGCTTGGCTTATCAAGGCCGAACGCTCCATGAACAAGCATGCGCTTGTTGTAGTTTAGTATGCTACGACATTACTGTCGTAGTCGAAGCGGCTGGAGTCCGCAACAGTCACCACCCGCGGTACCTTCTGGTCAGTGTACCATTACTATATAACGTTCACCGGTAATCCCTGTATACCTCCGAGTAATATTGACGTCCCCATTAGTGAGTCCACTCGATCTTTTGTCTGGTGGTTGATTTATCGCCCAACCTAAACCTTCGTGAGAATCGGCTGTGTGTTCATGGCGTGAAGTCATTTTTTGCTCCAACTCTGGCCTTAGAAAGTAGTAATTAATTTCGCTGCTTTTAGTACTACGTGGCACCACTCGCCATCAAAGTCCAGCGGGGCTCTGAAAAATAGAGTTCAATTTCTACGATGTAGTGCAAAAAAGAATTTGTGTGCATTGTTGATCATTTGAACTTAATACATGTCGAATGTCACTAATTGTCTCAAAGATGTCTTGTGTTGAGCAATGTAGCCGCTAATGCCACACATTCTTGTAGACATGTGCAAGAAGTTCTCTGTTTTCGCATTAGGTTCTTTAGAAGGGCAAAACAAGTTCAGTAGGTATGTCCACAACTGGCGTCCTTTTGTCTGTGCATTCCGTAATGTTAGTAGAAACGCATGGTATAACATTTTGTAGACATTATAGAATGCAAGAGCCCTCGAGTACATAAGGGGAAATTAGGTCCCTAGTGTGAACATCCTTCGCATGGTCTGCTCACTTCATTTATTACAAGGGCCTACGACAGGGCCGACCATGTTTATGAATAGAATACGTAAGGTTGATTTACACAGTGTTCTCTCTTGTAATGTTACTGCTGTCACACATGCAATGTTTTGTGCCAGTACGCATTGCATAGCGCATTTGAGCTCCGTTAGTTTTCTCAAGATTTAAACTTTAGGATCAGTAAAAACAGCGCTAAAGAACCGGACAAGGAGAGGAACACAGACAACCTATCCTGTGTCCCTCTCCTCGTCCAGTTGTTTAGCGCTGTTTTTACAGCTTGTAATTATGAACCAACCAGCCCAAAGCTACTTTCCTGTTTATTTAAACTTTCTTCTAACCCTGGTAACTCGCTTGGAAGACGCCAGATTTCGGCATCTAGCGTTGTCTCCAGTGAAATAACAGTTCACGTATGCTCCCTGTTGTTCTAGCACATCGTTATACAGAATAATGCAAAATTGAACAGTGCTTCATTCGGCACAAGCTAACTGTTGACAATTTTTAGTTCATCGCAGTGTGCTATTATTTTTACCTGTAATGACTAAACTAGGGCACAATTGATATCTTTGCGCAGACGTGGATTATTTCGCCACGATTGAGGTTGAAATGTGAGCGATATTTTTTTTGTCCTTCTCATTGATTTTATGACTTCTTCAGAGGAGACGACCAAGTATTCTCAGAAATTTGCTTCTTTTCTGTAAGCACAGGTGTTTCGTGCGTTCTATGCACTCTCTGTTCTTTATATATATCCTTGTTTAATTGCTCGTCATTTTCAAGGTTAAAGGCGTTTAAGGTGAGCGTTATTCTAACTGCATGCAGCTGGGCAATTCACGGTCGATAAAAGAAAACTGCTTTCACATAGCTGTTCCTAAATTATACCTACATATTATGAGTACAAAACAATAGTCTTACCTTCGGGAGGTGCTTCTGGCTGGTCTCCTACCAAAAGCAAAAAGTAAATGTCTTAGCAACAGTGTCATACATGTTTGTTGTTTCATAACTGCTGAAAACCTCTTAATTTCGAACGGAAGGACATAGGCTGTCATTTATTCGTTTGGTAGAAGTTTCGTGGATATGCGTATTTAAAAACTGTAAGGGGAGTTTATTCGGCTCGTAGAACAGTGGCGACAAACTCAGCACCAGCAGGTAGAGTGTAGCAGAGAGCGAACGGGTACGAGCCACACTATGGCAACGGGGCTTTTAAGCATGCCGATTTTCGTCACAATCACCCCCGAAATTGAAGAGTTGCCATCCTGGGTACGTAGAAAAAGGGGAGTGGATCGTAATACTCCTTTAATCGGTCAATTTGCGCAGTGCCTCACCCCCGACGACGCAGATTGGCAGATGGCGATACGGGTTCGACCACGTAGTTCTTTGGTGATGTGTGCGCATCCACGCGGTAGGGCCCGTGGTACTTCGAGAGGAGCTTGGACGAAAGGCGAGGAGCCGCAACAGGCGGGACCCAAAGCCACACGATTGAGCCGATGGGGAATGGGTGAGGGGGAGGGCTAAGGTCCTGACGCTCTTTTTGGCGGAACTGTTGAGCAGACGTCAAAGAACGGGCCAGTTATCGGCATATCTCGGCGTGCTGAGCGACCGCAGAAACTGGTGAGGATTCAGCACGGTCCGACCCCTACGGAAGAATCACATCAATGGTGTTGGAGGGATGGCGGCCGTAAAGCAGAAAGAATGGTGAGAATCCGGTAGTGGTTTGAGAGGCAGTTATATGCCTAAGTGACGAATGGAAGTAAAAGATTCCAGTTGCAGTGGTCAGACACAACATACATTGACAGCATGTCACCACGAGCTCTGTTGAATCATTCTGTTAAGCCATTGGTCTGTGGATGATAAGCAGTATTATTGCGGTGAATAATTTGTCATTCAGATAGGAGTCACTGCTGGAAGTCCGAGAGGATAACGCGACCCCGATCCCTCAACAGTTCACGAGGGGCGCCATGGCGGAGAAGGAAGTTGTTTAAAATGAATGAGGGGGCGCCTTTTGCTGATGCAGCAGGCAAGAAGCACGTTCAGCATATTGTGTCAAATGATCTGCAGCGACTACAATCCATCGGTTGCCAGCGCTAGTATACGGAAGAGGCCCGTATAAATCAATGCCGACGCGGTCAAATAGCTGAGCTGGGCAGAGGTCTGGCTGGAGAGGTGCGGTGGAAAGATGTGGGACACATTTGCGTCGTTGGCAGGCAATGCACGAGCGCACGTATTTATGTACGAAGGTTTACATCCCTCGCCAATAATATCATAGGTGAAGCCGTCTATAGGTTTTTGACACTCTGCCGTGACCACACTGCGGGTCAGAGTGAAAAGCGGAGCAATAATCTTGTCAAAGGTGGCGGGGCACTACTAAGAGTCATTTGCGGCCGTCATTGTGGTAGTTGCTGCGGTATAAAAGTCCGTCGTGGATTGTGAAATGCTGCGCTTGTCGGCGTAACGCTCGGGGTGCCGAAGCTGCAGGAGGATTTGACAAAAAATCGAATATTATGACGATACATGGGTCTTCTCGTTGCTTCGAGGCCATGTCCAGTATGTTAAGTGGGGAGATGTCACGTATGTAGGTACAAGTACTGCTGTCTGAACTAATTGGGAAGCGCGAGAGGGAATCGGTGTCAGAGTGTTTGCTTCCAGAGCGATAGATGACACGGATATTATATTTCTTGATTCGGAGGGCCCACCCAGCGAGGCGGCCCGACGGGTCCTTTAGGTTATACAACCTGCAAAGAGCGTGATGATCCGTCGCCGCGTCAAAGCGTCGACCGCAGAGATATGGGTGAAATTTTTTAAGAGCCCATACATTAGCCAGGCACTACTTTTCTGTTACTGAGTAATTAGCCTCAGGTTTCGTGAGGGCGCAACTGGCATAAGCAACTACATATTCGGCAGTATTGTTCTTACGTTGTGCGAGCACGGCACCAAGGTCGACATCGCTGGCGTCAGTGTGAAGTTCTGTAGGTGCGCTTGGATCAAAATGACGCCAGATTGGCGGAGACGTGAGTAGGCGACGAAGAGTCGCAAAGGCATCATCGGAGGCTTCCGACCAAGCAGAATGTTCATTGTCGCCTTGGAGAAAATGGTTTAGTTGTCCGATCACAGTAGGAAAATTGCGAACGAAACGTCGAAAATATGAGCGGCATTATGAAACATCGTTCCAGCTCACATTGAACACAGACGAGGAGAGAAAGACAACACGAACGCCGGACTTCAACTGAATTTTATTTATGGAAAACAGGGCTTTTTGTACACAGGGGGAGGGAGTGGGGGACTGCTAGTGCGCAGGACCACTCAAAAATATTTCCTTGGTCTAGGCAAAGGTCATCAGAGGTGTCAAACCAAAATAAAAAGAAAAAATTGAAAAACTTTCCCCTCTATTTTTTACATCACTCAGTACAATCTTGTTCATCTCCCGCCCTACCTAGCTGATTCGACACAACTGTTTGTCCTGAGATAATCAATTTCTTTTGTCCCGAGTACAACAGAAGGAGCACTGACACAGTAATCGTTTTCATTGGAGATACAAAACGTTTCAAATATTTCCCGGTGTCTCTGATTGCTATATTTGCGCAACACACGTGTTCGTTCAAAAAACGCCTTGCATGCTGGCTTGTGCGAGCAACGGCGAATGTGGTCGGCTAAATGACCAGCGCCACTTAGTGATGTAGCATTCCTGCGATGCTCTAGCAAGCGTTCATTCAGACAGCGCCCGGTTTGGCCAATATAGCATTTCCCACAGGTGAGGGGGATACTATACACAAGGTCGACATCGCTGTGTGGGTGAAAGTGTGGGAAATGCTATATTGGCCAAACCGGGCGCTGTCTGAATGAACGCTCGCTAGAGCATCGCAGGAATGCTACATCACTAAGTGGCGCTGGTCATTTAGCCGACCACATCCGCCGTTGCTCGCACAAGCCAGCATGCAAGGCATTTTTTGAACGAACACGTGTGTTGCGCAAATATAGCAATCAGAGACACCGGGAAATATTTGAAGCGTTTTGTATCTCCAATGAAAACGATTACTGTGTCAGTGCTCCTTCTGTTGTACTCGGGACAAAAGAAACTGATTATCTCAGGGCAAACGGTTGTGTCGAATCAGCTAGGTAGGGCGGGAGATGAGCAAGATTGTACTGAGTGATGTGAAACAAAGAGGGAAAAGTTTTTCAATCTTTCCTTTTTTATTTTGGTTTGACACCTCTGATGACCTTTGCCTAGACCAAGGAAATATTTTTGAGTGGTCCTGCGCACTAGCAGTCCCCCACTCCCTCCCCCTGTGTACAAAAAGCCCTGTTTTCCATAAATAAAATTCAGTTGAAGTCCGGCGTTCGTGTTGTCTTTCTCTCCTCGTCCGTGTTCAATTGTGCGCTGAAACGATGTTTCATAATGCTAATCATAACCAACTAGCCCATCAGTCCATACTTAGCGAAAATATGAGCATAAGCCAATGAAGCTGCGTAGTGCTTTCAAGTTAGTGGCCTTCGGAAATTCCGATACGGCGCGAAGTTTAGCAGCATCAGGAAGAATGCCTTCTTTGGAGACATGGCCTAATATGGTCAGTTATTGAGCGGCAAATCGGCACTTTTTTAAGTTAAGCTGGAGACCAGCACTTCGGAGACAGGTCAAAACTTGATGTAAACGGCGAAGATGGGTCGGAAAATTAGGCGAAAAGACGACAACGTCATCGAGGTAGCAGAGACAAGTATGCCACTTCAGGCCAGTTAGGATACGCGTTCGATGCGCGTTGGCCAGGTAGGATGCGTAGGATGCGCGTGCGCGTTGCACAGACCCAAGGCATCACAGTGAATTCAAACAAGCCGTCTGGCGTTACAAACGCGGTTTTAGAACAGTCAGCGTCAGCCATGGGCACCTGCCAGTAGCCAGAGCGGAGATCTAAGGAGGGAAAAAACTCCGCTACTTGCCAACAGTCAAGTGCGTAATCAATACATGGCAACGGGTAGGGTAACCTTGTTAAGCCTTTGATAATGTGCGCAAAATCGTATGGTGCCGTATTTTTTTTTTAACTAGGACGACTGGTGATGCCTAGGGAAAATAAAAGGCTGGATGACACCGCGATTGAGCATATCGCTAACTTGGTCATTAATAACGCGTCTTTCAGTCGCCGATACTCGGCAGGGACGCTGTCGAATTGGTGCACGGCTCCCAGTGTTGATAGTGTGTGAAACAGCCGTTGTGCGGCTGAGTGATGCTTGGCAGCAAGTGTGAAGCCTTGGAGCAAGCAAGCCTTGTAGCAAGCGAATAAGTTCGTCGTGCTGCGTCGTCGTAAGGCCACTGGCAATAGCTGACGTAAACGAACGCCACCGTGACTGAGGAGGCGGTACCTCGATAGTGGCAAGATAAGTGGAGTCGTCCATCGTGTCAAATATTGAAGATGAGGTCAGTGGTTCTGCTCTGCCAAGGCTTTCACGGCGGCGCAAAGTAATTGGTTCAGCCGATGGATTTAACACGCACATGAGAGAGGCGTCAGCTTTGAAATCGAGGACGGCGAACGGCAGCGGTAGTCAACGGCAGCGAACTAAGAGTGCAGACAGAGCGAACAGCGCTGTGCCGTCATCTACAGAGTCACAAGAGATACTGACAAGAGCGGAAGACCAGGCAGGTATAACGGTGTCTTCTGAAACAGCCATTTTGCGATAACGGTCCTTGTGGTCAGTGGTAATATCGGTCGAGAACTGAAAGAGCTCGATTTCGGCGCGGGCGCAGTAATTATCGCATGATGTGTGGAGAGAAAGTCCAACATAATATGAAGTGATGTGAACATGATGGCAACACCATTAATTGTACGATATAAAGGACCTCCTGAATTACGACACGAGCGGTGCAGGCACCGGATGCTTTGACGTGCTGCGCGTTGGCAGTTCGAAGAGACAGTCCAGAAACCGGCGTAGTCACTTTTCCTATCTTGCGGCAAATACGGGCATCTATCGCTGAAATTGCAACGCCGGTGTGAATGCTGTCTCGACGGCAGGAGGAGATTAAAAGGTGTCTGAATAGTTGCGGCGCTGTTCGAGATGGGGCGCATATGGAGGCACATTGTTGGGGACGTTCGGTGTAAGCAGGCGGCAGTAACGTGCCACGTTTGCAGCACGGCCATGATAAAAACAAATCGTACAATTGTCTTCCGTGCGCCAATGGTCATGAGGTCGTGCATAGTGCACCAGTGGCTGGAGTGGAGGGGATATGGGTGGGCGCAAAGGTGGGCGAAGGGGACCGTGGGTCTCGGGCGCAGGCCTCGTCGCGACCACGGCGTACGTCAGAGGAGCGGCTGTCGGAGCGTGCTGTAGAGAAGGCAAAATGTGGTCGGCTACCTGCGCCTTGATAACAGATTGGAGAGCGGGCACCAACGGAGTACTCGTCTGGTGGTGTGTAAGTGGAATCAAAGAAAGCTGACGAGCCACCTCTTCACGCATGAACTCCTTGATCTGTAGCAGCAGCGAAGTGTTATCCGGGCAACAGCCAAGGCGACGTTGAAGTAGCCTGAGGTCTAGATTGGCGGGTGGCTATGCCTTGTCTTCGTAGTTTGTTGAAGCTTTCACAGAGACTGACGAGTTCAGAGACTGTCGACGAATTTATCGCCTACAGCACCTGGAAGGCATTGTCTTCAAGGCCTTTTTAAGATATGGCAGATGTTCTCGGCATCAGCCATTATTACGTCAACGCGGTTACAGAGGTCGACAACATCTTGTATATAACTGGTAAATGTCTCCCCGCACTGTTGCGCATGGCCACGCAGACGTTGCTTGGCGCGAAGCTTGCGAACAGCGGCGCGCCCAAATACCTCTGTCACGATAGTCTTGAAGGCCGTCCACGTCGTCAGATCACATTCGTGGTGGCGGTGCCACACGCTGGCGACACCGCACAATTAAAAAGACACATAATTCAGCTTTTTGGTGTCGTCCCAGTGGTTGTGGGTGCTCACCCGGTCGTAGTCAGCGAGCCAGTCTTCTAGGTCATGGTCTTCGGTACCGCTGAAGATGGGTGGGTCGCGTTGACGCAGCGGGCCAGGGCAGATCACGGTAGTCACTGGGGCAGCGGGCTGTGGTTGTGGTGATCCTTCTTCGGGCGTAATGAAGACTGGCTGCACTGTCTGATTACGAAGTTCCAGAATTCCAGTTGTACCCAGCAGCTCCACCAATTGTAAGGGGGGTTTATCGGCTCGTAGAGCTGCAGCGACAAACTCAGCACCAACAGGTAGGGCGTAGCCAGAAAGCGAAATGGCTACGAGCCACAAGATGGCAACGGCGCTTTTCAGCCTGCTGGTCTTCTTCGTCACAAAACATAATTATCATATATGGGCATTCTAGAATCGCTAACGCATCTATATGCACAGTGAAAACTAAAGAGTTTGATGGTTTGATCGTGGTTAAGTACGCGAGGAGGAAGAAAGTTTCTTACTAATAAGTACTTCTGGCCCTGTGTAGCATAAATAATGAAGATTTTAAATGGTGCAAAGAGTCATAAGCAACTATTTTATCAAAATATCTTAAAATAATTTTTCATCTTACCTTTATCCACTGGTTCCTCAGGTGGTGCTATTGCAGAATGAGGGAAATGTTAGTAATGGAATTAGAAGTGGGGGTGAAACGAGTACAGGCGGTCATAAGTACATCTTTCAGGTACTTCGAAGTTTTTATAATAGTGCAAGTATTGTAATATTATTATTATTATTATTATTATTATTATTATTATTATTATTATTATTATTATTATTATTATTATTATTATTATACAAGAGCATTCATACAATTATTGCATGTGTAGATCTGCCAGCTTCTTCTTCACAGGGGGCGCAGCAGAAGACTTGGTACATTATTTAGTCTTGGCTCTCTTCAATATTCCAATGCACTTTGAATCGCTTCACGGACAAATACAGGTTATTTACCAAGGAGTGAAATAAGGGCAGCTACAGCTTTCTCGCGTAGCTGTTTTTTTTTTTTTTAGAAGGCCAAGCTGCTCTATCTGCATTACCACCGAAGATCAAAGTGGCGGTAGAAGAACTGAAGCTGGTGAAAGATTTCTTTCTCGTTTGAGAAAGTACATAAACTTAACACCGCACACGAGTATTGAAGCAATAATGTCGCTGCCACTACAAAATGCACGATGGCTAATGCAGCCGCACAAACAGCAAATAAATGAATATCTACAGGTCTTCTGGCACTGTCTACTAACTCAGAATAAAACTGAAATATCTTCATCACTTTGAGCAATGCAGCATTTAAGCTTTCTAAAATAGTACGCAAACAATAAGCGAGCTCCTGAAACGGCTGAAGCATGCATTACGTTCTCATTAAATTCAATTTTTTTTAGAAGTTCCGTATGCCAGTTACCCGTATCTCCTAGGTTTTCTATTCTTGTTTGCCTAGATACAATTTACTCATATTACTTAAGCAATAAAAGATGTTTATAATAAGTACCACATTGAGGAGATATCCAAGGAGACTGCGTCAGTCCAGTGGCCGGGATTTTCATGCTTTGTATGTAAACGTTCCATGTGTTCGTGAAGACGGTGCCACGTTACAATAACGATAGCTCGAAGAAGATGCTAACTAATGTGAAACACTGCTGCTCTTGAAATTTTATGCTTGCTAAAACACTTAGTGATCATTATTTGAAATGTCAAATATTTTCATGACACTTGCTACTTTTGCTACATTTTAATCACGATTCCACTAATTAGGTCCCTAATAAATATGGGCAGGTCTATAAATTCACCTAATATGTGCGTAATAGTATAACTTCAACGAATGCATCGCAAAACTGAGCGGCAACTTTTGCTGTGGCGCTGCCGCACCGCTTCCTGAATGCATATCGCGCAAGCCTCAAGGTCTCCAATTTGAGGCACGAAACAAGAAAATAGTAGTGGACAAACACCACTTGGTGTTACGCATATTGTCTTCGTTATAAAATGTAAAAAGGTCTTTACTGTAAGGATTGCTTGCAATCGCGACAAAATAAGGTACGTCCAACCCCCTTAGCCATGGAATAATGTACTCTTATATCTATAAGCGAAGGAAGGACTTAGGCATAGATTTGAAGAGAAAAAATAAATTCAATTGAGAATCACAAATGTTTGATCACTTGTTTGCATTACTGCAGTAAGTTCTTTGGCACAATACATACCAAAAACTGTACTTACCAGCCACTCCTTCCACTGGTCCTCCTTCATCTGAATAAGAGAATGCGAACAATGTCATTTCAATAATCAGCAGGTACTGTGTAAAGGAGGTACTACCACGAGACAATTAAAAAGTTAGGGCAATTAGTAGAACAGACATAAGTACATGCATAAGTTACACGAGGACGGTAAGTACCTTGTAAACGCGTATGCGAGAAACTGTTGCAGAACTTGTTTCTGGACAACAAAATAGACTTCTGGTAACAGAGGAGTGAGGAGAGTGAAACGCAGCGTATAAGGCAAGAGGATAGCTTTTTCGTACTCCCAAGCTTCTATATTATTATTATTATTATTATTATTATTATTATTATTATTATTATTAAAATATACAGCTATGCTAAATCCTACACGGAAATATTACGTTTGGATATACAAACTTCTGTTTCACAGGGGGTTTAGCAGAAGAATACGAGAACGTAATCCCTTCCATATTGCTCCATTATTTTGCGAAAATTCGCCTCGCCATGAGCGCAAAGTAAACCCTACTGCCGTTTCCTCCATCTTGATATGTTTCAAAACATGCTGTCTTCTTTATATTTTGATATCACTTTTTCTTAGGTCTTCTCCTTAAATACACTCTTCACACGCCTTCTTATTCTTTCTCGGTCCTTCCATATATGTAGTCCGTATCATAACTGTGTGTTGTTGCTTAATTGTTGCTCTATATGCTGGTGAAGAATCCGCTTTTCTTTCTGCTATTTACTATATCACACCTTTTGCCATTGCTATTTTACATATCTATCTATTGACTGCAGTGTTGTTCATTGGCACGCCTATTGAATAACTAATTATTATATTTAATTACCTAATGTTTTGATTCAGCTCATTATTGATTTATGATTATAATTTGTTTACGTATTTGCTTCTGCCTAATATGCTCGGCCCCAGTTACTCTCCGTTTCATTTATTGTAATTAAACAATGTAAGCAAGCAACGTTAAGTTCGATACAAAAGGATTTGTGCAATAATTACAACATAACTTTGGTTTGCTGTCATAGCCCCAACCTGATTAAAATTTACAATAGCAGTAAAGTTAGTACTGAATACAGATTAAACCACGTTCAAAGAAATCCATGTCCGGCTTCATAAATTTGTTTAAAAGATGTAGCACGTTGCATATGCTTCCTGAACTGAGCTGATTTTAATTAAATCAAGGCGTCTATGCTTAAAATCACCGGATTTTCAGCTAATTTTGCAACACGAAAAATTTTCAACGCGAACTAGACAAGGACCATATAAACACACATGACTGCAGTTATTTTTCCTATAGTGATAATGATGGCTTGCTGATACAACTACTTCTTTTCAAATTGATAAAGTATGCCTCCATGATTTCGCGCTCAAGCTTATCGCGCTCATATTTTATAAACGTGGCGTTATAGAAAAGAGGAGCGCATGTGCACTGTTTGCTCAAAATATTGGGTGTTCACCTGATTGGCTCTTAGCAGGCAGCTGGTGCTCTCAGCGCACGCTCATAAAAACACCTCCCAGGTTGGACTATGCAGCATTTACCGCAACTTAACGAAATTTTGTACACAGCTTCAATAGTGCACCTGGTGAACAGCAAAGCATGCTTTCGTTCGTATGCATTAAGCGCGATTTTTTTAGGTTGTGGAACAAACACGTGACAATTTCCACGGTGCCGTAAAAAATACGTTTATCTCGTATTATATTCTCATCTTATGCGCATTGTGCGAGATTTGATAGAAGTAAAGGACTGCTTGCGGCGTTTTTTCACCTTTCATGACCGGCTTTTCTTTTGTTTTCTTTTTTGAGCATTTGCAGACGCTCTCACAGAAGTTTCCCGCAGTCTAATTTGAAATTGGTAATTGCCACACTGGCAAACCTATAGGCATTAACAGATGGATAATTGGCCGTGCGGTCATCTTGCTACGGCATTAACGATTGCTTTTATTAAAACTGTATGATGGATTTCTATATTGTTCGTTCTTCAAACGGTCATTTGACGATGTTTCTTAAAATTTATATCCATTATTTTCTAGAAATAGTTTAATGTAGTTTTATACACACTGCAAAGCATTAATTCCTGCCAACAAAGTGCAGTAAATTCAAATTGTTTGTTATAAAAGTATATTTCGCTGCAAAATATAAACCGGCCGTCACGAGGTGGTTTGGACCAACACCCACAAGGTCAAAGGAAATTAATCTGCGGTCGAATAATTCTATGCTGGCTAAGGAACCATACTTACAATCTTGTGAACAACCACAGTAGGTTCCGCTCATCATTACTGTAGTAAACTACGTTCTTATTATAGTGTTTCCTTCTACTGAATGTTTGTCATTCATCTGCGAATCACGATTTTCTTCGTCTAAACAAAAGTGCAATATTTACTCTTCAAAAGCAAATCAATAATGAAATGCTTAATTTTCTCAACAGAGTATAAAGTGAAGCCGGAGTTAAAAAGAGTCCATCAAAAGGCTCTTACTATAAGCTTCACTTCGAGTTACCAACTCCCAGCCTTTCCTCTCTCTCACTTTCTCTCAAGTTACCAATATATGCATTCATGGATAGAAATTGTATCAATACAAAATCAAAACACACGCAGAATGTAAAATACACACACGCAAGCGATTCTCATTAGATACGGATATTCTGCAAAAACAACATGTATTCATGAATCCATAAACCAAATTTCTATTTCACAAGATAACAAGGTAATTATAGCGAGCGAGTGCTTAAAGTTTAAATACAAATCGGAGTATTTTAACATGACCAGGGCGCATATTTCTCTTCAAGAGTTTTGAAATGACTTCCACCAACCTCAATATTACCATTCCAAGAACAGCTAATGTGTGGTGTTAGAGACATGCTTTGACCAACAAACACTGTACAAGAAAGTACTGTACGATACGCTCTTAATTATGCCACGTAGCTAGTGTTGAGGTCACAAGCCAAAAATACTTGAATTTTACCAAAGCAATTATGGCTAATAGGATGAATTAGACTGTTAACATTGCAATTAAGTACTCTTCATGCCTTCATTTTTATAATTCAGGCGTAAATGGTGTTCAGCAACTAAAATAATGTCCCCAACCACAGCGAACCATGCAGTACACACTGTCGAGTCTTATTCGCTGTTGCTGTCTTTTGTGTTGACAGACGCTCGTCTCGGCGTTGAGCTGTTTTCTCGCGAGTTCGTCTAGGCACCCAATTTTCTCGTATAGTGTATTGGTAGCCTCCGATGAATGTTATAAACGCGTCGCCACAAGAAAGCTCGTCATAAATTATGCGACAGATTATAAAGGAAGCCATTCAATAGCTAGGAAATATTTCTGATCAACTGGGTTTATTTGTTTAACGTTTGCCCCAAGAAACAGGAAATGATTCTGTAAGTTAACGCGAGCAAATCACAGCATAAATATAAGGCGCTCATCTCGAGAACTGCTCACAATACGGCGCCATCAACAGGGCCACAACGGGCCGTCGATCAGCAGCTTGTCTTCTGCTGAATAGCTTGATGCATTAACCACCAAGCCACCAAGACAGATAAAATATATCGTAATGATGGTTTATCATGCAGTATTTGAGAACAACTTGGCGAGCCTACTGAATTCCCTTTCGGGGCAGACGTTTCCTGACTGTGCTTTGGTGAAATATTTTATATTGCACCGCGGCTCAATAAAATAAATCCTGGGGTTTCATATTTCGCCCCATGGAAATGCGCAACGCCATTAGCGCTGTCGTACAAGCGTGGGCAGTGGAAAATGCCAATTAAGCTGTCTCATAAATGGTGGGCTGGAAACGGTTGGTAACCTAATAGCATCTGAAGCATTAGGACCTTCATATAATTTGAACCTTTGTGAAACATACATCCTGTCTTGAAGTTCTCTTGAACCCTGAATAATGAGGTGATGAGAAAGTTGCCATAATCTTACCTTTGGCTGGTGGTTCTTGCGTCTCTGTTTGAAGGAAATGAAGGAAAACATTAATTTTTATATGATGAACAGTTGATGAACAAATCACATATAAGAAGTTGTTGTAGTGCTGCCCTATTGGCTTTGATTATTAGTTGTATAAATAAGAACGTCATCATATTTGCGGTCACATTTTCTTATGGTCCTGCTTTTCTGCTGCTACGGCGGGAGAAAAACGGGGGCCTGGGCTTTCCGAGCACTCAACTACAGCATGTCACGTGAAGACGCCACAAAGGTGGCATGCGACCGCACGTGAATCTCATAAGGGCTATATAAGAACTTGATGAACACGCCAGGGAAAAGCATCACGCTAGAGCGCATGCATTTTTCCTCGGCGTTTTTGTGCCCTGGTTGAGAGCCCTACCAGCACCAAACTCATATTTATGAGTAACAGTCACGGACCATAATGTTACCGTAAGAGCCAAAGAATGATGTTTGCTTTAAGATACATAATATATGCAGTGAGTATAGTGCCACAAAGGTTCTTGTCGTGACACCCATCCTGCGGACACTACTCGCGAGCTGGAGCCGTCAGCACCGTCGGCGCAGCCCGCGCAGTATACCGTCACACT
Source organism: Dermacentor andersoni (assembly GCF_023375885.2). NCBI lineage: Eukaryota > Metazoa > Arthropoda > Arachnida > Ixodida > Ixodidae > Dermacentor > Dermacentor andersoni. The sequence goes on from NC_092821.1 coordinate 95,986,980, forward strand.
GTCGCAGTGTACCGGCGGTGAGTGTGCGGGCCACACGCCTAGAGTTCGAGGTATTTCTAGACGCGTGTGCCGCGCAGTGCGTCTGGTTGCAAAAACTATGAAAGAAATGGGTTGTACCGTCACCGTCCGCTCGATGTGCTTTCCACCGTCGATATGAACGTGGCGCGTGAGAAGCCTAACGTTCATTCTGGCTTTGGGTATCCCACAACGGTAACGCTGGAAAGCTACGGCTAACATAAAGCAACGTTTCTTTTTAAAGAACATTTTGGACAACTAACCTGAGATTATTAACTAGCGCAAAAAAGTCGAAACCAGCCGCAAATTTTGACCTTTAGAAGCACATGGGGGACCTTTTTTATCACGCTTGCGATCAAGGTAAGACACTTCAAAATACCAATGTCATGCGGCTATTAGGTTAGCTTTCTGAGACGCCTCATAGCGAACAGGTGGTAGCTGCGGTGTAAGGTGGCGTAAGGTTAGTAAATACGCTTCATAAAAAATTCTAAATAAATCCTGGGATGCAAGCGCCTTCATCAATGTTTCGAAAAATTAGGTGCTATTTTGCAAATTTCTCGTATGGTCTGCTAAGTCAAACCAAGGACAAGTGCCTTTAGATAGAGAATAAATTAGGTTGACGTACACAATGTTGGGCGTTGTAACTTCACTGCTTCGTAGCTATGTGCATTAAATTGTGCGGTTGCACTCTGTGAGTTTTTCAGAGGAATCGCTTCTGCGTGCAATTCTGGTAAGTTACACGGATTGAAGTCAGATTGCGGCATGTTGCCGTGCCTCGGGGGAAATAGCAGTTTACGTATGCTTCAAGAAGTTCTGCCACAGGGTCATGTAAGATCACGCTAGAAAAAAGGCTGCTACCCTCTATAAAATATAACTACTGGCAACTTTCAGTTGCTTAAGCAGTGGTCTTATATGTACTTGGAATGGAATAATTGGGGTAGGATTGATATGTTCTACCATGCCGAGGTTACTTCACCAACATCGAAGTTCAAACGGTGAGAAAAATTGGTTGCGCCTGTAGAGGTTCTAGGGGTTCTGCAAAAGGACAGGACCAACTATTACTGGAAATTTGTTTCTTTTTTATTGTTTCCATTTTCGTGCGTTCTTTGTGCTCACTGCTTTCATTTATCCACTTGCCTCAAGGATCAAGGACGTTTAAGCTGCCTTATATCCTAATACATACCGCTGGGCAATTGGTGGTGGATATAATAGGGCATTTGTCATTTTTCTCTTCCTAAATTCTACTTAAAGAAATACGAGCACGAAACTATATTCTTACCATCGGTGGGCGGTCCTTCTTGTGCTGCTTTGATAAAAAGGGAGTAAATGTTCTTAGCACCGGTGTCATACATGGCTACTTCACATCTCAAAGAACACCTTAAATTCAAATGTTTGGTAGAAGCTGTCAGTGAAATCGCATAGGAAGTCATTATTCGTTTGGTCGAAGCTTCGTGGATAGGCATGTTTTAAAACACAAATGTCCAATATGGGCATGCTATAAATCCTAAAACAATTGCTATATGCAATAAAAACATAGAACTTCGGTCGTTTGATTCTGCTCTAACTGCCTAGGAGGCTGAAAGCTGCTTACTTGACGCTCAGGTACTTTTGGAACTATGTCTAGTGAATAATAACACGAATAATAACGAATAATGCGAACTGTCATGCGCAAGAATTTTTATCTAAATATTCCAAAAACGCTTATTTTGCTTGTTTCAGCTGGTACTTCCGGCATAGTTCTATAAGCGAAAGTAAATCTTAGTAGAGGACCGAGGAGCGCCAAACAAAGTGAGTAAAACTGCCGAGTACGTCCGATTTTGTATATTACTAAATCGAATGCAACATTATAGAAGTAATACTATATTCTGCTATGCAAACTCATACACGGACTTATTACATGTTTTGATATGCAAGCTTCTGCTTCACAGGGGAGTTCCACAGAATACTACCACAGAGCAGTATATAGTCGCTTCTACATTCCTACCCTATTCAATTCACACTCGCCTCACGACATATTGCAAAGTCAATGCAAAAGACATTGCCTCCATCCTAATATATTTCAGAACGTGTCATCCTCTTTGTGTTTCGAGAATCTCACTTTATTTTTTGCTTTTTTTTTCCTAGCTGCACTCGTCTCAAGGCTTCTCATATTTTCTCGCTCCTGCCTCAGTTGTACTCCATCTAACAGCTGTCTATTATAGCGGCATTGATTCCCAATATGTAGATTTTTACCCCGTTCTTATTTTCATGCTTCTTCTACATTTATATTTTATTCCATTTGGCGCCATTTATTTTACAAATAGAGCTTTTTCGTTTTGGATTTTTTTTGGGCGCCAGAACTCAGGCCGCTGTGTTATTCCTGGGCATGGTAAATTATTGAGTGACAGGTTAGTACAATTTGGTTACCTCACTGTGAGACTCTTACAAATTAAGCGGTGAGAATGAACACTTACTGTTACCAGCGGGCCCACCTACTGCCGGTTGCACTGATTGGAAGTAAACAAATAACATAGGTAAAGTTAAGGGTGCTACCTAATGATTTGTCTAGTAATTAAAACAACATAATTTTGGTTCATTGTTATATTCTCTAAACAGTCAGATCTACAATAGCAGTAGAGTTAACATACAGCATACAGGATACACCATGTCCAAAGCAATAAGTTAAGGTATCTTCAATAATTTGCTTAAAAAAATGTAGGTTATCGCACATGCTTCCTTAATTGAGCTAACTGTAAATAAATCAAGGCAAGCATGCTTAAACTCAAAAAGCTTCGAGCTCATTTTCCGAGGATGACACGCAGTAATTCCGCCCGTTATACTAGAAGAATGTTCCATGGACATGTCATGAATGGGACATGCCATAACATTAAATGTCCCATATAACAAAACCAAGTGTGTGGTCATGCTTAGGTGTTTCTGTTTAGCTTCCTGCTCAGTGCAAAACCTGCGCTATTTCTTTACGAAGCCTATTTCACGTGGGACAGCATGTGAGGCTTGACTCAGGAAGGCGGCATGCCTCAGCTAAACCATTCTAAGCCCAAATATGACAACTGAGTACCTACAACATTTATGTTGGCCCACAGTTCTTTGTCTTTCTCATGAGAGCACTTCTGGAATGCTAAAAAATTTGGCGAGCCTTGCCAGTGGAGTGCGGAGCTGACTGAGCCTTCATCTTCTCTGTGACTTTCGCTCTCTAGCTGCTTTTTTGAGGCGATCACTCTCTACTGAACAATTTAAACAAGTGTCTCAATTTCGTTCAACGTCGCCTCGTCATTGACCAGGCAATCTTCTAAGAACTAACTACTTACCTAACTACCTAACTACCTAGAAGCGAGCTTAGCCGCTTGCACATATGCATTAAGGATCCCTCCCAAGAGACACCCTGCATTCGGCGATCCTGTGCAACGCGATATTAACAATACAGAGAAAGGGGATGTGACTGAAACAAGGATAGAAGAAAATTTTCAAAAGTAATGTGCCGTTTTGGTACTATTATGTATTGCGAAACTACGAAATCGGTATACATGGAATCATTATAAATTAAATGTATTCAAGGTGCAGAAGTGAATACGTGATTATCCGAAAAATAAACCCTTGTTAAAGAAATAGATAGTCGTTGCGTATTTCTTTAAAACAAGAGTGGAAAACTACGAAATAAAAAGGATTTATTTGGACGAGACAACTATCTTGGGCACAGTACTGAATGCTTAGAAGAAATGTTCAAGTCGTTATGTATTATATAAGAAAATCAATGAACTGCATCAGGTGGTTTTCATATGAGAACATCTGTTGAAGACGTGCAGAAGACATCACCAAGGAAAGCGAAAACAATGTCCAGAAGCCTAGCAAACGATCTAGATCTCGTGACTGGTTGTCAAATGCTAAAAGCTGCGACACACTTCACTTATCTAGTGCTTAAATAGGTATGCGAGATCTGCACATTGCCAAAGAATACTTCAAAGAACCTAAACGGTTTCCATCACACATGACATGCACTCTCAACATATGATGAGCAGCATGAAAATATTCTTGAAAAAATGCATACGATCAGTGAGCAACAATGAGTAACACTCTATCTTAGTGGAGCTGTGACAACGAGCCGTGGTGGCGCAGTGGCTTTGGCTCTCTCCTCCTGAACACTAGAAAGTATATTTGATTACCTCATGTGGTAATCAAATATAAGCAATCCGCCGTCGTCCTCTATAATATTGCATAAATCTACTGCGCAATTTCGCGATGCACAGTATAATTAATAATGGCGCTTAGGAAAAGCAAAGTTGAAAAATATCAAGAAGTGCAATAACAGGACTGTTTGCATCAAACCGTGACAGAGTAGTATAAGCAATTTTTAATCATCCTTCAATTTAATTGTGCAGCTGCAGATCAGAAAAATTTTGCCGATTAACTCCACTAAAATTTAGAAACACAAAATTCTTGGCCTATTGTATTCGATTACAGCGTAAGATAGGTTATAAAAGATATACAGGAAAGATTGCACTTACCAGCTTCTCCTTCTTGTAATCCTTCATTTTCGTTTCCTGCGGCTTCTCCTGCTGAATAAAATAATGCCAACAACGTGATTTCAGCAGACGGCAAACGCAGAAAAAGGACAATATTCTGCAGAATAATTTAGGGATGACTTGCTGCTGTGCGTTACAATATATCTATGAAGCGCGCAAGGTAAACAACTTAATTTGTAATGCCTAGGAGAGAAAGTAGGATTGCGCCCCAAGATACGTTTGCTATATCGCTGAAATTATTATTTAGACTGGAGAAACTTTGAACCATATAGCGAGCGCTTGATACTTTGAGACTGCAATGCGTTCATTAAAGTAGTACTAGTACCATGTAGTACTAGTAGTACTGATAGCAGTACTAAGCTAACTAATAGAAGCGTGTATGTTGTAGCCTCTTCATTTTAATATTTCTAGCAAAAATATTGGTTTCGTGTAGCAAATTTGGCGGTTTATGTTGTTTGATGCTCTCCAATAAATGATGTGTCAAATAATGAACCCCCCCCCCGGCAAGGACAGGACTAATGTTAAATAGAGTGTTATTGCTGATTTAGCGCAATAGGTGATCAAACCATAGCCAACAAGAACCGCTGAGGGGGTTTAGCGTTGTCATTGCCTCGCATAGCACAGCGCATTGTGGCAGAAGCACTAAACTTAAATTGGATTGCGGGGCTGTACGTGCCGAAACCACACTCGGATTATGAGGAAAGCCGTAGTGGCGGACTCTGGATTAATTTTGACACGATGACGTTCTTTAACGTCTCCCAAAATCTAAGTGCACGTGCGTTTTCTATTTTGCCTGCGTCGAAATGCGGCTGCCGTGATTGGGATCAAATCCACAACCTCTAGCAATGCCATAGCCGAAAAGCTAACGCGGCGGGAACAGAAGTGTTGATTCGATGTTCGACTGCTTCCGTATTGTCGTCCTCATGACACGCCCTGCGCAAGTGGCCCGCTTGACATATTTGCATGGCGATTATTTTCCAGAAATAGCAGCAACGTACTGTAGTGTAGCTGAAAGTTACTCGTATCCTGTATCCTCACAGCCGCTGTCGTACAGTAGTCGGGTTTCCTTGCTTTCTGACGTCACCTCCACCCTCTCTTGTACGGGAACTGCCCTATTCTCCTCCCTTTCGTTCTTCTCTTCTCTACAGTTCTATTTGCGTCTCCTCTGGCCTCACACGTTAGTAGAAAGGGAAGCGCTGCCGTTTCTGCAATGCTTCTGAGTGGAGTCAAGGTTAATTACAGTTGACAAGCGGCTAATGTGGCGAAGGCTAGAGAGCTCGAGAAGGCATTGTACACATTCGACGCACTGGGGTGAAAACGAGCTTCTCTTGTCTCCTTTCCTCTTACTCACGCCTGTCATATGTATTTACACGCTCTGAACTCCTCTCCCCACCGACGTGCTGCGCGCGACAGCAGCAGCCCACAGCAGTTGCAGCAGCAGTGGTGGGAAAGTCTAAGGATGAAGCAAAGAAACCTTCGCTTGAAAAGTCCGCTTCCTGATGCGGGGCGTTAAGCAGGAACTTTTCGCCGGACTGATACGCAACCCGTCGAAGACCATAACGGAGTTTTCGACAGAGTCTTCAGCGATTGAAAAAATTCTGGAAATGCGCAGCGGGCGATATAACCACCAATGCTCACCGACCTCCAAGAGTCTATCACGAGCATCGCGCCCGAGGAACTGTGCAAGATCTTGCCTTCGTCGGAACCTCAGGTGGCCTCGGTAACTGACATGGTCAAGGAGCAACTACATCGATCACTTGGAGTTCCTCAGGTGCAGCCCCAATCGCCGTAACCCCAGCCAGAAGCGATGACATACACCGCTGTCACCCGCTGCCATGCCCCCCCCCCCCCCCCCCCTTGCCCACGCCAGGACTCTGCAGCACCATAATTCCGTCGTCCAACGCTGTCGCTGCCAGCATGCTCGACCGTCGCCCAGCGCAGCGTTCCAAGGAAGACCGACGGTTGGCACGCCTCAGACCATCGTCCGCTCTGCTGTCACTGCGGAGAAATGGGCCACATCTATCGCCTGTGCCAATACTGCGAAATGGGAATACGAAGTTCGCTGTCAACGCTCTGCTACCGCAGCAAGGTGAATACTCTCGCAATATCACCGACTAAGTACCGCCACTCAATAGAGCCCTCGACCACCGTCCCGTTCACCATCACCAGGCAGCTACCTATCACCACAGCGCACAGACCATACACTGGCACAGCCCGGGGCCGGTCTGTCAGCCCATATACGGAATACTAAAAGCAGCAACCGATGAAGGTGCGTTTGCTGTGACGTAGATCCTCCGCTGACGACGAAAGGGGCGAAAAGACGATTTCCACAATATATCAACGAGACGCTGCAATCCCGACACAGCCTAACAGCCCAGAATACGCCGACAAAAGACCTGACGACGCGACGTTACAGCCACAGGACAACAACGCAGACGATACCGGACGCCAAGCTGTAAATGCAGCACAAGACAAATAACCACCGGCCTCCACGTGCTTCTCGATAGCCACGCAGTCACCGCCTTAGTGGACACGGGAGCCGACTACACCCTGATGAGTGGACCCATTGCCACCCAGTTGAAGAAAGTTAAGACTACATGGGAAGGCCCACAAATTTGGAGCGCTTAAGGACACCAAATAATGCTGACCCTAATCTGTACTGCAATAATTATCCTGGAAGATCAGACCTATCCTGCCACCTTTGTTATCCTCGAACAGTGTTCACGAGACGTCATTCTCGGCATGGACTTCTTGAATTAACATGGTGCAATCATCGACTTGAAGTCGAAGTCAGTGGTGCTTTCCGAAGATCAAGCGATACTGCCGGAGAGCTCTATAGTCACCACACCTTGAGTGTGCTAGACGATCAAGTGAGCATCCCACCTCGCCCCAGCATTGTTATTTATCGAGCAGTAGACGATCAACGTCTACTGCTCGATCGCGGAGTGTTCGTCCCAACAGTCATCGCTAGCTGTACAGAGGGAAAGCGAAAGTAATGCTTACAAACTTCAGGCTGCTGCATAAGCTTATCAACAAGGGCACGACGATCGCATACGTCGAAGAACATACGGAAGAGCGCAATGCGTATGTCCTCTTGGATTCTGCCGCGTCTACTCTGATGACCACAGTTCCCGAACCAGAGTTCGACATAAATCCAAGTCTCCCGATGACTAAACAGGAACAGACTGACTACTTTTCGACGTCATCGAGGATTCGACAAACACCAGTTGCAAATCATAGTATAATAAAGAAAAAGTGCGCTCACCCACTCCCCCAGAGACCTTACCGAGTTTCAACGCGAGAATATGAAGATATAAGGCAACAAGCCGATGAAATGCTGCACGATGACGTCATCAAGCTGCCGAAACGCCCATGGGCATCTCGTGTAGTCTTTCTTAAGAAAAAGAACAGAACCCTGTATGCGTTTCTACGTCGATAATCAACGACTGAAGAATATACCCTCTCTCGCTGATAGACGATGCATTGGATCGGCTCTTCAAGGGTAAATACTTCTCGTCGGTGGATCTCAAGTCTAGCTACTGGCAAAAAGAAGCCGACGTGAAATATCGCGAAAAAACCGCCTTCATCACGCCAGACGGCCTACATGAGTTCAAGATCATTCCATATGGACTCTGCTCGGTCCCTGCAACGTTCCAGTGCGTGATAGACACGATGCTAACAGGAGTGAAGTGGCAGATCTGCCTTGTTTACTTGGATGACGTCGTCGTTTTCGCCGGAAATTTCAACAAAATATTAGGCGGCTTGCGACAGTACTAAGGCTATCAAGTCGTCATGGCTCACTCTGTAGCCGGAAAAGTGTCGCTTCGCTTACGATGAGCTTTGGTTCCTGGGCCATGTAATCAGCAAATCTGGAGTCCAGCTTTACCCGTAAAAGACAGCTTCCATCGCAAAGTTCCAGAAGCCCATCGTCAAGAAGGCTGTGCGAAGATTCCTTCGCATATATGCCTACTATAGGCGCTTTGTCAACCACTGTTCACGCATCGCTGAGCCACTGACACATCGAACTAAATGTGATGTCGACTTCATGTAAAAAAAAAAAAACGCAGGCCGACGTATTACAAGAACTCAAACGAAGCATGCAGTCGCCATCCATACTTGCGCACATCGACGAGGACGCCGATACCGAAATCGACACTGACGCCAGCAGCCTAGGCCTCGGTGCCATCCTAGTTAAGAGGAAAGACGGACTTGAACAGATGACAGCTTCCGCTAGCCGGTCGCTGTCACAAGTGGAAAGCAATTATTCTAGGACCGAAAAGGAACACCTCACCATAATTTGGACTACAGCACAATTATGCCATTACCTATATATCAAGCCATTAAAAGCCGTCAGCGGCCATCCCGCGCTGTGCTGGCTAGATAATTTATAGGACACTTCGGGACGCCTGGTGCGGTGGGGCCTCGGACTGCAAGAATATGTGATCACTAATCTAAAAGTGCTGACGAAAGCGCTCTGATGCCGCCTCCGTATCACGCGCCTACATAGACCCACTACCACAAAACGACTATGATGGCGACGCCTTTCTTCGAATAATAACTGCTGAAGACTTCGCTAACAGCAGCAAGCTGACCAAGAGCTAAAATAGCTCGATGAGTACTTGAAAGGGAACGCCGACGTCATTCCTAGAGCATTTTGGCGAGGGTTGTTGTCGTTTTTTATGCGAAACAATGTTATCGTGAAAAACTTTTCGCCAGTCCGCGCCAACTACCTTCTTGTTGTTCTATCAGCACTGCGTCCAGAAGTACTGCACGCCCTACATGACGATCCGCCGGCTGGGGAATGCGGATTCTGCCGGACGCTATCGAGAATACAGCAAAGGTATTACTGGCCGCGCCTGAACGCCGATGTCGCCCGTTACGTGAAGACATGCCGGGACGGTCCGCGACGCAAGACACCACCACTGAAACGCCCTGGGAAATTACTACAGCCGATCGAGCTTCCTTGTCGACCATTTCAGCAGATCGGAATGGATTTGTTTGGACCCTTTGCCTAGCTGAACTTTGGAATTTCTTTCTACAGACTTCGTTGCTTCAGACTTTGTTTCTGTGTCATTTTGTTACTTTTCGTTCAATAGGGTGCTTTTGTTTTTTGCTATTCTGCTATGTTGATAGCTTCATGACGAAGCATTTTACGAGGAGAGCATTCACACTTGTAGTTTATCTTTTTCCGGCGAAGGCTTTTCACCAGGTAACCAATGCTAAACGCTATCGTTTAGCGCAGGACGCGCCTGCATGTATCGGAAGTTTCTCGAATGTTATCGATGGTTCTACCCGTTGCTGTTTTCACCGAAGCTTGTGTAATCTTATTGCATGAGCGACGCGAATTGTGCAGAATATTCTGGAAGACGTGTGGGAACCGGCGGATATTCTGGACCCTTCTAGGATTCACGTATAGAAGCCGACATGCTTGACCAGCTGTTCAAAATTTGACGATCGCCGACCTCGTTCGCCGTTATCGATGCTTTGAATGTAACTTGCCTTTGTGGGCACAAGTTCGCCCAATAAATGTTAATTACGTCATTTACATATTCGTCGCTGTAATATTCACCGTCCCTACTATGTGACAATATACCTTCTGGTTCGGTCAACTTCTGCATAACGGCTAAACTTAATATAAATAAGCAAGCACTGCTGCTCAGTGTTCTATTCGTACAATATGTACGAAAAGTATGGCGAGTTAAATTTACAATATGTTTTGCTTGCAGCAACAAGGTTAATAAATAAAGGAGAGTTTTTACCTTGGGATGGAGGGCTTTGCGTCACTGCTGAACGAAGGAAGAAAAAAACAGAACAATGACGGGCAGGAAGAGGCCACACGCAGGTATATTTTAAATTTTTTTACAAATACTTCATGAAAGCGAAACATTCCAGTTATACAGCATCATACAGGCATTGATACAGCAGCCCACACTTTTCTGGAGATCATCCCGTCTGCAAGGCGCAAGCAACAGAGCCTCTTCATCCTCAATGTGTACAGCAGCCCCAGAGAACAACATAGGTTTCTACGACTTTTCACCAAAGCAGATCAAGTAGCTAGGGGAGCGCCCCTGCTCATCGTAGGGGACCTAAACGCCCCTGCGGTGGCATGGGGATACCCAATGGACCGCAGAAAGGGAAGACAACTATGGCTTGACGGACAGAATCTAGGTCTTACTCTTGTCACGGATCCAACTTCTCCCACTCGTATGGGAAACAGCGTTAGCAGAGATACTACTCCGGACTTGACATTCGCAAAACGAATTCCACAAGCAGACTGGATCAACACACAAGACAACTTGGGCAGCGACCACTATTTAATCCAAACAACAGTTCGAGCGGGCCCGCGAAATCCTAAGGGTCGTCAACTCCGCATAACGAACTGGGACGCTTTCCGGCAGGCCAGAGCCCTCACCTCTTTCTCGGGTACCCAACCCCCTTTCGAAGATTGGGTTGCATCCTTGCTCCAAGACGCGAGCAAAGCCACTAAATTGGTGCCTGAAGAAGCCAATCTGCAGGAGGCAGATAGCAAGTTACTGCATATGTGGGAAGCCCTCGCCAGTCTGCAACGCAGATACAAACACAACAAGCTCAACCGAACGCTCAGGAAACGTATTAGTACTCTCACCCTTCAAATCGAAGACTATGCACAACAACTTACTCGTCAAAATTGGCACAGCACATGCGACAGCATGGAGCGGCAACCAAACCTGCCCAAAACGTGGAATATCCTCCGTTGCCTCCTCGATCCGGCTAACAGCAAGAACACACAACAGCACAACTTGCAAAAAATTATTCACACCCATCCGGGCACGGACGCACAAGTTCTTCAAGAATTGATAGACCGATACATAGGACCTCAACCTACTACACCCGCTCCAGCATACACAGGCACCGATAACGACCACCTGGACGCGCCCATAGAAGCAGCAGAAGTACGTGAAGCCATCCTCGCACTCCGCCCTAACTCAGCCCCGGGACCTGATGGCATTGCTAATAAAATGCTTCGCAACCTAGATGAGGATTCTATACTAGCCCTCACAGCTTATTTTAACGCATACTGGGAAACTGGAAACCTCCCCTCACAATGGAAAGAAGCCAAAATTATTATGATTCCCAAACCCGGGAAGCGCCTCCTACTCGAAAACCTCCGCCCTATCTCCCTGACTTCATGTGTCGGAAAGGTCCTCGAGCACGTCATCCTCACACGCTTACACAGACATATGAACGACAACGACCTCTTCCCCAATACCATGGTTGGCTTCCGCCCGAAACTTTCTGCTCAAGATGTCATGATTCAGCTCAAGCACCAAATTATCGATGGCGACAAAAGCTCCAGGCTGGACACCAGAGCCATCTTGGGGCTAGACCTAACCAAGGCCTTCGATAACGTCACGCATGCGGCCATACTGAACCAACTGGCACAACTCCAGGTTGGACATCGAACATATAACTACGTGAAGAATTTTCTTACAGGTCGCACGGCGACCATTACCATCGGAGGGTTGCAGTCGCCAATTATTCACTTCGGCAGCAAAGGCACGCCGCAAGGATCGGTTCTATCCCCTTTTCTGTTTAACGTGGCCTTGCTCGGACTACCGCCTGCATTAGCTAGCATCCCCAACCTCAAGCATAGCCTCTACGCAGACGATATCACCCTGTGGGTCACCGGGGGCAGCGACGGGGACATCCAAGACACGCTGCAGCAAGCCATCAACGAGGTCGTTGCATACGTAGAACCGCGCGGCCTGGCGTGTTCCCCACAGAAATCGGAGCTCCTTCTGTACAAGCCTAATTGGGGAGTTCGACGTCCAGACCCTCACCCACCCGAGATAGAACTTCACGTGCACCAGCAACGCATACCTACAGTACCTAGCATTCGTATCCTTGGCTTACGCATCCAACAAAACGGCAGAAACACGGAGATACTCAAGCAATTAGATAAACATGTACACCAAACCACTCGCCTCATTGCACGCATCGGAAATCGACATCACGGCATGAAGGAAAGCAACCTTATACGCCTGGTAACCGCCTACGCCCTGAGCAGGATCACCTATGTCGCCCCGTACCTTAGCCTCAATGCAACTGACAAGCTCAAACTCAATACCATGATCAAGAGGGCCTATAAACAAGCCCTACATCTTCCCATCACCACCTCTAACGAGAAACTGGACGCCCTAGGCATTCATAACACCATAGACGAGCTTATTGAAGCGCACCGTATTAGCCAATACGAACGACTTGCCAATTCCGCCACGGGCAGGCACATTCTAGGCACCCTAGGCATAACCTACACCACCCAATTCGGACCAAAAGTACCCATCCCTCCAAACATTCGTGATCAGCTAGTTATCCCGCCCATACCTCGCAATATGCACCCTGAACACAATCCGGAGCGACGTGCAGAAAGAGCTAAACAACTACAAAAGCGCTACGGCCAAGCCGCTGACGTAACCTTCGTGGACGCAGCAGAGTACCCCAACAGAAACGCCATGGCGGTCGTCGCAGTCGCGGGTTCGCAGTACCTCCTCTCCGTGGCCGCATCAATATTCGCCACGCAACCCGAAGTAGGAGAAGAAACGGCCATCGCTTTGGCCTACGCGGCTACCAATGCACACTGCATCATCAGCGATTCAAAAACGGCCATTCGTAACTACGCAAGAGGACTCATAGCACCCCAAGCGCAGAAGATTCTCTCTGGCACTCCTCCCCCAAGGCAACGCCGCGTGCAGATCATCTGGGCCCCTGGTCACTCGGGTCTGGCTGGAAACGAAGCCGCCCACGATGCCGCCCGAGCTCTCGCACACCGGGCGCATCATCCTTCTCTTGCGTCTTCCGATCCCGACCAGCCCTCTGTTCTGCATCGCGGTCACGCGCGGGACCGAATGGTCACGCTGAGAGAAATTCTCCTGCACTACCGCAGAGAGCGGTTACGCTACCCCCCAGCACACAAAACACTGAATAAGTCTCAATCCACCACTTGGCGACTCCTTCAGACACGAACTTTTCCGAACCCCGTGCTTTACAACCGCATGTACCCCGATGCATACTCACCACTCTGCAAAGCGTGCAAGGCCCGCGCCGACCTCAATCATATTATCTGGCAATGCCCCAAAGCCTCACCCACCAACACCTCTCGCACTAACACACGCATCATTAGTACGGCCGAGCAGTGGGAGACATTGCTGCTCAGCTTGGACCCAGAGGAGCAGCTCTGGGCCGTCCGGATAGCCGAAGACGCCGCCAGAAAGCAAGGACTGGCCGCCGTCTGAGGAAGGGGGGGAATGGGGGTTAGTCTCCCAACCCCCGCCACCCCTTAACCCCATCAAGGACACCATAAAGTTTTATCTCTCTCTCTCTCATAGGAAACGCTTCTTCAGAAATGTTTACTGCATCTATGACAGAATGATGTCCTTATACTCTACGATCTGCGTGCACTGAGGCCATTTCATTCATGGCATAGGCAGCGCTATCATCACCATAATCAGCCTGGTTACGCCCACTGCAGGGCAAAGGCCTCTCCCATACTTCTCCAACAACCCCGGTTATGCACTAATTGTGGCCATGTCGTCCCTGCAAACTTCTTAATCTCATCCGCCCACCTAACTTTCTGCGGCCCCCTGCTACGCTTCCCTTCCCTTGGAATCCAGACCGTAACCCTTAATGATCATCGGTTATCTTCCCTCCTCATTACATGTCCTGCCCATGCCTGTTTCTTTTTCTTGCTTTCAACTAAGATGTCATTAACTCGTGTTTGTTCACTCACCCAATCTGCTCCTTTCTTATCCCTTAACGTTACACCCATCATTCTTCTTTCCGTAGCTCGTTGTGTCGTCCTCGATTTAAGTAGAGCCCTCTTCGTAAGCCTCCATGTTTCTGCCCCGTACGTGAGTACTAGTAAGACACAGCTGTTATACAGTTTTCTCTTGAGGAATAATGGCAACTTGCTGTTCATGATCTGAGAAAACCTGCCAAACGCACCCGCAGCCCATTCTATTTCTTCTGATTATTTTAGTCTCATGATCCGGATCCGCGGTCACTACCTACCCTAAGTAGATTTATTCCCTTACCACTTCCAGTGCCTTCAGGATAATAAAGGGAACTTCAGGATTATAAAGCGCAAGCTTCCTGGTATTACTTTTTGAGAAATTGCAAATTTGTATGCTAGACCTCACATGCACAAGTAGACTTCGGCGCGTGGCAGCAGTCAAACTGTTCTCAGCAGTATGCAGTTCTCCCAGGTTTCAATATTTATTGTATTTCAAAAAGTACATAGAGTGTTGAACAATTTAAATGTAGAAAGATGGGTAGGTTGCACTTACCAGAGGCATCTACAGGTGGCGATTCATCTCCTGCAGAACGTATTATCCATGTGAATATTTGAAGAAAGGAACAAATCGAACTTCAACTATATATTAAGCTGTACTTTGGAGTTGTAGACAATCTGGGTAGGCCACAGCGTTATATGCCTTTGGATGAGAAAAACTTTGAATAAAGTCTTTTTTCACATTGCTGCGATAAGTATTATACTTTGCATTGGATCAAGAACGTTTCGTAATTTAAATGCAGAGAAATGCAGAGGTACTAGCACTTGCACTTCCCACCTGTACGTCCATCTTGTGATTCGTCTCCTTCATAAAGTGTTAGCAGTGTGATTTGTTTAAGAAACGAAGGGATACATGTTTAACTCGGGGCTTTTCTGTATTTCAAAGTTGTATGCTCTAGGTATGCCGCGGCGATAGATACCTTTGAATGTCAAGGAATTCTGCGGAATATTTTGGCTTTACAATCCTACAATATTTATTATACCTCAACCGCTACTGAGGGCGTTGAATAATTTACCTGTGCAAGACGTTAAAGGTACAAAGAACGGCAGTTACCAGTGGCATCTCCCACATCTCGCAGTGGCAACTCCCACCTCACATGCACAAGTTGACTTCAGCGCGTGGCAGCAGTCAAACTGTTCTCAGAAGTATACAGTTCTCTACTCTATCTTTCTTAGTAGGAAGGTGGTCATTGACATGGGTAATAAGGCATGGCCAGTAGCATAGCAGCACTATGCAACAATGACGTGTACAATTCTCGCCAGATGTTCGGCTTCGCAGCAGAAAAACAGCAATAAAAATTGCCTTGTAAAATCCCACATATGCTTTCCCTCTCTTAAGCCGGTGCAAGACACGTCTTGATTATGCTTATCTGTACTTTTTACTTGATGTTTCATATATGAGCTCGCTTTGTTTGACTCGTACGTTTTGCTTTTCTTATGTTCAGTTGGGTAAACATGTTATGTTTGGTAATCTCAGAAGAAATAATTTTATATTTTACGTTAGTACTGAAATTAACAGCCATGCTGAATATGCATTCGTATAAGTTTATAATCTTCCCGACAATCGCGTAGCACTCACATCAGAAGTCAAGATAAAATGCGTCGGAACTGTTAGAAGCATATCACATTCAAAGGAATCGTTAAGCCTTAGTTACAAAGCTGCAGTTTCTTTGTGCAATTAGGAATAAGTTTGCTAAGGTATGTTCGTTAATGAGTGTTGTGATCTTCGAGGCTTCTTGCTATAGAGCGTTTGGGAAGTATGTATCCAGCTTTTCTTTGGTAAAAACAGTTCTAAACGTAGCACCGCCTATCTTATGGGATGGTCGGAGTGGACGCTTCATAGCGCTCAGCTTTGCTGCCAAGCTGGTAAAAAAGCAGCTTTAAAGTTGATATTACATATATAATCAGGCATCATATGGGTGATCCTGCTACCTTAACATAGCTAGAGGTGGTCTGCTTTTTCGAACAGTAACGCTTAGTTGCTCTTTTGCATAGAATGTCAGACCGCAATTCACAGTGCTTCAGTATGTCATAAACCTAAGAACATATTAAACGTTTCAATGTTAGTTCTAGGCAAAAGGGAAACTGAGCTGCTCTTAATAGCAGTGTATACTTTTTGTGATCCTGTTTCGTCGGCTGAAAGTTTGGCAGTCAAATTACGTGAAAAAGGGAAGGAATCTAATTTTCATGCTGAATTTCAACGTTGGGTGCTCTATAGGCAGCCTACAGTGTTGGAGTCGTACGAAAAAATTCTGGAAGTACTTCATTTATTTGCAATACACCCGCCGTGGTTGCTCAGTGGCTATAGGGTTGGCCTGCTGAGCACGAGGTCGCGGGATCGAATCCCGACCACGGAGACTGCATTCCGATGGGGGCGAAAACACCCGTTTGCTTAGATTTAGGTGCACGTTAAGGAACCCCAGATGGGCGAAATTTCCGGAGTCTTCCACTACGGCGTGCCTCATAATCAGCAAGTGGATTTGGTACGTAAAACCCCATAATTTAATTCAAATATTGACACTACAATATTTTTATACATAAGAAAGTTACTGACAGGTACCTGAATTTTATTGCGTGGGCAATGGGAAGGTACTAAATGTTTCGCTACCCTGTGCACTTCAAACTCGTTATTCCTCTCCTCCAGAACGTATTGTTAGTGTCATTAGCATAAAAGAGGAATCAATCCAGTTTCCACTCTGTGTTATGCGGTATTTCCACGTTGTACACTATTTCAACGTTGTATACAGATACCTTCGGTTCTGAGGGATTTATTAGGAATACCTATGTTTCCCAATGCTGCAATATATATCTTGCTCAAAAGGTACTGAGAGCATTTTAAGCGTCAAATGTAAAAACTGGGAAGGTACGAATAGTTCCACTTACCAGCGGCACCTTCAACTCCTGATCCACCTCCTGCACAACGTAATATCAGTGTAATTAGTTGAACAAAGGAAGCAATAGATTTTTTAGGAAAAATTAGACATCCACCCCATCGTAGCAATTGCTACATAGGAAGCCCATATGGGTTCCTCGAAAGAAAAGCCTCGCAGTTGAAGAAAAACTTGTCCTCGGGACCACCGCCTTTCCGGTGCAGCCGCTCGACCATCTGAGCTAACCAGGCGGCTAGCAGGCGGTGGAAAGTGGGTGGTCCCGGGTTCGAGTCCCGGACCAGCGCGAATTTTGCTTCAACTGGGAGGCTCTTCTTTCGAGGAACCCTATGGGTTTCCTTTGTAGCAAGTGCTGCGATTGGGTGGATGTCTCATTTCCTTAAATTACTTCTCTCCACCTTGCAGTTTTCCGCAGAACTATTGCGTCACAGGAAGAAACACAACTTCAACTTTGTCTGTCGTTGTCTCCTAAGGTTCTACGTTGTAGTTAGAGCAATCTTTAGATAGCTTTTCATCTGAAGAAATTCTCAGGAATAGTATTATTGGACATGGTTGCAATATTTATTGTATTTGGAAAAGTCCATAGAGGGCTGAACAACTTAAATGTAGAAAAATGGTTAGGTACTAACAGCTGCACTTACCAGATGCATCTTCAGCTGGTGATTCATCCCCTGCAGAACATATTATTCATGTGAATATTTGAAGAAAGGAACAAATACAACTTCAACTCTGTGTTAAGCTGTACTTTAGCGTTGTACTCAATCTGGGTAGGGCACAGCGTTATATACCTTTGGATGAGAAAAAATGTTTTGAAGAAACTCTTCTTTCGCATTGCTGCAATAAGTTTTATATTTCTCAATGTGCCAAAACGTGTTGTAGTATATATGTACAGAAATGGAAAGGTACCAGCACTCGCACTTACCACCTGTACCTCCAACTTGTGATTCAGCTCCTTGATTAAGTATTATCAGTGCAATTTCTTCAAGGAACAAAGGAATACGAGTTGAACTCTGGGTTATTCTGTATTTCAACGTTGTACGCTCTAGGTAAGCCCCGGCGTCAGATACCTTTGAATGTTAAGGAATGCTACTATATTCACACAATGCTACAGTATTTCACAATGCTACAATATCTATTATACCTCAAACGATACTCAGGGCGTTTGATAATTTCACTGTGGAAAGAGTTAAAGGTACAAAGAGTGGCCCTTACCCGTGGTATCTTCCCCTTTTGGTTTGTCTCCTGCACAGTGCATTCTCAGTGTAAATAATGACAAAAGGAAGCAATACGATCTCTACGTTGTCCGGTAAGGCAAACCGTTAGATACATTTGAGATAGAAAGCATTCTGAGGAATCGTATTGATTTGCGATGCTGCAGTATTTCTTACGTTTTGTTAGGTACCGAGAGTTATAAAAAATAAATATAGAAAAGTGGGAATGCACATAGAGTGGCACTTGTCATCTTATCTCCCATCTTGTGATTCATTTTTTGTTGTAAAATTGTTATCCCTCTTTTTAGCTAAACGAAATGAGGAAATAAATTTATTGATGCACGTACGCGTTGTGCTCTTTAGATAGCCTACAGCGTTGGAGCCCATTGCAGGAATTTTAAGCTGTACTTTTGCTTCACGTCGCTACATTTCGTGTAGTATTTACATTGACGTGCTTATATAGGTTGTCCCAGTTGACCTTAGCGAGAGTTTAAAAAGCATAACCAGCAAATCCACTCTGGGAAGGTGGATGACAAATGAAGCTGATCCCATCAGCGTTCAGCTTCAGAAAATGCGCCGGCACATGCGGGTACACGTAAGCATTCGTCGTCGAGTGACATGGTTCCCCACCCTTTAGCAGAGCCCCCGTGCACGTGTTGCACTGAATCGAGGCACGGTATCCTTTGCCAGCGCCTCCTTACACGTGCTGCAGACTCGAAACTGCCCAACTTCCTTGCCGGGAACGTAACGCGTCAGCACATCCACCGCCTTCTGCCGCCGCTCTTCCGACCGTATGCTGTGGATTTCCGAGTGGTCGCTATCGAACCATAGGCGATCACATACTCAGCAGCTAGATCCAAAGTTGCGATCGAGAAAGTCTATCTGAAACCTTCCGTAGATGCCATCGAATCGCGGCACCGTGTATGTGCGGTGTCGACGTCTTTTTATGGCATTCTCGGCGTCGCGATATGCGCAGTCGGCTCTTGCTCGCCGCTAACGTACCACATCAAGGGCACGCTCTTCTTCACGGGCCACCGGCTTGGCACAACGCCGGCAGTCTCGCTCCCGTACTGCTCTTGTTCCGATTGCTATAGCAACAGTGAAGCGAAATGGTACGAAAAATTTCCCTTGGTTCACTTATCAGGCGCGAACTACGTCACGCACTACCTCATACATTCACAGAGCGAGAGCTGCTACGGAACGCAATTTTATACACAGGTGGCCATTAAGCCGAGCTACGACTATAGCGGCGATATGCGTATGCTTTTGTTTTTGACTCTTTCACTCTCACTTTTAGGGGAGAGTTGTAGGGGAGAGTTTCTCCACGCGGACGCCATAAAATACCGGATCCTAGCCATAGATAGCTCACAGTATTTTTTGTATTCTCCTCAATTGCATAAGTAGTCAAGGTTATTTACCCACACCCGCAGCAATGAATCTACGCAAAAAAAAAAAGATCCAATAAGAAAGTTGTAGACTGGTTCGCACAACGTCCGATTAAACAGTCTCTAACCTTTCATCTATTATTAGGTATTAGTCTTTTGCTGGGACAGGGCAGCGACGCTGCCGTTGGCGGTGCAACTCAAGCCAGCTACCGTTATCGCTTGCGCAGCGGTAACGGTTGCCGTATCACCTTTTAAACGGTAGCACGCCCTGCTAAATGATATGTTCGTTTATACGCGGAACGCTTGGGAGCACTTAAATTACGGCGCTTAAGTGGGCATGTCACGTGCTATTTTTTATTTCGTGGGCATCTACAGTAAGTAGAAAACAAACTAATACCTAAGAATAGATAGAAGGTTACAAACTGTTTATTGTCACGTTTTGCAAACCACTCTACAACTTTCTAATAGGATTTCTTGCGTAACTTCAATGCTTCGCAAGTTGGTTAAACAATCTTGACTAATTATGCAAGTTTCAAGATTCATATTATGCAAGATTCATATTAGGAATAATTTTCTCAAACATTTAGTCTGTATAGAATAATAGGCATTTTCTCTGAGACCTTTCCTGCTCAGTTATAAATGCGTTTGGCATTGAGGCATGCAATAAAATCGTAGGAGTAATTTTTTTCCAATATCTTTTCTTGGCATGAGTCAACAAACGTCAAATAATTGGTATATAGAAATGGCCGTGTGCAACGACTCATTCAAAGTATACTGGAAACCATTTGTTGTAAACACTCCATCATGTCTTTTCCTTGAGTGCAATACCAACAGTTTTTTCGTTCAACGACCTGGCGTATTCACCTCAAAGAACATTCGTATACATTCGACTCCAGTTATGTGGACCCCGGTAAGTTCAACTTCTGAGTAAATTAAAACGCACTGGAAAGTCAGTTTTGTCAGCACTGACTATAATATTGGTGTTCGTTAGTCACTAGAGCTGGACGAAAGGCATAATTATTCTAATACTCTATTCAAGAAGTCTGCCGACAACTGTACAGTGTACTTTAATAAAAAATGAAGATTTGAGTCTGCTTGTCTTACCGCTATATGGTGGTTTGCCCTATCGGATACTTCCATTAAGTTTTGCGTTTCTACAAAGGGCGAATTAACAGGAGTTGACTGCATCTACATGCAACAGTGGAAATATTAGTATTAATTCTGGGATTCATTTAAAGTGGAATGGCCAGACAGTGCAAAATGAGGTGTTTACAGAGGCGGTAGAACTCGCTCAACTTTCGGATTTCGGGATCACATACCACAGAATTTTCACAAATTGTACCCAGCATCTAAGAAGAAAAGATCACCAGTACGACGTGTTATTTAGTCCCAGATTTTTTTACACAATCTCAACACACACGCCACGCTCGTTTGGCCAGCCGTTAATGAGAGAAATACAATAATACCACAGAAATATTGCATTAGCAATATTCGCAATTTGTTAAAAGCTAATGTTTCAGAGAAACTCGTTATGCAATTTTCAAGGGTGAATGCCTCACACATGAAATTAGATCAGCTACAGTCGTACCACTTATATCCAATAAAACACCCCTTTTAATTTATCAGTGTAAAAATCGAAATGCAACTCTTTAACAGGAAATAAATGCGGAATAGACAGGAAATCATTAAAACGCTATGCTCCTTTTATTTATACAATGTGCACACTTTAATGCATGCTGAGGATCGCATTGAACACTTTCCTTACCGTGTTTCTATAGGGTTGACCAAAAATTAAATATTCTCAATAATATAATTTACGCTGAAGGCATCGCAGGAGTTCCTATGGGTGGGCAGCACAACCCGGACGAAAGAAGAGAGGAAGTGCACAACACGAGCGCGCTTGTGTTGTGCACTTCTTCTCGTCCTTCAGCCGGGTTGCGCTGCCCACCCATAGGAACATGTTCAATCACCAACTCGCCCAGCTTGCCGTGTTAATTCGCGGGAATGCCGAATTTATTCGAATCTATAGTGATCGTCATTTTTTTTAAATACGCGAGTTACAACACTGCATGATCGGAATAGATTCGAGAATTTCATTAAAAAGCCGATAAATAAAAAAAAGAGAGAACTTGCACTTGCGCAGTGCCACTGCTCAAGGACATGGTTTTAGACAATCGGCTCAGCAGCCACTCGATGATATTTGGACCGCTTTAACTGCATAATTGCAAACTATCGCACGTTCTGCGGGCATGCTGCCATGTTCAATCTTTTCTCCTTCTTTCCGATGTTCGTTTACGGCCAGACGCCTGCATAAACGCACCGAGCAAGCAGTGCTACATTGCTACATTTCGCGAATAGTGTTACATTTTTGCGAACTGTTTTGCCGGCAGCAGAGAACGCCAGATTAGACAGGCATTTAGAAACTTCTGCATTTCTACCGAACTTCATGGCGCTGAAGGTTGTGCGCAACGTGAAGACAGTGACAAAGCCCTGGAACGACGTTTAAAACAGTGAGCACATTGGCGTTAACAGTGATGAGCTGGGACACGTATCTGGCTGCTGTCGGATACTGTTATTAAGTGCTATTTGTATTTTACTGCTGTTAACATCTTTATGAATTTCTATACGTTCGTATAATTGTACTCACCGCCAGTTTCTTCCTTTTGTGGTTCTCCTACTGAAACGTGATATTAAAATAATGTTGAAATGAACGCTTTCAATGCTGTAGTTCATGTACTGTAGATATGCGCTGTAGATACCACACAGCGTTGGAGGTCCTTTACTGTCAATAAATTTTCAAGGACGCTTTGCTTGACATCGCTACAATATTTTAAATAAAAATAAACACAAAGATTTCTGTTCATTCAATATTAGAAAAAAAAGGGAATGTACAAAGGCACCAGCAGTGCATCCATCAATTGACTCCTCTCTTTGTGTACAAGACATTGGCACAGTACGAGTTGAGGAAAAAAGCACAAGAATAGTTTCAACTATTTACATCAACCTTGTGTATATGGGTAGAACGTGTTCATTGATTATTCTGGCAAATAACATAGAATAATGTTTATCTATTCATCCAGCGTTTCTGTGCATATTGTGTTACATTGTTGTAGCGTAAACAGATCTCTGACCTAGACGTTCCTGCTCTTTACAAGTATTATCATGTATTTTAGCTTTCAAGAAAATAGGAGACATATAAATAAACGACATCATTTTGGTGTCAGAAAATGATCTTTATGCTCAATACGATGTTAAGGCAGGCGCCCTATCTGGATTTCTTTTTCCTTTATTGTCCTTACTCTGGTTTCGTGTACCGTGCGCTACAGCTAGCGTTACAAGAGCAGCGTAAAGCAAAAAAAAAGAATAGTTAAGCCGAACATTTCATGATGCATTCATAAGAGATACGATCCTGGGTCGTGAGAGGTCAGATTATTGAATACATTCGGTCCTTAAATCATATCTTGCACCAAATTGTTTTAATACTTTCTTTTCTTTGAACAGCTATGCTAAAGATATCTGGAATAATCTACATACTTTGGTGCTCACAAACCAGTAATAAACTTCAATTGGCAGTAGCGCTCTGTTGTGTTCGTCGTCTTCTCCGTCTGGTATTCATTTTGCGCGCAACATATTTATTTCTGAATATTACCGGTGAGAACAACGCCACGTCATTTCGTATTGTGTTATGTTCACGAAACAATTAATTTTAATATAGGATTTATCCTCCTTATTGTGGCTGTGCATATTCTGCATTCGGTATGCGAACAACACGATGCATAGTCAGGCGCACCCTTGGAGATGCACTGGCGCACTGGTACGTGCAGTTTAATCGTCAATAACGTCGAAACAAGCCGTTTCATATGAAAGACCCGCGCTTAGACAAAGCACAATGTCCACATGATTATTTTTTATTTGACTCCTCTAAGCGCTCGTCGTCTGACATCTGTATAGCACATATCCGTAGGTTTGAAGGACGCAAATTTGGCAAATTTATGAGAATCATCTTTAGATGCCATTTATACTAAGATCTTAAGTGTACGGTTATGATCCTTTGAAAAAATACAGAATTAGTTATTTGCAAAACGAAAGAAAAAGAATTAGACTGGTCGTTCAACGTGGAGATGAGTTTTTTTATTTTTTTTCATTGGGCCGATACTCAGTTTTTCCAAAAAAAGGTATCCTATCGAAATGCAGCCCAAGCGGAAGAAATGGCTGTGCCAAAGAACCCTAAAACCGCCGGACAACAATAAATTTACGTTTCTGTAAGAGCCTTATTCAGAAAAACCTTTAAACAAGGAAACACATTCGTCATCACTTCGAAGTACTGGGCTAGAAAACAGGTTAGGTGCAAGCGTACGCAACACTCGTATCCTTAATTTGTGTACAAGCAGAAAAAAATGTGGGTCGGTGTGGCGGTCGCTGGTCATGCACTTCTTCCGTGAGAGGTGCGCGCTGGCGTCAGTCGCTGTGCAGTCGTTGGAAGGCTAAGACGGTTCTTAGTATTCCTTTCTTACGTGTGAATGCTGCTGAGAGATCAGCCTTGTTGCGTTCATGTTAACCTACTCAGTAACACAGTACTGAAATATTTTTCTTTCGCGTACGTCGGCAACGACAATAGCTTCACCAAGTAATATTTTATGCACCTAACTCACACTATATTAGTTCAACTAATATAGTGAACAGCTACAGCTTGAAAGTTCATTTATTCATGGGAAATAATGTATTTTCTGTGGCCTGTATTACTTGGTGTGCCATAGAGACGTTGTGAGAAAACCCACTTAAAAGCGTATATGTGGTTTCCTTTTAGCTGACGTTGTACAAGAAAGAAATCATCCCAAAATACGCTTTCAAATCTTCCGCACAATTGCAGTGACGCACACATTCTGCGGTACCATAATGACATGCGTCCTTGTTGTTTTTTACGCTCCCTGGCAAACGAAAGGAAAAGGATCTTTCCTCGAGGAGGACGCGCGCTTACATTTGTGAACATATTCTCGATTCAGAGCGCAGCTCCTAAGCGCCCGTTCCTGCAGTGAGTGTCGGCGACTTCGCGGCGTAACCAAGCAAAGGCGCACAGCGAAAGATGAAAGAGCCAACGCGGAGCTGGAGATGAAAGACTCGAGCCGCGAACGGCGGAGACCAATCAGAGTGGCACCTTAAATGACGTGCGCGCTTGAAACTGGCGTCATGCGGACCCGCCTGAGCTCCCTATGCGTACTCTTTTGTGATCTCAGATGTACCGCTCGTTTCGCTCTGTCGTTTGCTCGCATCAGCTCTTGCGCATGCTTGTTTGATTAGCGTGGTTTTGTCTTCTTCGAGATTGTTTCGAATTTCATGTTTTGCGATTGTTTTGTAATCTGATTGCATGCGCCACGCGAATTGTGTAGTAGTTTCTGGAAACCACACGGCAACAGCTATTACACTGGAACCGTCACCGAGTTATGTATTTAAGTCGACGAACTTCACCCGCAATCAAATTTTCGACAATCGCCGGCTGTGCTACATATCTATCTTAAAGGGTCCGCCCCAATATATCGGAAAATAAAGATACATATAGAGCGACACAGAAATATTGCATAAGGGAGTATCGTGATCGTTAATGAATTTTTTGAGCGGACTGTGTATGCTTACGTTGCCGCCACTTCTTGTGTATTCGGATTGAATACGTGACGCAAATAGTGGCGTACTTTCTCGAGGGCACAGGAGCAACACGGGGGCAACACCGACACATGTGTAAATAACTGACACTCTTGACCGGCAATTTAGATTTTGGTATTTTACCTATGTTTGCTTGTCGCTATCAATTTGCTTAAGTGTAATTGCTTTGTGGCTCGCGGTTGTACCACGTTCGGATTTGCCCCCTTGAAGCCAAATAGACAAGATCGTGTTGACAACGTAAGCTTCGCCTCCAAGCTATTCTTAGGTTAGAATGATTGCCCCTGGAGCACAGATCCCTATACGATAATATTTGCAAGAATAATACAAAGACAGCAGCCGCACTGACAGCTACAATGTATCCTGTTTCTATCGTCCTCCAATAGTTGAGGTAGCCACATATTTTCCGATGATATTCGTCGGACAACCCCGAAAGCTTGGTCTAGATGTTCGAAAGCATCTCGACATTTATTAACTGGAACATTGAAGAAATGTTGCAACCCGTTTAATTCGCCCTAGAAGATGCCGAGAGGACAGCGTTAGAGAATGGGGAGTCCTCACAAGCAATGTGGGAGCTCTTTTGGAGAAGCCTATTAAAGATCTTCACAAGCGTCGTTCATAGATAAAGGACGAAATTTCGCTCAAGGCCCGTGCACAGCTCCCTAGAATAAACATCGTATTCTTTATGGGAGAGATTAGCAGTCTTTTGCCCGTAATTGTCCGAGCAGAAAAGATAGCCTTTCCTCATGAATGAGGTAAAGCAAGAGAACTTCGCTGGATGGACACACAATCCCTCCAAGACTATGGCTGAAGTTTACTCCGAGGACATAACCATCGAGGAGACGCTTCCTATGCTAGCAAGGTAATATAAACGCTCAATGCTCACCAACAATTACATCGTAGCTCGCCTACTGCACTGTAGAAAATGTGGCATTCTCCTACTGAAATTTCTGCTGCAGCCGATTCGATATGTCGTCGCCAAACTTTGTACCACAAATGTGTATTTCAAGTAGAACATTTTAAGTACACTATTTGACCTGTACTATCAAATAGTGTAGTTTCTGGATGGCACGGGAGCAGCAACAGTTACACTAGAATCCTGAACGTGACTTGTAGAAATAAAAGACGGGCTTCACATGCAGATCAGATTTACCCTCTCTAAATTTTCACGCACTCAAATTTTTCCTAACACAGCAATGCGACTTGCCCATCCACGCAGCCGTAAATACTGCGAATGAAATCAATTTTCTTTTGGAATGCTTAAAATGATCGTCTTTCAACGGCATAAAAAATAATTACAGCCACAAGGATAAATTTTAAGCAAATTCTGCTACTCGCCATCAATCCAATGCAAGCCGAGCCGCCAAGCTTGAAGCTCCCAGCCTAAAACAGAATGCGACCAGAGCTCTCGCGCTCGGATAAGCCTTAAAGGGAATTTGTTGCCTGCAACCTTATTACTCTCTACTCGGCGCCTTCATTTGGACATGCCGCGATTGCGAACCGGTTACTGGCGACAATGTCACGTGCGTTCCAGGCATCTATTTTTAAGAATGGACACGGTCTCCCTGACGACGAAAACGTTGTGCGAGTCCGCTCGCTCAAGCTTTTCTCTACAGTGGCCCGCATTTTATGTCCTTTTCTAATTAAACATTTAAAGAGAATTTAAAGTAACTGCTGCTTTGTTCATGTGACAATAAATGTGTTACATACAGATAAACATTATGTAAAATAAACAGTTATTATTTAAAAATACAATGTTTCATCTGCCGGGTTCATCCATAACTAATAAATTAGCCAAGTCAGCCTTATCGCCTTCATTTGTGAACCTTACATTTATTTGAAAATGCTCAAAAATGTAAAGTTCTAGCAACAAGCACAACGCCAAGTGTGCTTCAAATGATGTTTAAACATATGAAGCGACGCATGCAAACTGTTACTCTGTGAATACAAGCCCGTTTGAGTATATATATGGATATATATATACTCAATGTTTGCGGTGATCTTTTTTTATTTACGTTTAGGAAAATTTTAAAAAATTGCCTGAGGCAGTTGCCATGAGTCTTTTCATTGAAATGAATTATTCGAATAGATGGAGATTACTAGCACGAGGAATCTAAACACACATTTACCCTAATAAACGGAAAATCACTAATTACTGGCTTAAAAATTATTTTATCGCACGTACTGCAATTGACCAATTGTTGCCGGAGAGTTTGCAAGACGTTTCGACTCGAAATCAATATCCATGAAGACAATAGTATCGACATCCTGGTTCGCAAAATGTGGGACGAAAAAGATGGGCGACTAACTCGCTTGTGTGCGTCAATGCAGTTTCGTTGACAAACTAAACGGAGCTATAGTGCATGCTTATGGCGTGTACATATATATGTATTTGTGTTCGCGTGCGTCTGTGTGTGTGTAATAGTTTTGCGCCGCAGTACCCCGAAGGCAGCAATTCTTCCTCAATATATTTACTCGAACTTCATTATGTAATTTTGCATTTGCTTCTCCCGGCTTTATCCCTTAATAGAAGGAACATCATATTCAAAAAACAAACGCCATATCAGCACTCCTTTCACTAAAGAAACTCATATTTCTCGCTGCGTTATAGAATTCTGAGGCGTGCTTGAAACCAGAATAAAGCCAGAAAATGCTGCTTTATGGTCTAGGTAAAACAGACACTAAAAAGAAATTCGCGGAAGTCAAAATATCCGCACGCGTCTTTAGGATCTACATATAGCGCTCCAAACGGGTGGTTAAGACGCGCTGCCATCCGAAGAAGGTCAACGACCTTAGCTACGATTAAATCACCGCGCATTTAGAAAAAACATTATGCCCCGCAAGTAAACGAGATCGCTTGCAAGCTATGCGTTCTTCATGCTCGCACAAAAAGCTGCTGAGATTGTAGGAAGTCATTGCTGAAATTTGACGTCTGGCGGAGAACTGCAATTTCGGGACATCATTGGAGGCGCACGCTAGGAGACCGAATTGCGTGTGGCATGCACGATGAAAGCGTAAGGCGCCATATACAATAAACTTCTTTCTTTCTTAATTCGTGACCCTTTCTCAGAATAAGAAATAATATCGCATTGGAGACACTAACCCGGCCTGGAAGAAGTTATTTTAAGAGTTGCCCTTACCAGAAGCGTCTGCGGCTTGTGGTTGTTCTCCTGTTTTAAAAGTATAATATTTATTTTAGGAAAGGAAGGAGCCCAACGATGATGCAGTTTACAACGTTGTGCGCTCTATATAGCGCGTAGCGGTGGAGGCCTATGAATCGGAAGGAATTTGGAGAGATACGGTGATCCGATATCTTTTGAATATTTCCTGAACCTAATAAAACTTTTTAATTTTAATTCTAGGAAAAAGAAAAACCGAGTTTTTCACAGCAGTGTATAAGGCTTGTGATCCCGTTTCTACTGTGTAAATATTGGTATAGTCAAATGAGGTAAATAAAGCAAGGAATGTAATTTTAATTTTGCATTTCAACGTTATGTGCTCTAGGTAGCCTACAGTGTTGGAAGCCTTTGAAGGAATCCTACAGGTACATCATTTC
This sequence comes from Dermacentor andersoni, assembly GCF_023375885.2. Taxonomy (NCBI): domain Eukaryota; kingdom Metazoa; phylum Arthropoda; class Arachnida; order Ixodida; family Ixodidae; genus Dermacentor; species Dermacentor andersoni. The sequence continues at coordinate 96,016,036 of NC_092821.1, forward strand.
TCGACGCTACAATATTTTTTTTATTTAGCAATTTGCGAAGAGGTACTTTGCGCCTTATTGTGTGGCTAATTAGACGGTACTAAAGCTTGCACTCACTACCTGCATTTCCATCTTGTGATTCCTCTCCTGCACATGGTATTGTTAGTGTCGTTATTAAAACATGAAATAACTGCAATTTTTACTTGTGCTGTGCGGTATTTAAACGTTGTACGCTGGGGGTAGGCCGCAGTGTTAGGTACCTTTGGTTCTGAAGGGTTTCTGAGGAATAAGTTTCTTTCCAAATGCTGCAATATTTATTTTACTTAGAAAGTTACTTAGATCATTTCAAAGTTTTATTGTAAGAGCTGAGAAGGTACTAACAGTTCCACTTACCAGCGGCACCTGCAACTGGCGATCCATCTCCTGCACAACGTATTATTGATGTGAATATTTGACGAAAGGAACAAATAAAATTTCAACTCTGTATTAAGTTGTAATGCAGCGTTGTATACAGTAGGTAGGGCACAGCGCTATATACCATTTGATGTGAAGGAATTCTGAAGAAATGCTTGTTTCACACTTCTGAAGCAATTCTTATACTTCGTAATGCACCGAGATCGATTCGTAATTTAAATGTAGAAAAATGGGAACCTACTGAAACTTGCACTTAGCGTCTGCACCTCCAAATTCTGATCCTTCTCCTGGATAACATATTCTCCGTTTCAACAGTTTCAGTAACGAAGGGAGACGAGCTGAACTCTGTGCTATGTTGTATAATAATATTGTATGCTCTACATAGGCCGTCGCATTACGTACCTTTCAATGTTAAGAAATTTTGACGAATTGTTTTGTTTCACAATGCTACAATACTTACGATACCTCAAGCGATACTGATACCGTTTAATGCTTTAACTGTACACAAACCGAAGATATTAAGACAGGCAATTACCAGTGGTATGTGCAACTTTTGATTCGTCTTCTGCGCAGCGTAAGGGCAGTGTAATTAGTGTACAAAAGGAAAGAATACAATTCCAACTCTATATTAGCGGTGTATTTCAACGTTGTTAAGTCAAAGCGTTAAATACCTTTGGAATTGAAGTTATTCCGAGGAATAGTTTTGTTTTGCAATGCTGCAGTATTTCTTATGTTTTATTAGGTACTGAGTGTCATAAAAAGTAAATATAGAGAAACGAGGGCGCAATTACAGTTGTACTTATCATCTGAACTTCCATCTTTTCCTTCATGTTCTCTTGTAAAAATGTTACCGCTATTATTAGTCAAACAAAATCAGGAAGAAATATGGTATGCCAATGTTGTGCTCTCTAAGTAGCCTACAGTGTTGGAGGACATTGCAGAAGTTTTGAGCGGTACTTTTGCTTCATGCCGCTACAACATTTCTTGAGGTGTTTACATAGATGTGCTTCTACAGGGTGTCCCAGATAACTTTAGCCAGCGAAGTTGACGCGATCAGCGTTGAGCTTCGGAAGCTGATCGGGCACACGCGAGTACACGTAACTGTTCGTCGTCGACAAACGTGGAACCGCACCCTTTAGCAGATGCCCCTGTACACACGTTGTACTGAAGCGATGCACGCTACCCTTTATCAGCGCCTCCTTACACGAGCCGTAGACTCGAAACTCCCCAACGTTCTCGCCCGGAAAGCATTGCGTTAGCAAATCCACCTCCTTCTGCCGTGGCTCTTTCCACGGTATGCCTTTGATTTCCGACAGGTCGTTATCGAACCCTAGGCAATCCCATACTCAGAACCTTGATCCGAAGTAACGATTGAGGAACCTTGCACAGGCGCCATCGAAGCCGGGCACCATGCGGCACCATGCGGTCAGGATATATGTCGTCGGCTTTTGCCCGTCGCTTACGTGCCACATCGCAGGCACGCTCTGTTTCGCGGCACACCGGGATGGTATAACGTCTACGGTCTCTCTCCCGCCGCTGTTCTCGCTGTCGCTCCTCGTAGGTGCGCTGCTCTTCAGCCGTAAGGATCACGCGTGGCCCTCCCGTAGAAACGGTGAAGCGAAATGGTACCGAAAGTTCCCCTTGATCGCCTTATCAGGCGAACACTAGTCACGCACTACGTCATACATTCACAGAGACACAGCTGCGATGGTGCGCCATTTGAGGTGCAGGTGGCCGTTGACACGAGCTCCGAGGCGATCATCGAAATGCGTTTGCTTTTGTTGTTGGCTCTGTCACTCGAACAATTTAGGGAAGAGGCTTTCGGGGAGAGTGCTTTCGTGCGGACGCTATAAAACACTGGGTGCTAGCCATAGACAGCATCGTGTAAACATGTCGATGCACTCTAATGCGGCTAGACCAAATTCATGTTGTTGACTATTGTATGGAGTAAGTCACCCTATTTCTTGTACTCTGCTTAATTTCATAATTAGTCAAGAATAATTAACGAGCTTCTGAAGTAATCAAGTCACGCGAAAAATTCCAATGAGAAAGTGGTCCGATTAAATCATTTCTATATTTCTGTCTCTTGAGTATTAGATTTTCCTCCTATTGCAGATGACCGCGAAAGAAGAAAAATACCAGGTGATGTGCCCACAAGCGCGCCGTGATTGCAGTGCTTCCAAACGTTCCGCGTAGAAACAAATACATGATTTAGCAGAGTGTGCTGCCGCTCAAAAGGCGACAGGAGAGCGGACGCAGGCGTTGGCTGTGTGATTAAGTCCAGCAACCGTTATCGCTTGCGCTTCGACAACGGCTGCCTTGTCACATTTAAAGCAGCAGCCGTCCCTGCTAAATGTTTTGGTCATTTCTACGCGGAAAGTTTGGGAGCACTCCAATTACACAGCGCAAGCGGGAATGTCACGCGGTATTTTTTTTTTTTTGTATTTTGCAGGCATCTGCATTTGGCGAAAATAAATAATACTTAATAGATCAGGTATTAGAAACTGTTTATTCGAACGTTTTACAAACCGCTCTGCCGCTTTCCAATTGCAATTTGCCGCGTAACTTCTTTGCGTCAAAAGCTGAATAAAATATCTTGACTTATTCCGCAATTAAGGAGAATACAAAAAATAGTGTGACTTACTCCATAATAGTAAGAAACAGGCATTTGGTCGCGTCATCATAGAAACGATCGGTATATATTTAAACTCTGGCTAATGTTAGCTGGAACACCCTGCGTGTTATTTATTCAATATGACGGAGGTACTATATGTTGCACTCACCAGCAGCAGCCCCTTCCGGTGCTTCATTTCCTGGAGAAAGTATTTTCAATGTAATTAGTTGAAGGAAAAAAGAAATACGCTTTAAAATATGCATCATGCTGTATTTCATCGTTTTACTTTGTAGGTTTGTCACAGCGTTAAATGCCTTTGGATGTGTAGGAAATCTAAAGGCTAAGTGCCCAGGGTCATTTCCTGCTCCATTCCGTTTGGCATTCCGTTTTCTTTCCAAAAGAACCAGTACCGACATTTGGGCTTGAATTTCTATGAACGCACAGGCTTCTGGACACTTACCGCTACCTACTCTTGGGCGCAGGAGCCTCCGACGCGATTTTTTGTCAGCCAGAGGAGAGTTACAGTTTGTACACAAATTTGCGTAAACTTCTCGCTTGAAGCAGCTTTGTAAACACATCATTTTAAGCAAAGTATTGTTTTTAAACAATTAAATAAACTCATTTAAACTTGTCCAAGGACAAGATTCGAACACAAGACGTCCAGTGCAGACTACTGATAATAAACACTTAGGTTAGGGACGCATGCATTGACAAGTGACATAGAACACCGTTGTGAACTTCTCGCGGACAAACGACCCCATTGCGATGCTTTGCGCATTGAGTTTTACTTTACCGAGTCGCATTTCGAATGCATGAAAGAGCTTGCCCCCGCAAGGTACGTGCCTGAAAACGCAAGCAAGTGGACAATTGCGTTTACAACACTAGGGAGAAGTTTTCGAAGAGGACGCATTTGAAAGCGAGCAAGCGTGTCGGCAGGCCTGATTAAGCGGATAAAAAAGCCCTACAGGAGCATTTGTTTCAGTTACGATATACAGGACTGATGGTAAAAAAGATTTTGGTGGGGAGATCTTCATAGTTCTTTATCTCTTAAAACACGGCAGGCTTGTTTTCACGGGTACAGTATAGCTTTCACGAGTATTAATTACAATCTATGCTACGCAGTTTCCTAGTGGGGACATTCTGCCATAATCTTACACTTTAATATGTACCGAAATCATTTAATTAGATATATGTGGAAGAGTGGTAAGGTGCAAATAGTTGCACTTACCTGCAGGAGTTTCGTCGTTTGGTTTCTCTCCTTCTGTAACTTCCGTAAAGGAAGGAATACAAGCTCAACTTTCTATTATGCCGTATTTAACCTCGCGCGTTGTAGGTGGGTCGCACCGTTAAAAACCTTTGAATTTAAAATAATTCTGAGGACAGCTTCGTTTCAGAGTAATTACTGAAATGTTTGATGTACTGCAGTAGTAACTGAGAGTCGCTATAATTTAATAGCGAGATAATAATTGCATTTGGCAGCTCTGCCTGCGTTTTGTCGTTTTTTTACTGTGCAAGTAATATCGCTCTGAACATTTTGCCTAAGGAAGCAACGCAGATTTGAATGCTGTATTTCCGCAATATCCGTTGTGGGTAGCACACAGCCTTGGAGGTCTGTTTAGTGGGAATAATTTTTTAAAGATGCTTTGTTTTACATCGCTAAAATATTTTAAATACCTCAATATGCAGTAAGAGCTGTGGTACTTAAATAGTAGAAAAAATGGCAATGTACAGAGACAGAATCAGTGCCTGGATCAATTGACTCGTCTCCTTCTGTATAAAGTATTGACACAGTACAAGTTGAAGAAACAAGCAGAAGCACAGTTTCAAGTATTTACATTAACGTTAAAAATTATTATTAAATTGTGGAGTTTTACGTGCCAAAACCACTTTCTGATTATGAGGCACGCCGTAGTGGAGGACTCCGGAAATTTCGACCACCTGGGGTTCTTTAACGTGCACCTAAATCTAAGTACACGGGTGTTTTCGCATTTCGCCCCCATCGAAATGCGGCCGCCGTGGCCGCGATTCGATCCCACGACCTCGTGATCAGCAGCCTAACACCATAGGCACTGAGCAACCACGGCGGGTTACATTAACGTTGGGTACTGTATATAGGTAGAGGGTATTCAGCGATTATTCAACCAAATAACACGAAAGAATGTTTAAGCAATTAGCCAGGTTTTCGCTGTGTTTTGTCTTACGAATTTGCAGATTTAACGATATTCGTGTTATCGCCACCTATTATGTATCTTAACTTTCAACGAAACAGAATACATGTGCATCAATGATACCAGTTAGGTGACTACGACAAGGAAATGATGTTTATGCTGAATACGATGTGAAGGCATGCGCCCTATCTGGATTTTCTTGATTACTTTCATTTTCCATGTTATGATTTCGTGTGCTGTACCTACCAGCAAGCGTCATACGAGCTGCGTAAAGGAAAGAAAATAAGCAACGCATTGGGCATGATGTGATTATAAGAGCTACGGTGGTCGGTCGTGCGAGGTCTGATTATCGAACGCACTAGGTCTTTTAATCGTACCTTGCAGTGTATCTTTTTAAATACTTCTCTTTCTTTGAACACCTAGGCTAGCCTGAGCTTGAACCCCCTATATTCACCGGTGCTCACGAATCGGCAATAAACATCAGTTCGTAGTAGCTCTCTCCGGTGTTCGTCGTCTTCTTTTTGCGGCATTCATTTTGCGCGCAACATGTTCGTCTCTGAAGATGACTGTCGAGCCCAACGACACGTTATTTCGTAGAGTGCTATGTTCAAAAACTTTTTTTGTATTTCATTACACAATTTCTCCACCAGAATGTAAGTGTGCGTATTCTACATTTGGCATGTGTACTACAAATTGCCTTTCCAGGCGCATCAATGAAGATTCACTGGCTCAGTGGTGTACATATCGTTTAATCATCAATGACGTAAAAGAGGTCCTTTGTTCTAGCAGGCTTCAAATGATGGAAGACCCGCGCTTACGCCAAGGATAATGTGCGCGTCGTTATTTTTCATGTGACTCGTTTAAGCGCTCGTCGTCTGACTTCGGCAATATTAAGCTGACTCGATGACTGCGGAAACTCGCTTTCAGGAAGTTGGCGTGAGGAAACGCGACCGCAACAGCGAGCGAAGTGGCATTTGTGCTCTCTATCGCTTAAACGAAAAGTGAGCGCCAAGATGACACAGTACGCACGAAGCTACGCGCCGCCGAGGCGCCTAGATAGACTCGGCCCTCGATGCAGATCGCTCTCAAGATACCGCTAGGTGACCGCGCGCAAAGGCCACATGTACAGGTACAGCCGGAGTACAACGCCGCTCCCTTCCCTCCCTTTCTCTTCCCCCTCCTCCGCTGCCTCGCTCACGGTGGGAAACAGCGCGCTTCCTGCCCGCTTTCATATGCTTCCCTCATGGCGAGATTGAGCCGCGAGCGTACAAGAGCCGTGCACGATGTTATGAATTATGGCGTTTTACAGTAGTCCGCCTGCACCTCGCGTTTTCATAGATAGAGTGAAAGATCACATTTAGCAGTCGTGTACGAGCATTTATGAGGCTAACGCTTAGAACAGCATGAGTGGGGAGCAAACAAAAAAATAACGATATATAGTCTGGACGTGAAATATGTTCGGAATGACGCATATGTATGAAAGACGTTTCTTCATATGGCTGCAATTTTACATTTCTGCCGAGTAGATGATGTCACCGTAGCAGCCTACCATAGACAGTCTACACTCGCTAAACCACAAAACAATTGCAGCGTTATTAAGGATGCACTATCTTATCGTTTCTTTCCCCTAAATGCGCGTAAAATACACTGGTTCTCATTCAAAGAAAACATTTTATCATAGTTAAAAATTCAGAATTCACAGGTTAGCCATGACCCATCAGTGCAAGCAATAACGGGCAATAAATAATTACACGTACGCTATGAAGACAAACTGATTTTTGTTCTTATACTCTGCCGGCAAATTGCAACTGTGCTATTCTAAAAAAATTCACCGACGTTTACGATACTTCCTAAGGCGAAATTGAGTTGTGCCTTGAGACCAACTCAAGCGACAACGATAGCATGAAGGTGTAGTGGCAGGCTTGATATCCAATTACTTTTCACATTTTACAATTATAGCCGCAGAAGACTTGGAGGACGATGAAATTTAGTTTTCGCTAGTTGAACGCCGATATAATTCAAACAACTCTGACTACTTCTCAGGCTTCCAGGCAACTGTATGTTATCGAACCGTAATGTTTTCTTCAAAACGCTGGCGGCGAACGCTATGCGCGAAGGCGAGCTGTGTGGTCCTCCCTTTTCCTTCTCCTTCACCCTCCCCCCACGGTGGCGAAGTAGTGCCTGCTATTAATTCAGAATGTTTTGGTAAATTGGTGAACTGAGCCTAATATTCTCCTGTATAAAACAGCGTCATCAATCGAACTTCCACAAACGCACCTTTCCAGATATTGAAAATGAAGCACTGCTGCGCTTGAAGTGTTCTCCAATGGCGGACACATTGACAATAAAAATATTGGGCTTACTTACTTACTTACTGGCGTTTTCAAGGTGCACAACAAGATGAAGTGGGAACCAATCATGAGGAAGGTGAGTGCATGGTTTTCTTATCTTTTAATCCGGCATTTCACAAGGAGAAAGAGGATGAAACGTTAGGATCCTTTCTGAATTTATTTTATTCGTCTAACTTCAATTTACAGGGTATTGCACTCGAGTAAACAATAAACTGTATACGTGGATATATAGAGGTCAGGGTAAGTAAGAACTTACCCTGACCGCCATTATCCGTATTGTCGCCTTGGCCTTTCCCTGAATAAAAATGTTTACAGATATAGGCGCTTCTCAAAAGGTATAAACGCAATGGAAATTGAATGATAATTTGGTTTCATGGTGAAATAAGTAGTTACAGGCAATTGACATGCATTGGCTGTCGAAATATGCTAATTATATGCCTCACATATTAGGCATACACTCTGCGCAGTGTCAAATTTATCTATTTCGAGTAGTCACATGCAGCATGCGCAGAGCTAGACGCTTTCTTACAATTTGTCCCAGGAAAAAAACTTCGCAGCGTGGTTTCACCGTAGGATCACTGTTAGTCAAACTCACCAAAGTAGACCACAGCAGTTGTAAAACCTCACATAGCAAACTAAAACAAAGCCAATATGTATTCCGTCTTCTATATCCACGTATACCGTTTATTGTTTACTCGAGTGCAATACCCTGTAAATTGAAGTTAGACGGATAAAATAAATTCAGAAAGGATCCTAACGTTCCACCCTCTTTCTCCTTGTGAAATGCCGGATTAAAAGATAAGAAAACCATGTACTCACCTTCCTCATGATTGGTTCCCACTTCATCTTGTTGTGCACCTTGAAAACGCCAGATAAATTTGGTGAGAAGGATTGCTTAAATGACTCTTTCATTTTTTACACTGCTACCGCATTAATGCAGGGCGCATCCATGGATTGGTATTTAAGTAACGATTATCTTTGGCTGAATAAAAGAAGTAAACCTTAGAATCGGCGCTCACCACCTGCATGCTCGGCATTTCGCATTTTGTTCCAGCTGAAACAATGTTTTAATTTTACCAGCAAAAGCTGCAGATAGCAGGAACATAATAATCTTTTCCATCAATCTCTAAAAAATTGCTACTTGGAATGAAAATAATCTATAAACTCACCTCCCGTATCTGTCGATTCTGCTGGCTGTTGCTCTGCATAAAATAAATTGTAAATTGTCTGGAGACGAAATACCCGTAGCCAAAACAAATCAAAGTGTTTGAACCTCTGAAACAATGTGAATGACAACTGCCACTGGGTGTTCCAGTCTATACCTAAACAATACTGTCAATTATAAATATATATATACATAATAGAGAGCACCCCTACAACACCGATAAATATATAGCAAATCCTAAACATTAGGCTCGTGCTATGAAGTAAAAGTCAATGCGGTCACGTCGGAATGGACTGCAAAGAGCACTGCCCTTACTTCGTCTCTATATGTTCCTTAAAACAGTAAATGTAATAGACGACAGCAACAAATGCTCTACGAAGTATGCTATGAACAACCAGTGTAACTTAAATGTGCAGCACGGCGAGAAGCCGCCGCAGGCACCCAGTCGATCTTTCTTGGCGGACATCGTGAGTGGCCGCTTCTTCTGGCCTTCTGCTTAAAAGACTATAAATAAATCGTTGTCCTTTCTTCCGTGATTAGTGGACGTCACTGTGAGCAACTCTTGTACTGATGCACCTCATTTGGTAAACAAAACCACGCTACCAGATGTCGAAAGCTCAACCAGTGTTCAAACGAGAGAGATGCGCTCTAATATTCACGCCGTAATATATATAGAAAGGAATCTCTTCATTGGGGTCTCTAGTATACATAATCGCTGAACGTGTAAATCTACCGGGCATTTGACTCCACACTGAAACCCCAGCTACGTTAGCACAAAATATCATTGAATCATTGAAGAACTCCTCATCCACGGCAGTAGACGCTATCAATGCCAAAGTGCTAAAAAATACTAAACGTGTGTAGCCTGTTTTTGTCATTCATGTTCTAGGATTCACTTAACAGCTCTTCAATTACACATGACTGGCAGGTGGGCAAGGTCATCCCAGTCTTCAAGAAAGGAAGCCGATCATCACCGACTAACTACCACCCTATTTCCATAACAAGCGTGTCTTGTAAAATAATGGAACATATTTTATACTCGTACACTGCTAACTTCCTAACATCGGTCAATTTTTTTCGCTCAAGTCAACATGGTTTCCGCAAAAATTGTTCCTGTGACACCCAACTTGCTCTTTTCTTGCACGACTTACATTTAAAGCTAGATCGTAACGTCCCGACTGACACAATATTTATAGATTTTGAAAAAGCGTTTGATAAGGTCCCTCATGGTCGTCTCTCAATAAAGTTATCCCGTCTTGACATTCATCCTTGTGTTCTAAGCTGGGCTCGAGGGTTTTTAACTAACCATCAGCAGTTCGTATACGCTAGCTCACACTCTTCATCCCTAACACCCGTGCTTTCAGGCGCACCTCAAGGTACCGTCCTTGGTTCCCTCCTTTTCTTAATATACATCAATGACCTGCCTTGTAATATTTCTTGTCATATCCGACTCTTCGCCGACGAATATGTATTTTACAGAGCAGTTACTAATCACACCGACCATTAGGCGTTACAAAATGACCTATTGCACATACAAAGCTGGTGTAACACTTGGCTCATGTCATTAAATGTAGCTAAAACCGTTAATGATTATTCATCATCGTCGTAATTACGATATGCCTAATTATAGCATTGATAACATGCAGATTGTAACAACTGATTCATTCAACTATCTTGGTTTGTATATCTCGCGTGATTTAACTTGGACCTGCCATATTAGCCACATAATAAATTCTGCTAACCGTACTCTAGGTTATCTACGCCGTAACTTTTTCCTCGCTCGTCGCTCTAATTACCAACTTGCTTTTCTAACCTTTGTGCGGCCCAAGCTGGAGTATGCCAACGCTATTTATGACCCCCGCAACAGTAACCTAATTAACGCCCTCGAGTCGGTTCAGAACCGCGCGACACGATTTATTCTGTCCACTTATTCGTACAATTCAAGCATCTCAGCACTGAAATCCCAATTAAAGTTACCCTGTCTAGCATCACGCCGTAGAGTAGCACGTCTTAACCTTCTTCATAATATTTTTTTTTTCCATTCTTTGCCTTTGACAACCCGTACATAAAAAGAGCACATCGCATTGTCCGCACCAGTCATTCCATCACAGTGTATCCCCCGCAAGCCCATACTGTGACTTTTCAGCAATCATTTTTTCTACGCACAACCCAAGACTGGAATGGCCTGCGCACCGAAGTTGCCACTATCATCGACCCACTTACATTCAAGCGACTCATCGAAAATATTCCTTTGTAATTTTTAGTATCTTTCTTTGTCACTGACCCCCCACTGCCTCATGTAATGTCTAAACAAGAGACATTTGAGGAAATAAATAAATAAATAAAAATAACTTAAAAATAATTACGTTGCGTGAATTCAATTAGAAAAAACAGTGCAATAGCTCTTTTGGAAAATGAATATAGTGCTATAGTGGAATCCAACAGGGAAATATACGTTTTCTTTGATAAATGTGTTCATCCGAGCACTTACTAACACCCTCATACCATTTCTGCAGGGTTAGCCATATTTATTTATCGCGGCAGCTGTAGATGCGCCTCATATTTATGATGCAGCACGCTTCGAGGCAGCCCAATCATGACAACTATCAGGGCAAGTCATGTTCCATCTGGATAGAGCTGAATAAATTTGAGGCTTATATATGTCGGTGAACCGTCACATCAACTTTGGGACGTAGCGCCAATGAAAGTTAGTTTGTCGCGAGTTCACCTCTCGTATATTTAACAGCGAGATGGTGCCTTTACAATTGGGGGCTATGTTACGGCGCAATCAAGAGTGGCGTCCGTAAGAAGACTATGATATGACGCGTGTAGGTGGAATCGGTCTCGATAGCTATCTTGTATATACATCGCTGTCTCTCGAAAATGTTGTAAATACGTAGTTATATGTGACTTTCGCTAAGTATCAATATAACTTTCTCTCTGAATTTGGGCGGGGTGTGTCCCTGATGGTTTTGCCTTGCTCAGAGTATGACATATTTTAGAAGAGTGTCTCACTGTTTTATTACTCATACTTGCGTAAAGTTGCTCACCTAGTTGTTTAACTGTTACTGTGACTTTCGAATGCAAGATTAAAGATTGCATCAAGCAGTCAAGCAGCGGCATTATTTCTTGACCCCCTTCGCGATATATAATTGTATTGAGAAACAAATAAAACAAATTATTCAAACAAACTTGGTAAAAGTAATTAGTTGGTATTGACAACCTTCACATTTTTCACATTTTCCCGGCATTCTGTGGTAGTAATACGCGAGAATTTCTCGCATTTCACTATTCCAATTAGATTTGGCGATAAAAAGGCACTGAGCTTTTGCTTCGTTCTGTGTTACTGGCGCGTTATAAGCCGCGCATCCTTACAGGAAATAAATTTGGGCTTTCAAAAGCATATTGCTATAACTGCTAATTTGTCCACATCAATGCAGAAGGTGTCACATATACTGCAATCCTGGAAGGGAGTGCTATATGAAACTTTATTCACGAAAGTGCTTAGCCATCAGTTTGAGCACACGATCACGCCATAGCAAATAGTCAACAGCATAAATGTACTTAGTAGGCACAGTTTGACCCGTTACTGCATGAACATTCTTTTGTGAAAACGTTTATTAATCCTTTATTTAGACCAGATATAAAAAAAAAAACACTTTTTGAAAGAAACGCTCGGTTGCAATTGTATCAGAAAAAATTGTCGTGCGTATATCTGATGCACCATGCAGTTACAGGTATATCTTTAACCATGCAAAAATACGTTACAATTACAGAAATCAAATAAAATGTATTAGATCCAATGAAAAACTTTAAACGTCGCTTAACCAGTTGAAAAATTGTTCTCACAGCTCCTGCTAACAAAAGGTTAATAAGGTTTCACGAAATCTTCAATTAACTGATGCATTCTTTCAGTATGAAGGCCACGTTATTAAAAGACCATAGTTGAATTTCATGTTTATATTCAGTCGTCACGAGTTTGGCGTAAGTTAAAAGAAAATCGTTTTTCTTTATTTCTCTTCTGAAAGTGATTTGCTCCTTTACTGCATTAGCTTCTCGTACATGACAAGGCCGGCGCTCTTTATCATAAGTACTGCTGGCAATTTCACTTTATTACTTATTCTGGGCTGATAATGGTTCTAAGAAGAAGAACAATTCGTGAAAATCAGACATTTGGCCACCAATTTCGTTATTTTGCACGGAAACATATTTCCGCTGCCCTACACGAAACAACCCTTAAGTGCATGCTTTATCATATACCATACAGCAATTATTGCTTGCCTCACAGCACCACCGGAAGTAACTCTCGGTCGAAACATTACAGTAGGTTAATAAATAGTTATAATTAAACACTTTGATTTGTTTTGTGCGGTTCTTGTATAATGGGACAAATGACCTGCTTATTTGCAACTGTTTTGCACGTAGTGGGTCGAGCTGCTGCCAAACAATGTAGCATTATTTTCAGTTCTATACTCGCTATGTATTTTACTGTTTGAGAGGACGTAGATGAGGGATAAACATGTAGCAGGTCACTTTTGATTCTGTTATGCTACAAGAAGTTCTGTGAGTATAACGATAGGGCCCATGGCCAAGAAATCGTGAAAATTCTAATTCATCTTCTCTAGCATGGAAAGCCCATAATGAGATGAATGACTTGTTGAGAAAGTCACGACGTCTTAAAACACGGAATGAAATCACGAACAAGCTGTTTTAACAAAAGGAATTATCTAAAGCACAAGCATGTGGTGCTCGAGTATATTGAGGAGAGGCAATGGGACAATATAGCTTGCTGTATCTTGACGGCTTTTTTTTATCCTCAGTGACACAATATTTCTCAAATTCTGATTACATTGTTTAAGTACAGCTCACAAATGTGGCAGTATAAACATTGCATCACACTGTGCGTTCTTAGCGGTCTAAGCAGTAGCAAAAAGCAGAAGCGCGTGAAACTGAGTGCAGGACCAGAAAAAGGAGGGTGTTCCCTACATGTGAGTTTTATATCTGTGCAAATTAGGCTTCTTTATCTGTACATTTCTCTAGAAAACATCGTTACTTTTCTGCACTTTGTTTCCCTTCGATGTGTTTTAACGTGACTCTTATTTTTATAGATTTTTATTCACTGCTCAACAGATTCGAGAATGCTCAAAACATACGTTGAACGTACAAGGGCGCTAACATTTCGCGTTGTTCGAGTGTATGCATAAAAATTCTCGTCTGAATTTAGGTCATACTTACCATTGCGCATGCAAAACAGTAACCTAGAAAGCTTAATCTCACTTTCGACATGGCTTCCGTCTTGTTTTCTTTCTTGACAACAATGACCTTCCTAATGAGCAAACGCTGACATATGCTATTGCTGCATCCTGCTTACTGAATAAATTAGGAGTTAAGAGCCCAGTTATCTTCGCCCATTTATAGTTTTGGCGCTAACTGCTCGCGATAACATTACAGACGCAACGAAGAAACTAGCACTGCTCGTATCGTCGCTCACGGACAGCGCAGTGGGGGTGCCTAAGGCGCGCTGCCATCCGAAGAAGGTCGACGAGCTTAGCTACGATAAAATCACCGCGCATTTAGAATAACATTATGCCCCTCAAGTAAACGAGATCGCTTGTAAGCTATGCGTTCTTCATGCTGGCACAAAAAGCTGCTGAGATTGTCGGATGTCATTGCTCAAGTTTGACGGCTGGCTGAGAACTGCAATTTCGGGACATCATTGGAGCGCATGCTAGGAGACCGAATTGCGTGTGGCATGCACGATGAAGACGTAAGGCGCAATGTACATTAAACTGCTTTCTTTTTTAATTCGTGACTCTTTCTTGGACCAAGAAATAATATAATATTGCAAACACTAACCCAGCCTGGAAGAAGGTGTTTTAAGAGTTGCACTTACCAGAACCGCCTGTGGCTGGTGGTTGTTCTCCTGTTTTAAAAGTATAATAATATTTAGTTTAAGAAAGGAAGGAGCACAATTTTTATGCAGTTTACAACGTTGTGCGCTCTATATAGCGCGTAGCGGTGGAGGCCCATGAATCGGAAGGAATTTGGAGAGATACTTTGATCCGACATCTTTTCAATATTTCCTGAACCTAATAAAAATTCTTAATCTTAATTCTAGGAAAAAGAAAAACTCAGTTTTTCCTAGCAGTGTATAAGGTTTGTGATCCCGTTTCTACTGTGTAAAGATTGGTATAGCCAAATGAGTTAAATAAAGCAAGGAATACAATATTAATTTTGCATTTCAACGTTATGGACTCTAGGTAGCCTACAGTGTTGGAAGCTTTTGAAAGAATTTTACAGGTACTTCATTTCTCGACGCTACAATATTTTTTTTTATTTGGCAAGTTGCGAAGAGGTACCTTGCATCTTATTGTGTGACTAACGGAGAGGTACTAAAGGTTGTACTCACCACCTGCACTTGCATCTTGTGCTTCGTCTCCTGCACATGGTATTGTTAGTGTCGTTAGTAAAACGTGGAATAAATGCAATTTTCGCTTTGTGCTGCGCGGTATTTAAACGTTGTACGCTGTGGGTAGGCCGCAGTGTTTCGTACCCTTGGTTCTGAAGGATTTCTGAGGAAAAAGTTTCTTTCCAAATGCTGCAATATTTATTTTACTTCGAAAGTTACTTAGATCATTTCAAACTTTAATTGTAAAAACTGGGAAGGTACCGGCAGTTTCACTTGCCAGTGGCACCATCAACTGGCGATGCATCTCCTGCACAACGTGTTATCGATGTGAATATTTGAAGAAATGAACAAATAAAATTTTAACTCTGTATTAACTTGTAATTCAGCGTTGTATACAGTAGGTAGGGCACATTGTTATATATCATTGGATGAGAAGGAATTCTGAAGAAATGCTTATTTCACACTTCTTAAGCAATACTTATACTTCGTAATGCAGAGAGATCGTTTCGTAATTGAAATGTAGAAAAATGGGAACCTACTGAAACTTGCACTTAGCGTCTGCACCTCAAAATTCTGATCCCTCTCCTGGATAACATATTCTCCGTGTCAACAGTTTCAGTAACGAAGGGAGACAAGCTGAACTCTGCGTTATGCTGTATATTAACACTGTACGCTCTAGGTAGGCCGCGGCGCTAGGTACCCTTGAATCTTGAATTCTGAGGAATAGTTTCCCTTGAATTGAGGAATAGTTTCGTTTCACAATGCTACAATCTTTATTTTACCTCAAGCTATACTGAGATCGTTTAATACTTCAACTGTTGAAAAAGCCAAAGTTATTAAGACAGGCAATTACAAGTCGTATTTGAAACTTTTGATTTGTCTTCTGCACAGTGTATTGGCAGTGCAGTTAATGTACAAAAGGAAAGAATACAATTCCAACCCTATATTAGCGGTGTATTTCAACGTTGTTAAGTCAAAGCGTTAGATACCTTTGGAATCGAAGTAATTAAGAGGAATAGTATTGCTTTGCAATGCTGCAGTATTTCTTATGTTTTGTTAGGTACTGAGTGTCATATAAAGTAAATATAGAGAAACGAGAGCGCAATTACAGTTGTACTTATCATCTGAACTTCCATCTTGTCATTTGTGTTCTCTTGTAAAAATGTTACCGCTACTATTAGTCAAACAAAATCAGGGAGAAATATTGTATGCCAACGTTGTACTCTCTAACTAGGCTACAGCGTTGGAGGACATTGCAGAAGTTTTAAGCGGTACTTTTGCTTCATGCCGCTACAACATTTCTTCAAATGTTTATATAGATATGCTTCTACCGGGTGTCCCAGCTAACATTAGCCAGACTTTCAATAGCAATCCATGAGCCATTCCACTCTGTTAAGGTTGATGACCAGCAAAGCTGACGCGATCAGCGTTGAGCTTCGGAAGCTGATCGGGCACACGCGAGTACACGTAACTGTTTGTCATCGACAAAGGTGGAATAGCACCCTTTAGCCGATGCCTCTGTACAGACGTTGTACTGAAGCGATGCAAGCTACCTTTTATCAGCGCCTCCTTACATGTGCCGTAGACTCAAAACTCCCCAACCTTCTCTCCGGGAAAGTATTTAGTTAGCACATCCACCTCCTTGTGCTGTCGCTCTTTCCACGGTATGCCTTTGATTTCCGACAGGTCGTTATCGAACCCTACGCAGTCATATACTCAGCAGATTATCCCGAAGTAACGATTGAGGAACCTTGCACAGGGGTCGTCGAATCCGGGCACCATGCAGCACCATCCGGTCAGGATGTATGTCGTCGGCTTTTGCTCGTCGCTTACGTACCATATTGCCGGCACGCTCTCTTTCGCGAGACACCGGGATGGTATAACATCGACGGTCTCTCTCCCGGCGCTGTTCTCGCTGCCGCTCCTCGTAGGTGTGCTGCTCTTCAGCCGTAAGGATCACGCGGGGCCTTCCCGTAGAAACGGTGGAGCGAAATGGTACCAAAAGTTCCCCTTGGTTGCCTTATCAGGCGAACACTAGTCACGCACTACGTCATATATTCACAGAGACATAGGTGCGATGCTGCGCCGTTTGAGATGCAGGTGGCCATTAACACGAGCTCCAGGGCGATCATCGAAATGCGTTTGCTTTTGTTGTTGGCTCCGCCGCTCGAACGATTCAGGGAAGAGGCTTTCGGGGAGAGTGCTTTCGTGTGGACGCAATAAAACCCCGGATGCTAGCCATAGACAGCTTCGCGCTAACATGGCGATGCACTCTAATACGACTCGACCAAATTCATGTTGTTGACCATTGTATCGAGTAAGTCACACTATTTCTTGTATTCTGTTTAATTGCATAGTTGGTCAAGAATATCTAACCAACTTCTGAAGCAACCAAGTTACAAAAAATTCCAAATAGAAAGTGGTCCAATAAAACCATTTTGGTTAAACCTTTCGCAGACGGATGACTGCGAAATAAAAAAAAAATATCACGTGATATGCGCACTTCCGCGCCGCCATTGCAGTTCTCCCAAACGTTCCGCTTACAAACGAGCACAGAATTCAGCAGAGTGTGCTGCCACTTAAAAGGCGACAGGGGAGCGACGTAGGCGTTGGCTCTGCGATTTAGAATCGCAACCCTTATCGCTTGCGCTTCGATAACGGCTGCTTTCTCGCATTTTAAGTGGCAGCAATGCCTGCTAAATGCTATGATCGTTTCTACGTGGAACGTTTGAGAGGAATGCAGTTAAAGCGCACAAGCAGGCATGACACACGGTATTTTTTGTACATCGAATATTTCGCAGGCATGTGCATTAATCGAAAGAACACTAATACTTAATAGATAGAGTATTAAAAACTATTTATTCGGCAGTGTTGCACATCGCTCTACCACTTACCAATTGGAATTTTTTGCGTAACTTCATTGCTTCAAACGTTGAATAACTAATATTGACTAATTACGCGAACAAGGAGAATTCAAACAATAGTGGGACTAACTCCATAATAGCAAAAAATATGCGTCTGGTCCCGTCGTCTTACAAAGCACCGGTATATATTTAAACTCGGGCTAAACTTAGCTGGGACAGCCTGCATGTTATTTCTTCAATAATGTGAAGGTACTATATGTTGCACTCACCAGCCGCAGACCCATTTTGTGATCCATCTCCTGTAGAAAATATTTTCAATGTCATTAGTCGAAGAAAGAAAGAAATACACTTTAAACTATGCATCAAGCTGTATTTCGTAGTTGTATGCTGTAGGTTGGGTACAACGCTAAATGCCATTGGATGTGAAGAAAATATAAAGGCTAAGTGACCAGGATTATTTTCTGCTCTATTTCGTCTGGTCTTCCCATTTCGTTTCGGAAAGAACCAGTACCAACTTCGAGGCTTGAATTTCTATGAATGCACAAGCGTCTGTACACTTACCGCTACCTACTCGTGAACGCAGGAGCATCCGACGCGATATTTTGTCAGCCAGATGAGAGTTATAGTTAGCACACAAATTTGTCTAAACCTTTCCCTTAAACAGCTTCATAAACACATCATTTTAAAGAAAGCATTGTTTTTTGAACAATTAAATAAGCTCATTTAAACTTGTCCGAGGGCAGGATTCGAACACAAGACGTCTAATACAGAATTCCGATATAGAACACGCTACGGACGCACGCATTGTGAAGCGGCATAGAACACCCTTGTGAATTTTTCACAGGCAAGCGACCGCATTGTGATTTTTGGGGCCTTTTGACTTGTCCTCCTTACCGAGGCGCAGTTTGAATGCAGGCTAGAGCTTGTCCGCGCAAGGTACGTGTGGAAAACGCAAGCAACCTGACAGTTGCGTCTAAAACACTAAGGCGAAGCTTCTGAAGAGCACGGGTTGGAATGCGGGCAAGCGTGTCGGCGGACGCGATTATGCGGGTAAGAAAGCACTACAAGAGCATTTGTTGCATTTACGAGACACATGATGGATGGTAAAAGAGAATTTGCTGGGGAGATCGTCATAGTTGGATATCTCTTAAAATACTGCAGCCTTGGTTTAAAAGGTAGAGTATAGGTTCCATAAGTAGTGACTACAAAGAATGCTGCGCACTATATCCTTACGGGACATTCAGCCCTAATTTTATGTTTAGAAGGTACTGCGATCATCTTTAGATATATGTGGCAGAGTGGTAACGTGCCAATAGTTGCACTTACCTGCACTAACTTCTTGTGCTTTCTCTTCTTCTGTACCATCTGTATATAAACGAATACAAGCTCAATTTTCTATTACGCCGTATTTAACATTGCGCGTTGTAGGTAGTGCGCACCTTCAAGACCTTTGAATTCGAAAAAATTTTGAGGATAGGTTTGTTTCAGGGTGATTGCTGATATGTTTGATTTACTGCAGTAGTAGGTACTGAGAGTCGTTATAGTTTATTAGTGAGATAATAGTTGCATTTAGGAGCTCTGCCTGCGTTTTGTCCTTTTTTTACTATGAAAATATTATAGCTAACATTATTTTGCCCAAGGAAGCAACGTAGCTTTGAAGGCTGTATTTCAGCATTTTGTGTTGTAGGCAGCACACATCGTTGGTGTTTTTTTTATGCAAATAAGTTTTGAAAGATACGCTCTAAGAGTTGTATTATTGAATAGTCGAATAAATGGGAATGTAGAAAGGTGCCAGCAGCTCCTCCATCAATTTACTCCTCTCCTTCTGTTTAAAGTATTCGCCCAGTACGAGTTGAGGATAAAAGCAGAAGCACAGTTTCAACAATATACATCAATGTTGTGCGCTGTATATAGGTAGAAAAAGTTCAGCGAATATTGAACCAAATAACACGGAAGAAGGTATAAGCATGCACCCATCGTCTCGTTGCGCTTTGTGTTATCAAGTACCAGCTTTAACAATTCCTTTACCATGACCTCTCTGCTATTTGCAAGTATTATTATCTATCTTATCTTTCAAGGAAACAGGACACATTTGAAACGGTGGTACCATTTTGGTGTTTACGACAACATAACGTTGTCCATGCTCAATACGATGTGAAGGCAGGCGCCCTACCTAGATTTTTCTGGTTTGCTATTATTTTAGTTCTTATAATTTAATGTACCATGTGTCACCGCTAGCGTTATAGCAGCTGCGTAAAGTAAAGAAAAAAAATAGGTATGCAACATATTGCACGATGGGACTATAAAAACTACGGTGCTCGGTCGTGAGAGGTCTGATTACCGAACAAGTTAGGTGTGTTCTTGCCCCGAACTTTTTTGATACTTCTCTTTATTTTCACAGCTTGGTTGACATTACCTCGAAGAGTCTATATACATTGGTGCTGACGAACCAGTCATCATCATCATCATCATCAGCCTGGTTACGCCCACTGCAGGGCAAAGACCTCTCCCACACTTCTCCAACTACCCCGGTCATGTACTAATTGTGGCCATGTTGTCCCTCCAAACTTGTTAATCTCATCCGCCCACCTAACTTTCTGCCGCCCGCTTCCCTTCCCTTGGAATCCAGTCCGTAACTCTTAATGACCATCGGTTATCTTCCCTCCTGTGCCCTGCCCATGCCAATTTCTTTTTCTTGATTTCAACTAAGATATCATTACCTCGCGTTTGTTCCCTCACCCAATCTGCTCTTTTCTTATCCCTGAACGTTACACCTATCATTCTTCTTTCCATAGCTCGTGGCGTGGTCCTCAATTTAAGTAGACCCCTTTTCGTAAGCCTCCAGGTTTCTGCCCCGTACGTGAGTACTGGTAAGACACAGCTGTTATAAACTTTTCGCTTGAGGGATAATGGTAACCTGCTGTTCATGATCTGAGAATGTCTGCCAAACGCACCCCAGCTCATTCTTATTTTGCTGATTATTTCAGTCTCATGATCCGAATCCGCAGTCACTATCTGTCCTAAGTAAATGTATTTCCTTACCACTTCCGGTGTGCCTCACTACCTATCGTAAACTGCTGTTCTCGTCCGAGACTGTTAAACGTTACTTTAGTTTCCTGCAGACTAATTTTTAGACCTACCCTTCTGCTTTGCCTCTCCAGGTCAGTGAGTATGCATTCCAATTGGTCCCCTGAGTTACTAAGTAACGCAATATCATCAGCGAATCGAAAGTTACTAAGGAATTCTCCATTAACTCTTATCCCCAATTCTTCCCAATCCAGGTCTCTGAATACCTCCTGTAAGCACGCTGCGAATAGCATTGGAGAGATCGTATCTTCCTGCCTGGCGCCTTTCTTTATTGGGATTTTGTTGCTTTCTTTATGGAGGACTACGGTGGCTGTGGAGCCGCTATAGATATCTTTCAGTATTTTTACATACGGCTCGTCTACACCCTGATTCCGCAAGGCCTCCATAACTGCTGAGGTTTCGACTGAATCAAACGCTTTCTCGTAATCAATGAAAGCTATATATTAAGGTTGGTTATACCCGCACATTTTTCTATCACCTGATTGATAGTGTGAATATGGTCTTTTGTTGAGTAGCCTTTACGGAATTCTGCTTGGTCCTTTGGTTGACGGAAGTCTAAGGTGTTCTTGATTCTATTTGCAATTACCTTAGTAAATACTTTGTAGGCAACGGACAGTAAGCTGATCAATCTATAATTTTTCAAGTCGTTGGCATCCCCTTTCCTATGGATTAGGATTATGTTAGCGTTTTTCCAAGATTCCGGTACGCTCGAAGTCATGAGGCATTGCGTATACAGGGTGACAAGTTTCTTTAGAACAATCTGCCCACCATCCTTCAACAAATCTGCTGTTACCTGATCCTCCCCAGCTGCCTTCCACGTTTTCATAGCTCCCAAGGCTTTCGTTACTTCTTCCGGCGTTACCTGTGGGATTTCGAACTCCTCTAGACTAGTCTCGCCGTTCGGGCTCCTCCACGTGCACTTTCGACTATCTCGCTTGCGGAAGAAGGTATTCATTATCCGCATATATTCTGTTCCGCAAACTCTACTAATAGCTCTCCCCTGCTATTCCTAGTGCCTATGCCATATTCCCCCACTGCCTTGTCTCCAGCCTGCTTCTTGCCTACCTTGGCATTGAAGTCGCCCATCAGTATAGTGTATTTGTCTTGACTTTACCCATCGCCGATTCCACGTCTTCATAGAAACTTTAGACTTCCTGGTCATCATGACTGGATGTAGGGGCGTAGACCTGTACAACCTTCATGTTTTACCTCTTATTAAGTTTCACAACAAGACCTGCCACCCTATCATTAATGCTATAGGATTCCTGTATGTTACCAGCTGTAATCTTATTAATCAGGAATCTGATTCCTAGTTCTCGTCTCTCCGCTAAGCCCCGGTAGCACAGGACGTGCCCGCTTTTTAGCAGTGTATATGCTTCTTTTGGCCTCCAAACTTCACTGATCTTTATTATATCCCGTTTACCGCCCTCTAATTCCTCCAAAAGCATGGCTAGACTCGCCTCACTAGATAACGTTCTAGCGTTAAACGTTGCGAGGTTCATATTCCAATGGCGGCCTGTCCGGAGAACCAGTAATAAACCTCAGTTGGCAGTAGCGTTCTGTGGTGTTCGTCGTCTTTTCGGCCTGTTATCCATTTTGAGCGCAAAATGCTTATTTTTTAATATGACCGGTGAGCCTAATGCCACATCATTTCGTATTGTACTACATTCACCAAATAACTAATTTTATTATAGGATTTCTGCAGCTCATTGTGAGTGCGTATATTCTACATTCAGCATGTGTACAACAAATTGCATAAGCAGGCCCATCAATGTATATCCACTGGCGTAGTGTTGTACATATAGCTTGATCATAAATAACATAGAAAGAGGACGTTTCATTTCGCAGGCTGCAGATGATGGATTACCCGCACATAGAGAAAGAGCAACATGTGTGTCATCGTTTTACTGTGACTAATCTAAGCACTCGTCTTATATCTGTAGTAAATATTCATAAATTTTAAGGACCCGGTAGACAGTCGTTTTTAATGACTCCAGAAAAACAAATGTGGCCAATTTAATAACAGCACCTTTAGATGGAATTTTGACTAAGACCTTAAGGATACTGTTATCAACGTTTGAAAAATGCGGAATTAGTTATTACCAAAACTGCAACAAAAAAAAGTGAGCTGGTCGTTGAAACTAGAGATTAGGTATTCCGTTGCGCGGACACTAAATTTTTTTCCAACAAAAATATCCTACCAAAACGTAGCCCAAGCGGACGAGACAGCTGTGGCAGGCCATCCTAAAACATAGGGCAAAATAACTACGGTTTTTTAATAAATTTATTAAGTAAAATGTGAATTAAGCAAGCACATTCGTCATCACTTCAAAGTACTGGGCTAGAAAATTGGGCAGATGTAACCATACGCTACACTCATGGTATATTATCCCGAATTTTGTGTACAAGCTAAATGTGTGGGGGGTCGGTGGTGGCTGGTCGCACATTCCTTCCGTGAGACGTGTGTGGCATAATCACTCATTGTGCTCTCAGTGGAACGCTAGGACAGTTAGTAGTATTACTTTGTTATTGTATGCGACCGTTGTTGAGAGATCAGCGCTGTTCCATTCATGTTAAAATTCTCAGTGACACAGCACTGAATTATTTCTCTATTGAGCACATCACGAACAACTAAATCACCGAGCAATATATTATTCCACATTACTCAAACTTCATTACTTCAACTATATTATAACACTTGCGAGCTCAGTTAAGATGACGTCTCTGTAACACAAAATGGGTGTAAGGTAACACAACCAAGAGAACTGGTCTTCATTCTGTCAATAATTTCTCTCTCTAAGACATAAGAACTTTTGTAAAATACTAAACAGCGGGTTAGTATATGAAAGCTGATTTTCACAGTGAAAATAATGTTATCTTGTACAGCCTGTAAAACTTGGTGTGCCTGAGAGAGTGGGTGCGTAAGCGAGTGTGAGAAAACCAACGAAAACGCATAAATACTGTTTACTTTTATTTTACGCTACCGAACAAATCAATAATGTCAAAATACGCTTTAAAGTGTTGGGGCCCATTGCACTGACGCATGCAGTCTGCAACACCATATTGACATGCGTCCTTGTTATTCTCTTTGTTGTCGCTGGTAAGCGAAAGGCAAAGGTTACTGCCCAGAACAAAACGCCCGCCGGCATTTGTGAAAACATTCTCGATTTTTGATGGCGTCTGTGTGTCTTTATATGGTCGCCACTTGTGCAAGGTTTGCGCACTTTCATTAATGATTACAAGTTTCTGGAATTCATTTATGTCGGTGACGGTCGCGATGTGTGATGGCAAGCTATTCCACTCGGTTATGGTGCGCGGTGTGAACGATCTGGATTAAGTTAGTGTGCAACACGTGAAGCGTTCGATTTTAAAAGGGTGATCATGGCGGGGAAAGATGGCAGAGGGTGGCCTAAAGAAGTCCTCGCCAAGCGATGCAGGATGGTAGAGGTTATGAAGAATTGATAAGCGAGCGATTTTACGGCGACATGATAACACATGTAGTTCAGCATGATTCTTCAATGAAGTGACGCTGGTGTCACGTGAGTAATCCGAAAAAATAAAACGCACAGCACGGTTCTGCAGGGCTTTGATGTTGTTAATAGTGTAGTCTTGATCGGGATCCCAAATGGCTGAGGCATATTCTATTTTAGGACGGATTAAAGTGATATAAGTCAGTTTACGTAAGTGCGATGGGGTGTGTATGAGGTTGCGTTTAAGAAACCCAAGTGAGCGGTTTGCTGAACCAAGGGTGACGTTAATATGGAAATGCCAGGACAGGTCAGACTGAAAGTTTACTCCAAGATATTTGTACGTGGTCGTAAGTTCCACTGAAGTATTAGTTGGCAAGTAAGACGTTGGAATGCGAGAAGCTTTTTAGGTGAAAGACATCAACTTAGTTTTTGAAGGATTTAGTGTCATTAGCCACGTTGTGCACCACGAAGTTAAGGAGTCAAGGTCAGATTGCAGTGATTGGCGGTCAGCTTCAGAAGAGATGTTCCGGTAAATAACACAATCTTCAGCGAATAACCTAACTCTAGATTTGATGGAGGAGGGTAAGTCATTTATATATATTAGGAAAAGCAGTGGACCGAGCACACTTCCTTGAGCTGTTTGAAAGATTCTCGAACTTCACAAACTGCGGCACGTTTAATTCTCTCTAGAACATACTGAGATGACATTATGTGAGAACTGGGAGTCGTCCCAAACAATGACGCAGCTTTTTCGCGGAAGGTTGTTAAAGATCTTCACAAGTGTCATTCGAAGAGAAAGGGTGAATATTTTGCTGGAAGCACAAGCGCAACTCTCTAGCAAAAACATCGTCGTCTTTACGATGAGATCACCAGTCTTGTCCACCATGGCGGTTTGGGAATGTCTGAGCAGAAGAAATTCCGTTCCTAATGCGAGATGTAAAGAAACAGCTCTTCGCTAATTCAATACGCAACCCGTTAAAGACCATGGCTGTATTCGTTTGCGAGGGAACAAACACCGAGAAAACGCTACCACTGTAGACAAGAGAAGACACGGGAAAGCGGGAGATGGAAATTCAACACTATGAACAAAACATGAACATGAAAGTAGGAGGCAACGTTTCGAGAAGTGGACTTGTCTTTTCCAAGCCGGTAGTGTCTTCAAGACGGTAATGTTTCAAGTCAGTAATGTCAAGAGTTGCCTTTTTAAGACAATGATATATAATTTAACCGCTTAACGTTGACCACGAGTTACATCGCAACTGGAGCACTACACTATAAAATATACGGCGTTGTTTTGCTGGACATTTTAGTGTAGCCGATTTGATCTGTTGCCTATGTTGCCAGCAAATTTTTGTAATGAAATTTAATGCTTGACGCGAATAGTGTTGTACTTTTTGGAAGGCACGCGAGCCCCAACGGTGTCGCTAAAATCTTCGACGAGACATGTAAAAATAGAAGACAGGCTTCACCTTCTTGTCAGATTTGGACGAATTACGGATGTGAGGGTCACTGCCGTTTGTCTCGAGTGTAACTCTCTATTGTGGGTACTAATTTGCACAATAAATAGTAAGTATTGTGATTCGACGTTAGGCCACATTCGGATTTTTCACCGTGGTGGTAATCGACTATTTTTACGTTAAATTCAATATGTATTTGCATATTTACGACAACTCAGGACAGCTTTAAATGAAGTCGTAGCTTAGTCATTGTTCTTGTTTTACAGAAAAAGAATTTGGCCCACCGTAGGACAATATTGCAGCCACTAACGGGAAATACAGTATACTAGATCAGTTCTGGAAATAATCAGCAAAGACAAATTAAAAAGTACTCTGCAAAAGCGAGCACTCTGCAATTTTGAAGCGACACATCGTCATTTTGCTTTTGAGTAATTCGTTCGTTATTCTGTATATTCTCCGTTTTACTACATACACCTTTTCCTACCAGTAGCAGGAACTTAAAACAACCCTTTCAACAGAACTTCGTTCCTGGCCCATATACACATAAGAAAGATGACAAACAAATGCACGGATTGCAAGTGGTGTCTTCTGTATAGGTCGCTTAACATTTTACTGTACTGTCTGGAGGGAGTAGGTTTAACTAGGTCAATTACTGACAGAGAACCCTGATCATGAGAAGGAAATATACAGAAAAATATAAATGAGTTAGAGTGCATACGGCAGACACTGTCAGCTCCTGACGGGAAGGTTGCCATTCCCTTTGAAAAGAAATGTGTACAATCTGTCCATTTACTGGTGCTTTTATATGGGGCAGAAACTTTGAGACTGGCAAAGAAGCCTGAAAAAAGTTAAGTACCGCGAAAACAGTGATGGAACGAAGACTGTTAGGCGTAACGTTAAGAGACAGAAAGAGAGTGGTGTGGATCAGAGCGGAGATAGCTGATATTCTCATCGACGTTAAGATAAAAAAAAATGGAGCTGCACCGGCCACGTAATGCCTAGGTTATATAACCGGTGGGCCATTAGAAAGAAGCGCAGTCGAGGACGGCAGAAGACTAGATGGATTGATAAAATTTGGAAATTCACAGGGGCTAGTTGGATTCCGTTGGCGTGAGACAGGGGTAATTGGAGATCGCAGGGACAAGAATTCAACCTGCAGTATACATAGGGGGAGGTTGATGATGACGATGCTGTTTTTACTAACATGTGGCTTATCTATATAAACACTCCTTGCTGCTTCCCTGGCAACATGGTTTCTGTGAAGGCCACTCTGTATCACCCAACTCACAGAACTTGTACGTGACCTCAGCAGTGTACTAGATAAAAGTCTGATGGTTGATTTAGTTAGTATAGATAAAAAAAAGCATGCGACCCAGTTCTTCGCCCATGCATTATCGATAAATGAAATGGTACCTAGAAACAAATAGGTTATCACATGCATTAAGCAATATTTCACTGCAGAAGGCTAGGAAGTACTTATTAACAACGGATGGTTGCCTGAGGCTCCAGTGACGTCAGGGGTAATACAAGGTTCTGTGTTGGGACCGTTGTTCTTAATTTTCATGAATGATATTGGCAACTATCTGTCATCTTTTCTGCGAGTACTTACCGACGACTGCGTTTTATATAGAGCAATGCGAAACCCAAGTGATTGAGTTTCTTTGGAGCATGGCATACACAAAGTTGCCCATTGGTGCAAAACATGGAAGATACACCTAAAGTTTTAGAAGAAGGTAATGATGTCATTTACCCGAAAGCAAATTGGTCGTGAGTTCAATTTATAATAATTTTTAATTTTTACAGCATATGCAGCAATTTACAGGAATTTTACAGCAATTTACAGCAATTTTTTATTTTTACAGCATATGAATTTATATACCTAGGCGCGTTTTTATCCTCAAACTTATCGTGGGACAACCATATAAGCCATGTCACAGTCAAAGCCATTAAAGTTTCAGTCATAGGCCAGACGATTCCCAGTAGATACCAATCAGCGACTGTACTAAATAAATAAAATAAATTATGACGTTTTACGTGCGAATACGAAATTATCGTTGAGCTCATACTGGAGTACGTTTGTAGAATATGGGTCCCGTGGTTCAAAGAATAGATATCTAACAGCTATAAAGGGCTCCGAATCTCGCCATAGCGTGTAATTAATCGCATGCGGGTTTTTACTATGTCCTTTGAGAAAGAGTGCCTTGGAAGCGATACGCTCGAAACACGATGGGAAAAATTAAAACTACAAATTTTCCAAACTAATTTTTTTTCTAGAACGGGCGTAGACGCGGACAAAAAAATTCTCGCGCATTACCTTTCTCCGGTAATCTATCACACAAAGAAAGTTAGAGAATACAAGTGCAGAATAGAGGCATTGACAATATCATTTTTTGTGTGTAGAACATGTTTCCAGAATTCCTCCCAACTGTGTCTCCAACTCCATACTGTAATTCGGTTTCCCGTTCATATTTCATTTCAACTTGAGCAGTATGTAGCCCCTATATATTTCATTGTTGACGCAGAGGGTACAGGTATAGATAAAAAAATTATTTAATAATTAAAAGACCTGCTTGAGCAGTACACTCTAAATCTATGAGACCCGCGTTGATAGGGGTTGATGCGGTAATAAACAATGTTCAACGAGGTATCGCAAAGTATTGCATTATTCGATGTGCTTCCTGTTACCAAAAGAATAACCGCACTAGTCGTTTGTTATTGCATGAGATGACGCATAAGGCTTAGAGTGCGTCAGACAATTCAGGTAAATAACCTGAATCCACGTGAAACCTAAAATGTCGTCATCATAAGTCATATTCAAAATCGTTGCGTACAAGCACAATATACAATAAAATATATTGAGTTATTGGTCCGTAAAGCACCTAAGCCCTTATTTTGCTTAAGTAAAATATAGTTACCGCTATGCGGTCCTCCAACCTTGAGCTAAACTTCGTACAACGTTAAGAACTGCTGCTGATGCTTAAGTTGCTTTATGGTTTGTTAGACAAAATCTCTAGCTAGGATAATTTAGTCCTTATCTAGCTAATGTTGGATTAAATTGTGTCCATTATTACTGCCAGCATACCTCAATCGTTAGATGAGCATGTATGCACCGAAACAGCCACGTCACGTTAAAATGAATCACGTGAAGCATGAAATAGTTTTTGTAATCCTAAAAACTTGATAATGCTCCATTTTAAAAGCTCCCATATTTCGACATGATTTATTTTAGGACTTTTATTCTATATGGACTATATTTATAGTCCATATAGAATAATAGGCATTTTATCGCAGCCCATTCCTTCTCAGTTATAAATTGCGTTTAACTGCGACATGCAATAAAACTGTAGAAGTAAATTTGTCTCCGCTTTTATTTGTAGGCATGAATCACGAAACATGCAATTCTTGCTTTATAGCAATGACTGGATGCAAAGACTCATTCAAAGTATTCGAGAAATCATGTACTCTTAACACTCCTTCATGCCGTTCCCTTGCGAGAAATACGCAGAGTTTTTTCGTTGAACGACCGGGCCTATGGACCGCCAAAGAACATTGATATGCATTCGATTCCAGTTATATGCGCCTCGGTCAGTTCAACCTTTGGGAAAGTTCAAACGCAGTGGGAAGTCTGTTTTCTCAGTGCTGAGAATAATGTTGGTGTCTATGAGTTGCTTGCCCTGGAGGACAGGCATAATTATTCTAATACTCTATTGAAGAAATGTACTTACGACGGTACATTGTACTTCAATCAATAAAAAAAAATTGAATCTGTTCGGTTTACCACTGTGCGGTGATTTGCCCTTTCGGATGATTCCATTATTTTTCCTTTCTACAAGGCAGGAATTACCAGGAGATGACGCTATCTACACGAAAATGTGAGAACATTAGTCTTCATTTTTATTCATCAAGCAGACCAGGGTCCGGAATCGTGGCAGTCCGGAAGGACAGAGGTCGAAAAGTGCAAGATGAAGCGTACACACAGGCGCTAGAAGTCGCGCACATTTGGATTTCATGATCATATACTACATAATTTTAGGAAAAAATACTCAGCATGTTAAATAAAAAGGCTACCAGATTCGCTTGACATGCTGTCAAGGATTCTTTGCCGGTTCGCTGACCACAGGCACAACGCACGTGTGGTCAGGCTTGAATGTGAGAAACACAACAAAAGAGAACAGAAATACAGCATTAGTTACAATTGTGATTTATTAAAAGCTAATGTTTCGTAGAAAAAAAGATAAGCAACTTTTAAGGCTGAATGCCGCAAACATGAAATTAGAGCAGCACGAGTAATACCATCTAAAGCACATAACAATTCTCTCATAATTTATCTGCGTAAGAATCCAAAATTCAACATTTTAAGAAGATCTAAACTCTTCAGTTTACACGATAGAATTATAGCCTATGCTGCTTTAGTTCAATAACTTTTGGGACCTTTATAGGTGCTGTGCTTCGCTCTGAACACACTCCTTTCCGTTTTCATATAGGCTTTCTGACAAAAAAGAAATACTGTCAAAACTATAATTTATGCTGAATACGTAGCAGGAGTGTCGAAGTTTCTCGAATCAATACGGATAGTTCCTTTTGAATACATGAGTTACAACACTCAAATCTTTTTTCCGGTGCCAGAGAAGACTGATAGACAGGCATTTTGAAAGTGCTGCATTTCTAACGCACTTCATGGCGCTCAATCATGTGTGCTACGTGAAGAAGACAGTGAGAAAGCCCTAGAACGGTGATGAAAACAGAAAACACAGTGGCGATAACAATGACGAGCTGGGACACTTTTCTGTCTTGTGCCAAATACTGTTCATAAATTCTATTTGTCTTTTGCTGCTCTTAATAAGTTTATAACTTTTCAAACGCTAACACATTTCTATTCACCACCATTTTCTTTGTGTCGTTGTCTTTCATTTCCTGAAACGTGTTAATAAATGAAAGATGAAATGAAAACCTAAGTTTCATGAATACAGTTCAGAGCAAAGTGGAGATACTCTCACGCAGAATTTCATGAAGCTTGTTAGGATACTTGGTCACGAAGCCAGCAGGAAGACCAACTCAAGGGACAACGACAGTAAGGAGGTGTACCAGCAGGCCACAAATAAGAGGTTTCTCCCTATTTTACGTTTAGAGCAGCAGAAAATATGCTATTTAGCAAACAGAAATGTGGCAATGACTGAGTCACGAAATAATTGGCTGATTGGTAATAGAAGGACCTCATTGCTGGTTTTCTGTGACAACCGAATGCGCAAGCTATTAAGCAGCAGAAAGAAAGGAATGGGGAAAATATTTCTACTTTTGTTTCTATTTCCGTAATAGAGACATTCCTAATAAGAGAACAAGAGTAAGCTTAAGTGAAGGTTAAACGTTATATTTCAAAAATACGTTTCAACAGAATGCGCCACTCTCGCATCGCTCTGATTTCCTAGCGCGCATTGAAATGTGCAGGCTACACAGCAAAGACGAGTTAGTACAGATGAATCATTTAGTTATTAATGCAGTCATGTTTACATTAGAGAACTTCTAAAAACAATGACATGATATTCGGTGCTGGACGGTAATTGCTGCGAAATTTCAGTAGGTCCATTTTAAAATACTCAGTACAGTGACGATACACCACGACACCGTGAAGCGCCTTAACAGAAATTATCGCTATTCCTTTGACAAGACTACCTCGTGTGGTTAACTTTGATGACCTACTTATTTTAAAACATTCCTAAAATCACTGAATGTAGCCACCTACACGTGAAATACAAATGAATATTTGGAAAATTAATGTCGGGAATAACTTAAATACTACGCAGTCTAAAAGCACCTCTTTGTTCTGTGTGAGCGGCTGGAGAGCAAAAATAAGACGCTCACCTTCGGGGCCTTTCCCATCCTGGGACTGGGTTTCCTCTCCTTAAAGTAATAAAGGAAACTTTATTTTCACAATGCACCAAATAAGCTTGAGACATAATAGTTCAAGAAGCCCTGGCACATCAAGAAGGGCAATGGCACATCAACGAATATCGAGTCCCATTGACGAAGAAGGAGCTCAATGAAAACAAGTGCGTTTTCATAAAAATAACAAGTTTAACCAACTAAATGCAACATCTCGAGCCCCGGCCTTGTTGATGGAACATTTAAAATAATGGGTCAAATGTTTATTCTGAAGAAACACTTGATGTTAGACTGTATTGCGCTCAAAAAGCAATAATATTCGCCCAAGAACTGTGGCACTTTCCGCTATGTAACGGTGTACGCAACACAGCGCTGATTATTCAAGCCCCCTCCCCCCACTTTATTGCTGACATGATATCACGGTATCGCGTCGAAGAACAACCGTTTCTTTACCAACTGTGGATGGAACGAAGTTTTACTAGTGGAGTAACATTGGTAAGGAATGCTTCTGTTTTTCTGTACAGTTATGGTGTATGATGGATTGTGCTTTCTACATGAAAATCTTCTACTCCAAATTTGTAATGCCAAGGCGGAAATACGCGCGGCCCGCTATGCACATGTATGCTAGCCGGACAAATCACTACGCCCAAAACACCAAAAAAGGTACTTTTCACCTTCAGAATTCCGAAGAATTCCTCTTCAATGACAAATCGAAAATAAGCATCAAGAATTATCAGGCCTAGCATGTTGTGGGCCTAATCCTTTCGCTCTCTGTAGCCATTATTTCCATTTTAAATGGCATTGTAGAGATGTGAATTTAGAAGTATGTATCTAATAACTATTAAATTATGGGGTTTTACGTGCCAAAACCACTTTCTGATTATGAGGCACGCCGTAGTGGAGGACTCCGGAAATTTAGACCACCTGGGGTTCTTTAACGTGCACCAAAATCTTAGTACACGGGTGTTTTCGCATTTCGCCCCCATCGAAATGCGGTATCTAATAACTATGTATCTACCTACGAAATGCGGCACAAAATGTGGCGTCATTCCTGTTAGCAGTTTCTTTAAAAAAACCTTCATTTAAGAGTTGCAAGATTTTCGCAACTACAATGCATACCTTAGCACATATAGTGTCATTTTTCTGCTAAGAAGACATGATTTCAAGGGTTCTCTGGTACAATTTTGTAATTTCAAGAATTCATTCATAAATAAACGTTACTGTTGAATATTTTTTTTTTTGGTATACAAACTCCAATTTGTCGGACAAATATCCCTCTCTTTGTGCATTCCCCCTTGATAGGCCTAGTGGCGTGATATTGCACACGAAATCCGAAAAAAGAAAAGTTGTTCGGAACATAAGAAAGGAAAAAAGCAAACAGTCACTACTGATAGATGCATACGCTGAGATGCATACGCTGAGGTAAAATAGATGAATACGCTGAGGTTTGTGCATGCACGAGAGCAGTTGCTCCCTAAGAGCTCACGTGACTGCTTCATTGCGTCATGATTGGCTTTATTTGCACAGACACCATTTACCATGGACATATTTTACATATTTGCCCCAGAGCGATGGCATCTTTCGCACAAGAAGACGATTTAGCGGCGCACGTTCTGTCGCACGTAGAAGATGAGCATTTATTGTACTTTTTGAAGACAGATATTCCGTAAACCGTCCTGCACCTCTACTTTGTTTTGGTGGTGAGGAAAGTCTTCCCTTTGAAGGCAATTACGGAAATGTTTCAGGAGGGCGCAGGCGCCGTGTATCGATTATCCTACATCGCCTCTTATCGAAACTAAGCTAAACTAAAAAGTGTTCCCAGCCCTTGTTGTTTTCACTATGTATCCTGCTCCCTACAAAACACGTTAAATAAATGGTTAAGCATGGTCGATATTAAAATGAAGAATTTGTGGGGCATGAAAACCATGCCCGTTAACTTGACTGCAACTGCTTTTCTTACAGATTCCCTTGGTAGGACAAACATAAACATGTGGAAAATCGAACAGTATCATACACGTGTAATATTGCAAATTAATTCTACAACTACTCATTTTGACTTGGAAAGAATGAGTTTTCGGATCTCTGGTATTTCATCACGATTTCTTACACTGGCGCAGATGCGAATCACGGAACGAAAATGAAGAAAGAAGATGGAGGAAATAGATAATGCTCATATCTTGTTGCTCTATCCCTCTTCACTCATTTTGTGTTGCACAATATTAAAGAGAATGTAATGTCCTTCTGGTGTCATTTCTTTTAAAAAACATTCTGAGCAAATGCCCCACACAGCTAGTCATTTTGCTAGGAAGCAGCCAAAAGAATGTGGTGTTCAAATTCACCATAACCGATAGAGAAGAAAGAAAGCCTAACTTTCCCTTAAGCAAAGATATTTCTGGCGCAGTTTGGTAGAATACAAATTTATGGGTCATGAGTTGACTTACACTCCAGTATTATTAAAACGAGAAGAAGTACGGCTCATTGATTATTCGTGATATTGTGTAAGAAAATTTTTTTCTCACCTGTGACCGCAGGCTTTTCTTCTGCTGTTTGTTAAAAAGAAAGAAGTGATTAGAAACAAGGGACGTGCAGTTCTTTGTTAAATAAAAAAGAACGTAATATTGTTTGGTGCTGCTTAATGAAATTACGAAAAAGAAAGCTTTTTCCCCATCATCGGAAGAAAGTACCTCTGACGGTTCTGTTACAAAAAAGTACAAGGCAAATTCGTTAAAAGTGCTGGGCAGACTAATTAGGCGCTACAACAATGGCGCAATATTGATTTAGTTCACAATAGCATAGACACAAAAGTATTTAGATTAGCATTCAGAATAGTAATCATAATTACTAAAGATGAACTAAATAGAGCACTTACATATCTATTTACGTTATGCAAGTTTTATGGGATAGCTTTCTTATTTGTAGTTTCAACCTGCAATTTAAAGACGCGCCTCCCTTGTCTGAACTATGCAATGATGTCGCTGCCCGTTAACGTTCAACAGCATTGGCACCGCAGTTTTTTTTTACCTACGTAAAGTAGGAGTGGTCCTATGACACATTTCTTGCACAGGAAAACATGCATTAGACTAACATAGTGAAGATGACATACTGGATGGACCATGAAGAAAGGGGGTTAACCAAGGGGCGTGATTTTTATTAATCATATCATGAGAAGTCAACAAAGATACCAATGAAAGAATAGGTCTAATAATGAATTCATTGACACTGATTTTGTCGAAAACCATTCATGTAGTTGGAAAACACATTTGTGTGTTCACACCACCATTGCATTCGACGGTCTATCATCTTCTCCATTAGTTTGGAAAAAACAGCTTTTGAGACTGACGGGTCGGTAGGAGTCAAGACAAAGAGGAGTCTTTCCTGGTTTTAGTACTGGAATTACCCAGGCTGATTTCCGTGAATCTGGAAGAGTCTCTCTTATCCAGATATAATTAAATATCTCCAAAAGAGCCATTCTTCCTACTGGACCTAGGTTCTTTAACATCATATACGTGACACCATCTGTGCCTGCGGTTGTCTTTGTACGGCATGACGAAAGAGCACATTGCAATTCATTTAGACTAAACTCACAGTCAAGTTGAGGATGTTGTGACATAAAGCACGCACGAACTTTCTGTTCTGCTAGTGTTGTCGAACTTGTAAATTGTAGGCAAGTAAACGGTATTCCTGGTCTGGATATAGGTTGACAGGATTCGTCAGCAACAGATGTTTCCGGAGTGCTTCGAGCTACGGCAAGAGCTCAGAAAGGATGGCTCTGGGTAACTGGACCACTAAAAATCGGGCAACTGACCATATTCTGGGAACTGGAGTAAACGGAGACAACGACGTGCAGTATTCTCGCCACCTTCTCGTACCTAATTTTTCTAAGCGTCTGCGCGAAGTTGACCGAACTTTCTGTACCATCTTGTAGTCATCCAGCTTTCCACTGCGGCGGTAAGCCCGTTCTGCGCGTCTTCTAATTGCTCTTAGACATTCGTATTCCCCGTCGACTGCAGCGTATTCATTTGTAACAATGACTTGCTTTGTGCAGATCTTGTAAGACTCACACAACATATTTGCAAAACTTTGAAAGTACGGATTTTCGCCCAATGAGTTATTTAAATGGTGTCGAAAACTTTGCCAATTAGTATATATTGAGTAGCGCCGGGTTCCTTCACTCCGTATGAGACGATGTTTTACCAGGATCGGAAAATGATCACTACCATGCGTTTCTATGTCCGTTGACCATTCAAAGCCATCAAGAAGGTCTTGTGAGAAGAGCGTAACATCTAAACAGCTTGAGTAACGAAACCCCCGCAAGAACGTTGGAGAGTTGTCATTTAAGACAATCAGATTACCTTTTTCTGCGGCAGACTCTATGATGCTTCCTC
This sequence comes from Dermacentor andersoni, assembly GCF_023375885.2. Taxonomy (NCBI): domain Eukaryota; kingdom Metazoa; phylum Arthropoda; class Arachnida; order Ixodida; family Ixodidae; genus Dermacentor; species Dermacentor andersoni. The sequence goes on from NC_092821.1 coordinate 96,052,279, forward strand.
GAGAATCGTTATATTCACTGCCCCAGATGACGTTATGTGCGTTGAAGTCCCCACAAACCAGCACATGTGACTTTGCGATACCAGACACATTCACCAAGCCGTCTATTGATATTTTTCTAGAGCATTGTAGATAAAGACTAATCACTGTGACCCTTGTATTTCTAAAAAATATCTTACATGCTACGAACTCCGGTATATTTATATCGCTCGGCTGTAATAAATAGGACGGCAGGTCCTTTCTCACGGATAGCATCGCTCTGCTACTTCCCGCAATGCGCGATGATCTATACATAGCATGGTTTGAAAGACGAAAGTCATGTCGTACGCCTGCCTCCTGTATACATAAAACAGGAAAGTTAACCTCAGCTAGTTGTTTGCGAAAATCAGCTGATTTATTCCGAAGGCTATTATCATTCCACTGAAATACGAAAACATTGTTGTAATGATTATTCGTTGTAAGCCTGCCATGGAGCGGTTGGTGGTTGTGGAAGCACCAACGATTCCATGGTAAGCAGCGCTTTTACCTCTGGTAGGTTGTTTGCTTGTGAAATGGCACTGAGAATTGCACGCAGAGCTGTGAATAGCATGGACAGGATCATCTGTGCTACGGGTAAAGACGCGTAATCCCAAACGACGCTGAAGCTCCATGCGTGCTTGAAGCATGTCGCTTAAGAGTTAACTGAGATGGTCGCTGGGATGACTGGTGTGGTTGAGGCGAATGCTGAGGTACTCGCTCAGATGTAAGATGAGGTTGCTGTGTCAATGGCTGAGGGCGTTGCTGAGAAGGTCGTTGAATTTCACTCGAAGCCTGGGCAAGATGAGTAGCATTCTCTGAAGGTGTATCATGTCGCTCGCTGTCAGAACGTTGTCGACCTGAATGGTTTAGAGCTGCAGAATAGTTCATGTGGACCCCTTGCTCTTTTTCTTTGTTAGGAGTTGGAGGGGCGCATCTTACAGCGTCAAGGTGTGGTGGAGGCGCATTACGAGGAGGCAGGCTTGCGTATTTACTCATATCTGCGTAACCTTGAGGCAGCTCTGCTCTGAGGGCACCCGGAGTAGGAAGCTGTGTGGTTTCCGCCACAGTTGGCACACTTTGGCTGACACACAGACTTGCACTCTGAATTGTTGTGGTCTTTTGGGCATCCTTTGCAGCGACGTTGACTGCGGCAGTTCTTCGATAAATGTCCAAATATCTAGCACTTGTAGCATCTTAGAGCAGGGACACGATATTCTTCTACGGGGTGACTCGTTAAACCTAAATGCACTCGTTGCGGCATTGGTTTGTCTTCTCTGAAATGGAGGTTCTCAGAGGGCGTGATTCTACCGCTCCGTCTTCTTGGTGATTGTAGTGCGCCTGACTACGGGCAGACGTCACTCCAAGATTCTTCAGCAAGTCAACCAGTTGTTCTTCCGTATACTCAACTGGCACACGGCGTATCTTGCCAACATTCTTGGTATAAGATGCCGGAAGGAATGGCTTGACTTCCAAACCAGCCACTTCGCTCATCGACAGTAGATGTCTTGCAAATGAGACTGAAGTAACGTTGACAGAGAAACATCCATCTCTATTCACGCGTAATGACTGCACCTTTTACTTTGCCGCGGAAACAATTTCCGACGCAGCGCGGTTTGGATTCACTTGCCCGAAGTTGTGTCCTTCCTGTGAGGGTCGTAGGCAACTGGAATTCACTCAGGCCGCTTATTTTTACACGTTACCAAGGAGAACGGCGTTTCATCGCAGTCTATGTCTTCATCTTAACTTAGCCCATAGGTAGATGTTTTGTCACCGTCAAACCGTGGTTTCTTGGCTTCACTTTCACTTGTCTCAGCCATATTCACTGAAGGTTTGCTGAAGGTAGGGCAGCGTTGAAAACTAGTGTCGTCGTCGCGATGACATTGGGCGCGTGTTTTGGCACTTCCGAGTGCGGCGCCGATTCTGCGGCACTCATGCGCCTTAGAACGCACTGTCGGACATATGGCTCGTGCCGGTGTTGTTTGCTGCCTACCGCCGTGGTAGGCGTAGATGCGCTGCGGAGCGCAGCAAAACCACGGAGCACACAGGAATCTCACGGGGCGTCTGTTCTCCCTGGACAACAGTGAAGTCTCAACACAGCACTGATTCTTCGAAGAAAACAGAAAATAATGTCTCACCGCAGAAGCAGCGGCCACCCGGCGGGACTTCTTTAATAGTCTTTAATGGGATGTTTATGCCTCTAGCCTTATCACACTCTGTTCGGCGTCTTCATTTGCACATACCACAATGGCACAGCTGCCACTGGCGAGTGTCACGTGCGTTCTACGCAATTATATTGAAGGATGAATGCGGCCTCCCCAACGAAGAACACGTTGTGCGAGCCCGCTCGCTCAGGCTGTCTTCTAGAGTGGTCAGGGTTGTATGTGCTTTTCAAATTACAATCTTAAAGAGAATTTAAAGTAAAAACTGCTTTCTTTGTGAGATACTAAATGTATGATATGTACAGAAACAATTTATAAAATAAGCAGTAGATTTTTAAAAATACAATGTTTCGTCTGCTGGATCTATCCGTGGTTAAACCGTTATTGCAGTAACCTTTATCGCATTTATTCTTGTTCCTCATATTTGTTTGAAAATGCTCAAAGGTATTAAGTTCAAATGAGAACCACAACGCCAAGTATGCTTAAGAGGATGCTTTAAAATATAATAAAGTGCCGCGTGCAAACTGTTGCTTTGTGAACAGAAGCCGCTGTGTTTACATATGATACGGTAATTTTTCTGGCAATGACGCTTTTTTAGAGCTAAACTACGAACACTTCGGCAATCACGTGTACAACAGGTGATATTTTTGGATTATTGAAGTTCCTGATTTTTAATTTTCGACCTTTGAGTGCATATATATATATTCGGGGGATTATTTTTTAAGTTTTACTCAATTTTTAAAGATCTCCTGGGACAGTTGGCCTAAGCATTATCCTTGAATTGAATTATTCAAACAGACGGACATTACTTGCGCGAGAAATCCACACACACATTTCCCTTAATTAATGAAAATTCACTCATTACCTACTGAATAATTACTTTATGCCACATATTGTAATTAAAATATTGTTGCGGGTGAGTTTGGAAGACGTCTCAACTTGAAATGAACATCCAGGAAGACACCAGTTCTGAGATATTTCGCAATATATGGACAAAATACTATGTAACTTTTGTGCTTGAATGGAACAAATAGCGCGTCGCTAACAAAGTATGTGGAACAATAGTGCATGCTTGCCGCAAGTACGCTGGCACACATCTCTCTCTCTCTCTCTCTCTCTCTCTCTCTCTATATATATATATATATATATATATATATATATATATATATATATGTTTATATATAATGTGTGTGTGTGTGTGTGTGTGTGCATGTGCTTGTGTGCTAAATAGTCTTGTGCCCTGGGGTATCCCGAAGTTAGCAATTCCTTCTCAGTATATTTTCTAGCACTTCATTGTGTAATTTTACATCCACTTCAGCAGGCATTAGTCCTTAATAAAAGGAATGTCATATTGAAACAACAGCCATATCAACAGCTTTTTCGCTACAGAAATTCATATTTCTCGCTGCGTCACAGCATTCTGGGACGCCCTTGAAAAGATGAGAAAACGAGAAGATAGTGTTTTCTGCTTTAGATAAAACTACCACATTAAAAGGGAATTGATGGAACTCAAAATATTTGTGTGCTTCTTCAGGCTACTCATACAGCACTTCAAACGATTTTATTCCGCGAATGGATTTTAGGGAATTGGGTTATTTATATCGAAAGTATTCAAACTGTTTACACATTGCAGGCTTGTCTGTGCTAGCTGAGATATCTTTTATATAGATTTTTGAGTAATCTAGCGCTATGTAGGAATATTCACGAAAAAAACTATAGCTTTCTTACGTCTTGACATCATACATGAAACGAGCATTTATGTCATATGCAGCAATAAGAGCACAAACTCCCTGTTCTTACTCTCTGACAAATTGCAAATTTATGTCTTGACCTCCCATACACGACAAGTTCAGTTGAGCCTGTGGCAGCAGTGCATCTGTTCTCCCCAGTATAGGGTTCCGTACTATATTTACCTTTGTTGGTAAAAAGATGGTCACTACCTGGTTCATAAGATAAGGCCAATAGCATAGCAGCACTATGCAACAAAGACGTACCAAATTATATCAACTGTTCGTCTTGTTAGAAGGAACCCAATAATAAAAATTACCTAGTAGAGCATCACATAGGCTTCGTGTCTGTGAAGTTGGTTTGACCGATCTTCATAATGCTTATCTCTACCTTTTAACTGAGGTTTTATATATGAGCTCGCTGTTTTTAACTAGTATATTTCGGTTTTTATATTGTGTTGGGCAAAGATTTTGATGTGATCCGTAACATCACAAGACAGAATTTAGTTATGTGATGTTAGTATCTAAATTATTAGCCACACTTTGATGCGTCATCAGCAGGCAGTCAACTCAGGTCACCGCAATGTCAGAAGCTTGCACTATAAAAACGCGCCGCTCAAGAAATCGTTGTTCTTCTTGCTTTATCTGGCTTTCCTTGTAGTATCACTAGCAGCAACATAACAGTGGCGACGAGAGTGTGCACTGGTGCTGGACGAGGAGACCCACGCAAGAATGAGTGGGGCGGGACTGCCGGAATTCGGAGATACGCAATGCACATGCCCGACATATCGTGTTCGTCTGAAGGCTTAGTTAGAAGCCCATAACATTAGAGACACAACGAAGAAGCGAACACTGTCCTATCTTCGTTCACAGACAGCGTTGTAGCGGTGGTTAAGGCGCGTTCTGACACGAAGAAGGTGGACGAGCTTAACTAAGATGAAGTCGCCGTGCGTTTGGTATAACATGGAAGTTGGGAACAGGCACTTCTATTTTATTGTGGGGCTAATGGGAAGTTACTGAATTGTCCTTACCATCTGCACTTTCATCTTGTGAGTCACCTCCTGCACATGGTATTGTTAGTGTCGTTAGTAAAACATGGAATAAATGCAATTTCCACTCTGTGATGAGCGGTATTCAAAGTTGAACGCTGTAGGTAGGCCGCAGTTTTAAGTACACTTGGTTCTGAAGGATTTCTGTGGAATGCATTTGTTTCCTACTGCTGCAATATTTATTTTACTTCAAAAGTTACTGACAGCATTTCAAAGGTGAATTGTAAATACTGGGATGGTACTAACAGTTGCACTTACCAGTGGCACCTTCAACTGGCGATCCAGCTCCTGCACAACGTGTTAGCGATGTGAATATTTGAAGAAAGGAATATAAAATTTCAACTTTGTATTAAGGTGCAATTCAGCGTTGTATACAGTAGGTAGGGCACAGCGTTATATACCCTGGATCAGAAGGACTTGTGAAGAAGCGCTTGTTTCACAATTCTGCAACGATTCTTATACTTCGTAATGCAGCCAGATCGTTTCGTAATCTAAATGCAGAAAAATTAGAACCTACTAAAACTTGCACTTAGCATCTCCGCCTCCAACTTCAGATCCCTCTCCCGTAGAACGTATTATCAGCGTCAATAGTTTAAGTAACGAAGGGTGACAAGGTGAACTCTGCGTTATGCTGTATATGAACATTGTACGCTCTAGGTAGGCTGCGGCGTTAGCACTTTTAATTGTTGAGAAATTCTGAGGAATAGTTTCGTTTCACAATACTACAATATTTATTATACCTCAAGCGATACTAAGATTGTTTAATAGTTTAACTGTTCAAAAAGCCGAAATTATTAAGACAGGCAATTACTAGCGGCATCTGTAACTTTTGATTTGTCTTCTGCACAGCGTATTGGCAGTGTAATTATTGTACAAAAGGAAAGAATACAATCCCAACTCTGTATTAGCGCTGTTTTTCACCAGTGTTCAGTCAAAGCGTTAGATATTTTGGAATTGAAGTAATTTGGAGGAATAGTCTTGTTTTGCAATGCCGCAGTATGTCGTATGTCTTTTTAGGTGCCGAGTGCTATAAAACGTTTATATAGAAAAGCGGGCATGTAATTGCAGTTCTACTTACCATCTGGACTTCCATCGTGTCTTACATTTTTCTCTTGTAAAAATGTTATCGCTATTATTGTTGAGACAAAATCCGGAAAATAAGATCGTATGTCAATGTTGTATGCTCTAGGTAGCCTACAACGTTGGATGCCATTGCAGAAATTTTGAGCGGTACTCTTGCTTCACGCCACTACAACATTTCTTAAAGTGTTTACATAGATTTGCTTCTACATGGTGTCCCACTTAACTCTAGGCTGACTTTAAAAAAAATGTTTAGCCATTCCGCTCTGTTAAGGTTGCTGACCAGCGAGGCTGATCCAGCCAGCGTTGAGCTTTGGAACATCCTCCGGTACACGCAACTACACGTATCCGTTCGTCGTCAAGAAACGTGGAATCGCACCCATGAGCAGATGCCTCTGAACACGCGCTGTACTGAACTGAGGCACGTTGCCCTTTGTCGGCGCCTCTTGACACGTACCGTAGACTCGAAACTGCCCAACATTCTTGTCGGGAAAGCATTGCATTAACACATCCACCTCCTTCTGCCATGGTACTTTCCATAGTACGCCATTGATTTCCGACAAGCGGTTATCAAGCCCTAGGCGATCCAACTCGGCAGCTTGAAGCGAAATTGCCAACCAGAAAGTCTCTCAGGAACCTTGCGCAGGTGCCGTAAGATCCCGGCACCGTGCCCTCGTGGCGTTGACGACGCTTTGCGGCATTCGCGTGGTCAGGATATATGTCGTCGGCTCTTGCTCGTCGCTTACGTAGCACATCGCCAGCACGCTCTTTTCTGTGGCCCGGCGGGATGGCAGGACGTCGACGGTCACTCTCCCGCCGCTATTCTCGCTTCCGCTCCTCGTAGGTACGTTGCTCTTCAGGCGTAAGGATTCGCGTGGCCTTCCCATAGAAACGGTACCAGAAATTCCCCTTGGTCGCCTTATCATGTGAACACTACACCACGCCCTACGCCATGCATTCCCAGAGACAAAGCTGCGACGGGGCGCCGCTTGAGATACCGGTGGCCGTTAATCCGAGCTCCGACGTTATCAGCGAAATGCGTTTGCTTTTGTTCTTGGCTCTTTGGCTCCAACGTTTTAGGGGAGAGTCTTTCGGGGAGTGTTTTCATTCGGACGCCATAAAACCCGGATCCTAGGCATAGACAGCTTCGCAGTAACATGCCGATGAACCCTAATACGACTCGACGAAATCAATGTTGTTGACTATTGTATGGAGTAAGTAACAATGGGCCCTATTACGTAAAACTATTCCAATGTGTTTTTATTCCAATCTCCTGACATCAAACATGCGTAACCGCCGACGCAAGCATTGGGCGGTGACCCACAGGGTTGTCTAAACCGCCAAATCAAACGCTTTCCTCGTTTATAGGAGGTCACTTTTGTTCGCTTTAATGACGAATAACATTGCCTGCACTGAGTGGCTCGTCTTATTTAATTGGCTGACAAGAGGCGAGGAGCACGCTCAAGTGGAGATGGAGCCTATGGGGCAGAGGCACTGCACTGAAAATCGATAACCGGATGAGGAGGGTGTTGCCGGCATCTGCGATTGGTCCGCTTTCCCTTATTTTGATGTGGCTGATCAAAAATCGCGGTGGCATGCAAAGGAAGCTTAAGAATTACGCTAAAACGGATCCTCAGCAAAAAGGAGTTGGCAGAACGAGGTCGTAAACGTGCCGAAAGTGCTCGGAAACGTTACACAGCCACGCAAAAAGCTTTATTATACGCAAATAAACCCAAGCTCTCCGGCAGGTGCGAGTAGCCAGTGCCTGAGCGATCGGTGACAGCTGTCTTTTATTCCGTTCGGAACGGGGTACGCTGCGGTTATACGAAAAAAAAAAATCAGCTTTGTTCCACATATTTATGCATCTTTAACGCGTACACATAATTTTGACGCGGTTATATTTTGCGTTTTTGTGGCGTCGCATGAGAGACAGGTGAAGGGGGTGCAGCCCGGAAACGTATCACCAATAGCCAAGGGCTAATAGCGAAAAGGCGGTGCATCAGAAATAATTATTTTTCTTTTGTTCGGTAAAATCATGCATAATCACTTTGTGCACGTCATATCAGATGGCGAGCTACCGCGGTTTTCGTGACGTCGCGTGACCGACAGTGGAAGAGGGGGTGGTCCAAAAAAGTTTTTGACCAATCGCGGAGGGCTGATTGCAGAATTGTAATAAAAAAGTTTGGAATAGCTTTACGTTATAGCGCCCAACATTTCTTGTATTCTGGATAATTGCATAATTAGTCAGGCATAATTAACCAACTTCTGAAGCAATAAAGTTGCCCTGAAAATTCCAATTAGAAAGTGGTCCGAGTGAACCATTTCTATCTTTCTATCTATCCAGTATTAGTTTTTCACCCTAATGCAGATGCCTGCAAAATAAAAAGAAAGTACCACGTGATAAGCGCGCTTGCGCGTCATGACTGCGGTGCACCCAAACGTCGCGCGTACAAGAGCAAGTTCTTTTCTCTTCTCACTAAAAACACATTCAACATCAATATCGAACAGCATCTGATAGCACGACAAGGTAGAGCACTACGGAAAAGTAAATATAATACTTTTCAAATACCTTAGATGCACATTAACGCTTACGCATTTTCCTTCTTCCCAAGAACCATTAAAGAATGGAATGAATTACCGATGTTAACGCGAGAAAGTATCAGTGCGGAAGAATTTGAGAAAAGCTTAAAGCAACATTGAAAGATGCACGCGCGTATACGTGCTTTCTTTAGGGGGGGGGGAGGGGGGAGGGGTATGACCTCGTTTATGAACACTGCATTTATAGTCATATTGAGCGGAGTATCTGTAGAATATTTCGCTTATGTTCACCTCTTAGAACACTATTCATGTACAGCCTTCATGTACTGTACTAATTGCCGAAATAGCGCTATTGACTTGTTTTATTTTTGTGCTATATATATTATTGTAATACCATGTATTGTACTAATTGTTGAAGTGCTGCTTTGACCCACCCTGTAACGGCCGACAGACCAACAATATGAGTAAAAAAGAGAACATAGACTTTAGCAGAGTGTTCTGCCGCTTAAAAGGAGACAGGGGAGCGACGCAGGCGTTGGCTCTTCGATTTAGGCCAGTAACCGTTATCGCTTGTACTTCGCTAACGGATGCCTTGCCGCCTTTACAGCGACAGGAGTCCCTGCTAAGGCTATGGTGGTTTCTACGCGGAGCGTTTGAAACTAATGCAATTACAGCGAGCAAAGAGGTATGTCTTGCGGTATCTTTGTTTTCGTATTTTGCAGGCATGTGCATTAAGCGAAAAAGAAATCTAATACCTAATAGAGAGAGTATTAGAAACTGTTTGTTTGGACGTTTTGCAAACCGCTCTACCACTTTAGAATTGGAATTTTTCGCGTAACTTCATGGCTACAAAATTTTAATAGTTAATGTTGACTAGTTACAGGCAATTAAAGAGAATACAAAAAGTAGTGTGACTTACTCCATAATAGTAAGAAACATGCATTTGGTCGCGTCGTCTTAGAAAGCATCGGTATACATTTAAACTCCGGCTAAAGTTACCTGGACACCCTGCGTATTAGTTTTTCAATAATGCGAATATATTGTATTTTGCACTCACCAACCGCAGCCACATCTCCTGATCCATTTCCTGTGAAAATTATTTTCAATGTCATTAGCTGAAGAAATAAATACACTTTAAACTATGCATCACGCCGTATTTCATTGTTGTACGCTGTAGGTTGGGCACAGCGTTAAATGTCTTAGGAATTGAAGGAATTCTAAAGGCTAAGTGCCCAGGGTCATTTTCATTCCGTTTAGCTTTTCGTTTTGCTTCCGAAAAAAACAGTACCGACATCTACACTTGAATTTCTATGAATGCCCAGCCTTATTTACACTTACCGCTACCTACTCATCGACGTAGGAGCCTCGAACGCGATATTTTGCCAGTCAGGTGAGAGTTGCAGTTAGTACACAAATTTGCCTTAACTTCTCGCTTCAAGCAGCATCCTAAACACATCAATTTAAACAAAGTATTGTTTCATAAACAATTAAATAAGCCCATTTAAGCTTGCCCGAGGGCAAGATTGGAACAGAAGACGTCTATTACAGAATACCGATAATAAACGCTTACGCTACGGGCGCCAGCATTGACAAGCCGCATAGAACACCCTTGTGAAATTCTCATGGACAAACGACCACATAGCGATGCTTGGCGCCTTTTGATTTGTCCTTACTGAGGCGCCGTTCGAATGCGGTTGAGAGCTTGTCCGCGCAAGTTACGTGTGAAAAATGCAGGCAACCGGACAATTGCGTCTAGAACAATAGGGAGAAGCTTCTAAGTGGACGGGTTGGAATGTGGGCAAGCGTGCCGGCGGGCCCGATTATTCGGGTAAGAAAGCACCACAAGAGCATTTGTTTCATTTTTCAGACACATGATGGATGGTAAAAGAGAACTTGCTGGGGAGATCGTCATTGTTGCTTATCTCTTAAAATACTGCAGTCTTGGTTTAAAAGTATAGGTTCCATAAGTAGTGACTACAAAGAATCCTTCGCACTATATCCTTGCGGGACATTCAGCCCTAATTTTATGCTTTAGGAGGTACTGCGATCATTTATAAAGATATATGTGGCAGAGTGGTAAGGTGTCAATAGCTGCACTTACCTGCAGTAACTTCTTGTTGTTTCTCTTCTTGTGTACCTTCTGTATATAAATGAATGCAAGCTCAATTTTCTATTACGCCGTATTTAACATTGCGCGTTGTATGTAGTGCGCACCGTTAAAGACCTCTCAATATAAGTCAATTCTGAAGGTTGCGTCCTCTCAGAATGATTACTGAAATATCTGATTTACTGCAGTAGGTACGCAGAGTCATTATAATTTAATAGAGAGACATAGTGCATTTAGCTGTTCTGCCTGCGTTTTGTGCTATTTCTACTGTAAAAGTAGTGTCGCTATAAATATTTTTCTAAGAAAGCAACTCAGTTCTCAATGCAGTATTTCAGCAACGTGCGTTGCAGGTAGCACACAGTTTGGAGGTCTTTTTAATGGGAATAAATTTTGATACATGCCTTGCCTGTCACCGCAAGAATAATTCAAGTACGCAATAAGAGTTTTATTATTTGAATAGCGGAAAAAATGGCAATGGGCAATGTACAAACGCATAAGCAGTGCCTGCATCAATTGGCTCCTCTCTTCTGTATAATTTACTGGCACAGTATGATTTGAAGAAATAAGCAGAAGCACAGTTTCAGGTATTTACATTAACGTTGTACGCTGTATAAAGGTAGAGCGTGTTCAGCGACTATTCAACCAAATAAAACGGAAGCATGTTTAAGCCAGGTTTTCGCTGTTACGTGTTATGAATTTGCAGCTTTAACAATGCTCTGACGACGACATTCCTCTTATCTCCATGCATTACTGTGTATCCTAGCTTTCAAGAAAACAGGATACACGTGCATCAATTGTACCATTTAGTTGTCTACAAGGAAATCATGTTCATGCTGAATACGATGTGAAGGCCGGCGCCCTATCTGAATTTTTATTGATTACTTTTATTTTCAGTGTTATGATATCGCGTGCAGTGCATCGCAGGTAGCTTTATAAAAGCTAAAGGAAAGAAGTATTAAAGAAACAAATTGCATGATGTGGTTATGAGAGGTATGGTGATAGTCTTGCGAGGTCTGACTACCGAACGCATTGGGTCTTTGAAGCATACTTTGCAGCAAATTTTTAAATACTTCTGTTTCTTTCAACAGCTAGGCTAGCCTTAGCATGAACACCCTATATACACTGGTGCTTACGAATCAGCAATAAACATCAGTTCGTAGTAGCGCTCTGTGGTGCTCATCATCTTCTCTATGTGGTATTAATTTTGCGCGCAACATGTTCATCTCTGAAGATGACTGGCGAGCCCAACGACATGTCATTTCGTAGTGTGCTATCCTCACAAGTATTTTTACATTTGATTACTCAATTTCTCCTGCAAATGTGAGTGTGTATGGTCAACATTTAGCATGTGCACCACAAGTTGCATAGCCAGACGCATCAATGAAGATTCACTAGCGCAGTGGTGTTCATATCGTTTAATCGTAAGTGACGTAGACACAAGTCGTTTTATGTAGCAGGCTGCAGATGATGGATGACCTGCGCTTAGGCAAGGCACAATGTGCGCGTCAAAATTTTTTCTACAACTTGTTTGAGCGCTGGTCATCTGACTTCTGCAGTATTAAGCAGTTGGTTTTAATGAGTCTAGTTATAATTGGAAACCTGATTAACTTATGAATAGCATCTTTAGATCACATTTCGACTAAGATCTCAAGGATAATGCTATCAACTTTAAGGATAATGCTATCAAGCTTTCAGTATTACTTTGTTATTTCATGCCACCAATTCTGAGAGATCAGCGCTGTTACATTCATGTTAAGCTACTCAGTAACACAGTACTGAAACATGTCCTTCTTCCGCACGTCGAGAACGACAGCGTCACCACCAAGCAATATGTTTTTCACAATATCTCCAGTGTATTAGCTCAACTGCATTATGGCACATGAGAGCTCAGGTAAGATGATTTCTCGGAATAACGGAGGCATGATAACGAGTGGGTGATAACACAACCAAGAAAACAGCTCTTCATATTGACAATATCCTTCTTTGAATATCTAAGATTTTTTGTAAAATATAATACGGCAGGTGAAAGTAGGAAAGGTCAGTTTTTCATTCGAAATATTGCATAGAGAGTGTGAGAAAAGATAAGGATGGCGATAGCCAATAAGTGGACAGCTATACGAAGTAAGGATAGTAGTTTTGTCGGCCGTACAAAGCTGTAAAGACATGCGTACTAACCAAATGAACAAGCATAGTGTCACGCGAGCACAGGCCAACATCAACACATCTGACTCGAGGACCGCGGAAACTATCAAAACGATGGCGTGAGGAAACGCGACCGCATCAGCGGGCGAAGTGACATTTGTGCTCTTTATCGCTTTAACGACTAGTGATCGCCAAGGACCTACAGCACACACAAATGAAGCTACGCGTCGCCAAGGCACCTAGACCCTGCCCTCAAGGCAGATTGCTCTCAAGATAACACTGGGTGACCGTGCGCAGCCTACACATACGCTGGTGCTGCCGGTATAAAACGCCCCTCGCCCCCCGCCCTGTATCCTCCTCTCACTCCCGGTGCCTCGCACGCCACGGGAGACGGCGAGCTTCCTGCCCGCTTTCGTCTCTTTCGCACGGGCTAGATTGAGCCGAGAACGTAGAACAGCCGCATACGATGTCCTTAATTATGCCGCTTTACAGTACTTCGGCTGCACCTCACGTTTTCATAGATAGAGTGAAAAAGCACATTTACCATACCTGTCCAAACAATTATGACGCTAACGCTAAGAACAGCATGAGGGGGGAGCAAGCAACAGACATCGATTTATAATCTATCCATGAAATATATTCGCACTGAGCCATTTGTATGGAGAACTTTCATTATGCGACTTGCATTTTACATTTCTGTTGAGTAGACGGTGTCGCCGGAGCAGCGCAACAAAGACAGTCTTCCCTGGCTAAGCAACAAACAGTTTCACCTTTATTAAGATGGCACTGTGCTATTTTTCTTTCAAACAAAGATGCCTAAAATAAATTGATTCCTATTTGAAGAAAATATTTTATCAGTGTTAAAAATTAACGAGATAATTTTGTTTAAAAATAAAACCCATCTGAAAGCCTCCACGCACGTGCCAGTGGTGAACCACGAGCAATCAGTGCAAGAAATAACGGGTAATTAATATTTACACTTACGCTATTGAAGAACAACGATTTCTTTTTTATTTTTCGTTGTACGCTGCCGGCCAGTTGCAAAAGTGCTATTCTCAGAAAATTCACCCCGAGGACACAGTGATTTTTTTTTTACCGAGCATTACCGCTATAGTTTGCAAAAAAAACGCCTCAGGTAGTTAGCTTTTGCTTACCTACTTATTTCGCAACGTTGTTCTATTAAGATATTTACATGTGGAAAAAACGAAATTTAAGTCAGCAATACTTTAAACACTACCACCTTTTATACGTGAGCCGCTGGAGAACAAAAATAAAGCGCAAACCTTTGCCACCATCATCCTCTTCGGGCTTGGTCTCCTCTGCTGAAAGGTAATACACGACATTATATTTTTACAGTGCGCCTAATAAGCTTTAGACACTGTATTTAAAGAAGTACCGCTTCCGATCATATGCCATAGCAAACAGGTCTAAAAAACAACACGTGTCACACTTTTTATTTACTTTCATATTTTCGACCGATGGTAAGCGGTGGGCCAAGCAGCATAAGAACATTTTGCGATGGAGCTCGGGAACGTGGCCAACATTTTGCGCTCTATGCGCAGTCAAAGCAAAAGGACCTGGTGAAAAATGTTTCAACAAAATGACAGGCACAAATTATTCACAACCACCAAATATTACAAGGCAGACCCTTTGATGATTACAACGCAATAGGTTCACTTGTTTAGAAATGGAGCAAATTGTCTGGCGAAAAGGGCATGACAGCGGCTCTTCTTGGTGATTTGCGAGGTCCTAGCGCATTCATCGGTCAGGTAACTCCATAAATATCAATACTGAAAAGTCTTTCTATATACAATTTCGTCCATTGTGAAAGTTTAAAACTGAACAAGGAAAATCTGCTAGAACATTAGTGTAAACATCTTCCCGAGTTATGAGTATAAACGAGCTTTTCGAAGCTTTGCTAAATGAACTTAGGAACTGATATTTAAAGCAAGCTTTTAAGTAATCCAAGTTACTATCGAAGTTAATATCGGAACGCAACAATAAAACATTTATTGAGGTTGCAAACGCACAAGGTTTATTCGTTACGCGCCATACTTATTTAGAAGGTGAATCTAATTCAACAATCAATTTCAAACAAATTTTAGTGAAATATGACGTGTATAATTTAGAGCTGACGTAAGCTCCAACCTCAGTATTGGAGTCAAAAGGTTTTGTGCATTGTGAAAGTTGGCCTAAGTAGCGCAGGTTTATGCACAAAGCGTTTGTGCGCCTTTTTTATGCGAAAGCACGCGAGGGAAAGCTGGCATCTGTAGCCGGGAAAGGGCACCTAAATTCCACTTGGCTTCGATGCCACGGCACGAGCGCACCTCGATGGAGCAGAGCGGGTGAAAGGGCGCACTTGCTGCCGCAATAGAGCGCCAAGGGTTGCGTGATAGGAAAGGGCACGGGTGGCGTCGCGGCGATGCCGCCACGCGCTCTCGCTTTCTGAAGCCTGTGTTATCCGCGGGTTCGTTGTCTGCGCAAACGTCTTCCTGCGTACTAACTGCGCCTCTGCAAGACCAAATCAAAACTCGCAAAGCAAATCAACGCGATCGCTTGCACGCGAGGAGTTCGTAACTCGAAGGGCCGCATGCCACGTTCAATTCGACGTTAATACTTCCACATTCGCAATTAATTAGGACTGATTTTCTCTCGCCGGATTGTTCTCCACCGTGCCACTGTTTGGTCAGCCACACACCCTTCTGGGAATGTTGCAAGAGTACACTTGAGTATTGCAATGTACGTACAGTTGTTACTTGGAGCTTTCCATGGGTGTTTTGATACGACCTTCTCCAAGCTCAAAACACAAAATGGAAGCACAGAAGAATTTTGTACACCATCAGATTTGAGAGGTGGTAAAGATTGATACTAAACAAAACAGAGAAAAAAATTTGGCACAACCCTTCTCATGGTGAGGGTCGACGTTATTGCGTTTAGCATTGAATCAATATATAGCGACAGAACGTATTGCCACCGTCGAAAAGGGGTATGTATGAGGTATACTGTGCAGGGGGCACTCCTTCGTGTTTCCATGAGAACACTCGACGCCATCCTACGCCGCCGCCACGCAGCCTGCGCTTGGAATCGCATAGCGCGCAGGGGCGGGCGAAGGCCGAGAAGTGCGTCATGCGGCAACCAGGCTCCTCTCTCGCGCTTCTTTCTGAACCACTGCCTAAAAGTACGCCACTTCCTAAAATTGCCACTTCCTAAAAGTACGCGAGTCGCATTCGAAACGAGAAGCACTCCACACCGGTGCCTATGAACGCTAAGAATTGTTCCCCAGTTAGCCGTACACTGAATGGCACATGCTCACTCGCCAGATTGGGCGAGTGGTACGTTGAATAGCGGTGAATGCTCAGTGCATACATGGCGCAACTCGCTAAAGCGTTGGTATGAAACGCGTTCATTAAAAACCGGCACATACTCATTGCATTTGTGGCGGACTGCGTACACATTGAACCGACGTCATCGTGGCCGCCATCTTTAAGTAACAGCACGTCGAGAAGGAATGTAGTCAAGAAACGTGACAACATGACAGCACGATGGCCCCATCTTATTTCAAACGACAAAGCGATAACAGTGTTAAACCGGTGAAAAACAATCACCGTTAATAAGCAAAACAATGTGCGCGTGATACTCCAATGCATTGACGTCGTTCTGCCGCCACGTTTGGGTACTATCGCAGTGAGATCTGTGTCCGTGACGTCACATGAAAACTATCTGTATTTGCGACGCATACCTTCGGCGCCCACCCATGCTGCTCGTCTGCCAAGACCTCTAACAACTCTGCATCACCTGAGTCGACACCCTTGCTGAAAGACCTGCGTCGACATTTCGTGTGGATGGAGCTGAGGCAACAACGAGCGGCCTACGCCTTTTCCCGGCCACCGACCCTTCTTTCTCGAGCACTGTCGCATGCTTGCCTGTCGTGTCAGCAGACCGAAATACGCGATACACACACTTCAAACACCAAATGTCTCTCTGCTTGTAAACGTTTTTAGCTTGTAGCAAAATTTACATGATGAAAATAGCAACAGTTTGATCGTAAATACGGTTACCTTGACACCTTGCATTGGAGTTAAAGTGCTTTATAACCTAACGCACTATTGCTAGAACAAGTTTATTTTTATTTTTCCTACAAGACTTATTAAATTTACTAAAGATACACATTTCATAAAGTTCTTTTAAGGCCTTTACCAGGAGACCATCTTATGTCCTCAATTCTTCTTTTGTAATAATACAAATAGCTTTAACGCCGCGCATGAGCCTGCAAATACCCAAGCCAGTAATTTCCGACAAGCTTTTCAACAAACTTTCCACTTTAACTTCTTTCATATACTCAAGACTAATGCTTTAATTTGATTCAGAATTAAACAGCAATGGTACATATATTCTTCATTCCATGTTTAGTCAACCAGGCAGAAGGAGACTCTACCCACCATTATCACTGCCTTCGGTGAATTTGATTTCATTAGGTTAGAAATGAATAATCCATTGGTATCAGTTTAATCAGCTATTTACTTTACGTTCCTTTTAGTGAATTCGCAAAATGAAAATACAAAAATAAGTAAACTCGAAAGTTTCGAACTCGTAAACAGGCATTATAGATTTCCATTGTTTTAGTTGCCATTGCAGGGAAAACTGTTTTAGTATTTGTACTTATGCGTACAATTTCCGCGAATAGCTTCTGAACAGTAATTAACACGGATCTTTAATTAACCGTTTTGTCTCTTCCATCTTTTTATGTCCAATAATTCATTGCATAGAATGAAAATTCACTAGCCTTTATCGACTTCCTCAATGGGCTCTTTGTTATCTGGTCAAAGTATTTAGAAATATAAGTATGTATTAAACATTAGTAACCACCAAACAGAAAATAACAAAAATGTATCTCCCAAGTGGCGCTGAAACACATCTGGAGTGTGAGCTGCCACGTTCACTAACCAGATAGTTCCACTGACAAATGAGCAGAAAATCTTTGCAGTATTGTAGATGCCACGTTCTACCGTATTAGTTGCGAAATTAGTCAATGAAATATAGAAATGTCAGGGGTAAATATGGGGTCACTGACCTTCTCTAAATCTGAGAATGGGTTAAGAATATCCTTTACCCGCGAAGCCGACGATTCGAAGTGGCAGCATGCCTAGAAATGGTGTGTCTAGGCGCAGGTCCTTCTAGAATATTGCGCTACATAACTAAATCAAGATTTCTACCAACTAGCGCCTTTGCGCGTAAACAACGACATCCGTACTGACGTAGCCTTGCTGTCATCTTCAACTGCTGTTTTGGTATGATCTTGCTGAAGCTTTCCTAAAAATAATTTTTCACCCCGCAACATTGGTCCTGTTTAGGTATTCAACAGTGTACGTATATACAGAAGATTCGCCTCTTTGGCCCAGTTTTGCCGTATCGCCGCAACATAGCCCTATCTATACAATTTCAATAATGCCTTGCTATCTCACACCAAAGTCTGATATCCTTCGATACCAATTTCCGAAATACTATTAACATGCTGTTTAGTATACATGCGTATAGTGACCCTAGCAAGGTGATGTGGTAACATCATTATGGTACCGGTCAAGAGCGACTTGGTGCATTGAGCCTGCGATGTGGGCGTTATACAATTATTTATTGTTGTTTTCCTTTTCCTTTCATTGTCATGAATACGAAGCTCAATCTCTGCAAAATGTTTTGCTGCAGCTATTGTGCAATAACCCGACACAGAGGGCAACCTTCTATAATTTACACTTAGAAAAAACTAACGTATTCTTCATATGCGAACTTATGAAAGTGGTGGGGAGGAGTCAAACGGGCTAGTTGTATGAGTTTACTAAATTTTTACCCTAGAAGAGCTACAGAAGGCTTGACCCACCTTCATTTCCACTTGCAGGTTCTGCTTCTGAAAAAAAAATGTTTTATTATGCATTCAGGGAGGAGGTAAATCGAATGATCATTGGAATATAAACTATCGGACTTTTCGTAAAAATGGCATGGCCGTTTAGAAAGTCTAGCTTGCAAGTGTTGTTCATGAGTGTCAGTGGATATAATCTGTTGATATAACTAGAAATAAGGTGTTCCCTCAACTTGGGCCATTTTTTTTCTTTTCTTATTCATGAGATGCTGACCTTGACTCCTGCCCTTTATTGCCAGCTAGTGTAGCAGTGCAACGTATGTAAAAACCAATCAGTGTTTCATAGCATTTTAGTACTTTATAGCATTAAATACACATGTGAAGGCACAACAGGGGGAGGGGGGAGGTGTTGCTGAGGCACGTTTCATTCACTCTCACCGAGACACGTGGTTGAGGCATGGTTAGAGGGTATTTTACAAAGATAAAGTTGCCTTTATAAACTGCCCATTGTGGCATCAGCGTTGTTTCTTTGTATCTGCTCATGGCGGCGTTTTCATCGCGCATGCACAAATGTTTCTTTCTCCGTCAGTCAAACTTAGTTTTTAATGTAGCAATTTGCCCGTTTTTCCTTGGTCTTGTGCTAAGTGTACATTACTATGACACATCGTGTTTAGTCAGAGCGAACGAGCCCCCAATCGTGTTTCCACAAAAATCAATTCAGAATTTTAAAGCTGAGTGCACTGTATACAGCAATGCTCTCAGTAAATACAACAGAGACCAAGAGCGTGCCATGCTGTAAAAAGCCAGAAATATATGCAATGATTGTAGCCCTCTAATAAAGCATAATCATTTATCAAATGTTTCATGTATAGTGCAGTTCTTCAAATTGATTTGCCCTCAATCCAAACAAACGCTTTACAAAAACGATGCACTAGTTGACCTAGCTTCAGTGCTTTGAAATAATTATGCTGCTACTCTGGACAAAATAATAACCGCGGATCAAGTGTGTATTGACAAAATTATACACTTACCTTTGGCGTCATTGCTGCCACCTCCTTCTTTGCCTAAATAAAAAAAAATATAGTTATGGGTGTGAACATGCAGGTCAAAGTAATAAATGTGCGCGTCCAAAGACCCAAAATTCCTAATTAAATTGATTGTGAATGTTTGAGAACAACGTCCTTCCGATACCCGATCAAATATTGAGCATGCCCAATTTCTATAACCAGTGAAAGGGACAGTTCCATGAGGTATATTCAGAAAGAAAACGCTCTTTTACATGGATTCGTGTAAAGCCAATGTAGGCCTACTGGAACAAAATTTGTAGCTGCAGACCTTTTTCTAGTTTCACTTGAAAAATTGTATACCTCGGTGGGCCTTTCGGGACAGACCGACTCGTATTTCAAAGACAGCATTTCGCACGAAGGCTGCTATCCATCTACAATAGCTTAAACTAGGCTTCTTACGGGGCCCTAAATTTTATTGAAGTTGGCCTCTAATAGCTATATGTGAGGATAGGATGCGCACTTACCTTCACCGTCCTCCTGTCCTGTTGCTGCAACTTCTGAAAGAAAACGTTCTTATTATAATTTCAGCAACAGAAAGAACATAACGGGTCAAATACTATAATTGATGAAAAGCCGGAAGAAATACTCTTGCCGTGCGTGCGAGAAACAAAACCACAGGGCCGTGCCACCGATATCACAGGGACCGCGCACTGGCTCTGACTGATCAGTATTAAAAAGTTTCCCGCGGAACGCCTCTCTTGGGGTACACTGTAAGGGCACTACAAGGAAGTGCGTTCCAGGAGGCGCGTGTTATGCGGCCGCACTGCTCTTGAAATTTGCAGACACAAGTATACACAATGCCTCATGACCTACAGCATAACAGAATCTTGGAAGAACGCCAACGTAATCCACAATAAAGCGGACACCAAATACTTCAAAAATTAGAGACCGATCAGCTTACTGTCTGTTGCCTACAAAGTATTTACTAAGGTAATCGCAAATAGAATCAAGAACACTTTAGACTTCCGTCAAACAAAGGACCAGGCAGGATTTCGTAAAGGCTATTCAACAATACACTATATTCACACTATCAAGCAGGTGATAGAGAAATGTGCCGAATATAGCCATCCCTTATATATAGATTTCATTGATTACGAGAAAGCGTTTGATTCAGTCGAAACGTCAGCAGTCATGCAGGCATTGCGCAATCAGGGTGTATACGAGCCGTATGTGAAAATACTGAAACATATCTATAGCGGCTCGACAGTAACCGTACTCCTCCATAGAGAAAGCAATAAGGTCCCAATAAACAAAGGTGTCAGACAGGGAGATACGATCTCTCCAATGCTATTCACAGCGTGTTTACAGGAGGTATTCAGAGACCTAGATTGGGAAGAATTGGGGATAAAAGTTAATGGAGAATACCTTAGTAATTTAAGATTCGCTGATGATATTGCCTTGCTTAGTAACTCAGGGGACCAACTGCAATGCATGCTCATTGACCTGGAGAGGCAAAGCCGAAGGGTGGGTCTAAAAATTAATCTACAGACAACTAAAGCAATGTTTAACAGTCTCGGACGAGAACAGCAGTTTACGATAGGTACCGAGGCACTGGAAGTGGCAAGGGAATACATCTACTTAGGGCAGGTAGCGAATGCGGATCCGGATCATGAGACTGAAATAATCAGAGGAATACGAATGGGGTGGTGTGCGCTTGGCAGGCATTCTGAGATCATGAACAGCAGGCTTCCATTATTCCGCAATAAAAAAATATACAACATCTATGTCTTAACAGTACTCACCTACGGGGCAGAAACCTGGACGCTTACGAAAAAGGTTCTACTTATATTGAGCACGACTCAACGAGCCATGGAAAGAAGAATGATAGGTGTAACGTTAAGGGATAAGAAAAGAGCAGTTTGGGTGAGGGAACAAACGTGAGTAAATGACATCTTAGTTGAAATAAACAAAAATGGCCATGGGCAGGGCATGTATAGAGCAGGGAAGATAACCAATGGGCATTAAGGGCTACGGGCTGGATTCCAAGCGAAAGGAAGCGTAGCAGATGGCGGCAGAAAGTTAGGTGGGCGGATGAGATTAATAAGTTTGCAGGGACAACATGGCCACAATTAACACATGACCGGGGTAGTTGGAGAAGTATGGGAGAGGCCTTTGCCCTGCAGAGGACGTAGCCAGGCTGCTGATGATGGTGATGTTGATGATGAATGGTCTTTGGGCTACGCAAGGCAGCTCAAACGTAACAAAGATTCATTCCCGGATGTTTTTGCCTACATGGATGACTTCCTTGTCACCAGTTGAAATCCACAAGATCATGAGCCTCACCTCAGTGGACTCTTTCAACGCGTTCAACAATTTGACCCTGTTAACTCCAGGAAATGCGTAGTGTTTCTTCGGTGTTCGAGTTCCTGGTTCACGACATCTCGCCGCTGCCACTTCATCCGTGGCGCTCGCGCATTCAGACCATGCAAGACTTCCCAGCACACACTTCACTACACCAGCTGCGTGAGTTCCTGGGCCTAGTGAATTTCTTCCGACGCCTATTCCGCACCGCGCTGAGCTTCTACACTTATTAACTGACTTTCTTCGCACGACAATGGGCTCCACATCCGCGGTTTCCTGGTCTCCCAGAGCTTAAGCTACTTTGAGGGCTGCTAAAGAAGCCTTCGCCGATTTCATTCTTCTCATCCACCCGAGAATAAATCAGAATGAATGCTTCCAGTGTGCCCATCAGCGGTGTTCTCCAGCAGCAAATGGACTCTGAGTGACATTCGCTTGGCTTCTCTCGGCAGCCTCAACTTACCGTGGCTCGCTACAGCGTCTCTGGCCGGGAGCTGCTCACTATCTACTGCAACATTCAGCAATTCCAGCACTTTTTTGAGGGTCCGTCATTGTACGTTCTAACGGATAAGTATTTCGCACGTGAACTTCGTCAACTGGCCTATATATTGGATTTCACTGCGGATATCCAGCACATGAAAAGCACTGAAAACGAGGCCACTGGAGCACTCTTCCGTATTACTTTCCTCGGAACTTCTACTTCAACTCTGGTCTGAGAACGTCTAGCTCAATCGCAGATGGAAGACCCGGAGCTGCAAGCGCTGCGTGACAACCCTGTTCGCTAGGTCTATAACTGGTTCCTAACCCATTTTGCTTGCCTGGCTCTGGCTGGACATTTCTGCGACTGCACCTAGCACCTTCATTCCGGCTGCCTTCCCTCAGGCGATGTTCCAATCCCTTCACAACATCTACCATCCCTAGCATCCTAGTGACGCAGTGCCTCGTTACACTGCGCTACATCAGGCCAGGACATGTTAGTGCCTTGCGTGCCAGCCCGCCGAAGTGACTCGCCACAGAAAGATTCCCACGCAGTCTTTCTTGCCACCTGGCTGTCGCTTTGACCACGTCTTGATCTTGACCACGTCTTGATCTTGATTTGGTTGGACCACTTCTTCTCACGACTGCCGGTACATTCGAACAATGATCGACCGCTTCACCCGTTGGCCAGAAGCCGTGCCCATTCCGGACATCACTACGGAAACAGGCGCCAAAGCCTTCATTTCAGCATGAGTTCCCAGCTTCAGCTGCCCAACATTCGTGACCACTGATCGCGGTCGGCAATTTGACTGTACCTTCTTCACGGCCCTCAACCGCCTGCTTGGCGATAAGCAATGCTGTGCAACTGCTCATCATCCATCTGCCAACGGCACGGCTAAGCTTCTCCACTGCCAACTCAAGGATGCGCTCACTGTGCGCCTGGATCTGGAGCATTGGGTCGAACATTTTCTTACGCTGCCTCTCGGCTTACGCGCTATCCTTCGTCGCGACCTTGGTTGTTCAACGGCCGAACTCATGTATGGTGCACTCTTGCCGCTTCTTGTAGAGTTGTTTGCTACTTCGGTCTCCTCACCCCAGTCGTTGCAGTACCTTCAATGTCTACAGGACGGCATTCAGCAACTGTGCCCTGCCCCACCTCGCTCTTCGGAATACAGCATCTTGGTGCATCCTGACCTTGCGTCTTCGACTCATGTTTTTCTCAGATAATACGCCGTAAACGCACCTCTTACACCCTTCTGCGATGGGCCGTGCCATGTACTCCACAAGACGCCGAAGTCCACCACCATGCTATAAATGGTCGCAAATAGGCAGTCCCATTAGACCGTCTCAAGCGGGGCCTACGTCGAGCCGTCTCTTACTGACCTCTCTGCGCATGTCGCTAGCGTATCCGTGGATCTGCGTTTGACCAAGACCACACCGTCTCCACTTCGCTGACGAGTAGATTTCGCCGTTCAGTCCGGGTGGGAGCCATGTAGTACCCACCGACGCCACTATGCGCGGACGCTATTGGTTGGCGGCTTTGGTTGGCATGGCAAACATGAGGAAAATAAAGTTAGGCGCCACGTGCTAAGGGCGCAAGGAAGGCGTGCGCTAGCCCTCCCTATGAGCCTGCTAGGCTGGTCCTCTCGTCCTGGCGCGGCGTTGCAACCTCTCGGTCGCGATAATATATTTATATATTCAGCATATAGTCATACTCATTATTCTCGGTATCATACGTAGTCGTAAGGCATTTTTGGCTTGTCATGAATGCAATGCAACATCGCACAGTTTCTGCCTAGCGTTAGCCGCTACGAGGAAGTTACTAGGGAATGTAGTGCTATCGCGGAGATAGTGCAGTAAGAGAACACTCGGAAACATGAGCTCTTACGAGGAAAGAAGGCAAGAATGTGGAACGAGGAAACGAAACAAATGTTTCAAGGAACCGTCTTGCTCTTGAGCGAGAAAGTATGCATGCGCTGGTGCCCTAATGATTAGAGCACTGGGTCGTCGTAATAGACGGCAGAGGTTCCAATCTGCGATGGTCACACATTGTCTTTCTTCTTAAAATGAGGCAAGCCAGAAACCTACGTACTTATCAACCGACTTACCTCAATATGCCGAGGAAATTGGAAGGAACGCTTAATGCTTAGACGTAAGCTAGGCTTCGAGCATCTAACAACTTGTCGCGAAGTAAGGGAGAGGTGGTGTACCAAGCCCTGCGGGAGCCGCGTAATGATGGCGATGAGGTTTGGTATACATATCGCCATATACTGGCATGCCAGTGCATGAAACTGGGGAAGAGACCCGAGGAAAAAAATGCGGTGCACTTTATAAAGCAAGCAGTTTCGTCAATTGTACCTATATAATTGTCCATATACAGTTCAGAAAGACATTTTCAATGGATGCAATCATTGTAAGTCATTTTTGGACACATCTCGCTGCTCCTTTCAAATATTTATATTTCCCTTTTATTTATCCACGAGTAGAAACATATCTCAGCTTACCCTCACTTCCTCCACCTAGTGATGTATCTCCTGAAGAAAGAAAAAAACATTTTACAAGATAAAACAGAAATGAAAGCAGACGGTGTGGTTACGTCACTTCAAAAGAAGGGGTGGGTGCTCCAGCATGACATTTCATTATTCCGTACTCAAATATCTAAAGTGCTCTAGAAAACAATTGACCTGACAGCGATTGTGGAGGACGTGGTGGTCATTAGCAGACCACCCGATCGTGTTTACTTGAAACGTTTCAAACAAAGCTTCCCCTAATTTTGATTACAGCAACCACTTTGAACCTGTGTTTACCTTATATTTGGTATTACTATTTGTTATGCCAAATATACCTGTATAAAATGTATTCGTTCCTAATGACATAATTAACGGCTGCTGCTTCATGCGGCAATTTTCTTCACTATATAATGAAATGCTGCTGATAATGTTCGCATATTGCCTGTCAAAGAAATAATCACCGCCCAAGCACTCCTTACAGATGGTTAACCAGCGAAGATGAATCGTGCGGCCCCGGGTATTTATCGCTGCGTTATTCACGATGGTTTAAAAAGGACGGCTTGGTAGGCTGCCGAATCTTCGGTACGAAGTTGCTGATTGCACTCTGCTGCACGTGCATGTTCTTGTGCCGGGGCTGCAGCAACGACACGACGTAGGCGAGCTCGTTCCCGCTCCTGCTCACTGAGTTGCTGATCGAGCGTTACCTGCTCCTCGGGAGCACGTATGACTCATGGTCTATGCATTTTTTAGCTAGAGAAAAAGTGCTGCGCGTGCGCTCGGCTGTGACGGAGAGCCACAACGTCACTATTGCAGCAGCCAATCGCGCGCCTTTCTTTCTTGTTTATATATATATATATATATATATATATATATATATATATATATATATATATATATATATATATATATATATATATTTATATATACATATATATATATATATATATATATATATATATATATATATATATATATATATATATATATATATATATATATATATATATATATATATGAGTTATGTATTTATTCTGAGAAGAAAGTGCAAAGGTCAATGTGAATCAACGTTCTGGCGTGGTAGTCGGCGTTGGGTGATGGAAAAAGGGTGCAGAAAAATATAAACTGAAATTTTACTGGGCGAATTTCAGCGGTATGTCACACATTCTCTTTTTGTGGCACCATAAGCAGACCCCGCGCTAAGAAGACGACACATGCAAGCACTTGTGTGTGGCGTGTTCTGTTTATGGTATCTACATTAAAAAGCTTTAAGAACGAATGTACAGCTTCAATGAACCTACTGTCGTCTGGTCCCTCCTTATGAAGACATACGACCGCCACCCTGATGCCTCCTCACCTAGCCACATTGGGAAGCAAAAATAAATTCGACCCCCGGCCTACACTTGAGTTTTTGAGTATATTTATGAGAGAATACGATTGTACTCAAGACAGACGGTTCAGTAACCAGTAGTCAGTAAAGAATAGCGCTACTTCGCACTTCCAATTTGTGCAAAACTTTGTTCATGACGTCTACTCTGACTGTGGTTGCATGTATGCGGGCGTTTAATAAGACGCTGCAGGCAATAATGAAGCTGCAAAATACAATCCTTTGCACATCGCGATGCTTATAATAGCATGGTAGTATCAGCTGTTAGAACTTTAGGCACTTTAAATTTCTGACAGCGTCTACGCAGCCTCAAGGAAATACCCTTACATAGCATAGCATATGTACCAAGGTGCGAGCGAAGCAATGACTAAAATAGTAGTGACGCTACTGTTTAGTCGCCCGTGCGGTAGACTTGGTAACAATATCAGCCAAAGAAAGCAACACAACGTTAAAACACTGTGTTTGGTTTCACTGGTTGTTTCACTGTTGTTTCTCTGGTTGATCCAGTTTCTGGCTCAATGAGCGTGCTTACATGGTCGGTAGTGTGTCATCACTTATCTACAGGGTTCGTGACATGTTCTTCATGTACGGGCACTCCCGATACTGTCGTATTTAGAGCTTTTCCTAACGTAATACAGGGGACTTTCCTAGTCCTAAAGCCTGTTTTTTCTTCACAGGAAACGTGCGAGTCCTGGAAGTGTTGCCGGATGCTTCACTTCGTTTACTTGGACCTGTATTTTGCTCGCGAGGTAAAATACACGTTATCAAACTGCAAATTTCTGCATAGCTCTTGCGCGGAATATTATTCGCTCGGCTAACTATTTTCTTGCCGGCAGCATTTTCCAGCGTCTAATTCTTATAAAAAGGCACCTACTGTTGGAGACAGTCAAGTTTTATCTTTCATGATTCCATAAAGTTTTCCCAAATTCGTGAACTAACCCTATTCTCTTATTTAAAAGCACCGTCTTCTATCGAAATTCGACAAACGCACCTTTCCAGATACTGAAGTTAAAATTAAGCGGTACTGTGCCAGCAGTACCTTCCAATGGCGGGCACATGAACAATGCAACTTTTGGGCAAGCTTGTACCATGACTTCAATAATTTAACTTGCTAACACTTATTCTCAATTATACATTTATATTTACGCGCAAATATCACAAATACAGCGGTAACACCGAACCACAGTATATCAGAAAAGCTGGTGATATTTTGCGGTATAATTAGCCCACAGAAAAGCAGCTGTCATGAAACGAAAACTTAACCTCGCCGCCATTATCCCTTTTGTCGCCTTGTCCTTTCTCCCAATTAAAAACGTTGGCTAATATAGATGCTTCGAAAAACGTAGAAATGCAATAGGAATTGAGTAGTAATTCACTTTGCGGATCGAATGAGTAGGTATAGGCAATTATCATGCATATCTTTATCCCTTGGGTGTAGCGGCAGTAACGATAGTCCTTAATAATTAAACTCTCTTTGTAATCGCAATTTTATCTATTCACAGTTGTCACACGCAGCATGCCCGGAGCTAGACCGGTTCTTACCATTTTTCCTAATAAATAAACGTGGCAGCATGGTCTAAAAGCAGCCTCACTGACATTCAAACTCACCAAAGCAGACCACATCAACTGTGAAACCCCACATTGCAAACTAAAACAAAGCGGGTATGTATCCATGATCTACAACCGCATATAGCGTGGATTGTTTACTTCAGTGCAATACTCTATAACGTTTACGTTAGACTCATAAAACTAATTCTGAAAAGCTCATAACTTTCCGTGCTCTGTCTCCATGGGAAATGTTGGAATAAAGGTAATAAAACCATGCGCTCACTTTCGAGGCGCTGGTTTTTACTTCGTTTTCCCCTCCATGAGGCAAACGCCACACAAATTTAGGGGGAAAGATTGCTTGAAATGCTCTTTCATTCTTTGCCTACAAGCATAATAGTGCCAGCCACAGCCATGGTTTGGTATTGTAACTAATGACTATTTTTGACTCAATAAAAGAAGTAAATTTTAGAATGTGCTTTTATCAGCTGCATGCCAGTGATTTCACATTTTGTTCAAGCTGAAGCAGTGTTTTAATTTTACCAGAAAAAGCTGCGTGCTGCAGCAAGATTTCCTAAAATAGGAGAGCCTGAGTATAATATTCTTCTTCCATCCCTAAAATATTACTACTCGAATCTAAAAGTAATCTGTAAACTCACCTTCCGTATTTGGCGTTTCTGCTGGCTTTGACTCTGCGTAAAATAATTAGGAAATGGTCTGTCAGACGAAGTATCCGTAGCCAAGAAATCAATATTGCTTTAACACTTGGAAAAATGGGAGTGAGAACTGCCATTGTGTGTTCCAAATACAAGCCCAAGCAATATATATATATAATAAAGAACATTCCTACAGCACAGGTAATGACATAAGAAACCTTCAAGATTAAGGTCGCGCTATGGAATAAATATTCATACGGTAACATTGGCGTGTTCTGCAACAAGCGCTGAAGATTAAACCCACTGAACATAGATGTAGGAGCTCACGCAAATAAAAATAAACGTGGCACTTAATCAGGTTTGATGAACTATCCTTACCTTGTCTCAACCTGTTCCTTGAAGCTGCTTGCGCAATGGGAGACAGCAACAAATACTCCACGAAGGATGAACGCGGCGAAGCCGGGGTGTGGAAATTCAAGACGATTAGCGAAACGAGAACAAGATGAAAGCAGGTCGCAACGTTTCGACAAGTGGATTTGACTTGAAGAAGACAAGTCCACCTGTCGAAACGTTGGCTCCTGCTTTCACTTTGTTCTCGTTTTGCTCATCGTCCATGAAGGATGGTATGAACAACTATAGTGTTAGAAATCTGCTGCAGAGCCACAAGGTGGCCAGTTGATTGATATATTTCATGGCGGTCACTGCGAGTGGCCGCTTGTTCCGCCCTTCTGCATAAAGACTATAAATAAATCATTGTCCTTTGTTCGCTGACTTGTGGGCGTCGCTGTGTGAAGCAATCATACTGATGCATCTCATTTTTTGAACAAACACCATGCTAGCAGATGTTTAAAGCTCAATAGGTGTTCAAATGAGAGAGCTGCGCTCTGTAAGGAATATTCACGCCATAATCTTTATAGAAAGTAATCTCTGGAAAATTCGCTTCAGTGGCTGAACTTGAAGAATAATTAAACACCGCAGTTGTTGAGCATAACTGCTACCTTGTGCATAAAAGGAAGATAGTGTCGCTGCAATTTCAAAATACATTATATCGGTGCTGGTAAAATAAGGGGGATCTCTACTTAAGGAAACATAAAATTTATTAAATGAGAACTGTTAAAAGTATTGTGAATGTTATGTAGTAATGCAACCACCACCTAGCAAGACATTTAAAAAGCCGCCATACAGGAGACGGCATAACTCCCATGCTTCTACGCAATATAATGGTGAACGCAAAACCCTCAGCGGAAACATAAACCAAGTTTCTTTATTGTTTGGGTCTCTCGCAGAGACTCAAACTCATATGAATTTTTACATCTAGGGCAAGGTGATTTGGTTTTACAGTTATGAGAGAAATCGTTCGTTTCCGAAATCGCTACATAATTTTTCGAAGTTGGTCATAAACCGGGAATTCCACTTGAAGGAAATTGGTTAGAATTTTTTTAGGGCTCTAATCTGAGAAAATATATCAAAGCAAGTTCAATATCTTGAGCAAAGAAGAATATTTCAGCGTGTGAGGGTGCTTTCGGTGTGTTTGTTTTGCAGTGTTATTGCTTTTCTAGGTGTATAAAATAGGTATACGGAGCATATATATTGAAAAAAATGAAACCATCACAGTTCCTAAGCATCGATGTACGATACCTGAGAACATGCCACATGTAAAATGTAAAAGATTCCAAAAAGCAGAACTACATACCTCAGGCAACTCACACCAAGATAGCGTAATGTCATCAAGGAGGAAGTTAAGAATGTTAGTATAACATTGACCACAGAAATACGAAAATTGCGCTTAGCTTCGCTACCTAGCTTTCCCACTTCTTGGTAAAAACAAAACAATTTATCATGGTAGGTACCATTATACAGGTGATGTAAACCATCACAAGTGAAAATAACATAATTCTAACATACCACTTACACTTGCCACATAGCAAACACACTTTAAATGTCCCAATCACTCTAATTGAAGCCTTCGCATATGTATGAAAACGCCCAAGAGTAATTTTTGCCTCCTTCGTAAAAAAATTACCGCTTCAGATATTTTTAAGCATTTCTGCGCTTATCCTCTCGCAGCAATAACAAACGCTATACACCGAGCCCACAACATCATGAATAGCTCACAATGATTTAAAGTGAATGGCTAATGAAAGTGTTAGTCCAGCTGGAGTATTATTCATTTGCACTTCGGCGTCTTGAGCACAATGGTTTTTTTTTTTTTTTTTTTTTTTTTTTGTGGCCGGACCTGTAATATAGAGGTAATAAGAGAAAGAGAGAGATAATTTATTATATTGACAGAAAGGTTGGTATAAGCTAGCATCCTGTAGCCTGCTACTCTGCACAAAGGAAAAAGCAAGGTGGTCTAAAAAGAGTGGTTAAAGCTGCCGACTACTTGACGAAGGCGGCTGTTGAATTTTCTGCGCAGCAGATTTTGCTACAAATTTCTGGTTAGGGACATACATGCCTGGACCTGCCTACGTTCAACAGGCGAACCCTCTCTAGAGAACTTAGCTTTGTAGGGTACCTAGGAAGATGAGCATTCGTTACTTTCTATGTCATTGGTCTCTAACAGGTAACTGGAATGCCCAAGTCCTGTGATTCAAAAGCCTTCCAGGTAACAGCGAATACGGGGACAATTCTAAATACTCGAGAAAAACATAGCAGGCATTTCGGTCACTATTACAAAACTAAAAAAAATTAATGCCCTTCCTCCGTACGAAGAAGGGTTACCAGCGAACCTCTATTGGGATGACTACATTGGCAACTATATTAATTTATATGGTTCTTGCTATATTGATGGAATAAAGACACGCACAAGTAACTTCATGGCTGTCATCGTCTTTATTTTGTCTCATTTGTTACCACATTCCCCATACCTTTGGGGTCGCTGTGGTACATTGCGATAGATTTTACTTCTATGCAAGACACGTTCTTACCAAAGCCTAAATTTATACCCCCCCGGTGATGCGTGGGCCGCACATTGACATCCGTGCAGCACTCAATTCTAAACCATTCCAACAGGGAGCTTACCATACACATGCCACTGGGGCGTGCTAGGTCATCGTTAGAGTCAATGAATAGTGGGAGCACTATTACGTTCTAATTTTCGACCCTCCGATGGGAGCGAAGGAGCGCTGTTATCTCATCTTTAAAATATCGCCTTAAAAGCAATGCGTCGTAACATGGTCGATAGGATCATAACCTTGATAACAACGTAACATTGATAAGATCATAACGATGAGATCATAACATCACCCGGAAACAATTGGGCGACTATATATACACTTTTCCATTCGACCCGGCTCTTGCCAACGGACACATTTTTCATCAGAACCTAGCCACATACAGCTTCGTTGTAAAAACGTTAGGTGTCATAATAAATATTTAAAATGCCAGCTACAATCCAATCAAGTAAAATCATTGCGTGACCGTCGATTCACCATAGCAAGAAGGTGAACACTTCTATTGTGATGTTGAATTATCAATGAGCAATTGAAAACTTAGTTTACTGTGATCTAAGAGAGAGAGAGAGAGATAAAGGCAAAGGAAAGACAGGGAGGTTAACCAGAGATTATCTCCTGTTGGCTACCCTGTACTGGGGGAGGGGCAAGGGGATGCGATAGGTGAGAGAGAGAAGGATTAAAAAAAGAATAAAAAAAAACTACACGCACACGCACGTACACACAAACTGTTTCTGTGGGCACTGTCACGTAGCCCGCAAAGGCGTTCCTAGTGTTATGCAGTGCACCGTACAATCCCGTGCCACACAGTGAAGTCACAATCTGTCAGAAAGTTCAGTGTCCTTTAAATACCGCAGCAGTGCCTTCATAGCCGATCGCGCTGATGTTCGCGTAGGCCAGTATCCAAGGATCTTGTTTTCTGTAAGTGGGCGCTTGTCCAGTTTGTCTAGGGTGGCTGAGAGGACTGCTCTTTGCGGGTTGAAACGAGAGCACTCACTAAGAAGGTGCGCGATTGTTTTATTGCACCCGCAGAAGTCACAAAGTGGGTTGTTGGACATTCCGATAAGAAAAGAGTACGCATTTGAATATGCTACTCCAAGCCATAGACGAACTAGAAGGGTACAGTCACGTCGTGGAAGCTCGGGCGGAATACGGAGTTGTAAATTAGGGTCCAGGGTATGAAGTCGTGCACTTGTGAAATCGGATGAATTCCACTGAGCTAATGTCAGGTCGTTTGCCAGTACGGCAAGTTTTTTCGCTTGTCGGCTCTCGAAAGAGGAATGGCAACGCAGCTGACGCCGTCATGGGCAGATCGGGCAGCTGCGTCTGCTCGATCATTGCCGTGTATGCCACAGTGACTAGGCAACCACTGATATATGATATCGTGTCCTTCGTTAACTATGCGATGGTGTACTTCTCTGATCTCTGCGACGAGCTGTTCATGTGATCCATGGCTCAGTGCTGAGAGTACACTCTGTAGGGCTGCCTTGGAATCGCAGAAGATTGACCATGCATGGGGTGGTTCTTCCTGAATGAAATGAAGAGCCGCACGCAAGGCTACCAGTTCAGCAGCTGTCGTTGATGATACATGCGACGTTTTTAGCTGTATTTCGACGGATCTTGTTGGTATCACCACAGCAGCAGCTGAACTTGCAGATGTGACTCAGCCATCGATGTATACGTGTACGCGGCATCTGTGCACCTCATGTAAAAGTTCTAATGTGGCCTGCTTCAGGGCAAACGACGGCATGTTAGCCTTTTTAGTGATTCCTGGGATGGTGAGGCGTACTTGAGGTCTGTGACTGTGATCTAAAATTTGTCTAGTAAGCATGGCACTTCCTATTGAAATAGTTTGTTAGAGGCTGTAGAAGAGAAATCATAGGGAGTAAGTAGAATTACATAGTTAAAACTCCGCAACTAAAAATTGCTTTCTCTTTCCGGATTCTGCCATTGCGTCCGATGAAGATATTTTGACTACTAGTCTACAGACACGGTATATTGAGGGCTTTTACTTTCCGCAATACCAAGAAAAAGGGGAAATTTTGCAAGAAACGGCAAAATAGCAGATTGTAGGGGATATATACATTGCCGACCAAGCAACAACATGCGACGCATTATGCTGTGTTTACGAGGAGGGAAGGAAAGAGAAAAGCAGGAGGCAGGGAGGTTAACCTATCACACATACGTTTCGACGTAGCCGCATTCCCCAAATAATTTGGTGAGATTCCAATATTCGGAGAAATACGTAGCCTCATGTCGATGTGCAAATTTTAGAACCGAATTCAAGAATTCTCTTGGAATATTTTACAGCGGAGTTGTATATGGCTAGTTTTCGGCGGATCGATATCGATAGACTTAAAACCCTGGGCCAATCGCGAAGATAGTGCTGGGCCGAACCGCTTGGGTCCAAATACAACCCGTATCAGATAATAAGCTCGCAAGAACAGATATTACACCTTGACCCGCGTCGGCCATGTCTATACGTTTGCATCGCCCACTCTATGTCTGCGTCCCAAGCGCTTGCGTATCTCCTTTCTTTTCCTTCCACTCTCGCATGTTGGTGGTCCCGTCTAAAAATCACGCGTGTCTAGTGTCCTCTTGCTCCCTCCAGGGGCGGAATTTCCTTCGTCCGCGCGAGTGTATATAACAATCACGTTAAGTGATTCCATCTCTACGTTCAAAATTTTGTGTCACCTCTGTGTCATATGATAAATTGCTTCGCTGGTGATCCACCTTCATATGTGAAATTACTTATGTTTTATTTATTTTTTTCCTTCAGTAGTGACGATATCACAGACGGCAGAAAACAACTGTAGATGTAGAATAATAAACACTCCCATGGTTCACTCATACCCAAAGAATACAAACTTTCATTTCTCATTAAATTGAAAAGTGTTATGATTTTCATCGTATTTCGTGGCAATCGCACTTTGTTAACAGGAAGCGCAAATCTAATTTTTTATAACTAAGCGCTGTGTACTGAGGTATCTAACGTAGAAAATAGAGAAATGTATTCTCCGAAACGGAGAAGCATTATACCGTCTTTCGCAGAAAACAGCGATAATAAATTTAGTGTTGAACTCACCTTTACTATCTCCTGAAACTTCTTGTCCTAGCTCTGCGTAAGAATAATAGAAAACTAGTGATTAAGCATTGTGTCTCAACAATTCGTTCTTTATCTTCTTTAAGCTACAAATGATACGGACATAGTCACAGCTCTACATCGTGTCATGCCTCCTTGTAGTTGCAAGTTTGCAAGTTTGACTTTGCGAGTTTAGCATGATACATTGTGCTAACATAAAACCTGTAGTGTTGCTTTTATTAAAAATAACAATTATAACTATCTAGAAAAAGATTCCGACATTTCTTAGGTTGATGAAAAAGAAATAGCCACGCACTATTAGGCTTCGAAAGATAACGTGAAGTAATATTTTTTCCAATATTTAGATTTTCATGATGTGGTGGGCAGCAACGGGTCATCCAATAAAGCTTTCATTTACAAACTGCTCTTACAGATATATCAACTACAAACATTTGCACTTCTTGATACCGAAAATCCATCTGACGAAAAAGAAAATTGAGATTCACCATTGTCAGGCACCTCTGGCGACACTACAAGAAGGTCTTGAGAAGTATTAGTCCCGCGAATGTATTGACACGTGTACTTGTCTCTATCGGGCGACAAGTTTTGCCGCCGAACAAATGTTATCGCACAGCGCGGGACGCGCCTGTATGTATCCGAAGTTTCTGGAAAGTTATCGATGCTTCTACCCGCTGTCTGTTGTCGCCCAACGTTGTGTTATCTGATTTCATCGCTTGACACGAATGGTGTAGAACATTTTAGAAGGCATGCGGGTCCCAACGTTTAATCTGGAACATTCGATGATTGCTGTATAAAAGCCGACGCGCTTGACCCGCTGATCAGATTTACGACGATCGCCGACTGTGTTCGCCGCTCTCGTTGTGCTATAAGTGTAGCCTGTTTTGTGGGCACAGGTTCGCCCAATAAAAGTTTGTTTTGTCGTTCACAGTATTGCTGCTGTGTCATTCAACGTCACCACCACGTGACATCTGGTGGAGGTGCGGGGTGCGTTTCTGCGTCGATTATCGTCGCCTGAACAAGATCACGAAGAAGGACGTATACCCCTCCCACGGATAGACGACGCATTGGATCGGCTCTGCAACGCTAAATACTTCTCGTCCATGGACCTAAAGTCTGGCTATTGGCAAATAGAAGTCGACGAAAGAGATCGCGAAAAGACCGCCTTCATCACCCCAGACGGCCTCTACGAGTTCAAGGTTATGCCATTCGGACTGTGCTCGGCGCCTGCAACGTTCCAGCGCGTGATGGACACGGTTTTAGCAGGATTGAAGTGGCAGACCTGTCTCGTATACTTGGATGACGTCGTTGTATTCGCCGGAAATTTCGACGATCACCTTAGGCGGCTTGCCACAGTACTAGAGGCCATCAAGTCATCAGGGCTCACTCTGAAGCCAGAAAAATGCCGCTTCGCTTACGACGAGCTTTTGTTCCTAGGCCACGTCATCAGTAAATCCGGAGTACGCCCCGACCCCCAGAAAACAGCTGCCATCGCAAAGTTCCCGCAGCCCACCGACAAGAAGGCAGTGCGTAGATTCCTTGGCATGTGTGCCTACTACAGGCGCTTTGTCAAGGACTTTTCACGCATCGCCGAGCCGTTGACACGTCTAACTAAATGTGATGTTGAGTTCAAGTGGGAAACGCCGCAGGCCGAGGCATTTCAAGAACTCAAACGACGCATGCAGTCGCCGCCCGTACTTGCGCACTTCGACGAGCACGCCGATACCGAAATCCACACTGACGCCAGTAGCCTAGGCCTCGGCGCCGTCCTGGTCCAGAGAAAAGATGGACATGAACACGTGATAGCTTACGCTAGCCGGTCGTTGTCAAAAGCGGAAGGCAATTATTCTACAACCGAAAAGGAATGCCTCGCCATCGTTTGGGCTACAGCGAAATTTCGCCCTTACCTATATGGCAGGCCATTCAAAGTCGTCAGCGACCATCACGCCTTGTGTTGGCTAGCGAATTTAAAGGATCCCTCAGGACGGCTGGCCCGGTGGAGCCTCAGACTACAAGAATACGACATCACTGTAACATACAAGTCCGGACGAAAACACTCAGACGCCGATTGCCTATCACGCGCCCCCATTGACCCGCCGCCGCAAGATGACGAGGATGACGACGCCTTCCTTGGCATAATAAGCGCGGAAGACTTCGCTGAACAACAACGAGCGGACCCGGAACTTAAAGGCCTCGTCGATTATTTGGAAGGGCACACCGACGTTGTCCCCAGGGCATTTAAGCGCGGATTATCTTCCTTCACGCTTCAAGACAGTCTACTCGTGAAGAAGAACTTCTCGCCAGTCCGCGCCAATTACCTTCTTGTTGTCCCGTCAGGACTTCGTCCAGAAGTATTGCATGCCCTACATGACGATCCGACCGCTGGACACCTCGGATTTTCCCGGACACTATCGAGGATACAAGAAAAGTATTATTGGCCGCGCCTGACCGCCGACGTCACCCGTTATGTCAGAACATGCCGAGACTGTCAGCGACGCAAGACACCGCCGACAAGGCCAGCCGGATTACTACAGCCAATCGAGCCTCCTTGCCGACCATTCCAGCAGATCGGGATGGACTTGCTGGGACCCTTTCCGACGTCAATAACCGGAAATAAGTGGATCGTCGTGGCGACGGACTACCTCACCCGCTTCGCTGAAACAAAAGCACTGCCGAAAGGTAGCGCAGCCGAAGTGGCGAAATTCTTTGTCGAGAACATCCTGCTGCGACATGGCGCCCCAGAAGTCCTCATCACCGACCGAGGAACGGCCTTTACAGCGGAGCTCACCCAAGCCATTCTGAAATACAGTCAGACAAGGCACAGGAGGACAACGGCTTACCACCCGCAGACGAATGGTCTTACGGAGCGGCTGAATAAGACCCTCGCCGACATGCTAGCGATGTACGTCGACGTCGAACACAAGACCTGGGATGCCGTCCTGCCGTACGTAACATTCGCTTACAACACGGCGGTGCAAGAAACAACACAGATCACGCCGTTCAAGTTGGTTTACGGCAGGGACCCGACGACGACGCTCGACGCCATGCTGCCGCACGTAACGGACGAAGAGAATCTTGACGTCGCTGCCTATCTCCAGCGCGCCGAAGAAGCCCGACAGCTCGCCCGCCTGCGAATCAAGAACCAGCAGAGGACCGACAGCCGACACTACAATCTCCGACGACGCTTCGTCGAGTACCAGCCCGGCGACCCACACCGCCGACGGGGACTGAGTGAGAAACTATTGCGACGCTATTTCGGACCCTACAAGGTCATCCGACGTATTGGCGCACTGGACTATGAGGTCGTGCCAGACGGCATTTCGCATTCACAGCGACGTCGCGCACGACCTGAAGTGGTCCACGTGGTGCGTCTTAAACCCTTTTACGGACGCTAACGAACTTTCCTTATTTTGCTTTATTCTTTGCTATGAGTGCTTACTTATTACTTTGATTTGTTTGCAGCATCGGGTCGATGCTTTTTGAGAGGGGGGTATTGACACGTGTACTTGTCTCTATCGGGCGACAAGTTTTGCCGCCGAACAAATGTTATCGCACAGCGCGGGACGCGCCTGTATGTATCCGAAGTTTCTGGAAAGTTATCGATGCTTCTACCCGCTGTCTGTTGTCGCCCAACGTTGTGTTATCTGATTTCATCGCTTGACACGAATGGTGTAGAACATTTTAGAAGGCATGCGGGTCCCAACGTTTAATCTGGAACATTCGATGATTGCTGTATAAAAGCCGACGCGCTTGACCCGCTGATCAGATTTACGACGATCGCCGACTGTGTTCGCCGCTCTCGTTGTGCTATAAGTGTAGCCTGTTTTGTGGGCACAGGTTCGCCCAATAAAAGTTTGTTTTGTCGTTCACAGTATTGCTACTGTGTCATTCAACGTCACCACCACGTGACAGTATTATACAGACATAAAATATGCACTTCCATTGTCTAGCTAGCCCCTAATTCAGCCAGTAGTCATGTCTCTTAGCGTTTTCGCTCTATGCACCATAGCTGGAAATGGTATGATATTCTGAACAGGTACAGATGTGCAGTACAGTGCAGTCTAACAAATGTATCGTGCAGTCATATTATGCCTCAGTATTTCACATAACAAAACTTCGCATGCCTTTCATTGGTACGCTCGCTGAATGTAATAACTCGGCGTTTCACAACTCACTATAGACTTTCTTCGGGTGGACGATGGCTGTCAATATCCATTCCCATGAATCTGGTAATAAATTCTGGCATTATGTTGAAGAACTTGCCAAAATATTTGCAATATAGCCTAAGGTTATTCTCGTGGCCTTTGATAAAACATTTTACATGGACACAATAAAACATATGTATGTGATGCATAAATATTTACCATTTATGACGGTGTCTATACCGACTACTCCTTGAATAACATTCTTACTGGCAAGTATTTCAGCTCATTAGCCATCACACGGAGATTCACGTTGCTTTGGAAACACGGCTACCTATTCACTATCGCCCCTTGTTGGTTTATCATGTGAAATACGTGGTTTAAAATGTGGTTTATTACGCGGAATATAAGTCCTCCAATATTCTTATTGTGCACAATACATGCACAAAGGCGTTTCATTGAATCTGTTTTTAAAGCCAAGCTTTCTTTGCCTCTTCTCCCTGCTGCTGCGGTGCTTTTGTAGGCGTGTGCCGCTCGGTTTCTTGCAACATCACCAAATTGCGCTCACCTCCACGCATTTTTGCCGGCACTGCCGCGGCAGTGTTTAACGTTTTGAACGTATTGCACGTGCTGTGTTTGCGTTCCAGTGCGTCAAAATGCGGGTGCTGAGCTGTGATAGCGTAAACATTACAATCGCCCATAGCCTGATAATGTCCTCTTGAGCTGGCGTCCTAAGAGCCTGCTGGCCACATGTGCAGAAGGAGCACGTTAATACGTGCCAGAAAAACGGCTCCAAAGCGTGTACTCAACGTCGAGGACACCCAGGCTCTCAAGAAGCGCCCAGCGGAGCAAGAGCGTCTTCGCTACGTAGCAAGACCTGGTGCTGACCGCAAATGTGTGTATACGATTTATACACACAATTATAATAATAATTGAATTAAGTACAGCCTCATATTTAAATTAAGATTTGACACTTCTGCCACGATGCGATGTGCCATGTGGAGCAAAGACAATGCTCGACCGTGTCAGAGATTAGGAAAAGTGACGAAAAACAACGCCTGAAGCAAACACGTCTCCATGTGTGTTCTGTGAACTATGCAAACAAGCAGCAGTGGTGCACGCAAGGTAATGTTTCACATCAACTCCCCACTCTTGTATTGCACTTAACACAGAAGAAATTACACATTCACACCGAACATAACGATTAATTATTGTCAATCGAAACAAACAGCATATAAATCTTTGCTTACATCGATTCCCACTGTCCGTGGGATCCGCATATCTTGCTCTTCTCGGGCGCTTAGCATATTTAACACTCCAAATTCAGTGCACTAGACATGAAGTGGTAATACTAATTGCCTCTCATCAGATGCTTCAATTTCTTTTCTGTTTTGTGTTAGCTTAATGAAAGTACTGTTTAAAAGTGACAGTGTACCAAAAGCCTCGAGTTCCAGCTAATATTGTTATGAATATTTTTTTTTGCTTTGCACCACTTTTTTAGCAACCACCCGAATCTGGAACGACAGACGGTATTATACTCGAACACATTCTTTACTTCTATAGAGTTACATCTCCAAAAGTATATTTATAAATGTCACATGGGTGTTAAGTCACGCTTACATATAGTATACAAAAATTTATTTGAACCGCATTTCCAGTTCTTGCTGGATATTTCTCAGTGGGCACTGTGTTGCTCTGCGAATTTCATTACCTGTATTACTTCCTCTACATAAACAAGAATGCGAAAATCCTGCTTCTGCAACCCCCTCACTCAATACTGCAGGTCGAGCCTGTAAGGTATGTGTATAACTAAGTGAATAAATAAATACAGATATATATATATATATATATATATATATATATGTATATATATATATATATATATATATATATATATATATGCCATGGTGTTCTGATGAAGTTCACTGATGTTGAAATTTGTCAAAGCACCATGACACGTTTTCCCGTACAATGAACCACCCGAGACAAGTGTTGAAGATGTAAAGGAAAATCTTGGTATATAGATTTAGTAGTACGTTAGGTGACACCAGTCATTCAAAGCACCTCCCTACGGCATCCATAACTACGCATAGTGTAGTTTTGGAAAGGTGACGCTCGCAATTTAATTTTGCGCCAAGCAAGGGTCGTTTACACCGGATACGGATAAACGGTAAAAAATGCACCGGATGCAATGAGCATGCCACTGGTCTTGCCTGGAACCTTAAAAACTTAAAAACGTAAAAACAGTGCAAACTGAAGGATTGGTGAAATATGTTTTATAATTGACGAAGCAACTCATCCGCCCACAAAGTTTGAAACAACATACCTCTAGCATGTTCCAGCTGGTAGAATGTTGCAGAATATTTTTTCCCATCAATTGCGAGCACCGCAGGACAACACAAAGTGGATAAGCGTCGCAGGCAGTACTTTTCGTTTTCAATAAACAACTAAAAGGGCTGTTTCCAGATGGTCCGAACATATCTTATACGACGTTGCACAACATATCTTATAGACGGTATAAGTTTGCGGAGCATTGGGCGTCTAACACACAAGATAATTTAGCTAAAACAACTCCCATCTGTTCTTTCATATTATGTCTGGCACGTAGGGTTGAAGAAATACGAAGAGTATATGTTAACATTGGTGAGCCCCTTTGGCAACTTCAGTGGCAGTGAACGTTTTCTTCACCTATTTATTATAGTACATTTTAGTTTCATTATCACAGTATATGGAGGTATTCCTATGTAGCTGATGGTTTAGCTTAGATCAAATATTCTTCAGATTCTACAATCAAGAGGAGGCTGTATGGCTCAATATTTATATGGAAAAACGGAGTAAACTTCGAACTTATGCTTCTTGCGCTACAGAATTAATAAGGAGTGAAATGCGAACACAATCGCCCTCACCTGGTTCAGGTGCGGCCTCTCCTGATGACCCTCCGGCATCTGCAGCATCTCCTGATGAAAAAATTAATTGGGTGAATACTTGTTCCGCAAGAAAATATTTGGACTTTAGAAATTCCGTATTAATGTGCGCTAATATACAATTGCAATGGTAATAAGTAACTGCTTGCTTAGCAGAACAATTTGGTCTTCTCTGCTGAGACAACTATATATCCTAACTAGACACAGCTGCTAAGCGTTTGTTGTGGAAGCGGAACGTAGAACTCTGACCATGTCTGCTACGAAGCCGACTGATTGGAGTGTAAAAATGGTTCTACTTCATTTATACATTGTTTTTCAGCCAGGCTGAGTGCACGTTGCTAGCGTATCTAGGAAACGCACTGGATAGGAAAGCTAAATCAATGCATTTATCTGCAGCTACATGAGCACTTAAAATGTGAGCAAAAAGGGGCCGCAGTGGCTCTCTGCTAAAAATGTCTACTAGACTTGTGTACTTTTCGTCTACCTTATTCACCAACACTATTATATGTCCCATA
Source organism: Dermacentor andersoni (assembly GCF_023375885.2). Lineage (NCBI taxonomy): Eukaryota > Metazoa > Arthropoda > Arachnida > Ixodida > Ixodidae > Dermacentor > Dermacentor andersoni. The sequence continues at coordinate 96,094,517 of NC_092821.1, forward strand.
TGAAAAATACATATCCCGTCACCAAACATGAGATCACCATAGATGTTTATTGGGCCACTTTATGATTGCTGACCAATAAACTAATGCTGTCCTTTATTGATCAGACAATCAATTTTCACGCGTGTTTTCTTTACAGGTAGGGGTGCTCGAGCTCACAACGACAAGATGTCACTTCCAAACCAACTATCTTACTCGGCAAGATAAATGAGAGCTTAATATCTTGAGTACAGAATCAAATTTACAAAAATATTTCGTTTACTTCACTGTGCGACACCTTTTATTTGAGAAGGCGAGAAATACAGTTGCAGTATGTTCGATGTATAATAGTTAGCTAATCAGAATCTTCTGAAATATTTCTACCTCGTGGATATGGCATTTAAAAAGGAACAATTCTAGGCTTTTACGGGTTAATATGACGACATAATTATGAGGCATGCATTAGCCAGGGACACATGAATATTTTGGCCACCTCGAATTCTTTACCGTGGACTCAACGTGCGGCACACGGGCGTTTTCGCATTTCGTCCCTATCGAGTTCGGGCTGCCTAAGCCTCAATTGGCTCCTGTGCTGTCGTGCTCAGCAGCGCAACGCAAAAACAACTACAACTTGGCGCGTATTGGCATTTTTGTTCTGCGACCACACTAGGTCCATAATTTCTTTAATTCATGGTAAAATGTCTCTCTGAAGCGTATAAATGGGGAGTACATGGCAGCTGGAAGAATGTTTGAAGCATAATCGGGAAAATAGATAAAAACAAGCACACGCTTTTACAGATTAAGCAATAGAAAAAAATGCAGTGACGTTCTCTGAAAAAAAAAATGTCCAGAATGTGTTTAAAGAAGAAAACTTGTACGGCATAAGCTACAAATAAAATTTCAAGTATTAGAAACATGTTTGCTTTCTTTCTTATCTATCACGAATTCATATATTTCATGTTTGTAAACAAGAAATCTATGACGTCGTTAGCGCGCATGTCCAACGGCTGAATAAAAGAAAAAGAAAGTCTTCTTGCAATTTCTCGTCGAACCAGTTTGATTCACGCCGCGGTAACTTGCGGCTTAGGTTGTCCTCCCGTAGGACACGAAAAAGATTACAAGCAATAAGCTCAGGACCACACGCGTCTATTTCTACATTTGGAAAAAGCATGTGCGGGTGAATCAGAAAGTATTTGGCCCAATTTTTTATTAGCCTAAATAAGGTGCATACACGTAATTACACGCATGCGAACTATTCTACATATCTTACATTATTTTTCTGCACAGTGCCCACACCGGCTCCGACCATTTGTCCCATCGCAGCACTAAATTTAAGATGCCCTGTGCCATCTTGTCATCAGCCAGCGACGCAAGCGGCCTCCCAAGCACTCGTTGTCATGCAAGTCTTCAGCGCCTTTTGTGAATTCACAACATCTCCACCTCACAATTCTTTTCACACAGAAAACGAATTACACTTTGTTGCTCGTATGCTGTGGACGTGTGAAGCACAACCGCATTCTTCAACTACTGACAGAAGCGCCGTGCCGCGGAGCTACCTAGAGATAAGGCCGGCCCGGTCCAAGAAAGGTCCACCATTGGGAATGGATCTTTTGACTTCACATTTACAGCCGTAATTTCACTAAAAAAATGGTGCAAAAACTTGCTGCTTGACGTTCGTAACAATGAATTTCTCGTTTGCTTTCACAGGCTTCATTGTCCGTCTATTTGTGTGGTTATGACTAACAAACAAAGAAAAAGAGCTCCTCATATCCCAATATTGTTCCAGCTGACCGCATAAGGAGAGCTTGCAATTGAAAAGTCTGGATATCGTCTTTACAACATATGTAAGCGGCTTTTAGCACCCGAAAGAAATCTGAAGAAATCTACAATCAGAGGTATTTTGGTTTTGCTCAATTCACGTTCGTACTTCAAGGGGCAGATTCTACTTTCAACTTGCTTTGAACAATCCATAATTTTGCTTGGGACAGAAACCTCGACTCCTGCATGTGCTTATTCCGAGTCAAACACATCTACGTGGAAGGTTAGGTTACTCACCTCCTCCAGATTCTTCTAGCCCTGTAGTATCCCCTGGACAAAAAGATAGCAAAAAATTATTACGAAAAACAAGTATTTACAGAACAAAACCACTCCTTACATTCCATATGCTCCCAATAGACTATTATTGGCAGCAACAATGCACTCGTTGATCGGCGCTTTCCCTAAGGGGACTCGATGAGCCTCCTATTCTGACCGGCGGGTTACTTGGCACCAATATCATCGTTTTTTTTTTCGAATACAGGTCAGATGCATTCACGCTTTTTACCTTTCCACGAACCATTGCGCTGACATCGCAATATACCTTCACTAAACCGCAAGCCCAGCTGCAGCTGACCCTCAAATATTCCAAGTTGTACTTTCAAATCACAAATCCATATCTTCTTTGGTGAATTCGATGCAATAATATTGTGCAGAAACCATCGACGATAGTTTACAATGAAAGCCAGCAGGCGGAATGAATGAAGGAGCAAGCGAAGGAGAGAGAAAGGCAGAGCAAGCGATAGAGAGCGTGAGTAAATGAACGAACGAATGAGAGAGCGAGTGTGCGAAAGTTGGGTTTCTGAGTCCGACGAACGACCCTCAACCGAGCACTGATCAAACCCAAAAATACGCGAAGGATTGAAAGAAAGTCATTTGCTTAAAAAAAATGCAGGACGGTTAGGAGCGTGTGGCTTCAATGTTTAAGCGTTAACTGTGGTGTGGGCTGGGCGTTTTAGCTCCTGATGTCGAGGCTGCTGAATTGCTTGGAAGCCTGAAGGTGCTGCTTCCGTTACGACAGTTAAGTGCAAATTATGTTTCATAGCGTGGGGTTTCTCCACTCCGATGCTGGAGTCCTCCTTAGTTTTCTAAGTATGCAGCAGAACCAACAGGAACGTTCCGAGCAAGCCATCACCACCGACGCTCCTGTGAAAAGATAAACCCACTGTGAGGTTGAAAACTATAGGGTTGACACGATGCGGCAGCAAACGCCCACGCCACCACCGACATGAACAGAAAGGCGAGGCGTCACCGGCGTCGTCAACATTGGGTGCCGTGGCATAACTTCTACAATATTGCAGGCGCAATCAGTGATATTAACCGGCCGTAATGAGGGCAGGACGAAATCACGTGCTGGTATTACGGGGAATCGAGCGTTGCATCAAGTGACCGAACTGTTCGCCCTCAATGGCGGAAGCACACACATCATCGAGTGTGCTTCCATCGCGTGCGCTTCCATAAATGACAGATGATAGGTAGATGTTCCACATCGGCCGCCAAGGTTCGAGTGGTGGCGCTGTCTAACACTCCTAGGGTTCTTTCTAGTAGTAATACATAAATACCCCAGAAAGCGGATGGGAAGACGGCGCCACGGTAGCTCAATTGGTAGAGGATCACACACGTAATGTGAAGACGTGGGATTGTTCGCCGCATGTGGGAAGCTGTCCTTTTATCTAGTTTCCAATTCCAATAATTTAAAATTTCTTTATTTAAATTATTAAGCACATGTACCTTTCCTTGTGTTGCCCTTGGTCTCTTTGTTTATTGGGTTCGTATGGTATGATAAATAAAAATCTGGCCCCTTGTTAACTTCCTTTCTTCTCATTGATATGATAGGGGAGGAGGTTTTAAAAAGAACAGTGGAGGTCTGCAGAGAGGGACAATAACAATAACAAAAGAATGAAAGTGTGGAACACGCTATGAAAGCTTGTGAAAACTTGTGATGTCAGTTTTTCTTGATGGTACTCTGGTACTTGGAACTACCGGGCACTTCAGGTGCTTGTTCTTCTTTCGAAAGCCGGTTTTTATACATCTATATGGTATATTCTTGTTTGAACCGCTACATTACGCGGTCCTGTGTCTTATTATTTGGTCTGTTCAACAATATTAGTGATGCCCCTCATGTATAATTATACGAAATGCATTAAGGCCACAAAACCCCATTTAGTGTTATGGATGAGATAAGTGTAATGCTAGGCTAGGCACTCTACTGCATTAGATAGGCCGATGAACCATCGGGGCGGTATCCTTACGCTTAGCCATTAAATGTGGGCCCTACCCGTCGCGGTGGCTTAGCGGCCAAGGTGTTGCGACGCTAAGCACGAGGTCAAGGGATCAGGTCCCGCCAGTGGCGGCCGCATTTTGATGGGGGTTTCCGGATACCTCAAAAAAATTATCATCCAGACAATAGCACGTAGCTACAAGGGAACTCATACGAGTTTACCAGAAAACAATCTTCCTAATTAAGGTGAATTAGTCCCGGTCCGCAGATAGAGCCTTATCTCAACGTTTTTCAAAGGCACGTTCTACCAACTGAGGTCATCACCATGAAGGCTGGTAGAACGCTGGGTTACATCAAATTAATAAACTGCTCAAGGCGCAGAGTGAGTCAGTACGGCCAGTCATTTCTATGGAAAGCTGCATGGTAAATTAAGTTGTATGAAAGGATAAAAATTGTCATTCACCCGAGAGTGTCACGAAGTCAGAAAGTAAACCAAAGTTTAGGTCCTGGTGGCAGTTTTATCTAGCTCTGTTTCTACATTTTGTGATCGTTCTTATCTATGTAAACTTAAAATTTATAGGATCAATATTATTCGCAATAATTTGTTTTTCGAGTGCATTTCAAGTTATATAATAGATGAAATGCCACCCTGGCGTGTATATGTAAAATCAGTTCATAGTAGAATTATTTTGAAACCAATAACATTGCCTAGAAACATATTGACATTAGGTCACCATGTAAAGCCTGTTACCAATCCCACGCAAAAAAAAGAAAAATGCATGACAGCTTTGTCGCAATTGAAGTAGCTTCAGCAAAAGCGTGCAGACTTTGCTTTAATTATCTTTATTGGCATTAATAAACAAAATTATTTGATATTCAAAGCAGTACACAATATGCCACCTGTATATCTCTAGAGGCTTTGTGTGTCCCTTTTTTGCAGCAGTTACGACTTCCACGAAAAATTATGTATTTATGCAACCATGATTGGCCGTCACTACCACTTGATCCTGGCTACGTTGAACACTTGAACCTTCCTATAGTAGCTCGCATAAAAGGGCTGTTTGAAGAAAGCACAGGCATTTCTTGGGATATCATGGGCCTTAAAAGAGATAAAAGAACTGGTGATGCTCATACCGTGCTCACCAACGGCCACGTCCTCGTCTACAGAGGTATTACAGATAAGAGTGCATACGGATAAGGGTTTCTGTTCCTTGATGAGATAGCGGGCAACATTAGACAGTTTTAGCAGAGCGTTTGCTTGCGCTCCGCTCCGCACACGTTTCACGCGCACCGGTGGCTGCACCGAATGCATTGATTTCGCTTATCTAACAAGAGCGCCTTCCAGAGATGCCACTGACGTGCTCTCAGCTTGGCGGTAAAACGATTACGAAAGCAACTACACGCTCCCTGACGCACCGCTAAATCAGGTTCCGAGCGGGACGTGGTCAGCGTCCCACGTTCCGCTGCCGCTCTGTGTGCTGTGCGCACGCGCGTCAAGTCTTCCCGGTAGCGTTTTGCTGAGCGGCTGCCTGCCAATTGTTGTGATAGGCCGGTCTGAGTGGAGCGGACCGTAAACGCTCTGCTAAAGCTCTCTATTGATGGATTCTACACTATTCTTAAAGTGGCCCTGAACTGCCCCTTGGGCTTGCTGAAATAACATAGTCCGCGGGTAGCATACGCTGCGGTGAGCATCTCAGTCAAGTTTTGCTGCCGCACGCGGTGCATGGACCTCGCAAGCGGATCGCGAAGTCACATTTCTCTAAAATGCTGTCTTTTCAACAGAAACCTGCCTTCTTGTTTTCTTAAGGAGGCAGGCTTGCGCTTTATGTCGTAATGACGCCAATTTCCATACGCGTCTGCTAATGTTATACATTCGTATATTAAACAACTTTTTCTCGTTGTGAAGGGAAAGCTACGTAGGCAAAACGAGCATTAGTGAGAGCACTTCTGAAGAGAAACCCGTGTTTTAATTCATGTTAGTTAAGGCTCGAGAAGAGGAAGCACAAGCACCGTATTAGCAACAGTTAAATACGGCAAGAACATACCACTCAGCGTAAAGGTTTACTTATTTTGCGGCTTTTCCCTTCCGCGTCTGGGCAAACTCGGAACCGTCGCGCATGGAGGCTGCGTCGATTCAGCGTCTCTCCCGGGCAACGAAAAGCAGTGCCAAATGCTGCCGGACTACTTGGCCCAGTAACACATATGCCACAGCCACGCACACACGTAGCTTTCTGTTCATTGCCAGAGGATAGGCAGTCTTAGTTGGGCGTCCGCAACCACCCACGTACGCAGCGCGCGAGGTTGTGCACGCGTAGCGAAGCGCGCGCGCACGATACGCAATAGCTGGCGGGACGGGAAAGTTGAGAAGAGGATCGATGACTTGTATGAGTAGGAACCAGTAGTGTGCTACTCAGCACTGCGATACGCCACCTTCTGAAACTGTGTAGCCAATATCAGGTTCCACGAAGTCAAACCACAAGCCGGAGTCATATCTTCGGCACGAGCGATATTTAAAAACGCGCTCTCTCGGACACGCCAGAACACGCGAGAGCGTCCCGCACAGCCCCGTGAGCCCGCAGTGGACGCTACGCAGCTTTTGAAAAGCTGCGGGCGCACGCAAGGTACCGTGCATGCTCCTGCGTACTGCGCATGCGCGCTGATCCCTCCGCGGGTTTGCTGCGTACGCCGAGTTCCTGCGGGCCCCGAACTAATAGACAGTTTTAGTACTGCGCCATGAGGATACGTACGCAGCACGCAAGCGCTTTGCGGAACGTAGAAGCGCGTTTCACGTTAGGGCTTTTAGTACTGCGAAATGCCTACGTACGTAAGCGGGCGAGCGTTAGTCGACGGGCGCGTCGGAGCGCGTTGGCCGCGTCCGCCAGTACGTCGAACCGTCGGTCTAACTATAGACACTGTTGATGTCCCCAACGTGTTATAACGTGTGGGCGCGTTCACGTTACGCCGGACTATATTTATTTAAGAGACTACCTTTAATACGGATGCAACACGCGAATCAGATCAAGAAAAATAAAGAGAGAGTGCTTGATTTCTGGGGCTAGCAAGGTCATTTGCGACGAACTGAGCCAACAGGAGGTCGATCCTTTCGCGCAAACGGCGCACACTGAACACTTTCTCAAAAATTACTGGTTCTCCTAAGATCTCCTTTAAGAAGTGCACGGCGATAGCCTACTCATCCTCCTGTTATCATTGGCCTCTTTCTCTTACTAAGCATGTTTGTCATTTGTAATCAATTGTGGTAATGACAAGCCGTCTTTAGACATGCTGGTCATATTATAGTGATTTGTAGTCATTACTAGTCATTGCTAAGCATTTTTAGTTATATCTAATCAATTGTAGTCGTTACAAGTTGTCGTTAGACGTATTTGTCATTTCGTAGTCATTGGTAGTCATTACCAGTCATTCGTAGTCATTTCAGTCATTACTACTCATTACTTGACATTTCTAGTTATTTTTAATCAATTTTGGTCATTATAAGCCGTTCTTAGACATATTGGTCATTTCGGAGTCATTAGTAGTGATTAGAAGTCATTATTAGGTATTGTCAGTAATTACTACTCATTGCTTCATATTTCTAGTCATTTCTAATCAATTTTGGTCATTACAAGCCGTCGTTAGACATATTGGTCATTTGGGAGTCATTAGTAGTCATTACAAGTCATTAGTAGTCCTTATTATTCATTACTAGTCATTAACGTCTACCAATCTTTATTATAACGTTATTATTCACTAACTGTCAGTATCAATCATTTTTCATTCTTTATTCTGTCTTTAGTCTGTCTTCATATGGCGCGAGGACGCTTCGGCGGACATTCCAACGGTCAGGTCTGTTGACACGAACTCCATCATGAGCCTAGAAAGTTTTTTGCCTTAAAAACAAAATTCCCTATTTTTGCTATGCATTCCCACCGTGCGGGATCCGGGAATGGCTTCTGCGCGTTCACGCAGCAAAGTCAAATCATAGGCCATTCAAAAGTACAGCCTTCCGCTGGTCGCCTTTGACGCTGCCATATTGCAAAACTCTTTTGTCTCGCGCTCTCCCGAACAAACGAGAACCACGAGAGCAGCACGCAAGGCTCCCTACGTACGCACGCAAGAATCGGATGCATGCGTACGCAGCGGTCGCGTAGGCATCACATACCGGTTGTGTTCCGTTCGGCACATGCGCACTTTGCTGAACGTAGCGTTACGTACGCAACGCCCTTGCGTACGCAACGTGAGCAGTACTAAAACTGCCTAATAGCTGCGGTCGGCTACCTAGCGTAAATAACGCGGCCGCCGCGAGGTACCGCCACCAATTAATTGGCTAGGCGCACTGCAGCTCACTGAGCACAACCGCTTTTGGCTGATGTTTAACGCGTCCTAGGCGGCAAAATCTGAAGTCGTGCCGTCTACGTCAATATCGAAAACGAAATGTGAACTGTGCGAAACGGTGACATTTAGAAGGTGGAGAGTTGTGGGCACGGCCTACTGCGCTGTAGCCTACGCAGTGCAAGGAACGGGCGCACACGGAGGCCAGCGGCTATAATTCCGCTTCTTCTGAGCGCATTGAAGTACTTTTCGTGGTAAAGTATTATGAAATACCCTATTTTTACTTCAAATGGCTTTCTCTATTTCGATAAAATGTCGTTCAGAACCCATTGAAGAGTGTAGCAGACGTAAGAAAGCTTAAGAGGAGCTAAGGTTCAATGGTAGTACAAGCGCACGCTCCAACCTCCGGCCATGACGATCAGGAACTAAACCTTTCATAAGGATGTTCAATTAGCAATATCACCTGAATATTTCACCTGAATACCTCATCAAGATAGCTGTATGTAAGTTTGTTTGTCCATGGCTAACATCTTTCACAACAACTTGGGTCATTGCATAGCCCATGGCCTAACGAGCAGACTACTGGCTTGATATGCTACGGAAAGCGAGTTTAAAACCAACTGCTGCATTTAATTTTCGACACTGGGTATGTCACTCGTCAATTTGGTTCGCTGTGTTATTTACAGCTCCGCATGTGTTGCTCCTCAAGGAACCTCTTTCACGCCACCTTGGTCACTGTGCATGTGCCACTGCGTACGTGCCACTCTTCAAATAGTGTCTCCAAAATCAACCTTCATTTACTGCGTATGTGCCACTGCCTATATTGCCGTTCTTCAATTTAGCTCTTTGAAGCGAATTTGGGTCGCTATACACGGGCCGCTCTTCAACAGCAATTAAAAATTGTTTTAATCTTTATGCGGAGCTGAGTGGTATTGAACCTATGTGATAAACATTCAGAAAATTCTGTCTGAATATATATTTAGACTAGGGCAAACCACGGATGTTCTGTCGCCGCTCTAGATGGGATAGCGTGCCCAAAGGGAAGCGCGAGACAGGATCCTGGCTGCATTACACTCCTTCACGTGGCGTGTTTCGGCTGTGGCAATCGGCGAGTCACTACATTGCTTCAATAATAATCGAATTAACGTTGATATTCACCGTGAGGTGGGTTCTGCCTGAATGTCCTATTTGTGGGATCTTGTTCTTATTGATCACAGACATCGATGATCTGCTCTGACAGAGTGTTTTCATATGGTTTCCCTTTACTTGTGCCCTAATGTACATAAGTTTGGCGCGGCTAGTGAGGCAAATCCTCTGTAGGGGTGGCAAGAGACCACCAGGTATCTCTTCATGCAATGTATTCTTCTGTTGCATTGCAGATATCCTGTTCATAAAATTCTATTGGCACCTTCAGAGACCGCTAAATGCCTTGCAGCATTATTAGCTCCGTTGCCGCACGCTGTTGTCTGCTTCTGAATCAAGTGCGTCTTGCAAACTATTTGCAGCTCTGGAAACGCTGTGGTCTTTTTCATAGAGAAATCCCGCGATTTTGTCGCCCCAGTTCCCTGCACAATGGTACCGCGATGCTTCTATTTTTCCGCGATGGCAGCTTTGTTGCGTGTAAACAGTGGAGAATAACGAGAGAAGACAGATAGACAGGACAACGCATGCCCTGTACGTCTTTCTTGACAAGCTTCAATAGTTAGAATGTCATCCTTTAAAAAAAGAAACATGTCCTTGCTTGTCAGGGTATCTACCGAAATTTAACATTGCAGGTACCTTCCCAATCTTGCGATCGTCCAGGAACGCGCCATGCTCTAGAAACTGTGAAAACAGAAAAAAATATAACCAACCATTATGTTCACAAAATGTTCGGAAATATTGGGTTCATGGTGCCTGCCCCGCGAAAGAAAGCTTTCTGTGATGTATGTTTTTGCTTATTGCTGCAGGACTAATCCATAATCCGTCGGTGTGTTAAATAATGTATACTAATTCGAGGTGAAAGGTGATTCAGTGATACAATATGACATCGAGAGTGAAGATTTAAGCAGAGTGCAACAATCTTTTCTGGGAACTACTACTTCGTTGATCAGTAATAATGTAGAATTTTAGGAACATCACTGTTGACCTCTTGATAAGTTTACACCAGTCATATAGTATGAGAAAGAAGTGTTTAAAATGTATATTTTATCAAGCACATTTCTAAACATGCGTCTATTTGCTTGCAATTGCTTGATTAGCTGCTTACTGAACTAAAAATGATGGTTATCTGGCTTTATTGTGAATCGGGTATTGTGAGGCGGGTATCTCCTATACCATTCTGCGCTTACTTCATTCGGTATGAGACTATCTATCTATCTATCTATCTATCTATCTATCTATCTATCTATCTATCTATCTATCTATCTATCTATCTATCTATCTATCTATCTATCTATCTATCTATCTATCTATCTATCTATCTTCTTTCGCTGACACAAGTGGTCCAAGTTGTGGGCCTGCTTGGGCCACTAAGTATGTGCTCCTGGTCGTGATGTCATCGTGGCCGTTCCACAGCCGTGATTGCAGCTTCGTGATCTTCCTCTCACCAGACAGCCATCTTCATGCCTTCTATCCCGACCAAGTGGCCCAAGCTTTCTCATAGCTCAGGCCACTGGGTGCGGGCTCGGGGTCATGATGGCGTCATGGCTCTTGCATCACCGCCATATTAGATTTCTCAGCCGACATTCATCATGCCGTTATGTTCAAGCCATCGTCATTATACGGTCATCATGCATTTGCTGTCACACTGCCATAGTCATGCCGTCGTGGTTGCTCAATCGTCGTCATTCCAGGTTCGTGATCGGACTCCACTCATGCTGTCGTCGTCACATCTTCCACTCCGAGCCATTTGTAGAAGTTGCCTAATAGCTTGGGCAACTAGATATGTGTTCGGCGTCGTGGTGCCATCGTGGTCGTTGCATCGTCGTCATTCCAGCTTTATCATTCGACTCTCATAATACCGTTATCACCATGTTGCCGTTTTGTCTTTCTTATAACTTGAGTAATAACAAAGGGGACGACAAAGATTTGAAAAATTATAGACCAATCAGCTTACTGTCAGTTGCCTACAAACTGTTTACCAAGGTAATCGCAAATATAATCCGGAACACCTTAGACTTCTGTTAAGCAAAGAACCAGGCAGGATTCCGTAAAGGCTACTCAACAATAGACCATATCCACACTATCAATCAGGTGATAGAGAAATGTGCGGAATATAACAAACCCTTATATATAGCTTTTATTGATTACGAGAAAGCGTTTGATTCTCTCGAAACCACAGCAGTCATGGAGGCATTACGGAATCAGGGTGTAGACGAGCCGTATGTAAAAATACTGCAAGATATCTATAGCGGCTCCACAGCCACCGTAGTCCTCCATGAAGAAAGCAACAAAATCCTAATAAAGAAAGGTGCCAGGCAGGGAGATACGATCTCTCCGATGCTATTCACAGCGTGTTTACAGGAGGTATTCAGAGACCCGGATTGGGAAGCATTGGGCATAAGAGTTAATGGAGAATACCTTAGTAACTTGCGATTCGCTGATGATATTGCCTTGCTTAGTAACTCAGGGGACCAACTGCAATGCATGCTCACTGACCTGGAGAGGCAAAGCCGAAGGGTAGCGTAGCGGGGGACGGCAGAAAGTAAGATGGGCGGATAAGATTAAGAAGTTTGCAGGGACGACATGGCCGCAATTAGTACATGACCGGTGTTGTTGGTGACGCATGGGAGAGGCCTTTGCCCTGCAGTGGGCGTAACCAGGCTGATGATGATGATGATGACGATAACTTGAGTAACGTCATCCCATCGTTGCCATGCCGTCGTAGACATACCGCTGTCATCGTTCGATCAATGTCAATCTTTCTCCGTCATTGCATTGTAATCATACTGCCGTCATTCAGTCGTGATTATACCGCCCTGGTCCTGCGATCATCGTCAGACAGTCATTATCATGCCTCCATAATTAGCAATGGCACATTTCGCGACTGATTGCAAGGGGAACAAACGATCGGGCTCAATCTCGCTCGCGAAACGGAGGAAAGCGGAGAAGCAGTGCAGGCACCCACCAGCAACTGTGTACATTCCACGGCCGCGCGCTGACTGACACTTCACTCGCTGCTGCTGCCACGCTTGGTCACGCTAGCGTGTTCACAACGAGTGTCCGCGGTTATGGCGGCTGATGTGTACAAGTTTGCTTGTGTGCGTTTGTACCGTGCATGTACTTCTTATTAGTCGTTTGAACAAACTTATTTTGAATTGAATTCAGTTAGTAAACGAGTGTTTACAAGTGAATACGACCAATGAAACCACTACCCTTAGTACCCGTAGCCATCTACTAATTTACTATCGCAATCGACGCTTCGCCTATTGGGCTAAACGGCAGCTTTTTATCCGGTTGTCGACATACCATCGTGGCCGTGCAATCAGCTAATGGCCAACACGCCCCCGTAGCCACGTTGTTGCCGTTATACTATCATCGTAATTTAAGAATCGTCATCTCATTATCGTCATGGCGTCGTTGTTATAGGCCTTTGTCGTTCCATCGAAATGAGTCCTTCGTCCTTCCATCGTTACTCCGTCAGTATTAAGCCTGTTTCACATGCAAGCAACAGCGCGGCGGAGGTCACGGGGACTAAGGGGCACCGCGACGCGCAGACTCAGCTTTGTGTCACATACTTCGTTCTCGCGCGACGCGTGCTGCTGTGCTGCACAGTGTTGCTTGCATAAAGCGCCCGTGAGCCACGGGTTTCGGCAGTTTCAAGAGCTGTGCCTTCCTCCACATTTTTTTGTTTTGGCGTGCTTGAGCCGTGGGTTTCGTTGGTGTATTACCTTAGTGCTGCACTTGCGCGCATGCGAACCTTGCAGAAATTAAAAAAATGCTGTTTGCCGAATTGTTAATACAACTTTTTATTTAGAGTTACGTCTCTTTTATCTCGTTTTACGCCACAGCTTAGAGACCCTGCTTAGTACACGTACAGAGAATTGGCCATGTAGAAACAAAGGAATGGAATAAAAAAGGTCATTGTAAGGAAAAGGACACGTGGCAGAAGTCTATCGCACTGTTTCTGCAGGCCAAGCTAGCCATTTTACCCGTGAATGACCCGTTGTTAATACGCACCTCCGATGAAGTAATTGAATTCTTCAAGGACAACTCTGATCGAGGCTTTCAAGTCTTCTCCGTGGATGTGAAGGACCTCTACTATTCTATTCCTCACAATGACCTGCTGTCAGATATTTCGCAGACAATTGATGAATTTGGCGTCACCCGTTTTCAAAGTAATGCTGGGCTGTCTAGTAATCACTTTTTAGAACTTTTGAGCTTTTATTTGTCATCTACGTTCATTACTTGGAATGACACCATCTATTTGCAGAAAAACGGAGTATGCATTGGTTCGTGCATTGCCGCGCTCCTCAGTGATTTATTTTTAGCTTGCCTAGCCGTCGCCATGTCAGTCAACCTTTATCAGACTAACATTTTTAAAATATTTCGTTACGTGGACGATTTTTTGTTTTGTGTTCAGTGTTCTCCGGCTGACCTTGAGGCTGAGGTTGCCTCGGTAGTGCCAATAGTCCAAGAATGCCTTGCGCCCCTTGACGCTACCTACGAACTCCCACAGGATCATAAGATCCGGTTTTTGGATTCGCGCTTATCTTGTTCGGATATTCATACGTGTTGGTACTATGAACCACGTGCTAACAAACCACTTCTTCCGTTTCATTCTGCCCATTCTAAGTTGGTCAAGAGAGGCATTGCTAACCTTTGCCTTAATTATGCTTTGAAACAGTTGTGCCACCATAGTGTTTCGTCTAGCTTTGCCTCTCAGTGCAAACGGCTTTCGCAGGCTGGTTATCCCGTGTCCCTACAAGTGTCAATAGCAGAACGAATTCTAGGAGAGTGTAGAAAAGACAGTCAGCACGCAGATAATCCTGTAACTACTCGGGGTAGCACTAGCGTCATCCCTTATATTCACACCGTCTCACATAATCTTAAGAAAATCGCCCAGCGAGCGAATGTTCGTGTAGTGTTTCCTGCCCCTAACAAGCTCATGAGGATTTGCAAACTCACTAATCCGAATAATGTAGCTCCTTTTTCCTGCGACAAGAACCACAAAAATAAGTTTGTTAATTGAGCACATTGTGTGGTTTATTGTTTTCCACTCAAGTGCGGAAAACGTTATGTTGGTCAAACTGGCCGATGTCTGAATGACAGGCTGCGCGAGCATGGTTACAACGCGAAGAATTGTATCACAGCTGGGGGTTTCTTGCGCATCACTGCAAAAAGTGTGGTTGCGAACCTGTCTTAGAGGAATGCGTCATTCTTGGTCGCAGTCGTAATCAGCTCGCAAGAGAAATCATCGAAGCAAAGGCTATCATTGGTCTGGGCCATGACCCCGCTATGCAAGCGCGTGCAGCTGAATATAAGCGTCGAAAACGAGCCGAAGAAGCCGAACTGCGAAAGCAGGAGCGCGACGATGCAAGACGGCGCATTACACAGTGTGCAGCAGGCTTTCGCCTTCACGTGTTTGAGGACTGTAGCATGATGCCGCACTTTTTTGGTACATGCATGTGTAAGCTCACCCTCATTATCATTATCAAGCAATGAATTGGCGTATCTCCGACTGCAGCCACAGGCTGTCTGAATATGTTTCCACTTGGTTACTATTGGTCTTGTTGCTTTGTTTTCTTTGTTTTTTCTTCATGTCACATGGTTTGCCGAGTGTTAAGTAGTCTTGTGTCACGAAATAAACCATCGTTGGAAGTTAGCGCTCACCCTGTTTTCCGTTCCCTTTGATTACCGATACCTCCTTCCTTTTTTGCTCGTCCTGAGCTGCGCTACAAGTGAAAATATTTCTTGATCTGGAACACTTAGGGGTCCCATTTTCTCCTACGATCTATAAGGGCACGTAAATTTGGTTGGGTTCTCTAACGTTCACCTGAATTTAAGTACACGGGTGTTTTCGCCCGTAGTAGAGGCAAGGCCTTTAGTAATGCATACAGGGAGTAATAAATAATATATTTCTCCCTGAATCTTAGAATTCAATTTTTTTCATCAAGTTTTTGCTCCGGGAGCCTTAAACCACCGATGCGCGTTCTAACCTGAAAATCGCCCTTGGTATCTTTGCTGAGTAAGGCATTAGATACAGCTTGTCTGCATTTGGACTTATATTCTTTTATGGCCTGCCAGTAAATGCTTAAACGAATAATGACAGGCAGAAACAATGACAAAGCTTATGTTAGGAAACATTGCATATTGTCTTTTTGATATAGTGATTATCTTTTGTAACGCGGTATTAGAAACAAAAAATGTTTCTTGAGGTGTTGTAGGCAGTTGCATTAGCCACCGTTTTACTGAGGGGAAAAACTGAAATCTTTTTAAGTTATACAAAAGAGACGACAACTGCGCCATCGAATGCAAAAGAAACTGTGAGATAAGATTCTCACAATAGGTTTCTATAAAAAACTCGTCCAAATCTTTCCCGCAAAAGTAACCGAGACCACGCTGTAAGCAAGGCTATGAAAGAGATGAACGTAGAGAGAAGAGTAAACGCGTTTAGGGAAAAGGAAAGGCAAAAGAGGGCATCTTTCCTTTCACTAACGTATGTTTAGTGTCAAACTGGCTATATTTTGTGGTTACGTTACATCAAACTCATCGAAGTTCTTAGTGATCCTCACACCGCTAGATTACTGAATTGTATATGATGTATTCCAATAGTTTGTAGTCTTTAGAAACCTTCAGTAAGTTAATGTCACGAGGGTGCTACATATGCATATAAGGGGTGTCTTTTTTAACATACCGAAGTTTTTTAAGGTAGCCTGTGGCAGATAGCGTAATAGTAGTCCTTGAGCTGGAATACGCAAAGCGGTGGACATAACACGCACCAGAAATTAAAATGCATGTTCCGCTAATAACCAAAACTCACTAAATACTTTAAAATTATTTACATTACAGCAAATCATAAAATTTGTTAACTGTATACGGTGAGATTCTAAATAATATCCACTTGCGCTGCAAATGGATACTATATGCGCTGTGAAACTTGCGGTGAAAATGCAATAATGTTCCATTTACTTTCCTACACCGCCATTCTTAGGTTCAAAAACAAAAGTAATTGGAACGCCTATGCATTTCGTCACAGAATTTGGGAATGAATATGTTAAAACTGGTGTCATGGCAAAAATTTTCCCCACTTCCAAGTGTATACACTATGCGAATTCAAAACCTACAATTCGTAAATTCCTATGTGTGACGTAAAGTAACTCTTAGAAACACCATTAGTCTACTCTTTTTATTTGGTTCATCATGTATTTCAATTTCTCGTGTAACCGATATCTACCTGTTTGAGTATTTCCGCTCAATGACTGGAACTATGCTATCTGCTCTCCCGCTCTCTGGTCATATCCTAATATTATGTGTGGTCTCAAGAAACACCTCATATATAGCACAGGAAATAATATATTTCTTTGTCAACACAACAATTAACATACGGTGAATAGGGCCGTTCGAATAGGGAAATATTTCAATAGAATTAAACATTAGGGCGATTAAACTTTGTTAAGCGCCGACGAAGTTGTTTGGTGGCCTTCCTTGCGTGTGCCCACCTCTGTCCAGGAAGCTCTGGGACCTGGCTCCTTGCCTTCTCCTGATCACCAGCAGACGCTGGTCAACAGGAGAGGCTGATGAGCTTGGTCGCCCAATGCTACAGTGCGGGGGGGGGGGGGGGGGAGGGTTCGGTGGGATGTCAGTGTTCCCATCGCATTGTTACGCCAAGTGGCACAGGGTGTTAGCGTGTTACACAATTTGCAGTCGTACACCTAAAATGTGGGGTAATGCTTTCCGACACAGCACGAAACAAGAGGATTCGATGAAAACTTACCATCTGCTGCGAATTCGAACACAGAATATTGCCAAATTCTAAAGAAAGTGAAATGTGAAGGTCCCGGGGAGTTCTTTGGGCAGCAAATGCCCAACTACGATATTTAAAATACGGTGCTTTTAAAAGCTGGTTGTTAGATGAATCTAAACCTGTGATTTAGAAACAATCCATGGATGGTTACTACAGGTGGTGCTTCCCTTGAACAGATGTATTTAGGAAAGCACTGAGTTTTAATGCGTTAGCGTTCTTTGTATGTTTCACTCACTTTCTGGGATCTATCTATCTATCTATCTATCTATCTATCTATCTATCTATCTATCTATCTATCTATCTATCTATCTATCTATCTATCTATCTATCTATCTATCTATCTATCTATCTATCTATCTATCTAATGTTTGTATCTCTGCGTTTATGTATTACTGTATATAGCAGCTTTCCCGCATACCTGGCTGACTGGGTAGTTCGTTGTCGAGTGGCTCGTGCATGGGGCTGCTGTGCTGAGGTAGCAGGGTTCTAAACCAACCACCGGACCACTTGGGTCACTGAATATGTTGCAATGCTTACAAATGCGCCGGTCTTCAACGAACTTCTTTGACGCAGACACGGATCTCTGTAGACGTGGGACTGGGCAGGTACTGCTGTTCAAAGAAGCTATTTGACTTCGACTTCGAGTACTGAGTAGGCACTACTCGGTTTGCACTCCTGCCCAATAAACATCTTTTATGGCAGCTTGGGTCAGTGGGTATGCGCCAGTACGGGTGTGGCGTTTTTCACAGAATGACTGGGGCACCAGCTCGGGTAACTAGATATGTGCCCCTGGGAATGTGCCAATATGCAACGGTGAAAACTACTCCGTAAATTAATCCATCCTGACGAGAATCCAACCCACGTCACAAGGGTTCCTCACGAGCAGCTATACGATGTATTAGCAGACTGTGCCACAAATGCAGTGGGCACGTGGGGCTCTTAAACGAACCTCCCGCCAACTTGGGCGACAGAGCTTGTGCGAGCTAGTGTGCGGCAAGCGAAGGAATATTTTCCAGCGTTCGCAGCCACTAACGCACGACTCTTATTGTCTCCAAATCCAACAGCCGACTTCTCGGCGGCGCCACTAGATGGCACTGCGTGTCCACAGAGAAGCGTCAGAGAGGCGCCCGGTTACCACGTGACGTGTTTCGCACGGCCGAGTGCATCATGCATTTCGGACGCTATGCGAAGGCTTCTCGCCGGTGGCGCTCGATTGCGCCAAGTGTTCTTATGAAACACTCGGGGCGTGTTTAGGACTTAAATCTTAAAATAAAAGGCAATTTTACTCGTGACAGGTGCAATGTACCTTATATCTCCAAATGTTCTATTTGCAACCAGCAACGCATAGGACAAACGAAAATCAGCTTCCATCTCCGTTTTAACGATAACAAGGAACATGACTCTTCCCTGAGTAACCTACCATCTTCCTAACACATATCGCTTTGCCGTCAATCCTTGCTCTAGAAAAAAAAAAGCCACTATTTTAGAATCAGGTTTAAGGTTTCATTGTGACAGAGAAATTCGAGACTTATATCTAATCCACCAATTCAAGATCATATGCTTTAGGTTTAACAAGGGTCCTGTTGCATTGCCCTTGGGGCACCCTATGCGCATTACTCTAATGGAGGCGTCGTGATGAATATATATATATATATATATATATATATATATATATATATAAACGAGAATAGAGGGGGTTAACCGAGGGTCTCGATATTTAATAGTCATATCATGAGAAGCCAACAAACACTGACACCAAGGACAACATCGGGGAAATTACTTGAGTTTAATAAATGAAATAAAGAAACGATAAATTAATGGAAATTAAAGTGGATGAAAAAACAACTTGACGCAGGTGGGAATTGAACCCACAACCTCCGCATTTCGCGTGCGATGCTCTGCCAAGTGAGCTACCGCGGCGCTGTTTCCCCATCCACTTTCTTGGGTATTTATGTGTCGTAGTACAACCCTGGGAGTGTTAGCCAGCGCCATCACTCACACACCTATATATGTAGGTATGTGTATATAGGTATATAGGTATATCACACACACATATATATATACATATATATATATATATATATATATATATATATATATGTGTGTGTGTGTGTGTGTGTGTGTGTGTGTGTGTGTGTGTGTGTGTGTGTGTGTGTGTGTGTGTGTGTGTGTGTGTGTGCGTGTGCCTGTAGCGCGGGCACATTACAAGACACAATAATTAAAAACTGCACATTTTGTAAACGTACTTCTGCCCAGACGGCAACCAAATCTGTGATAATAAAGGCAGTGGCAGGCATCGATCCAGAGGTGAGCTGTTCTTGGCCGGAGGTTTCTGTCATACGGCACAGAATGATCACGACCACCCGCGCATAAAATAATTAATCTTGCGAAGAATTTTAATGCACCATGTTGAATAAATACTCGGTGATTGAAATAGAGGTGAAGATAAGACAATGTACTCGACGCATCGATCAATGCACACAACGTGGCGTATCATGCTATGAAACACAGAAAAAGACCGTGTATTTGAGCAATAACAAAATTGGTCACTGCGAACTAAATATCATACTGGCAGTCATCCCCTTCTGCATACAGCGGAATACATCGACTTCACATGCAAAAACTAGTATATAGAAAAAAATCATTGTCTCTAAGACTGCGAAGTCTGCCCCGCGTGTCCCTGTAGGGAAACACTCCTAATAAGAAAAAAATATATGTACTCACCACCGTCTTCTTCGTTTCGTGGATTCAATGACAAAAAACGGCCAATTACTAGAAGGTATAGTGAGATAAAAAGGAGCAGTGTATATTAGCAGGCAGTACAGTGAATGATTTAACACTTAGTCGAGCCGCAAAGCACTGTATTCACAAAAATTATGGTGAAAGCATTGCAGCATGCTTTCAGGCGCACATTCGAATTTATTTGCTTGGTTATTTATTTTGGGGAAGGGAAGTAACGGTCATCGTGGAACAGATCCCCTGGAAACTTTTACAGCATCAGGCAAAAAAATGGCTACAACATAAATTGTGCGAGCCACCAAACTACGTACCGCGAAGTCACAGTTGCCAAACAGGGAATACAGAATAAAAATTATACTGAGCACTCTCAGGGTCTCTGCTGTCCGTTACACGACGTATACGCAGCAAATTATATGACGCCTAGCAGAAAGAGAGCTATTTATTCTGCAATGCCTGTTCTCTTATTAGTAAAGCATGCGCCAGCTGTACCTGCATCTAAATATTCATAATTTTTCTTAACTCTTCCGTTCATATACACTCTGCGCTCATAAAATTAACGAATATTTGGGCACCACTGCAGTGATATGATTCCTTGCGTTCGGCTGAGCTTACGGAGTTATCGGCTTAAGAAATCGTTTTCAGACTCGCGGTTTCATTGAAATAGGCACCCAGATTTGCATAGGGCACTAAGCAGCATGCCGCTGTATGCGCACCCGTTGCCAAGCGTGATTTTTCTCATTTGATACGAAGAGAGTTTGTAATAGGAATAAAAACAGAATGCTGACCAATATGGCATGGCCTAAAACATTATTAAACGTTTCGGCTTCCACACGGAAGAGTCACTGAGCTTAGAGGCATAAAAACTTCAGCTTAATTCCGCGTCCATAATCGCATCAGGCATCTTGCGTACGTTGGCGGGAGATCACCATCATTTCGATTATGCGTGTGTATGGTTGTTTGGAGAGGCAGGGATTCGAAATACTGTCGCGCGGTCCAGTTCTTTTCTCGGGCGATGACTGAAGCTGGGCTCCAATTGAAATCGCGTTGCTTGGTTTCTGCGTGTTCAGCGAGTACACCAGAAGTGACATTTTCCTTTGTCCCATCGTTCATGTGCTCCTTTAAGCGCCGCTCAAGATCGCCACGCGCATAATCAGAACGATCACCATCTCTCGCCAACGTACACGGTCGTCCACTTCCAATTTGAACACGGCTCCGGGCAGCCGGCGAAGCCGGCGCTCCGCGGAGCGCCGCTCGTGGGCGCCGGGGTAACTAACGCGCCGGCGTACTGGCAGCCACAGGTCTGGCCTCAGCCGCGTCGTCTAGTGTGTGCTGGCGCGCTGTAGCAGACGACGCGGCTAAGGCCACGCTTGTGGCTGCCAGTGCGCCGGCGCGTTAGTTACCCCGGCGCCCACGAGCGGCGCTCCGCGGAGCGCCGGCCTCGCCGGCCGCCCGGAGCCGTGTTCAAATTGGAAGTGGACGACCGTGTACACAACATGCCTGATGTGATTATTGACGCAGATTTAAGGTGAAGGTTTTATGCATCTCAGCTCCGTGTGGAAGCCGAAACGTTTAAGAATTTTCGGTCAACCCCATTTCGGTCGGCGTTCTGTTTTTCTTCATATTATGCCGTTACTAGCCCACCAGACGAGATTTCGTCATACTGTAGATTTCACTAGAAGAGAGTTCCAGCAACGCTACCGCTCTAACGTACACATGTATTGTAGGGATGTGAGGATCCCCAGTAGATTTTATTGAGACCCTTGCATTGGATATGCCAAGGTAGGTGTGCGGTAAATTTGTTCTTGTCGATAAATACCATAACGCATGATGTTTAGGAATTTGCTTCTTTTTCTAGTATTTTGTCGATGCCAAAGATAACCTCTGGTTGTCTTTTCTGAGTGCTACGAAGAAGCTATTGTTGAAGCAGGTATAGCGTCCCTAAATCAAGTTTCATAACACCGCTAAGTAGAAAGACTTGCAAGTTCGGGGAACTTTAAATCTGTGGGCAATAAATATTTGCTAGAGCTTATTTTGAATAAATATTCTTTGAATGGCATTACCATTTATGAAATTATGCGCATAAAGTACGCAATATAGTACAAATAAATCAAAACGAAAGCAATAAAGAGTTGTATGCTTAAGTGAGATACCCGTAAAACGCCTAAAGATGTGTTCTTATAGAAACAAATAAGTATCATTTGCATACGAAAAAACATATCGTTAACTGAATATAATTATGAATATTTATGCCATCCATGGCCCATATTCCGAATGTGTCCTACATTTGAGAATGTTCCTTCTCATGAACGTCACTTTCAGTGCTCTAACATCAAAGAATGCGCAAAACTATATTTTTCACCGAACGCTAAACTTTAGGGTGCCTTCGAAAATTGTAAGCATGACTCACGGTTTAAAACATCTTCTAAAATATCAAAATCAACACTCACCATGGCCGCTTGTCAGATCCACTGCCACAATGCCTGAGCACGAAAAAAAAGTTTGCTTTAGATTTTTAATATTATAGATATCGTAGCTTTAATTATAACGCAGACATTATGAAAATTTACAGGCAATTTTCCAAGCGAAGCCTTTCCAGTATTGCAAAGTGGCGATACTGGAAAGTGGCTATACTTGAATACTCTGTGGCAGTAAAGAGCATCATTTATGGACCTAATTGCCCAGTATGTATGTTTAGTTATTTAATAATGAGGAACCACGGTAGGAAGCAGGTGCTGCTCGTTGAGAGAGCACGTAGACGCGAAACTAACAGGCGTTATGTTTGCCAAAAATAAGTTTTTTTTTTTAGCTTCAGAGACTACTTTTCGATAAACATTCTGTTTTAAAAATATTGACGCACGAATCCCTACGAAATACGACCCTGTTATTCACCGGACTCTGTTGTGAAATTGCTTCTTCTACCTCTCGATTAACTTTAGCATCGCCTGTTGCTTGCACTCATTTCACTATGCAATCGGAAAACAAAATCAGGAATGTCTACCTCATTGTGTAACCCACGGTCGCGAGGATCACGTGGATCACGTAAACAGAGGGAGGCGTGCTTATGTGTATTACTGATTTGACATAAAGGCACGCAATCGCTGTGCTCCAAACCGCATTTAGAATCAATAGTCTTACAGAATTTAGTTAGCCATTTATAGAAGAGGTTCCCTTCACATGGATTTCAACATATTTCTTGAATCTCGGTATTTTTCTCATCAGTACTGCGCATTCCCTTTCTCTTGATTAGATGTATAAAAATAATTTGAATCTTCTTCTGATTCCGCCTTATTCTTATTCACTTGCTCCATGCAAAAGTGTGGTCAAAAGAAGAGCAGGTGGCCTTCGTGAAGGAAAATGCGAAACGAGAGAAACAAGATAAGCAAACATTTATGCTTTCCTCAAATAGTTCTGCGTCAGAAGTATGAAGGACGCCATTAGTTCAGCAGAAATAAACGAGGTAAAATAAAAAAATATAATGCAGAAACATTGCCTAACAGCAGTTCAGTCAATATAGAAAATCATTTGTAGGCTACATGACGACAATATTCCCGAAGAGATAAAATCACAACACTTCTGAATACGCATGCCGATAAGCTTGAATATGCTTTGTAGGTGGCACTCGTCATCTACATTTATTTTTGCAAAGTGGTGAATAGCTTCTCCATATATGTCCGGGGCTATAAGACGGAATAGTCAACTAATATTGAAAAATGCGCATTGCTAGATTGAACCATTGTTAGCGTGGCTAATAATTAAACTTCATGATTTATAAGTGACAGTCAATAGCTTTGCAAATCAGGCGAATGAGAATCAGATCAACCGAGAGGCCGGATTTTAAATGCGTACGCATTTTTTTGGCGAGCTCCCCTGCCCTGTAAGCCGAAAAGTGTAATTCCTTCATTTTATCTGCAGAAAAATGCGTCACTTTCAATGTTAAGACATTTAATCTTAATTCTAGTTAAATATAGATGATTGGTAGCGTTAAATAACAAGGAACAACTTAAAGCAAAAAGTAAAATGGAAAACATAGTGCCCTTCCACTCTGTGAAGAAGATTGACCAGCGAAGCTATGTGGGCCTTTTAACGGCGCATTGCACGTCAGACGCGGATCCGCCCGGTATTGCCCTATCTTCTGGATCTGCCCACGTATGGGAGTGCTTAACGACTGCTTCACATCCGCCGAGGCTCGTGCCGGTATCGCACTATCTTCGTGATCGGACTACGTATGGGAACTGCATAACGCCGGCTTCGCCTCCTCCGCGGGTTGGCCCGGTAATGCAATATACTCGGGCTCGGCCTACGTATGGGGTCTGCTTAATGCGTGCTGCATTTCCACCGTGGTTCGCACAGGCATTGCACTAGCTTTGGGAATGGCCCACGTATGGGTAGTGCTTAATGTCTGATCAGCTGCATCGTGGGTTCGCCCAGTATTGCGCTATCTGCGTGATCGGCCCGCGTATGGGGATCGCTTAACGCCTGCTTCACATTCAGCGCCGTTCGGCCAGACGCTGCGCTGCCTTCTGGATCGGCCTGCGTATGGGCAATGCTTAACGCCTGCTTCACCTTCGCCGGGGTTCGGTCAGGCACTGCAGTATCTTCGGGATCGGCCCAGGTATGGGGAACGGTGGCCCGGTATTGCACTGTCTTCGGGATCGGTCCACGTATGAGGAGGGCCTAACGCCCGCTTCACCTTCACCATGGTTCGGCCAGGCACTGCGCCTCCTTCGGGATCGGCCCACGTATGGGGAGCGCTTAACGCCTGCTTCACCTACACTGCGGTTCGGCCAGGCACTGCGCTACCTTCGGGATCGGCCCACGTATGGGGAGTGCTTAACGGCTGACCAGCTCCGCCGTGGGTCGGCCCGGTATTGCACTATCGCTGGATATCAGCCCGCGTATGGGGAGCGCTTAATGCCTGCTTCACCGCCGCCGTGGTTCGGCCAGGCACTGCAGTATCTTCTGGATCGGCCCAGGTATGGGGAGTGTTTAACTCCTGATCAACTCCGCCGTGGGTCGGGCCGGTATTAAACTTTCTTCGGTATCGGCCCGCGTATGGGGAGTGCTTAATGCTTGCTTCATCTCCGCCGTGGTTCGGCCAGGCACTGAAGTATCTTCGGGATCGGCGCAGGTATGGGGAGTGTTTAACTCCTGATCAACTCTGCTGTGGGTCGGCCCGGTATTGAACTTTCTTCGGGATCGGCCCACGTATGGGGAATGCTTAACGCCTGCTTCACCTCCGCCGCGGGTCGTGCCGGCATTGCGCTGTATTCAGGATTTCTTTTCCACAGGTGGACATGCTAATACCTGAATACAAAAAGCGGGAGTAATTTGGCCATCCGCTGTGCGAGCTATGGGTGCTATCCGTTCTTTGAAGGGACACGGGTTTTTCACCGGTAAAGGGACTAAACAGCTAGTGAGATATAGGAATTGTTTCTGATGACGCGTAAAGGTGACGCCTGCGTCGATGCTCCTTACATAACCCTAACTAGGAAGGAGTTTATGTAACTTCGACACTATTCTGGTTTCATCATTCAGAGACCACTTTTTATCAATTGACGCATGCGCCGACAAAGTGCGAGTTAGCTATCCTCCTTCCCCCCAACTTTTTCTGATAGGCATATTTGTGTAAGCGCACAATAAACCTAGTATTTGGCAGTCAGCGCTCGTCCATTGTCCCTGCCTTGTCCGTGTTTATTTCGCGCTGTTTTCACCCATATATTGGTACCAACTAGCTCGCATTCATACACTTTGTAAGTCACTTATAGCGGAAAGCCTGTCGCTCCAATTTCATGGGCTGATCACGGTGATAGTGCATTCGAATATTATGTGCTACAAGGCCGACCAAATATGTTCTACTGAGAAAGCTGGGTATGAACACTGGATATATGCCACTGAGTCGTTGCAAGTGGGTATGTGCCCCTGGATCAACTTGGAATGTGCCACTCGGTTTAGATCGCTTTAAATCTGTGCCTTACCATTACAAACATTCCGGCTGGCATGAAACGTAACGTTACAGCCTATATTTACCACGTATTCATTTGGTTCCACAGCTGTTACTAATTCCTGGGGTCATTCTCCTCAAATCATGAATACTTCACATTATGCTGGTGAAATTTTCGCGTCCAGGGGTGGTTCCTTTCCCCACGAGTGTCGCCAACGCCCGTGCATCACTTTCGTAAAGTGCACCATTACGTATTTCATGTACCGAATGTCTTTGCGGGCAGCTTCATCTGTTGTCTTATTGTAAGTTAATATTTCTCAATAAAGAACCACACTGCACTCTTAATGAGCAAGAAAATGAACTCGGAAAGTTGTAAGAATCTATCTGACACCAAAACATCCTGAATACAACAACATATTTTTAGTTCACGGAATGATAAACATAAATTTAAAGCAATGCGTTGAACCCATTACCTCGTTTCAAGCGAGCTTGTTCAGCTAATTCTGCGCCTTTCCCACTGTTCCTGACATCTAAAGCACCCAAATGTTCGACCAAGTCTTTACCATTGGAAGTTATGTTATTGGCTACATGGCAAGCACACTTGGCCTACAATCCGAAAGACTAATGTCCCGCAATTGCACGAACAGTACAGCAGCCTCGTCTCTCCTTTAAAAGTACCATGTTTCATAGACGGTAAATGAGAATTTTGATAGCTAGTAAGAATCTCCAAAGTGATAAAAAATGGGTTTTTCCCCTTTCAGTGTCAGTTTATTATAGATTTTATGGAATGTCGATGTCTTGCCATACATTTTAAGCAAGTTTTTCCATGTATTCTGTCTGCTTGTATATTTCCTTCCGAGCGTTAAGAAAGGCTAATGTGCGTTTCGAGTTTCTCCAAAATTTCCCGCAATTAAAAAAAAAATATCGTAGTTTTTCTGCAGACTTCAAATTGCCGAAAATTTTACACCGCTAGCTGTGCGTCAAACCTGTTCTATACACTTCAACGCATTTTGCTTTTTTCTATAGATTTCTGTCTCATTATCATGTGACTAATGAGCCTAGACAAACTTTCCTTGGCTTGGATTTTAGGGACTTGTTTTAAAACATAACTTCGTGTTCTCTTAAGGCAAATGAGCACTATATTGCGGACCTCCATGTTGATTCAAAGAACTAATCCTACCCTTATTCGGCTGATGTCCTCACTTTTTTCTTGCGAGTTATCCACAGCATTTCTGAACAGAACACTCTGTTCCTAAAATTGCAGGTTGCTGGCAAGTTCTCAGTTAATTCCGCCTCCTGTTCGGGCCTAGTATGGCATCTTGAAAACTTATTACAGTAATTAACTAAACAGTATCGCCGAGATTGTGTTTTGCCTCACCATCTCATTTATCTATATATATTCTTTGAAGGATTAGGGTTGCAGTCGTCTTCTTGTTATTCTCCACGTTCAAGATCCATGGTCTGAATTGTCAGAATAAAACGAATTTATTTCTACTTTCACATTAGTTGTAGAGGGGGCTATAGAGATTGCTTGCGACATCGCAAGTACGAAAGGTCTCTGATTCTTCCCGAAATTTCAGGTCTTCATATCATATTCCCGCGTAGCGAGTCGTCCTTAGTGACTATCCTCTTGAATATAGTCTAGATCCCGAGCGCCCAACAATAAATTCATTTGTCGTGCCAAATAATTAACATACCATTTGTATTTCGCATAATTTCCTGCACATTTGACCTAGAAGGGTTTTGATGGTGACCTGCACTCATGTTAAGGCCTAAATCATTTTTGTGTCATCAATTTTTCCTGTTCTCCAAAACTCATGACGGTCATCTGATATAAGACCAATGTTTGCTTGAAATTATATATGTGTTCTTTGCTGGCTGAATAGATTATGATAGCAACACAATGAGGAGAAAAGGGTGAAGCCCAAGCTCCCGAGCGGAAATTATCGCAACTGTGTGAAGTTGCTGCTCGACAGTAAGACTAGCGCACCGTCATTTGTTGGGCACCGTTTTACCGAGCAGCTTGGGCGCAACACTCCCTTCTCTGCCGCTCCCCTTTTCTCAACGCACAAGCTATCTTTACGCATAGCACGGCATCGCGCCAATCATGCGACACAGTTTGCGCCTGCATAACGCTGCCTGCTGCCCGCGAGACTGTCGCGCCAGCACGACATGACGAGAAGAAGACACAGCATCCCCCCCACCCCCCTCCGCACCTGACGCAGCCCTGTTATCTCGAATTGCTGTTAATGTACTGTCACAAACTACAAGCATTTATTGCATGTTTTCGTGCTCATATCTGGTTGCTAAACCACACACTACCCGTACATGCCCATTTTGCGCGGTAATGAGTGCTTTAATTCAATTGAGAAAATAACTGAAGTGGTCGATTCGAGGCTGACTAAGAAGCCGCATCCGTACTCTCGTGCAGTAGCAGCACAATGCTTCGCATTGAAAAGCGTAGATAGCTACAACGCCGAGCTTCTAATATCTTCACATGTGGACTAGGCTACAAAAAAGGCGCCCTGCACGAGCGGCGACAACACATTTAAGGTATCTTTTGTTTCATTGAATAGGTATTGATAGACCTCCTGAGAAAAACCAGCAGAATTATCGCAGTCAGGTTGGCGAAATTTTGTCTCTCGGGAACACGGCCTGCGAAGTTACATCATGACTGTTCCTAATTTCTTTTCACCTACGTTTCGCGGGGCGATAACCAGTGGAGTACCTTTTGGGCAGTACCTATAACATCGTACTTAGCGTATTTATCGTCAACAGCGTTTTAACAGTTGGCGCATAGAAGAGAACTTGCTCAAAAGTAATCATTTGCAGAGCGGCCAGGCAGAATTTGAATATAACCAAGCACCACTAAATACCATAACCATTTTTACGTGTTAGAGAAAGTAAGTGAGGGATTCTTTTCATGGAATTAAGATATAATACATGTGATTACGTAATGCACAGCTTTAACGAGGTGGCCATATTCAAAATTCACTCATCGCGAACGGAAAGCTTGCCATAAGGTTTCGCACCATGAAACCGCATGCAACGCATAACTAGTGACTCTATATGGATACAAATTAGACCTCATGTTGAAAACTACGGATGCTTGGGATACAGCTGCTAACACGTGACCCGGGGTTAAAATTATTTGTGTATGACTAATAGCCGTCTGCAAAATGTTTATCGACATGCCTAGTAACACTGACAAAATAATTTTTTATACAAAGAAAGATAACACAATATCATTTGAAAAAGAATGACCAGTATGTGGTTTACCTAAAGCTGAGAAAAATCATACCATAAACATTATTTTAATAGGATTGTGCTGTATTCTCGACCTCTTTTTCTTGTATCAGTATTAAGCTACATAATAGTATGGATGCATTTTTACTTTCAATGTCATGGCGCTTTGGTTACAATAATTTCTTTTATATACGTATTTATCAGTGCTAGCACTAAGAAATTAATATGGGCCTGTATTTTTTTTTACACTCATATTCCCGATGACCATGATATCACTATGACTGCTTTGCACATATCCGGGCATCATTCCACTCCATAGGCTTAGAGCAAAGCTAAATTGCTTCAAAATACATACCTGCAATAAGCACCACACTGATAAACCGCATGTTTCCTTCCCGCACAATGTCGTATTGCTACACACAGCAAGCGTAACTCTATGATGCCTATTTCAGCCTTCCACCATTTTTATACATTTCAAACGGCTTATTTGTTCCTTTACATTTTTTCAAAGTAAGCACAATAAATAGCGTCAGAAAAAGGTAGCCGTCAAAGCGATAATACATCATAATAAATAATTTTCCAACTCAATACAAAGAGTGATGGTGACATGCCAAGAGTGTAGCTATGTGCAGCAAGCAACATGTTTATACTCTAAGACGTAAACATAGAAGCAATGTTATGCTATGGTTGGTCCTTAATATCAACGTTGATGCAACGAGCAAACAAGGATGCCTATTTAGACCTAGACGTTTCAATGCATATTTTCTGCAAATGACAACTTGGAAACAGTGTACCTATACGGCGAACTACCCATACTTCGCACGTTGTAGGTATATTCGAGATAGAAGTATGACTTATTTGACGAGGTATTGTATTTGGCGTTTGACGTACACGCTCGTTATTTGTGTGAGTTTGTTTCGCAATTTGATATTAACATATCCGCTCGCACCGACTATTTTGCATGCTATTACCTCATGGCAAAGCTTGTGGTTGATGAAATTCGCTAAGGAATAATTTTTGCTCGCGAAGTCACGACACGCGTGTATATCTTGAACGGTGATAAAGAACTATTGAAACAATACTTTGCATATGGTATAGTGCGCAAAGATCTTTAAATTTGATTTCTACAGGTGAAGCAAG
Organism: Dermacentor andersoni; assembly: GCF_023375885.2. Lineage (NCBI taxonomy): Eukaryota > Metazoa > Arthropoda > Arachnida > Ixodida > Ixodidae > Dermacentor > Dermacentor andersoni. The sequence goes on from NC_092821.1 coordinate 96,124,871, forward strand.
ACTGTTCACGTTTAAACAATGTCAAACTTATGATTCAGCCGTTGGCTTTTGCCATCTTCTTGTGCGTTGGAGCTGCCTCACTGATTTAAATTTTCCATTCTAATGTTCGCAATATCTATCGGTCTAAACATGTTACCATGTGATTATTAGCCAAACCAAACTACTCTATTACGGTGTTTACGCGCTGATGGTCCAGTTTACAGAGACCAGATCACCAACCGGTCACCAAACACACGTAAAGGCATAGTTTAATTTGTCGCGGTGGCTCGAACGGAATTACCTAAGAAACTGCGACAATCAATAGGCTGAAAAACTCAACGCAGCGCAGCTAGCCTATGCGATCGGCCATATTGGCTGTGCCGTGCTAGCCTTGTAAATAATAAATAGATTTTCATTTATCTTTGTCGCTATCCGCATCATTTTAGTCGGAGGAGGTAGGCTGTGGCGCAAGTCGAAACTCCGCAGAGGAGTTGCGCTGGGCCGTTCTACCATGCCGACAGGCAAGCTCACTGGTTCCACCGCGCTGCATGACAGGGCCTGCGGCGCCGCAACCATGAGTCATGTTGTCCCAGCAGCGATACCCTGGCAATTTTACTGGCACTAACAACGTCGACATCGACATATAGCTTGACACGTACTAGCGCGTCGCGACGCACAATCGATGGGACCCGACAGTGATACTCGCGAACGAGATTTTGTACCTCGAGAGGAGAACTCGTGTCTCGTATAAAAGTCCCGAAGACGAATTGACGAGCTGGTATTATTCGAGAAAAAGCTACGCGATCTCTTCAGCCAGCTCACTGGCCTCAGCATGTGGCTACACGGGAACTTTTCTGTCGGCCTCAAACAGTAGCCATTTCTAATGTCACATAGGTTCTTGATGTTTTTGATCTTTGCCGCCGCGTCGATGCCAATGTGTCTGAAACTGACAAAGTAAGCAACGACCTTAAAGGCATGGCAGATAATGCGGTTAACCTTCTCGTCTTGAAAGATTGCTCGACTATAAAAGAAATTATCAAAAAGTACCGGCGTTTTGAAGGCACGAAGAGCCGTCGAATTGCTCAACGTTTGTGCGGCTTCCCATCCCTGCTGCTACGTTCAGTCGCTCAGTCCTCCCTTCAACCATTCATATATGATGGCATTGCGCTGATTGTGCGTCGTGAAATTGAAGCAGCGTTGCCACTTTCTTCTTTCGTACGCCCTTCTGAGCATTCTTTATTAACCATTTTATTGATTCAAGTGGTTGTGCGGGATGAATTGGCAAATGCCGTCACTTGATCGGTGTTCCGTAAGTCGCCCTTAGATTAGCTCTATTGTTCCGCCACCTTGACCACAAGCGACGCGTCGGGACTTTCGGGATGTGGCCTCATGGCGAACGCTCGACAAGAAACCGTTCTGCTTTCACTGCAACTACGTGGAAAACATTTCCCATTATTGTCGTTATCGTCATCACTCGTCCCCTCATTCTACCTTTTACTACAGCCGTGATGCTAATCGACTTTTCTTGTTTGCCACTCGAGATGACCCGACTTAGCCGAACGCCCCTACATTGACCAGACGCTTAACCATCCTCTCCTTACCCTGCCGACGCATCCGAAGCTCCTCGCCGTTGACACCGGCGCACACATCTCTGTCAGGAGCACTGATCTACGAATGACTACGAAGGAACTACCACAATGGTGGGAATGTGTTCCGCCCGCACTCTTTCATGTACTTGAGCACTGACCTCACGGCGTCATCTTTGGCCTGAATTTTTTCTCCACTAAACTATATTTGACTGCGCGGCAGGAGTCGTACAAGTAGGCTTACCTGATTCTAGTCACCATCCCGACATATTGCACGTTTAGCTTATGGGAATCCACTGGTTAAAGACAGTCACAAGCGTGCTAAGCGGGCTGGGCAGAGGGGAAGCCTTCATTTCGCGAGCTGCGCACTGGAATCGCAAGCTCTATCAACGCCACTGGATGTGTCACCATAAATCCTTCTGTCATCACTGGGCTGTCTTTGGTAACCAGCAAGCGAGGAGTGTGGAAGCCTCCGCAGCCGCTTCCGTTCTTGCGCACATGGTAAGGCAGCCGCCGTTCTGCCCCGGCAATCGCCGCGGCCGCCCGTGTTCTTAGCTGGCAAGTCGGAAGTCGTTCCTCACCTTGGGCATTATTGTATTCGACAGAACCCTCAGTGATGTCAACTATACTTAACTGGCCTGCTCGAAGTGTTGGTTACAATCGTAATGAATATATTATGAGTGTACACGTAGTTGTCTATTTTCTCCTCCAGCTTGCACCGGACCGCGGTTGATAAGCAGATGTGCGTCAACCACCGGGCTTGGTGTACCGAGGCATAGCATCATTGGCATCCCCCCTCATCCCGACCTGCTCGTCTACGCTGAATTTGTTCGTCTGCTACCGCAAGCACTGGCCAGTATTAATGTTGCGCCAAGCCCATGTGTACCGGATGAATGTTATGTGGCCATTCATTTTGCCAGTGATGTCGCATAGCGTCTGTTTTGCCCAAAGTATTCTGAATGTTACGGCCAACAAAATTAGTCTTCCGTTGCTAAATTTTGGATTCCGACCACAAGTAATTCCCCAAGACATATTGCTTGTAACATTGCCGCCCTCGTAAGAGTAACACATTTCGTAACTCTCACCTGGTCCGTCGTCACTCATTTCTTCAGTAGCGCATACTACCACCTCCGCATCATTGCAACTAGCGCAAGGTGACATTACCAAGGTGATTGCCTCAGAATTTCCGCCCTAACAATTACACGACATCCGTTGTCTGCTCACCTCATACTTTGATGTTGTTTACTTCGACGGTCGGCCCTTGGGCCAAATATCACTTTGACGCAACGCATACACACTGGCGATTCCACGCCTGTTGACAGGCGGCCCTACCACGTGTCACACGACGAGCCCCGAGTTATACAACGATAGGTTGATATGATATAATGCCCACGGGGGTATTTTCGGTATAGCCCCGTTCGTTGTGGCTAAACCTTTCATTACATTGCTGTTCCCTGAAATTACACAAAAATTATCCGTTGCATCTATTAGCCTTAAACAATACTCTGTTTCACATTTCTGCAGAGTAACGGGGTACTGTGCACGTGTATACCGATGGCTCTGTCACACCATATGCCTCCACCGCAGCCTTCGTCATCCCACACGTGATCATCGCTCGACAGTTTAATCTAGGCCATCGATCAACATCAACTACCGTAAAATTTGTCGCGATCCGGGAAGCACTTCGATTTCTCTTCGACGAGCCTCCCCACGCATGGGCGATATTTTGCGATGCCAAGTCAGCTCTTTAAACGACTGACATTGTCCTCAGACAGGGCCCGTATTATTTACTGACAATAGAAATTACAGAGCATCTTAACCACGGAAACAGAGATGGCCACAATATCACCTTTCAGTGGAAACCTTCACACTGTGGCGTCATAGGAAAGGAACAGGCAGACGCTGTAGCGAAAACTGCTTTAAATAATGGCACAGATTCTCAGGCTCTCCGGCACCAGGGCGGGCAGACGATTCCTAACTGAGATGGGCGTCCCCCGGCCATTGTCGAAGACGCCTACCAGGGCCTTCCGAAAGAGCAGAAAGATAACATCATTATATCGCCAGCCCCGCGCAATATGCATCCCCAGCTCAACGTAGAAAGAAGGAAGGCCAGAGCGGTGGCGCTCCTACGCCGCGCAACAGAACTCCCTGGCGGCAGCTGCTTCGTTGACGCGGCCCAGTATGGCAACAGCAACAATTTCACGGTAGTGTCAATCAACCACAGGGGTTCGACCATTAACGCCGCCTTGGTACGAAGCACGCCGTTGCGTGCGGCCGAGCAAGTGGCCATTGCCTTGGCCCTCCTGGACGACGAACATGCCAATATCTTTAGCGACTCCAGGGCAGCCATCCGCGCCTTCAGCGTTGGCGCCGTGTGTAAGGAATCCTGTCGCATCTTCGACGGCAAAACCATCGCCACCCACACTCTCACGTGGTTCCCCGCTCACACGGGATCCATCATGGGCGGCCCCAAAAACCTCAACGAGCTGGCCCACTAAGATTATCGCAAACAGGCTCATATCCCAGCCCAGCTTTATACCACAAAATTTATCCCGACACCTATGCCACTAGTTCTTGCAGGCACTGCAATGACATCGCTAGCCTAGACCATATGCTCTGGCGTTGCCCCTCGTTACGAGGCACAGAACAAATCAATGAGGACAAGTGGCTCTCCGCTATCAAGAGCCCCGATGCCGGGGCGCAACTATGGGCTGTCCGGAGGGCCCACGATGCGGCGTGGGAGTGGCCTGCAGCGCGCTGAGTCGCGTACCTCAGGACCTTATTAAAGTTTTGCATCCATTCATCCATTTCAAGTAGGCATTCCGTTCTCACGAATAGACACAGACGCCCTATTTCGTCGCGTAATAGGCAACCGCACGTTGGAACACTCGGCTCTACGGCTCTACCAGGCTGACGACACAAGCGAGTAACCAAATGGGACCAAGAAATAAAATTTTGTATGCCTCAGAAGCTGAAAAGAAGCCCAACAAACATGGCGCACCGGATTCACCTTGGTTTGGAATTCACCAACCGTTATTGACATCTGATAGGTAGCAGTGATACTAACCCAAACTGTGAATACTGTAAGGTAGCAGGAACACTTGATCATATTTTTTGCCCGTGTCCCTTGTACGCGCGAGAATGACACCAACTGGCCTCTTCCATGGCAAACGTCGATAAGAGGCCGCTGTTAGACGAGTTTCTTTTAGGTCCTTCTCCAAATACAAACAGCGCAGCCCTGATAACAAGTGCCGCTCTAGCCTTTCTCCAAGTCACTGGGCTGGACGGGCGGCTTTAGAGATACCACAACACTACGAACTTGTATATACGCATCTCTTCCTCATACCATCATCATTCATCTCTCCTTTTCCTCCCCTTCCTTGTCCCCAGTGTAGAGTAGCAGGCCAGAGCAAGCTCAGGCTCAGACCTCTCTCGCTCTCTTTCTCTGCTAAAGACATTTCTCAACCATCGTTGAGCACGTGGGCTTCTGTCGTCTGTAAAAAAAGGAGAACAACTATAGAGTCTGCCTAGATTATCGACATCTAAACAAGATCACAGAGATCAGTTACATGCATTGACGACGCTTTTGGATTGCCTTCATGGCGCGACTCATTTTCCATCACTAGATCTGCATAGATTATTGGCGGATTGCGCGAAGACTGCATTTGTAACTTCCGATGGCCTTTATCAGTTGTGAAACATGCCGTTCAGATTATGGCATGCTTCAAACACTTTCGAGTGTACGATGGACAAGCTCTTGCATAATGTTAATTGGTGCATTTGCATCTGCTTTCATGGCGATGTCATTGTGTTCGCTCCGACCTCTACGACGTAGCTTGAAAACATTCGTCTATTTCTTCTGTTTCCAGCGGCTTGGCTAAAATTAAATCCATCATACTGCCACTCTGCTCACCGCCAAATTGCCATCCTCGATTATCTTGTCAATCCATGTGGCGTCCACCCCGGTCCCGTTAAAGTTCGCGCAGTGCTCAATTTTCCTATACGAACCTGTGCTGAAGTCCTCCGAAGCATTGTCGGCCTGTACTCCTAATTCCACCGATATGTAAAACATGTCGCATGCATTGCCCATCGCCTTAAGAAAGGCACTCCATTTCTCTTGGGTCCAATCCAGCTACGGCCCTTTCACAATTTACGTGGCTGCTCACTGACCCGCCAATTCTGGCCCACTTTGATCCGTCCGCTCCAACAGATGTCAGCCCAGCGCCAATGGCTTCAGAATCTGAACTTTTTTTGCCCATCGTCACCAGGACTACGACCCGATGATGCAAACGCAAGTTGGCTCCTCTTCTCTGCTAAATTAAAATAATCCTATACGGAGCATGAGTAGTGAGTACATACAACGTGCTTTGGCAGTCAGCAATTGCCGCCCCTACTTAATGGTGGCTTTTCCCTGTTGTGATCGATCATCACGCTCTCGGTTGGTTCGCGACCATCAAAAGCTTCAACGCTCGCCTAGGCCGCTGGGCACTCCGTTTCCGAGAATTCACATGCCTTTTTGTATACAACTTCGGTCAATTACACCAGGACGCTGACTGTATGTCTCGGCACCCCATCAACACAAAAGACGCGGATTACGCACCTGCCCTTATTTTCGTGTTCTCCGTCTTCCACTATATCGGTGACAAACAACAGCGTGATACCGTATGAGCCCTCATCAGGAACCTGTGCTTTGACGTGTCCGACCCTTCAGTGCGCTCGTTCGTCCTCGTGTACGGAACCTTATGACTGGAAGATGCAACCCGAGAATAAGAAACTGCTGATCCTCCTTCCCCCTCATTTTGGGTGACGTTTCGCGCAGCTGCAGGATGTCTCCACTGCTGGCTACCTTGCTGGCAGGACGTATATGACCGAGTTAGGCACTGCTTTTCTGGCCTGGGCTCTACCGTGCTGGACTACGTCATGTCGCTGTCATGCCAACGTCGTAAAACGCCCACTTCACTCGATGCTGGAGTCCTCAACCGAATTGATATAACCACCGAACAGTTTTATCGTGTTGACCTCGACTTCTTCCTCGGCCGTTTCCCGATCTAATGTGCGGGATTAGGTATATTTCCATTGCTACAGAATATTCAACCATTTACGCAATCAAACCAGCCATCCTGACCTGTTGCTCTGGAGATGTTGCTGACGTCTTGCTGGAAGACGTCATTTTACACCGCGGCGCTCCCCAACAAATTCTCATAAAACGTCCCCCCTACTTTTAAGTAGAGTTGTCGAAGATTTTCTTAGCTATTGTGCCCCTAAACACACCCTTAGAATAGCGTACCGTTCTCAAACGAACGGCCTGAATCGAATTACCGATGTGTTCGGAATGTATATTTCTTCCGATAATGGTCACTGGGAGTCTGCCTGTGTTCACGCTCGCCTACGGCTCCTCACGCCGGGACACCACTCACTACTCCCCCTTCTAGTTCCTCTTTGAGATGAGCAAAAGTTACCTTTCGACACATTCCTTCCAACCCTGCCGATTCTTCGTCGGAGTACGCTCGCGGTGTCATTGCCACAGCGGCACAGGCACACCGCGTTTCCCGCCTTCGCCTCAGACACGGCAGAAGTCCCTGATGACAGCCACTATTCGAAGCGTTAACTTCAGTAAGAGTAGCCTCGTTTATTTATGGACTCCTTAATAGCGTGTGGGCGTATACTAGAAAAGCTGTTTTCGGAATACTGCAGCTCCTGTTGCGTCCTCCGGCAGTAAGCTACATAAATGCTTCCACGTATTTTCCCTCATGTGACGTGATCCACGGTGTTGCACTCCATCCACCATTCGAGCACTTTATAATACGCTCCGAATCGGCGCTTTTGCAACCGGTGGTAATGTCATAGTGGCACGAGCTGAACGACCAAGAAAAATCTGTCATCACAAATGGGCTCTACAATACGACGAACTGCTTCGAGATTGATTATCCGCCATACTGTATATGCAATATCAGCCTTCCAAGTCGTAAATAACTTTTAGTTTGTCTTAAACTCTACCTGTATGAATGTTCAGCACTCCTATTACCCTCGATGGTGGCTTAGTGGCTTTAGCATTGCGCTGACAAGCGTAAGAGCGTGAGAAATGCCGGCCGCGGCGGCAGCCTTTCGATGGGGCGACATGCAAAACCGCAATCTACCGTGCATTCACTGAACATTAAAGAGCTCCATATGGTGAAACTTTATGTGGAGTCCTCCACCATAACGTACCTGATAATTATGTTTTAGTTGTTGCACCTTAAACCACTGAGTTTAATTTTAGTTAATGCTTCTGTTCCGTTGGTTGCCAAAGGCGTGCTCCTAGTTTTAAGATGGCATATATTCCGTTCTCATATTCCGACCTCAATGTTTGACACGCGGATACGTGCTCCTAAATGCCACAGAAAACAGAAAATTTTACGAATCTTTCCATCTTCAGTTCAACAATGACCTGTAGTTAATTGTTAGTGGGCAAACGAAGATGGCTGACAATTTTACCATGGCCAAAGTGGTACTGGCTGAGTTCAAAGGTCGAGTCGGCTTTCTTTCAGGTAAGTCAGCTTTATGCCCTTAATAGCATTCGTTACCTTTGATATAGATAATGCAGGTGTATTGGTGGTGCAGATGCTTATGTGCGGTAATTCTTCTGATATACCAGGTGATATGAGGCGTTGTCGAAAGGACCGTTGCGAAGGAGCGGGGAGATGAGACAGCTTTCCAACTATCTGAGCTTTCGGAATGTTACCTAGGAAGCTTCGAGACAACAGCGCTCATTTCCTGCATGGAATCCTTGTTTAATAATGTATCACATGGCTATATACTAAATTTTGAGAGCTATTACTGTATCAAGCGGATAATAAAACCGTACTGTTTTGAAAAATACAGCATGGATCATTACAGCGAGCTGCGAGTCAAAAGGTTTACCCCTTTTGTCGTGGGTCATGTTTTTCCAGCCACCAATCGGATCACGTGACCACAAAGAAACTCTAAGGGCCCTACAACGTAAAACTATTCCAATATGTTTTTATTCCAATATCCTGATGTCAAATTTGCGTAACCGCCGACGCAAGGGTCGGGCGGTGGCCGACAGCCTTGTCTCAACAGGCCAATGAAACGCTCTTCTCGCTTACAAGAGGTCACTTTTGTTTGCTTTAGAAACTAATACCATTGCCTACACTGAGCGGCTTGTCTTATCTAATTGGCTCACAAGAGGCTAGGAGCACGCTCAAGTGGAAAGGGATTCGATGGAGCCGATCCAGTGCGCTGAAAATTGATAACCGGATGAAGAGGGTGACGCTGGCGTCTGCGATTGTTCCGCTTTCCCTTGCTTAGCTTGCGGTGGTTGGTCATAACTTGCGGTAGCATGCAGCGGAAGGTTAAGAAGGCTGCTAAAACGGACTCTCGGCAAAGAACAGTTGGCAGAGCGAGGTCGTAAGCGTGTCGAAAATGCTCGAAAAGGTTGCACTGCCACGCAAAAAGATTTATTGTAGGAAAATAAACCCAAGCTCTCCTGCAGGTGTGAGTAAGCAGTGCCTGAGCCATTGGCGGCAGCCATCTTTTATTCCTATCGGAAAAGGGCGGCCTGCGGCTTTTCAGAAGACAATTCAGTTTTGTTCGGCATATTAATTAATTTTTAACGTGTGCACGTCACTTTGACGCGGTGAGTTTTGGCGATTTTGTGACGTCGCGTGCCAGGCAGGTGAAGTAGGCGCAGCCCGAAATATTTTGACGAACAGCCGAGGGCTAATGGCGAAAAGGCTTCTAATCTTAAATAATTGGTTTTCGTTCCTTCAGTCCAATAATTCATAATCAGTGTGTAAGCGTCATATCAGATGGGCAGCTATGAAAGTTTTCGTTACATCGCGCGACAGACACGCGAAGAGGGGCTGGTCCAAAAAAAGTTTTTGACAAATCACCGAGTTCTGATTGCAGAATTGGAATAGAAAAGTTTGGAATAGCTTTACGTTATAGCGCCCCAAGTTATTGCAATGGTTCAAGATGTCTTAAGGATGCTGCTGAGTTGTAAACAAGAATAAAAATAAACAAAGTATAAATAATTGTCATATCTAATCGCAATGATGCTTGCAGAGTCGTACATCAAGTCAGCCGTGAAAAACAATTTTTTCAAGTTGTTTTTCCAGGTGTAGCTATCTGGAAAGGTCAAGCATTGTTCCTACGCTGCACAATTTGGTAGATAGCGTATTTACAATAGATTTTGATGCATTACACTTCCACACTAAGCATAATATGTCACCATCTTGCTGCTTACCTTGAAAACAACACTCTACGTAAGTGCAAATGCGTAGGTATAGCAGAAAAAGTGCGGCACTTTCTTAGTGGGTGTATGTATTTGGCGCATACATACGCATACACCATACATATATATTTTTGATATGTTCATCTTCATCTTTGCTTAAAACCTGTAAGCAGCAATTACACCTTTCCAACTGTTGCAATGACATGAAGTTTCCTTTTGAGCACGTGACGCAATTGCTTGCTGTACACACATGGCTCATGACCTACAGATTTAGATTAAATATACTATAATGTACCAAATGTAACATGCATTGTAAAAACATACAAACATTTCAGTGACTTTCCACTCTTTGAAGAAGGATGCCTTGTTAGGGTGTGTATGTGGGCACCTTAATGGCGAACTGCACCTCCGGGGCGGGTCGGCCCGGTATTGCAGTATCTTCGGAATCGGCCACGTATGGGGAGTGCTCAAAGCATGCTTCACTTCGGCCGCGGCTGGGCCCGGTATTTCGCTATCTTCGGAATAGGCCCACGTATGGTGCGTGTTTATCGGCAGCTTCACCTCCGCGGCTGGTCCGCCCTGCATTGCGCCAGCTTTGGGATCGGCTCACGTACGGGCAGTGGTTAACGCCTGCTTCACTTCCGCCGCAGATCGGCTCGGATTGGCACTATCTTCTGGGTCGGCCCACGTTTGGGGAGTGCTTGACGCCTGCGTCACCTCCCACGCGGGTCAACCCGGCATTGCACTATCTTCGGGATTTTTTTTTTTTGTAGACGTGGACACCACTGTGGGGAAAGTAGCACATAACAGCTTCGCTGAGAAATATGTTGCGTATTGTGAAATGATGGACTCAATTGGATACCTTAATAGAAGAACCCAATGTCTACGTAAAAAAGAAGCAGGGAGCTCATTCTACATTGTAAAGTCCCACAGAATTTCCTCTAAAAAGTCGCCGCCCCTTCCAGTCACTGAAGATGGTCGAACAGCGAAGCTGTGTTAGTTACACCGAGGGTTACACTAGGGAAGCCAAACTCCGCAAGCAGGCTATATTTTAAATAGCTTGTTTCACCATTCTTTCACCTCATTTTCGTTTTTGCGGTAGGCATCTTCTTCCTAAGGAGTATGCACTACTCATGGGCTTCTCATAGTAGTAGCTGGGGTGTAATTTCCGGAAACACTAATGCAAAGCTTCGTATATTGGGTGAGAGGTCAAACACTAGAGATGCAGGCGCTGCAATTGTTTTAACGATTGCTTGGATTGGGTTCACGATTGACGTCTTTGTGTTTCTTAATGTGATTACACACACGTTCGGCTGCGACAGAGAGAACGACGTTTGTGACGGTATGCTCGTAGTCCGCCATTATCGCTTGCGTTCGATGTTTCGAATTTGCTCGTTGGCGTGGATAGCAGCATCCGCCCAGCAATGCCGCTTGATTTTTTTCAAAATTAGATTGTTTCATAATTAAATCTGTTCGCTCATATCCCCTTAAGCAATGGCTCATACCCCAGTAAACGCAGCCTCCCCATTACGTCGACAGAAGTGAAATTCTAATCACTAAGCACTACTACCTACAACGCAGACAATATAGCACGCTACACCGCACGCTCACTCGAGCTCAAGCGGTTACACTAAGAATGCTACAAACAGACACATATCCCACTCAAAACAGATTACACCATTACATGCCTGAGCTCTACGACAAGTCTTATTGCACCAATTGCAATACATCCCTTAACGTTTATCATTTACTCTGGCCATGCTCGCAAGCTCACGTAAACTACGAACAGGACAAGCGCAAGTTGGAAGAAGCAATCCGGAGCGAAGAACTCGCTCCCCAACTCTGGGCCGTGTAGGAGGTCCACGACGCCGCCAGGAAACTCAACGTCCCGGTTTCGTCGTGGGAGACGCCCACTCCATGAGAGCCCGAAGCTCTCGTGGCCTGCAGGATCTGAATAAAGTTGATTTCCTTCCTTCTACGCTGGAATGACGAGCGGCAACGGAGCCAGCTGTGGAAGAAGACGACAGCGCTGCAGATGCTGAGATGATAGTACTAGCGTACACCGACAACGCCGACACTTCACTTTACAGCTCCACTGTAAAAAAAAAGCTCAGTGCCCTTCGACTCTGTTAAGAAGGATGACCAGCGAAGTTGTGTATGTTGGCCCGTTAATGTCAAGCTGCAGCACCCCCGTGGGTCAGCCCAGCATTGCACTGTCTTCTCGATCGGCCCAGATATTGGGAGTGCCTAACACCTGCTTCACCTCCGACGCTGGTTGGCCCGGTATTAAACTAACTTTGGGATCGGCCCACGTATATGGGCAGTGCTTGACGCATGAGTCACTTTCGCCGCGGTTCAGCAAGGCGTTCCACTATCTTCGGGATTATAAAAGCGAAAGTTTTACTAACCTCGTCGCGCCGAGTTTCGCCGTCGCCCTCAATCTGACCTTCATTTGACCGCAGCTACTTCGTAGCTTTGGCAACGCGTCACGTGACTCGCCGCGCCGAGCTCCGTCGCCGCCAACGTCCACTCTCCACAGCTAGGTCACCACTGACCACTTGACTCGCCCCACATCTGGCTAAGAGGAGCGCCGCGCTCCCATAGTCAGTGCGAGCTTGGTCATGTATGAGAGCGAGGCCGGGCCATCTTCTCTGAGCGTTGTGCGCGAGCGGGAGGCTTTGAGCCGTCGTCGCCAAGCGGTGCCTGACCATTGCGCGGATATCACCCGACGAGCTGCTTCACTGGAGAGGGTCCAGAATGTCAAGCGCGCGAAGCTAGCGTTGGAGACTGAGGGAGAGCGAGCCGCTTGGCTCACGAAACACTGGACGCAGGACCACAACCGTGGACAAAGGCAGGCTTTGGACGAACAAAGTGAAACCAACGCTTTACCAGCCTAAACCAAGATTTCGCTTTGCATATCCAGGGTTGGCTGAGCTAAGCCGCAGCCATTTTTTTTAGACACGCGTACGCAATAGGGGGGAAAGTAGCCCTTAACAGCTTCGCTGTAAAGAAAAACTGTCGCTTTCGAGCGCTTGGTTTAGTAGGTGCTTAGTACGCATATCTGAATCACACGTTATGCATTTCACGCATATCACCTTTATCCCTCCTCCCACTCACCGAAAATAAAAAGAAACTTACGCAGTGTTGTTCTGGAACTTTTACTGGCCGCTGATGTGTTCATTCTATAGTGCATTTCAATACTTTGATATGAGCTCCATCTGATGACCTCAACGGAAGAGCTGTGGAAATTATCCGTTTTGTTTTAAAATTATGTGGTTTTACGTGCCAAAACCACTTTCTGATTATGAGGCACGCCGTAGTGGAGGACTCCGGAAATTTCGACCACCCGTGGTTCTGTAACGTGCACCTAAATATAATCCGTTTTTTTTTCAGGCTGATGATAGGTATATTGCAATCCTATCGGGACGGTTGCCAACTCTGTTGTAGTAGATTTGTTTGATGAAGAACCCATTAAACAGTATCTAATGTCTATAGGTGTCGATATATGGTTCACTATGCTAGCGGTGTAAATTTATGTCTGCTAAAGCCGTATTGCTTATTGACATGTCCTATTTAAAAATATAACAGGGCTGGAGGAAGCATTGCTGACGGTAGACTTTTCCGGGGACTGTTTCTTATACGTGCCATGCAGAGAACACCCACGGCAGAAATTTCGTTAGAACAGTAGCACAATGTTTCAAGGCCCCCCTAAGCAATTATAGATGCCTTAGAATGCAATATTGTTTGCAGTTTTCTTTCTTACTAAAGACGTTATATATTAAGGCAGATGTCCACTTAGCATCCGAAGACTTTCACTTCTCTGAAGAAAGGGCGGGGGAGCATATTGAGGGCCAAATGTAAAGTTTGTGTAAGGCAGGGCAAGATACACTGAAAAATGGTAGTTTGGAAGAGAGCGATTTGTAACATGGCAAAGCTAAAGGAAGAATACGGCCAGTGCCAATGCAGGGGGCTGAGCATAGAAAAAAGGTATACAATATTTCAAATACTAATATAAACAAAGTTTTCAGCAGCAGATCTTAGAAAGTCAATGGCAATCAAACATAAGGAGGGCCCAGCTGTGCCATTACAGAAAGCGTAGCTGCAGCCGGCGAAATTACAAAAAATATAATCCACATCATTCACCAGAGATACTTAATTGCATCTCACTTTCTCTATTTCAAATTAGAAGCCTGGTGTTCTTCCTCTGCTCCGCGTTTATTACAACCGATTTTGCCTGTGGTTGAGCGGGTTTGGATACGCGTGCACGGCAAATACAAATGCACAATTTCTTGGAGGCACATGAGTTTATTTTGTGAATATGTCAATTTGGATACAAATTGGGATACAAAATGAGCGCCATACACGTTCGCTCAATTCTAGCTCACGCTCTTTTCTCAGCGAGCTCATAAGTATGTCTCATGATACCGTAATAGACAACGCAACTTATTTTGACTTTCATAACGGGTGATGACCAAAGTGACTCGCCACTAGCAGCACGACACCTGACGTTCGAACAGGACGCTATGTAAATTTCATTTTCATACTAGACTACATACATCTTCGTTACCAGCAGAGGAGTTTAAACTACTTAAGGCAACGCAGTTCATCTAGTGCCCAGATATTACATTTCAAGGTAAATGAACATTCTACTCGTTAAAGGGGTGATTTGCAGAGAGCTCGAATTGAGTTTTGTGCTGAAGGACTACTCTCTCTAAAGTTGCATAAATAATAAAATATCATGTTCCAATGTTAAAGTCATAATAAACACAAGAATAAGATACGCTAATTAAGCATCAATTTGAAAGTGGTAAATCAAATGCTGTCGATTAGTTAGATGGCTGTCGTTTGACTCAATGCTTACTCCACACTGCGGCTCGTCATGTCTCACAAGAAGTCTGACCCCTCGGATTGTATAACTTGGCTCATTACGACGTATTCAGCAGGCTTTCACCTTGGCGTATTAAAGGATTGCAACATGCTGCCGAGTTTTTTCGTTACCCGTGACAGTGATCCTATGATAGAACATTTTTGTTAAGGCCTGGTTGGTTTTCTTTAGCTAGTATTCAACTTTCCTGTGACCTTAATTGTTGTGTTGGCTGTGCATCTGTCTTTAGTATTTCTTTCTAAGTGCGTTAGAAACTAGTCTAAACACGTACCCCTTCGCTTCGCTTAGCGACCCAGACGCATTACCCCACATCTCGCCAGAACATCGCTTGAACACACTTAGAACAAGTTTGTTTAGCAATGCCAAATGCGTTCGGTGACGGTGTTGTTCTGGAATCACAGCTCTCTTCCTGTTTTTATTGCACGCACCTTTGACTGGCCTTCCCATTTATTGCTCTGAGTGGAGCTTTGCATCGTTCACTCATTAGCGCCAACCAATCATCAACCAGGCAGCTCTGCGGCACAAGTCGAAGGCACCATCTGCTGCAAAAAATCTTTATATGACCGAGAGTGCAACGCTCTCTCCCGCTCTATTTTTATATTATCTTAGCTGCTCAAGAAAGCACAATTCTTTAAGTGGGCAGCTCGCAAATATTGCAATGATGTTTTCTCATGGGTTACGCGGGTGAAAAGATAGGTACAACCCTGGATCAAAACTTTAGCAGAAGTACGTTATATTTGGGTTATCCGGCTTTCCGTCCTAACGTGACAAAAGCGCAGTTCTTATGACAACAAGTTGACGACGCTGATCCAATCTTTGAAATAGATCAGGTACTAGCCACATTGTAAACTATGTCTAAAGTAACTAAGATGCAGATTGCGATGCGAAAATTGGGGTAAGTGCAACATCTTGTTATACATTCCAGAAGTAACTATACATTTCCGCAGTAAAGAACAATCTGTGACTGCTTCTCGTGAAATCTTAATCTTCAGCCACTTTATAATTTATATACTGATGAATTGTAAACCAAAAGTTCTGTTTTCTTTTTGTATGTACTTCGGCATCCAGAAAACAGGAAAAGGCAGGGAATTTTTGCTCGACCTAATTTAATGTCTGCAATCACCTCGAAGGCTTCTTAATTCATAGAAGTCGACATCATTTGTTTCTATTAGTCTACTTAATTATATCAAAGGGAATATGGTTGATTAGTCAGTGAGGAGGAAAGCTCGCGAAGACTGTATTTGCACAAGCACAAGACACCGATACGCACAACTGCTTCGCGGTGAAGTTAGTGCGCAGCAATTTGCTCGATACCATCGCAAAGCTTGCTACGCGAGACGGGGCAGCGGCTTGACATGAAGACAGCACACACATTTAGGCCAATTTTCACAGTACCAGCTGGTTTCTTTCACTCTCCCTTGTCTCTATACATGTATTTCACCTAATTCTTATTTGGCCCCTCAAGGCTTGGCGTTAGGCTCCACTACCCGTCTTTTGAGTTCAGCGGCTCTATATTCAATTCCGTACTTAGCGTGCGAGACTATGAAACCTACGCAAGAAGTTCGGTAATCAAAATGATTAACTCCGAGCGCTTTGTGATCATGTTTTAAGGTCGCGCGTGTTCGTTCGAGTCCATCGCGAGCATGCGCGTGAACCTTCTGCAATGCGATGCAAATGAAGAGCCCTAAAAGGAAAACGGGTAAAAGCAAAATGATCTACCACTACGCATTAGCAGCTGTGTACGACAGTTACTTTGTATCAAGGATTTAAAACATATTCAGATAATACTAAGCCTACATAATGGACAATTTCATCCAATTTTTTTTTTTCAAACACATTCAGGTATAGCTGTGTACGAACGCAGCAACTTCAAGAATCTTGCTAGCCTCCACAGCATTGCAGGCTCTCCATGAGACGGAGTGTAATGCCTGCGAGAGCAACGGCAAATAATGTCAGCGAAGCCTTCATATACGAATAGCAATATGAATGGCAAGTGGGAGGCAAGTACAATAAGAAAATTGTATTTGTTATTGCAATATGCAATGTTTTGTATGCAATGATATTTTAGGTCATTGCTTTGGCAATTTTTCATCGGAACTTCTCGGGCTGAAAAAAACGAAGTGAAAATTTCCTTCAACTCTGCAGTCATTTGCAGGTGGTTTTCACGCGTCCGTGCTAATATATATGGCAGAACAAATTTTCAGAGGAATTGGGATGGTAACGTGATTAGAATTGAAGAAATGTCATGACACACTACACAACCACCATCAAAACGCGTCATGTATGAAGCCTGTATTCAGCTGGGCACCTTTCTCGCGGTTTCCTCTGGGCATGCCGCGCTATCCAGCGGTGCCACCACGAAGTCTGTGCATGCCCTGTTTGGAGGAAAAGATTTCACTATGTGTGACATAGGTTCAGTTTCGCCGAGCCCAGCTGAAATTTTCGCAGATTTTTTTTTTCTATTGAAGTGTGGCAAATACCCGGTGACACATGCCGCTAATAGATATTGTCATCAAAGTGTTTATTGAAAAGCGTCACATACCCCTTGACTCATGTTGCTTCTCAAAGAGGCTCTGTGAAATTCGAGACATATCTATTACCATATAACAAGAGACCCAAGTTTGCGTCAAAGAAATTGGTTGAATTGCAGCATTCGCACGGGCACATACCTAGTTTGCCATGGTGGTGCGAAATAAGTTTGTGTAAGCACGACACATCCTCAACGTCACCTACTGCCGAAAAAAAATTTTCTAGAAGTTCATCTTGAACACTGTTTCCTCCGCCGATATTCCGCCCGATAACTCATTAGTAAGTCTTCATACCATCTACCATCCAGGCATCAAAGTTCGCGCGAAAATCGTTCGAGAAACACCATGGACAGTACGTGAAGTATCCACAGAATGTTATTGCTCACATTTCTACAGCTACAGAATGTTACAGAATTCGTTCTCTGCACTATTGTCATAATCCTATAAGTAGCACAAAGCTGCCAAAAAAATCCATACTTGTTTCCCCGTAAACAACTTTCGCTTGTCGTTTAGCAGAACTTCTCCCGGCTCATAAACCACACCGGCAACTAACAACTTGGTGCGGTCGTCTTACTGCCACGTGATCTGACGACGACCTGCATATCACAGTAATATTTAGATCATGGTCGAATTTTGCTCAAGTTGCAGCCTTTTTCCAGTTTTCGTGTCATCCGCTTAACCTACAGCTACGCAAATGATTACGCTCATTATCGCCCATGTGCGCCTGCTCGGCCAGAGCCATTATTTTATAAAATTTCACATTGCCCGGCTAGGATAGAAAAAAAATCATATGCCTAGGTCTTTAGACTTTTGTACTCTATTGTGCATATAAGGCTGTACAACAAACTATTTCGATTTGTTTTCATCCCAATCTCCTGAGTCAACTTTACGCAACCAACGACGCAAGCATCAGGCGGTGAGCAGCAGCGTTGTCTGAACAGCGCAATCGAACCTCCTCCTCGTTTATAGCAGGTAACTTTTTTGGCATTCTAAACGAATAACATGGCATACATTAAGTGGTTTTTGTTATCTAACTGGCTGACAAGAGGCGAGGAGCACGTTTGATTAAAGATGGTTTGGGTGGGGCTGGGCAAGCGCAGTGCAAATAGGTAACCACGTGAACAGGGTGGGGCCGGCGTCTGCGATTGGTCCGCTTCCCCTTACTTAACTTGGGGTGGCTAGTCGAAAATCGTGGCGTCGCGCAACGGAAACTTAGGAAGGCTGCTAAAACGAGCCCTCAGCAACAACGAGTTGGCAAAACGATGTCGTATACGAACCGAAAGAGGTCGATAACATTATGCTCTGACGCAAAAAAGTTTATTATGTGCAAAAACATCAATCCTCTCCCACAGGAGCGAGCAGCCAGTGCCTGAGCATTCGGCGAACAACCATATTCTATTTCTCTTTGAACGGGACAGCCTCTGGCTATTCAGAAAAAAATTCAGTTTTGCTCCGCATATTATTACATATTTAATGTGCACATGCCAGTTAAACGAGTTTTAGAGGTTTTCTGACGTCGCGTGATTTGCAGGCGGAGTGGGCGCAGAGCAAAAGCTTTTGACCAATCGCAGAGGGTTAACGGCGAAACAGCGTCGAATTACAAATAATTGTTTTTCTTTTGTTTGGTATAATCAAGCATAATCATTGTGAGCACGTCATATCGGGTGGGGAGCTATCGTGGCTTTCGTGATGTCACGTGACAGATAGGCGAAAGCGCGGTGGCCCGTAAACTTTGTGACTAAATGTGGAGGGCTGATTGCAGAATTCGAATACAAAAGTTTGGAATCGATTTACCCCACAGCACCCATATTTTGCATAAAGATGATATTCAAAATCTGCAAGTACGCTTCTCCTCACACCTCGCCCCACCTAAGCAACATAGAGGTCCTGAGCCTTCCTTCCCCACAACACCGAAGTTTTTAAGGTGCATCTCTTTGCTGAACGTGTGCTTATTAACAGAAAGTTGGCCGTGTTGGTTAACGCAAGTCCCCTACGTGGTAAATCCTGCTTACAAAGTTTCGCATATGATGCATTTTGGCTCATATTACTCGAAAGAGCTAACACACCGAGGGTTAGTTCTAGTAGTAAAACACAAGTAGCCCAGAAAGTTGATTGGAAAACAGCGCCGCGGTAGCTCAGTTGGTAAGAACATCACACGCGTAATGTGAAGACGAGGAATTGTTCCCCTCCTGCAGTCCGTTGTTTTCTCATTCAGTTTCATTGCTATTAAATTATAATTTTGTAATCAATAAGTAAATACAAGTAATTTCTGTTATGTTGTTCTCGGTGTCTGTGTTAGTTGGCTTCTTATGATATGCGTACTAAAATTCAAGCCCTTCGGTTGCTTTTCTTCTCGTTCGCCAAGGCTACGTGATTTAATTACATGCCTACTACGAAGTGATAAATTTCAATTTTCTTGAGTTCTTTGTGAAGTAATGCTAAACATAAATAAGAAAAGGCAGTTGGGGTTTTATGAAAAAAATTTCTTGTACAAAAAAGTTTCCCACGCGAGATGCACCGCTGTATGAAAGGAACATAGTAATACATTCTTAAAAGTGAAGTTCACGGTGAAATTTGTAGCGCGCGCAATAGATAAGGGCGTCGAGATGGTGGACTGAAGTTCTCCAAAACTGCAGAAGCGTTCGAAAAAGCACTTTCAAGCAAAAAGGGACTGCCCTTCCCTCTCTTCCAGCTAGTACGTTGCCTTAGAATTGAGAGACGTAATTCTTTATGAACTAATTGACAGCTTTTATAGCTCAGCAAACTTTCTTAGTGCGCTTCATTGTATGTGAACTATTAATCTGCGTTTTATTTTCTAGCTTCACGTAAGCAAGTAGAATTTCATTTTCCTCTTCCTCCGAAATGTAATCCTTGCAGTTTTTTACGTTGCTTTTGAGAGCACGGCAGTCGCCATGCTATATTTATTCAAAAGGCTTTTGGCGATTTTCATTTTCTGACCTACTCATTACAATAATAGGATGAAGAAAAACTACAGCCTACAATAGCATTACATTTTACCATGATTTTTGTTTTTTAGAGACGAATTTCTTTTTTCCTCAGCAAGCGTCATAGAATTGCATGCTGCAACCTTTACGATAGAGCAATAATTGCTTGCCTTACACGACCGTTCGTAAGCCTTTCGTCTTCAAAACGTGTGAGTAGATCCAATGAAAAGCAAACAAACTCCCTGGAACTTTTGTGCATTTCTTTGACATAGAAGGGTTGTGAAAACAACAAGATTGTTTACTACGAGTATTTTGAGCTTCGTTTGACAAGCTTCCGTGAAAATAATACCGCTCAAAATTATATGAAAGGTTACAAGTGTCTTTCCAGAGGTGCACGACACGTTATTTCTAGAAATGGCAGAGATTCTGGGAATTATTTAAGATTTTCTTTCAATTTTACTTCGATGGAGGAAGTTGTTTTTTGTGTACCATCTACGAACGACATGCGCTATAAAGTTAGTGTCAGATTGCTTTTGCAAAAATATACCACACTGGCCGCAGGATACTTTCCTGAAATATTGACATCACGCCGCTAACTTATTTTTAAAGTGCGTGAGCATTTCTATGCCTACTGCACGAGAAATATGTCCGTAACTTAAGATAATGAATGGGTCATACTCCCTTTAGCAATGGCTCATAATCGCGTCAAGAAGCCAAAAATGCAATGGCTCCTACAACGTAAAGCAGGGGCTAGAAGCACTCGGCAAATTGAAGCAACCAGTGCATACATTCGTTGAAGTTACCCATAGAACAGAAAGAACGGCACGTCTTTCAATAAAGAGCAAGCTCAAAACAAGTATCCGAAACATTAATAAAGCATTTCATACCCTCCTCAGCAAATGTAGCGCTGGTTTTGCAATAGCTTCGCTAAATTAACTTTACTTCATCTTAATTAACAGCAAAAGTCGTGGGTTCAACTGCCACCAAAGGTCGAGGGTTAGTATGCCTTATTTACTCTATCTTAATTACCTGCGGTTTAATTTCTTAAAAAACAATAGTTGTGCGTTCGAGTGCCGTAAGGAACTCTACCTCAATTAGGCCGGGCTGATCGCGTTCGCTATCGAACAGGATAAGCGAACGACCAATGAGCGTTGACAAGGGTTTATACTGGTCGGATCAATTCTTTAAAACTGATGGTAGCGCTAAAAGGACGGACACAAGATGAAAAGACGACACGACGACGAGGAAACGACGACGAGCGTTTCCTCGTCGTCGTGTCGTCTTTTCATCTTGTGTCCGTCCTTTTAGCGCTACCATCAGTGTTAAAGAATGCATCACCAACTAGCCCAGCACCAAGTTTTATTGGTCAGATCAAGTTTCATAACATTGATAACGACACAAGGCTCTGTGAAGATAAGCAAGTGGCACAATGCTTACGCGTGCTTGGAACGGCCAGAGCACTTTCTGCATGATTTTTTTACGTTTAGCTTGCGTTCCCTATAGTGCATGAGCATTCTCATTATTCCCCGGAGGAGTTTCAGACATAACACAATATATCAGATGGTTAGGTTTCTTACATACTGCCCCCATCAGCAGCCTACAATATGCAATGTACGTGCTGTTTTAGAGCGTAAGTACTGTATACAACTTATATTCAAATTCGCATTCATTATAAAATTTAAGTATTCTAGCATATCCTTCTTATCGCCCCCTTAATGCGCTATTACGTAATAGTATTCAATACTATTACTATTTCATTTCTGTTCTCAGCCCTTCCCGTTTGGTCAAGCATGTTTCGGGATACCTTCATTTCGCCTGCCTGTCACGCGACATGATGAAACTCATGAAAATTGGCCATCTGATATGAGGTGTGTTTACTGATTATGTACAGGGACCAAACAAAAGAAAACTTGCTGATTCCACGCCTTATTTGCCAATATAGTCCAGTGCTATTGGTCAAAGGTTTTCGGGCTGTGCACACTTCACCTTTGTTTCACGCGACATCACAAAACCTCGAAAATTGGCCGCGTCAAAGTTACCTAACGCATTAAGGATGGCCTGTTACGCAGAAAAAAAACTTCACTTTTTGCGGAATAGCCACTGACTGCCCCATTCCGAAACTAAGAGATATCTGCCTACCAATCACTCAGATACTGGCTTTTCAGAATTGCCAGGAAGAGCGGGATTAATTTACACACAATAAAAATTGCGCGTGGCCGCATAACGTTGTCGAGCCCTGTGGCAACCTGTATCACATCGGTCTGCCAAATCGTATTCGCTGAAGATCAATTTAGCGGCTTTTTTTAACCTTCCTTTGTACGCCGCCGCCATTTGAAAGCGGCCACCTCAAGCTAAGTAAGGACAAGAGGGCCAATTTTAGACGTTCGCACCACCCTCCTCCTTAAATTGCCTACTACTACTGCGTTAGCTCGGTCCCACCTCAGCCCACTTCGTTTCTGCGTGTTCTACCAATTTTGTCGCGTAATAAGATTAGAAGAACCTGTCAAAGTGTAACAATGCTATTCTCTCTGAAAAAAAAATAAAGTGCCCTCTTCTAAACGAGAAGAGCGTTTGAATGGGTGGTTCAAACAATACTGTGAGTCACTGCATGATGCTTACGTCGGCATTTACGTAAGCTTGAGGTAAGGAGATGAGAATAAAAAAAAAAAAGATTTGAACAGTTCTGCGTTATAGGGCTCCAGGAGGCAAACATCATCAGAACATTTTGGTTGCACAATAGCCGGGCAATAAAGCTAAGAGTGCCTTGGTTACATCATGTTGTGCGTAAACGGAAGAGAGAGACAGAGAAGGAGAAACTTTAATTGAAGCAATGCGTTTCCTTAGGAGGGGGAGGGACGGTCTAGCTCAGGGCTTCCTTGTTGCAGTGCAGCTGACGCACCTGCTTCAATGGACATCAGGAGCAGCAATTTACTGATACTTTAATTTGGATGTCCAGGTAAAAATTACAGCTTTTAGAGTCGCCATTTTAGGCCATGTTGATGGATTCGATTGAGCAAACACTCTTATAACGGTTGCACCCTTTGGGATGTATATTTGTCCCACAACAATAATCGTCATCTGCCGTGCTTCCATTTCCTTTCTTGAAAACTTCGCGCTCGCTACTATCTGTGTAGAATGTTCTGTCACACCTATAATGCGCAAGCCTTCGTGACTGAGAAGCACCGCGCTCGCCGCATTAATAAAGGAAATACGGGCAAGACAGATGACTGCTATTGTTGTTAGACAAGATGAGCCCCAAAGGGTGTAATTCTTCTTAAGGGTTTATGATCAAGAGTGAATGTTGTCTACCCGTTAAAACGCCCGTTGCTGAATATTCAAACATGCGTGGTTAACTTGGTAAGCAGCACTTTATTTCAAGGGCACCACAGGAAGGTGGCTTCCAGCTAAAATATTTAGTGCTAGAGAAATTTTTACTTATTAGTAAGCACCGTGCAAACGATACTTGCTCCAGAAGTCCAGCATGTCGCCTATATATATATTAACCAGGCACGATGTAAGATGACGCATATCTCTCGAATTTACTGCTAAATCTCCACTGATTTCTTCTGTAGAAATTGCATTTTGCTGCAAATCACGCCACTATGTAAACTACGGAGGTTTTTATGTGTAGCTACAAATTTATGTAAACATATAAACTCATCATCTAGCATGGTATGTTTCACTTTTTCTTTAATAAGTCGATAATTCAATAATTATTGAATAAATAATGATTTGTGTCAGTGCTAAACAAATCATATTTAAAATTGACTGAGATGATTTTGGGTTTGCGAAATGACAATTTATTCCAAAGGTTGAAGCAGAGAAAAATAGCATCGCTTAGCGCGGGATTGGAGCTCCTTGAATGCTAGTCAAAGAAAAGGTGGCGACAACATGTGGCCACGACGAAGCACGTGTCGCAGTGACACCGGAGAGTTTTGTACGCCAATGTTTTGACAAATGGCAACCGGTTCTTTTGTCACTTTTCGTACGTGCCCTTTACCAGCCGTTCGTGCAGCCTATTCGGCGTCAACCTGATTCCTTATGAAGTAAAACGAATCCTCGTTGCTCTTGGTCGGTGACACTTGCATGCTATTGGGAACACTCGCTGCTCCAGTACCCGTATCGGCGACAAACATTAAATCCTGATCTGAGTTTGCCTGGCACCAATGGCATCGTGTTTTCGTTGTTCCGTTGCACCTTGTTGCTAGATCAAAATGTTCTGCGTATTTCTACCAACTGTGTTTCTATGATCGGCTATCTCTTTCTCTTTTTCTCTCCATGAAGATGATCCACTTCACACTGTACCCCATTTTCACACGCCTAAAGCATGTTCCACTAGATATTCTGCTTTTCGACTAGTACCCGCCACGTATTCCTTGAACAGGTGCGGCAATATTGAAGCACCTTTTTGCCTTTCTCAGTCTCCATTATATACTATTTCTAGCTACAATTATGGCTGAGACATCTCTTTAGGGTGCTACATAAAGGAACATTTGAGTCGTAAAAGCTCCAATTTATCTCGGCATTCAACGGGATCCATGCGCAAATGAAATATAGGCGGTATGACTGGATGCCCTGTGTATTAGGTACAGTGTAGACAAGTGTCAACTGTGAAATGACATTGTCTGTTATGATCTATGATATATTTACGAAAACATAGCGACGCTGGTTCGAGTCAATATGGAACGATGAGAGATGCTTTTTTTAGGGCTGCAACAGATTTTTTAGAAATAATTTCTCCTCGGCAAGCTGATTTCCATGCAGAGGCGCGCAATAGAAACTGGTCTTTGTGGCATCGCATGAGAACCACACCTTCAAGTTTTGTAAGGCGCTTAGTGAAAAACGTGCCCAGTTTTGCCGCATATGCTCCTTACATTGTTTCCGAAAAGAGATGAGGCTTGCTCTGAAAAAAAAAATTTTTGTTAAGCATGCTTAATTAAAGCCGTTTCTATTTTTGCCTCAGATCCGCATTCTGTTTTTTGATAGGCGAAAATCATACTACCAACACTACCGTCTGCACGGAGATTTGATAGTTATTCCGTATGGAGATTTCGTTCAAGGATTGATTCCACTAGAATCATTTAGGAGTGGTTAGTACATTGTTGAATCCCATGACAAGCGTAACTTATATGTACGTAGAACACATTATGGCACATGAGAACAGTTTGTCTGTTCGATTTATTGAAGGAAAAATCCAAAGAATCGATCAACAGCTGTAATGACCAAAGAGCCTAACGTCGCATGAGGTAATAGTTCCCGTATTCGTCCCAGCAGTGTTTTCTGGTCATTGGAACCTTGCAGTTGACTCGACGAGCATAAGGTCTGCACTCTCCATGAACACATATGCCTCGGATGCACTGAGTTATATGAGATCTTAAACTTCTTTCAGCAAAGTTATTAGCAATCTGAAATAAAGAGAAACCGTAACAACCGGAATATATCAGATATGACAGGAATTTTAACAACGTGTAGAACCTAATGAAATCCTTTTTCACAAAGTTCATCGA
The DNA here is from genome assembly GCF_023375885.2 of Dermacentor andersoni. NCBI lineage: Eukaryota > Metazoa > Arthropoda > Arachnida > Ixodida > Ixodidae > Dermacentor > Dermacentor andersoni. Next base: position 96,150,534 of record NC_092821.1, read on the forward strand.
GCTAGATTTCACCATTGACCGTGTCATTTTCCTATACCAACTCTTAAACGCATGCGTTTCAGCCCGTCATACCTGCACAAGTATGATTTCTTAAGAATAAAAAGAATCATGAATTCGCACAAGTATGATTTATTTAAAAATCAAACTTTAATGATGTATTTCTTTGGCCACAATATATCTTCGTTGCCCTTTACTAACATCCATGAAAACAAGTGAAGGAAAAGGAAGGAAATCATTTTGAACGCAGACGTTCTAGTTTCTAATCTAAGTCCAGGAGTTGGACGATACTGTCACCATTCGATAAACTTACAGGTCATATCACGAGTTCTACTGGGCGGAAAAAAATATTGTTTTACATAATACTAGGAAATTGGCTGCTTGTGACAGCCTTCTTAAATTCATCATTAGGACATGTGAAGTTCTGCTAGCCGCATGCGTCTTCCAGGTGCGGGCAACTCGGGAAAGACGTCAGTCTGAATCCGCCATTAGCATGCAACAGCAGAATAGCACACATTTTCTCGCCAGAGAGTAATGGGTGGACCTATGAGGTATGAATGGGCCCCTTCAACCCAAATGGCCTAATATAATCTTCACCAGCGCACCGTGTGTTGGAGGTCATGTGATTTATTGGGGCCGGGGCTATGTCAAGGATTCGAGGGCGAGTCCAGAAGGCTGTACTAGAGTACAATTTTCTTGGATGTGAAGCTAAATTAACGGAGCTGAAGCGCCTATACCTCACTGCTGCTGCAACCAGTCCCATAATTATGTTCACGTTAGCTTAGGTGTGAAATATAGAACATATTTCTTTTCTATTTTGTAGCACGTAATTTGAAGTGATACGGAGAATTCACGAGCCAACTAATGACGTTTTTGTTGCATTTCTTAGTTTGCCCGTTCCATACTTCACACACTCGAGAAGGTCGCATGTTTTACGCGCTCCTCTGTCGTAGAAGTGGTTCCCACGTCTTCTGGTGAGTATTCGGCGTTGGAGGAAGCAAAATACTGGAATGGAATGTAACGTCGCTATGCTAGCCAAGGCAAGCCAACCTCCTCTAACAGTGCCCTTCCCTCTCTCCGGGACATATATGCGCGGTGGCTCTCGGGAAGTGTTCGGTCCCTGTAGCTGCTGGACCATGTAAGATATTATTTGGTTTGTTCTAACATTCAAGTCGCGCCCACAGTCAAAGGCACGAAAGACGTACAAGTACATGGAGAATGGAACAGACAGTTATCTGCTGCCGAGCGCGTTGTACTTCGGTTGAAGAGCGCTGCTCTAAAGCAAGGTTGGTAATCCTGGCAATCGCTCGGGCGCTAGAGACGAGGCCATACAATTCCTGAAGCGTCACTTGCGCTTACCGGTATTGTTAGTGCAGTCTCAAGCGTTCTCGCCTCGAAGCTCGTGCGAATGCCTGAAGGTCATTCTCGCTCAGCTTTCTCGCGCATTCCATAAGGTTCGTCATATGAGCCGCAGCGTGCCTTGAACTACGGTGATTGTTCAAGTGAAGGTTTCTAGAAGGGCAAAAACCTTGAGCATGAACGGGCAGATCACTCCAATTAAGCTACGCGTTTACAGGGAAGTGTTTCTGGTATAACTGCCATCGATGATGAGGTGAGACCACCGTAGATGCCTAGGCAGAGCTGCGAAGCGCGAAGTTGATAGAGAATGGTAGCTCCGGAAGCCCTACGCTGAAAGAAACATCTGGCATCAGCGTCGGAACAATCTACACGCGCACGCTTCAAAAGCCTAGCGTTTTGACACTTCCGACAGAGTTGTCGCACGTGCGCCATTGTTTTTTCTGTTTACACACCGCCGCCTTGGCGTCTTCAGAGATGAGAGATGAGGCCACCGAAACTGACGTATGGAGACTCAACTAAAACGAGGCGACAACAAGCTACCCCCTGCCTATCATATGACGGATGCCTATATGTCTTTTATATTGGTGGTGACTATAGGCTCCAAGATTGTCACGCGATACTCACTCCTAGATTCTTTTTCCTTTCTACGTGGTTTGACACCTGTTTCTTTCGCCTGTCAAGTCTTCTGGGCTACACATGACCAAAATTGGAAACAAATTGCTGCCAAAGCCAACAAAACAACTGCGCGCAACGGCTGTGCGAAAGCCAGGCATCCTGGTAAGCACAACCGTCGGCACGCGGAAACGAGTGAGTGAGCTGGATAGTGCTGCAGCAGTTCTATACAGACGCCGGCGTCGTTCACACGTTAGCCATGACGCTGTAATCGCACAGCCGCTTCAGGGCTGCGACTCAGGTGGGGGGCTTGCTGTTCAGAATTAGCTCAACGCATATGGGATGAGTGTTGCCTCCTCTATTTTTTTAATGGCTGCCGAATGCGGCCGGTACAACTGTTCACCACCCTCTCCTATCGTCCTGTCCTACTCTCTCCCATCGGCTAGCGTTCGTATTTTTTATGTTCCTGGAGAACACGAGGCTGTCGTGTATATTATGAATGCGCTGCATAGCTACCCCTGACAGCGGTGGCTTACGGTACCGCGCACTGAAATCGCCTCGATCTTCTCTCTATACTCTCTTTTCTTTCTTCTGGACGCCCCCCTCCCCTTCCCCAAGGCGCTGAGTCGTGCTTTATACTGAATTAGGGTTTGGGTACGGGCTAGTTGGTATTCCATTGTTTCAATCATATCTCGCTCTATAGCGTTCGTGCCTACTTTACTGTGGTGGTGTAGAGTACCATCTGAGTAGCGTATCACGACGCAAGGAGGAAGAAGTAATTTTTTGCTAAGTTGTGCAGTTATCCATTAGGCAGCGCTCCCTATCTCTCATAAATCTCTCATAATCACCGTGTTGGCTGTCACGCTTGCTGTAGATGAGATGTGGTGTTTTCGGGTGACGCGTCCCACGCATCCCCCGCGGCTTCACACCATTTAATTGTGACTCGACCTTAGGTGTGCAATTTGAAATACTAAATTTATATATCCTGTTTAAGGTTAGTACATCTGTATGCTCTCGCTATTTTGTTGAATCGATAACTGTTCTGCGATATATCATTAGGAATGCGACCGCCGCTGGCGCATATGAGGAAGGCGTCTTCATCAAACGCCGTGATCATTTATCAGCACTGTATATGTATGGCACTTCCTAGGTACGTTAACACCTTAAAAAATGCAGATGTTACATCAAAATTTTATAAACAGTGTTAATGCGCTATTTTTACTGTACAACTGTAGGGCGTATGACCATTCAAGATAAAGCTTTCAATGGTGCCAATGATCTTCATTACAGACTGCGAAGAACCAAGTATTGCAGTAGTCTGAATAAGATTCTCCACCGACACTGGGTGTCGGTGGAGGCTAGTATTGGCCATTCACGGTGCAAGGATAATCGCTTTTTTGAATAGTACAGTGCGTAGTGCAGTCTTAGTGGCGTTTGACCAGAACGAGTTTTCCATCACCAGCTCCTGAAAGCTGTAGTTTCTTTTTTTTGTCAAAATCACGCTCCACTTAGAAGCGTGAAAACGTCACGAGTTTCATGGCGATTCCAAGCGAGGACCTTAAGTAGAGGAGCCGACGCTCAACGTCTGCTCTACGCAGGCACGTGTAAAAAGTAGAGATACAGGTTTACTCAGTGAGAAAACGGGGACAATCCATGCCACAGAAGCAGCCGGAAACATTGGTGCCATTACTGTCAAAGTGCCGAGAGGTTATGTTCTCATAGATCCTGGAATGCGAACTATGCAATCTTTATTATATTGAACTCATAAATTACATTCCTTGAATGAATGCATTCTTGAAAATCTGTAAATGGTGAATGTTTTTTAAATTAGCCAGGCAAAAGAACTAGAACATCATGCAACTCATAGATGTCACCAACACTTAGGCTTGATATAGGTGCGCTGTAGTGTTGGTAAAGACAGTTTGCGTGATGATGAGATTACGTCATTTGAAAAATAAAGGTGCTAGCTTACTAGTGGGGCAAAATTAGCGCAGTCTTACATTCGAGGTAAGAATAAAGCAATTGAATTTTTCCGTCAGAAAGTGGTATCGGGCATTCGAACAAGCCTAAAATGTGACGTTGAATGCGCTATAGAAGCAGTGATACTTGAATTGGATTCTGGGGTTTTACGTCCCAAAACCACGATTTCATCATGCAGCAGGCCGTATTTCAGCACTCTGGATTTCTTGCATTTCGTCCCCGTCGAAATACAGCCCCTACGACCGCGATTTCAACCTTGCGCGCAACACCATAGCCGCTAAGTCCTCACGGCGGGTCAGGCAGTGAATAAGATTAAGGTAATCAGCTTGCGCAACATCAATGAAATATCTGGATCGCCAACAAGACAGAAAACAGGCAAGCTCTTCTAGCAATAAAAGAAGCACCAAAGGCGCGAGAAAGCATAAAATCGTTTCAATATCTAAATATTGCATGCACTGTGCCAGCTCTAAAATTTGTTCAAAAAATAGACAATAGCGAAGCCGTAAGTTTTAAAACTGCATAGACTGCGAAAATCGCACAGAACGGAAGAGACACGCTATTAGCCAGAATGACCTTCATCATTTGTAGTGACAACATGCTACCAATCTTAATGGATAGGACGATATCTCAGTTTACGTCATGTCAATGCTGTAATAAATTAACGAGACAAATCGAACGTCATACCCGAAATTACACTATACAACGTTTCATGCAGGCATCTCAATGCCAAATACAGAGACAGTAAGGAACCCTCACAAAGGCAACCGTTAATTTATGCCTTGCGTAATGCGAAACCGCAAATATTTCAGAGCCTGTGAGGCGCTCAAAATTAGACATAAATGACCATGCGCGAAAGCTGCATATCAGCGCACGGGTGAATCTTTCATTGCCGCTGAGATATGAATGCCATCAGCTGAAGAGGACGAGGTCTTTCTTTGACCTACGGGCAGGTTACAGCTGATAATGATAAATTGCTTATGACGAGATGAGTTTCTAATAATGCCGACGGCGCCCTACACCAAAAGGAAAATGATGGGTATACGGATACAGCAGAAGTAAGTTTCAATGTTGTATAATTATCTGCTGATTCGCACATGCAGGTTGGGGTTTCTATATATTGTTATTTAAAACTTATATCTAAAATAGAGCAGGTGTACTGACAAGTAGGCGGATGGCTGCCACAGCCTTCTAGCATTCACGTTGATTATTAACCCCTGGATACAATTGATGCGGATTCCACGATATGCTTAGCGAAGTGAAAATTGAGCCTACCTGTAGACAGGGCGTTAAGTTTGGAAGCTGGTAAAAAAAGCCATCTGGACACCATGCATGGCAGCTCACGGTATACTGTAATAAAAAGAAAAAAAATCCTAGACATCGCAGGGGACAGACAATTAGTAGAAACAACACTCAAGTAGATACTTCATTATATGCCTGTTGTAGCTCTTAAAGAAAAATTTATAATTTAGCATCCTACTTACCAATGCGTTTCCAGATTTCAGAACTTTGTATATACAGCCATGTCTGTCCATGTGTATACCTGAAGCATGATGGAATGTGCATTCTACATCGCAACCAAGTGTGAATGCTGTTTTTCTTTCACTATAGCGCGTTTATAAGAAAAAAAATTATTTCCCTAAAGTTTAACTGTATTGCTCATTGACATTGAACAAACGTAGCTTTAAAATATGTAAAACAAGCCCAAAACCCGGTTTTATCAACGTTTGCGTAAGTCAAAGAAACACCATTTTTAATATGGTAAAATGAAGTGAGCGATAATTCTTAGTGAAAGTTTATCTAGCACATCTAAACCAAGACTCCAGTAACACATTCATTGCTTAAAGCAAAGGATGAAGCTGAACATATGACGTGTTTTTATCCAATTTGCCACTGCAATGCAACAGTAATAATAACCAATACGCAGTAATACCTAAAATGGGGCACAAAAGTTTTTCATTATGAACGTCTTTGTCCGATTTCATTGGCCACTAGCTGTACTTTGTAAGTGTGTCCGTAAAGAACTAGGCCTGATGTATACGACCAGCCCTTTATTAGTGTCATTGCTTCTTCTTTTGTGCTCAATCGGCACTGTACCCCGATATCGGGGACTAGGTGTTTTGGATATCACATCACTGTTTTGTTCAACGCTGTCGCATTTGTTGAAGTCTTTGCATTCGACCATTTCACTAGGCCCGCACACGTAGGAGGGTCTGCAAATTGCAGGTTTCTTTGTGTTCTTTCAGTGGCCAAGATAAAGAAAGCGCGTTATGGTGAAAGGCTTCTGCGTTCAGTCAAAAGTTCTAAGCTTAAATTCTACCACTTGTCATTGTTAATTTTCGAGTAGTGATTTAGAGCACAAATGTTACTCCTGAACGAATAATGCAGATCGTACGCATATCTCGTAATTATGTGAAGCGACGCCTTCATAAAGACTTTAATGAAACAAGATAAATTTTCTGAAATTCTATTAAATTTTCTAAGTATGCGTCCGATACACGGTGAATTCATTTTGTTTCGTGCTTCGTGAGAGGTATGTAAGCTTAAACAATAACTTACCGAATTCGGTCACATCGGTCTTTTAGCGGTCAGTGCGTATTGCATATTAAGTTTTTGGTACATGTGGAGCTGCCATTCATTCAGAGCAGACAGCGAAGTTGGTGTTTGTACGGTATTCTTAAGGTTCTCCGCGTGCTGGCACAATAATTGTCGGGCTACCGTTCAATCACTTTCTGCTTTGAGCCATTTTCTACTGCCTTCGAAAGGGTGGGCAACCGGAAGATGACAAATAAATATTTCAAAATTACGGCTATAGCAACAGAGCCTGTGGCAAAGGAAACGTTTATCTGCCTACATAACCGAACTTTAGCGCATCGTCATCGTCACTGTCAAACAGCAAAATCCCAAAGATCCGCCATAAATAATGACACAAACAGATGGTTCTCGAACCCTGGACATTGATTGGTGCAGCCCAATTTACTCATTATGGCACGCACGCCATGAAGCGAAGCATTAAATAACATACTCAGCAGGTTCACTTGTGCGTGATGTAGCGATTTTGAAGCATCGAGTATTTACTTACTATAATAAAAGTTTGTGCTCGTGTAGATCCAATTGAAGGGAGGTGTTTAACTTCTGAAAAAAAAATAAGTTGACGCAGCCCTGCCGCCGATCATCAGGAATCATATTTGCTGAATCACAATGCTTGAGTTACAGTCAGACAAAAAGTGACGCCATGGGGAAGCTTTCTTTAGAACGCAACTTCCGTTGTGATGTTCACAGGTAAATATGACGTGGTCTGTGGTGGCGCTATGCAGACATACCACCATGTGTCAGCAGGTTCCGGGACGTGTTCGTCGCCAAGATCTACTGCGCGTCTTTTGCCGTGGTACGCAGATTCATCTTCTATGCTCCCCGAAACATTACTTACTTCTATTCGTACAGTGCCAGCACATACACATAACAATTATATCCTAACCTGGTTCTTTCGTATCCGCTCAATTGACCATTTTTATCGCATTTGTGCGTGTTGCTTGCACTGGGCGACATGGCTCCTTTCAAGCTGGCAAGAACTTAATTCAGAGATTTCTTATGCATCATGCCTTTACTTTTTTAGATCGACGCTTTCTTTGCACACCTTCCGGGGTGGGGCATGGCTGCAGCTGTTGCTGTGTGCTACTGGTTAGGCCCACATACAGGTCAATACGTTTGCGAATAAATATTGCAAGTTTATATCTGCGTCGAATGCGCGCATCGTCAGATGGGTTTACGTAACCCGTGTATGTTAACCTCATGTAGATAACCGAGAAGTTAGTGCCACTAAGCACGCCTCTGTTTTTTCATTATAATGGATAGTTTTCGTTATTCTTACGTAAAAACATATCATATTGACACGTTGACTTGTTTAACTATTTGTTTATTAGAATAGTGCATAATAATATACGGATGCATTATTGTGTTTTATTTTAACATAAGATTCAATGTGTAGCCCGAGTTTGTGTCAACTTTTGGCCAGTCATCCATCTGTGCCACTGGGATATAGAAGATTCAGAATCACTTATTCTTGCTTGATACGTGCCGTACTTTGCTGCGCATACACCTGCCATCACCATTCTTCCCTCAACAGCATCATACATTGCCTTTGTCCTCGTAATGTCACTGCATACGCATCTCACGGTGTGAACCAGGGTGATCCGAAGTTGGCCCTTGAGCATAGCCTGACAGCGGTGTGGTGCATAAATGCGAAATGTGCACGAGAATGCAGTTGCAGCACTTGTCTTGAATGAACGTAAACGTGACGCGAGCTTTCACGGAGGATATACTAATATGAAGCACAATTATGCGCATCAGTGGTGGTCCGGTAAAAGTTACTTGGCACTCCTTGGTGGAATGTCGCTTCACGTACATTCCCGGTGTGCTTTCGTTATGTACAACAGTTTGTTTTGTTGTTGTTGCGCTGTCGTCATACGCCAACTTTTCATTTTCCTCAAGCCGCCTGGTAAGCATCAGCGCGACTTAACTATAAGGTTATTAAAAGGGCCGGAACCGCAGAACGGAACAAGAGTAAACTGACAGGATGATGGCACTCGTGACCCTGCTAGGTATGACAAGTGACTCTATCTACTTGCATATGGCACAACTTAATTGCTCGACTGGCAACTCACGCGATTTCTTGTGTGCGCACGAGAATTTCTGTCATTTGATTGATGTGTTAGAATTGTTGAAATGAACGCTTGCAAGCGATGGAGACGATAAAGTTGCATCAGCATAGAGAGAGCGTAGTTCCGCTTGTTCAGGCGTACCACAGTATGTGGTAGTTACGCCACGCTTCGTGGTGGCGTAACTACGATAGGAAAATCCTAAGTTTCTTTTTTTTTAGATTTGTTTTCTAAGTCTAACGCTTGTTATTCATAAAACTGGAGCGGCATTTTGCCGTACGTGCTTATGTCTCCATTATTTCAAAAATGAACGAGACATTTATCGCGCATGGTTTCAAAGGTAAGCATTCACTGTATAATGGGCTTCGTAGATGAATGCCTGCGCTTTCCTTAAAATGCAGTAAACATAATATGCCGTCATTGCTTGTGTTCAAACGATGGTGCTGACATGTAGGTTAGTAAGAAACAAATAATTTTAACTGACTTACCATAGTTCACGGTGCGATCTAATAAATAAGAAACATATAATTTTAATAAATCTATTCCTAATCTCACCCAAAAAAGTGTAGTACTTAAGCTTGTCTTCAAAATATAGCTGGTGGTCAAACAAGAGCGCTAAAGTCCTCATGTTATTCCTGGGATATCAAATTTGCTCACGTATGATATAGGTTGTCATTTATTACAAATACACATCAACTACAATGTATTTGCACAGATATATTTTGTAATAGGTATTTCACAAACCGAGCAAGAGTTCGATTCATTGCACCTATTTGAAAGACAGTAATGCGTAAAACAATAATTTCTGTATTTGCATTGGTACATTATTTATCCTCAATCAACAACAATTATCGTAGCGGTCCATTAATAACGTTATTCATATCCTATCAAATTTTGCCATCAATTCCAATAACTTCAACAAATGCGAGGATTACAAGACACGAAGATACAAGCAATTTACAGTCTTCCTACATTGTTTTTTATTCTACGATGATTCGAAGGAAGAATACCACTGGCCAACACGGACTGGGCCACATCATGACACAAATGGGCAAATGCTTTGTGAACATTGAAGGATGCTTATTGGTGCCACATTTGTCTGTGTGGACATGCGAGCTCCAATGAAAAGGAAAGTACGCAGTCAAAGGTATGATGTTAGAAATTTAGAGAGCCATGTCAAAGTAAAGGAAAGACTTCCTGTGTTGAATTATTATCTTAACGACCACACCTTCGTTCAACAACAGAAAAGAAGAAATGTTGCTGAAGTACATTATTTCTATCGTATATTCTTGCGCTGGTTACATTATCCCGTTACCTCACAAATAGTCAAGCTTTGTGAGGAAAGTAGCCACACTCGCAGATGTGACAAGAAACGTCCGTCCTGAAAGCATATCTCTCTGTGTATAAAAGTTCCTTGCAGTGCGCCCTTACTCCCACGTCATGAAACACACCTTCTTTGAGCTTGTAAAAGGATGTGTGCAATCAATGCACTCTGTCAATTCTAACATACGCTCCTGAAACATGGAGGAAAGCAGGAATGCTTGATAATATGTAAAACAATGAGCAGTCAACGAAAGAGCAGAGACTAGTTCCCGCAACGTTAGAAGACAGGAAAGTGAAAATATTGATGAAAGGCTAAAGGAGAAATTAGAGGGTCCAAGTCCGACCAGGCAAGACACTGTAGTTGGAGATCACTGAAATATATACGCGTATAATCAGAGCGCAGCTGGCACCAACCAAAATAATCATGATAATAATGACAACAAAGTTGACTGGCCGAAAGAAAATTTCTGCACTCTGGCGCTCAGTTTAACGCAGACAACACAACAATACTGCGCCTAAGGTGGTCCAAAGCCGCCATTACATTCACATGCGGTGGTGTCGTTGACTAGCATTGGCTATACTGTGCCTGCGACTTAAAAGATAAACTATCGCGATAGATGAAATTCCGAAGCTATAACGTTCGTGCTTCTGCTCTCTAAATTTCGCTGACGTCATCTGACTTTCCTTAGCTCTACAATTATTATTTTTTGTATCCGCATGTAAACACAATGTTGTGCTCTTTGGGAAAATATATGCGCTTCCGCGTTACTAATCTGGTACTTTTGATTGTCTGCATTCTTTTTTTTTTTGGAGAACGCCACCCAGGCACATTAGAGGGACTTGTTATTCAAAATGAACATTGTTGGCAGTGAACACTATGGCTATATTTTTCTTATGTGTGGTGTCTATTATATTTATCGAGCATAAGCATGTCCAAGCGTCCCAAACCACCATAAGAAAAGATTCAACTTACTTGACTTTTTGTCTTCGTAGAATATGAAAAAAAAAAACAAATAGGTGTTTTGCAGTGAGCCTTTTTATTTGGAATGACACTACGTAATTATTCTCTCACTAAAGCGTGTAGGTTTGCGTTCATAGAAAATGTGTTAGAGGTAACTCCATCGATTCTTTTAGATGCATGCCGCTGTAGCATATATAGGAAGTACACTCAATGTTGTGTGTTTGTGCTACCTTCAGAGTTATTGAAGGCAATGTTCAGATGAGTTAAGAAATTATTTTCAAATAATAAATGAGTTAGTTGTACAGCAACGCAGAAAACGTGTGATCGAGGGCGTTGTTATGGTCTACCTAATATGCAGTAATGATTTCTGGGTCCTCAATGACCCTTAAAATAAAAATCACATAATAACCTGCATGGGCGCGACGGTAGCACTACTTTCAATTTGGCTGCGCTTGGAGCGGGGCGTTTATCTTAGCGCGCTAGCTCTCTCCATTGTGATATATGCCAGGTGTTTGAGCGATGACTATCTCGAATTGATAAAAATGGGGGTAATCGAGACACACCAGTGCAATTTGTGTAAACTATCTGCAAGAAGTGCGACAAAAGAAAACATTCGTGTAGAGTAGCTGCTTATGTAACAAATTGCTGATTATTCATTTATCAACGTGATGTAGTCAATGACAACTGGGTGTTTGTATAGCTGAAAAGCTCGTAGCAAATTGTCTTTATAACGGATCAAAAGCGCTTGCTTAAAGCACGCTGGCGAGAACCACGACTACATGTTAACAGGTTAATAAATCAGAATGCGTTATAAGCGCCTGCCCGAACTTGACACGCTCCTGATATCAATGTACAGACCAATTGTGAAAAGGTCCACAAAATCTCGACATTTTGATTCTCGTGTAGTTATAAGCTTGTTTTGAGGGCAAGAGCATCCACTCTCACATACGAGCATGTATAAATTGGTCTAATGATAAAGTTTCTAACTACATAACTTAAAGCAAGTCGACGCCAATCTTGTAGAATAATGCAAAAAATATGAAGTTTCCAACTTCAAGCGTACTACTCGCCCTGTACAGAGGAAAAAAGTTGAACCGTGTGCGCAAACCGCAACACATTTTTATTGGAAACAATAAACTGTCACAATTGTATGAGATGGGGGAGCCAATCGGCAGTCGCAAATATTGCTTTTAAATTTGTGGCGGGCGTTCACCCGCTGAGGGCATTGACATATTTGCAAATCGTTCTCAACATATATTTGTCGCTGCTTGCTTGCCTATATATAGGTTTTTCGTTTCTATACAGAAGCACCAACGCAGTTTGTTCCCACGAGTGATAAAAATGAATCCGCGTAATGGAAAACTTGAGGTTGTATTTTGCTCTATAAACACGATGTCACTAGTGTTCGTTGTATTTTCAAGTTAATTGCAATTTTGTTCAGCTAACGCAACAATAATATAATACCATAGGGTTCCATGAAATCATTGTGCATGCCAACCTAATTTTTTTCTTGCCAACTTTTCTGTCATTGAGTTCCTTATTCTGTTCCCATAAGAAACACTACCAATGTTTATGCTCCTGTTGTTTACAGCAATTTGCTTTGCACATACGTCTATAATCTATGCGCACGCCAAAATAACACTTATAGGTTGAAAAAAAGAGACCACAGCGAAAATGCCTCACCTATTCCAGGAGTGGGCCCAGTGCTACTGGTGACTGGTCCTGTTCAACAGATAAAAAGAATCAAAAAACACTTCGCAGTTAGATTTATTTACGTACGATATAATTGTGCAATTGGTATAAATAAAATTGGTTATCCTAGCACAAGCACTGCAATTCCACTATATAAAAATTAACAATGCGTCAAAATTACTAGGCAAATCCTACTAATCAAGCATGCTTGCAATTATGACACCGTGGCAGCAGTGTAGCTGCAGGCATATGTCCTTTGTGTTGAAGATCGTAAACAACGCATTATAACAGTCCCTCTTCCAATATTCAAAATATTAATCGTTGTTGAACATTTTACATAAAATGTGCGTGGTGATATTTGCTGTGTTCCGGCATTTAAACAAGGATGATACATTGGCGTGTGAACTCAGTTCTCAGCATGCGGCAATACTGAATTGAGCAAGATTTGCAATATTGTAATAACATCAGTACATACGGAAATATCTACGGCATAATACCCCAAAATATTTGAAGGATTTGTGCACGTAGTACTAACTGGCGTATCTTACGCAAAGAGAGCTTTCTCTCTTGTAGCAGGGGAGAATTACAGAATTTCAAGTGGAGCAGGACAAACCTCTAACGTATAAGCAATGTTCTCAAAAAGCTGCTCTGTCGATATTATAACACAGAAAAAGCAATTAACAAAGGGAGGCGAAATACATTTACAAGAAGACTGATACCAAATTTAAAACTCTATACGTGTGTGTATTGTTCGAATATTCTCCATACATATGTACCATTGAGAAAGTTTTAATGCCAAAATTGACTTGTGTTCATCATAATATAAATTTAAAGTCAGCGTGAGCGACTGATCCTACACTGCAGCACCTCGCGACATAGTAATCAATATAACTCGTTGACCAGTTCCTTGGCCTGTGCCACATTCTGCTGACTCAATTGTCGAGTTTTCTATTGGGATAAAGCCGAGAAGCATGGCAGAATAGTCACTGTTTGTAGTTGTGTTGGTCTTCTATGTGTTTCTGCAGAAACAGCTGCAGTATTTCGGTGTCTGATTTCGTGTCTGACTTGTACCAGCTAACGCAACGAACCAATTTCCACAACTTCCGCTAGGAGGCATTGTTCGATCGAACATTTCGATTAGACAAGCAACAAACTCACGCTGACTGTGTGAGGTATTGCCGGCAACAGACGCGGAGCCGACAGTGGCACAGTTCATCTCACGTCCGATCCTAACGCTCAAGGAATTCACCTTTATCGCCACTCACCATGCCATAAACAACGGTTATAACTTCTTTATAGTGCAAAATAATAGTTAATAAAATAATTTTTCTTGAAAGCTTGCCTGTTCGGCATAGAGGCCCCCAGCACTGAAACAATGGCGTGATGGGCAGCAGCAATGCCAGGGCGTTTTATCTCGCAGATGGATAGCACGCACTAAGGCGGCTTGTTGGCTCCACGTTTGCTTTCGCAGTTAGATTTATTAATGTACCATTTAATTGTGCAATCGGTATTCATGTTGACAACAAGAGCTCTGTATAAGAAGCTGCGCACCGATCGCTAGTGTGGTAGACTTCGGCTGGCAGCGTTGGCCTGCTTACTCTATCGGTGGCGGTCATTGGAGGCGTCAGTAAAGCCGCTATTACTGAGTGTTTGTCGCTCGCAGTGACAAGCTTCTGTTGACAATGTCCGTGCACAACGAATGGAGCTCATCCAAAAATGTTTGCTTTGTTCTGCCGGAAGTCTTCCGAGCGTGAATCCAGGGACGCCCGAACTGGAGGCGAAGCCCACTTACTGCACACAGACGCGCACGCCCCTCCCACGTGTCGTGAATTGACGTGCGACAGATGGCGCGCGAAACCACGCCATTCCTTCGATTCTTGATTAGTTGCTTCTCTATGCGCAACAGCAGTATGCTGAGTATACCGTTATGGCGGGATGCATGTACCAGCGGCGGCAGTGGCCATCAAAGCAAAGAGATGACATCGCAGCAGCCGTATGATTTCATTTTTTACCTATTCTGGCACCCGACAACAATGGTCAACGGCGTTTCCAGGAGTGGTCAGAATGAATGGACCACAGAAACAAAAAACTGCTTGCTTCATATTTCGGCAGTCAATGAGCGTGTTTAAAGACTACCCGTATCGCTCTTTGCATCCCCACAACTTCGAATACGCGGCTCCGCTAGAGACGAATTGAAAACTGCTTGTTGCAACTACAGTGCCACCGTTTTCTAGTTGCAAAAAGTTGCTAGCCTGAATTACCAATGACGATGCCCACAATTGTGACGGCAATAACATGTAACACGTTTGGGACGAGCAGACGAGTTTTTCAAATGACAATTCGATTCGTGGTACTCAATGTCACCGGTCAGTAAACGAGATTGCGCATCCGGTCAGTTGCGTCTGCCCCACGGGGTGGTCTTCAGCTTGCTACACTCACTGGTGTTTGGTATGAAGTTATGCCTCATTTCAATTTATTGACTATTACACACAGATTAGACGCAAAGCGTAAAAGTCAAAAACAAAGAAAAATTACGGTCAGTGTTCTCTTGAGCTGCAGCAGCAATGACACACTTAGAAGTGGTTCCGAACAACAATAATCGAAATGCGTCTGTAGCTCTTTTTGCAAGATGAATGCATGGACAGATAGATGTGCCGATCATTAGTGAGCGGTTGTGAGTTAGTATGTAAAGCTACCAGGTAGTTTTCCCCCCTCAGCATTCTGTAATTTATGTTTTGATCATTTTTGTGCCCTTTTGAATGTTTTCGGAAGTATACAGGTTGTCTCCGTAGTATGCTTGTCTGGGGAAATAAAGGACTGGATGTATGGCATATATTGATGACATAACGCTTGGAACGTTCTGCACGCATCTGGAAATTGTGCAAATCTCACACAACACACTTTAAGGCCCACAAAAAATTTAAAAAATATGCTTACTCTCCCGTAATTGAAGGTAAGCATCAAATATCTACCAGCAAACTAGCTTGGTTAGAGTAAATACAGCGATTTCTGACAACCGCCTCACAACCATCCGCGGCTCTGATAAAGAGCGTTTTCTTAATAGCCTTATCATAACCCTATCGCAACTACTGCTATGTACAATCGACCTGACAACAAGGTGATCTAGGTCCCAATGGCCACTCACAGGCCATTGTAACGGGAAGAAAGATGTCGAAAAGGATGTCTATTCTTTGAGAGCTACAATATCTTTACCGGAGTGACGAAAGCTTCGCACAATAATAAGCATCCATGTGCATACTATTTGGTTATTGAAGACAGGTGACTTTACCTTCAGTTGAGCTACTGACATTTTGGGCCGATGCTGCTGAAACGAAATGCAACGTACATTATCACACAGAAACTTACAGAATGCACATTCGTATAGTAAATAGGCTATTTCTCAACAATATAAGAACTGGCATAATATATTTTTGTATAATCATACAACTAGCAATTACTAGCTGAGATAAACAGGGTGCCCAGTTAACTTTAGCCAGAGCTTAAAAATGTGGCGATGCACTCTAAGACGACGCGATGAAATGGGTGTTGCATGTTATTGTATGTGTAAGTAACACTATTTTTTGCACACTGTCTAATTTTACAATTAGTCAAGAATAATGAACCAACTTCTGAAACTATGAAGTTAGGGAAAATTTTCAAGTGAAAAGTTGTAGGGCTGTTTTAAAAACTTCCAAATAATCAGTTCCTAACTTTCTATTAGGTATAAGTTTTTTTTTTTTTTCTCGCTTACTGCAGATGACAGCGAAATACAAAATACCACCTGACATGTCCACTTTCGCGCAGTGATTGCAGTGCTCCCAAACGTTCTGTGTATAAACGAAAATAGCATTGAGCAGGGCGTGCTGCCGTGACCGGGCAGCGACGCAGGCGTTGCCTGTGCAATTGACAGCGGCAACCGTTCTCACTTGCTCTGCGACAAGGGTTGCCGTTGTCAGTCACACAGCCAACACCTCCGTCACTGCCCTGTCGTGGCACACACCCTGCTAAATCATGCGTTCCTTTCTTCGCGGAACACAGAATTCGTAAATCTTTTACGAGTGCGCTATACTCGCGGACAACGTTTTGTGGCTATGAAGGGAAAGCTACGGGGGCGGAGCTTTTGCACATGTGTTACCACGCCCAGTAGTACGCCGGCGTCTGACACTGTTTTAGGTGCCTCGGTACGGATGCTGAATCGGCGCAGCTTCCGCGTACGACGGTTTCGCGTTTGCCCAGACGCGGAAAGGAAAAGCTGCAAAATAAGTAAGGATTTGCATTCAGGGTTGTGTTTTGTCTTATTGAACTGCTGCCAATAAGGTGCTTATGTTTTCTCTTCCCCAGCTTAAACTAATGTGGATGAAAATGCAGGACTCTTTTTCACAAGCGCTCATACTTGTGCGCAATTTGCCTCTCTAGCTTTTCCTTCATTCCCACAGAAAGTTGTCCGTGAATACCGTAAAAGTACGTGAGTACCAAAACTGACGTTATATTTCTTAACTTCTCTTCGGCCACTTTGAAATGGGAACAGAATGCACTGATCTATCGCAGAGAAATATTTGGATGCTTAAGCTCATTTTAGATGTATATCAATTTGTTTTAAGAAAGCGAACTTAGATTTGATGCAATTACAGCCGCTAAGAGTCATGTGATTCTCCAAACTTCAATATCTATTTTTCAAAAGCTTTCATCTATGCCCACTCAACCTAAAAGCAGCTACATGGTGCAACGATTTGACGCTGCTTGTTAGAGTGCCACTGGCGAAGCGCAATCATCAGAGTTTTACATAGAACTTTGACTTTCACCACATATAAAGAATAAAGGGCAAATATAGGCTTTCTAGCAACGTTTGGAAACGCAAGCAGCAAAGTATGCAAGAAATCAAGAAACTCCAACGCACCAGAAATACAGGCCAACGCGAAAAGGAACGTAGTTATCATTGCTTGCTTCTCACAAGTAGGAAATTTGCTTGACCGATGCTCTGGAGATTTCCGCCGGCTTTCGTAAGTAGATAACCGTTATTTTGTGGTTTTCTTTTGTTGCATAGACGAATGGTGAGCCGATCGTTGAGTGCTATCGTGAACTTCAATCTTTGTTACTTTTGTTCTTCAAATGGTACATTGGATGTGTCAGTACTGTCAGATATATCTTTGACGTTAATATGCTATTGTGGCAGCAAAAAACACGGCAGGTCCGCCGCTAACAAACAGTTTGCGTTCAATACTTGACATTAGGGCTACAACTTCTAGAATCTTTGACATCGTGTTAACCTTAGCGCTGTGCAAGTCGTGGTATACATCATAGATCCTTGAAATCTCAGAGACATGTGAAAGCCAGGTATAAACAAGTTGGTATTATACCTCGCGACTCACTCAATTGGTCAGTCATGACATTAGCATCTAAGGTCAGTACACTGATGATGACATTTCCAATACACGTTCGTGAAATGTATGGTGGGGGGGGGGGGAGGAAGAAGAAATGGGCCGCCAGAAGAAGCTTATACTCGTACCTTAATTGTTGTTGCTCCGTCAACTGCTAGGCCACGTTGAATGGCATCAGTATTTAAGTGAAGAAGACACGCAATAGAGTAATGTACGATGTCAAGAGGGTCAGAGCACGTCAACAGCGTTGAGTGCAACGAGTTATTTTTTCCACACCTCTTCTTTAAGCAGCATGACAGCTTCATGTTGAAGCACAATCATAAAAATTAATAAGTACGAGCAAACATAGGTAACCTAAAGCCTCTAAGTTCTGGCAGCGCCCATCGTATGTCACGTGCACCCGCCGCAACATCTCGGAGGCGATGTACAGCTGGTGCAGCCTCTTTCGAAGCGCCGCATTGGCTACTATAGTGGCGTAGCGAAAGCTGACCAATAAAGATGTAAATAAAATTTTCTGATAAAAAGTTACAAATAAAATAATGGTAATGAACGTAGGCTAATATTTTCTTTAGAAACTCATATATTATAACATATGATATGAGATCATATTGATTTTTTTCACCTTCTGGCTTAACCTACAGAGAAGACGGGGAATAATTGCTTTTGAATTTTACTTTTGTACTGCCGCATCTCCCTGTACATATCAATTAGAAATATCGGAGTTTTTATTCGCAGTTAGCGTAATGGTTTGGTTCAGGGAAATGCCACCACCGTTCCACAAGCGAACTTTACAGAAAACGTAGAGTAACAACGTAGTTTAAGCGCGAGATGCTAACCAGTTACGCTGTAGGTTTTGCAAGCATAATGCGCATAAATGATTTTATGTATTCACCATGACTTCCATGTGTTCCATAATAGTGTGAAAGGGAGCTCGATGACAGTCACGACCGCATTGTATTTTTGCTGCCCGTGCCTGTCAATCGACGGCGAAATCCGTAGAAGCATGTCCATTTATGGCCTCAAAGATTACCCTATCGGCGAGGCCAAATACCGTCGTGCCCAGCTGTCGGCGTCACCAATTCTTGCCCCTGTCGTACCATAAAATTATTGTGCCCTAAGCTTACAAGCTTACAAGGTAGGCAAGCACCAGACAGTTGATGACAAAGCAAAGTGGATTTAATTTATCAGGGTGAGGGGGAAAAGAATTTGCTCATTTAAACCGGTGACCATTACATCGGTAATATACAGGTTATTAATGCAGGCGAATAAATTAAAACTGCATTTGTGGACAGAGAATGATGACATATCGGTAAAACTTCACAATGGCTTACGAACCGGAACGCATCTGGATGATAACAATTTTTTTTTTACTCAGTGTGTGGAAATAGCCAGAATAGAAAGCATACCGTTATATCTGGCTTCTTTAGACGTTGTAGGTGGGTATGACAACGTATATGCTAATATTTTGTGGGATATTTTGGAAAGGGAAGGCTTAGACGACTATTGCACACAGTTTTTGAGAGACATTTACCTAGAAAATATTGTTTGCGTTGGATGGGAAAGAATGAGGAGCGAAGAAAAGTTGATATCAACAAAGAACTGAGACAGGTGTGCTGCTTCTCCGAGCTGCTGTTTATGATGTACATGATAAGGATGGAAAGGGCGCCAGAAGGAAGCAATATCGGGTTTAATCTCTCCTTCATACGAACACGCGGGTACAGTAGTACACAGCAGCTTCCAGGTTTGTGTTATGTGGACAGAATTGTGTCGCTAGCTAACAAGAGAAGTGATATTCAACGTCTGGCTAATATCTGTAAAGAGGAAGGTGAGAATTTAGTGCTGAAATTTAGCTTTAAGAAATCAAGTTTCATGGTATTCAATGAAAACAGTGAAGAGACGGTATCAATATAAGGCCGGGAAATACGCCGGGTAAAAAGATACAAGTACCTGTGAATATGGATAACATGGGCAATTCATATATGGAGACAGAGGAAAAAACAGCAAAGGGGTAGAGAAATGCGGCAATAATATAACACAGGGCGCTATAGAGATACCATAGGTAGGAAGTGATCCGCGGGGTATGTGGGAAGGTGTAATGGATCCGGGGCTTACATTTGCAAATGCGGTTGTTTGCTGGAAGTAAGGAGCACGATGAGGACTAGATGGCAAGGAGAGGTGAGTGGGACGCCTCACGTTGGGCACTTATGCGAAGACCACATATGAAGCTGTGCGTGGTGTTATCGGCTGGACAAGTGTTGAAGTGCACGGAGCTCAAAGTAAAATTTATATTGAAGAACGACTGATTAATATGGAAGAGAGTAGACGGCTTCAGATGTATAACAGTGGAGGAAAAAAGCTAGAAAGCTGTCCAGCAAGTTGGCTACCCGTGGAGTAAGTAACATGGAAACAAAGAACCTCAAACCCAAAGTCAGAGAGGCTGATACAATTTTGTTGGGAGCGGCAATAGAAAACAAACCTCCTATTAGAAACTGCCTAAGATGAAAATGTGAAACCAGGAAATAAACATTTTATGAGAATTCGAAGGGAATCTCTCTACTTTTCGAAGTAAGATCAGCATGCCTAAAACACGTAGGTAATATGCTAGGTACAACGAGGAACAAGAAGCATGTGCTTGCTGTGGTAGAGCTAGGCAAACGATGAAATATGTTTTATTAGATTGTGAAGATATCTGCTAAGCGGTCGGTTTAAGCGCCTCTGGCCTCACTGAAGCCCTTTGGTTCAGCTATAGCTGGGGAATTGTAGACATGCGAGCAGTAAAACTTACTAATGAGTGACTGGGAATTTTGTGGGCAGAAAAGTAGGCAAATCACAAACAAGAAAGGCGTACAAAAAACAAAGTTCCCCAATAGCGGTAAAGAAAATGTGATTCTGGAAATTCTGAGGTTTCTTTTCTTTTAATATAGGTAGGACGCTAGGAAAAATTATGAGAGCTTGATAGTGCAACCCGCCTCCCCAATTCAAAGGGTAAGCTCATAGCATCCATCCATCCAGTCATTCTCTCGTTCACCCTGGACGCTCTCAAAATGAAAATCAATCTAGAAAACGCTGCAAGGTTGTCCATAATCCTCTTTTGTCGAAAGCGCCTGGGACTAAGCGACAGTCGTTTACACATTCATTTGCTACAAAGAAACCTGTTTCTAGAAAACAATGCATTCAGTTCAAATTGGTCAACCTGGACCACTGTCGTGTATTACGTAAATGGCGCAAACGGCGCACCGACGATAATGTTCAATCGGAGGAGTAGCGTTCGCCAATAGCGTCATTCTGTTTGACTTTATCATGTCTTCTACGCATGGTATGACGATTTCCTTGACATTTCTCAACTTGAATTTCTCTTGCTTGGCATTCTCGTTAGAAGCGTTTTTCTTTTGCTAGTTGCGTATTTTTCTCCTTTTGTCCTGTCGGCTTCAAAAGACCGAGCAGGTGCTCTCGACTCTTCACATGCTTCCTGTTTACAAGTGCACAGCATTTATTGAAGCGCTCTGTTTTGTCTTTAGCAAGCTGGAGCACGTTCTTCGCCTTCTGGCTCGACTGCGCGTTTGCATACGATACGGGAAAATTGGTAGGAACCGTGACAAGTAGCATGTTCATTGTCGAGCTGGCAGGCTGGTGGCCCTTTCTTTACACCGATATGTTACTTGATCTGGGCACCACATGTGGCATGACCATGGTGATATTCAACCCGAGAAAGCGCTCTCGATTTGAAGTCACGTAATTCTATACTAAGGGAAACTTTTCTTGGCAATAGGACCCGAAGCTACACAACCGAAACGACTCCTTGCTCTCATCCATAACATTACTATTTGCACTACTCAATATCATCATGATCATCATAATCAGCCTGGTTACGCCCCCTGCAGGGCAAAGGCATCTCCCATACTTCTCCAACTACCCCGGTCATGTACTAATTGTGGCCATGTTGTCGCTGCAAACTTCATCGCATACGCCCACCTAAATTTCTGCCGCCCCCTGCTACGCTTCCCTTCCCTTGGAATCCAGTCCGTAAGCCTTAATGACCATCGGTTATCTTCCATCCTCATTACATGTCCTGCCCATGCCCATTTCTTTTACTTGATTTGAACTAAGATGTCATTACCTCGCGTTTGTTCGCTCACGCACTCTGCTCTTTTCTCATCCCTTAACGTTACACCTATCATTCTTCTTTCCATAGCTTGTTGCGTCGTCCTCAATTTACGCAGAACCCTATTCGTAAGCTTCCAGCTTTCTGCTCCATACATGAGTATTGGTAAGACGCAGCTGCCATACACTTTTCTCTTGAGAGATAATGGCAACCTACTGTTCATGATTGAGAATGCCTCCCAAACGCACCCCAGCCCATTCTTATTCTTCTGCTTATTTCAATCTCATGATCCGGATCCGCGGTCACTACCTGTCCTACGTAAATATATTCCCTTACTACTTCCAGTGCCTCGCTACCTACCGTAAACTGCTGTTCTCTTCCGAGACTGTTAAACATTACTGTAGTTTTCTGCAGATGAATTTTTACACCGACCCTTCTGCTTTGCCTCTCCAGGTCAGTGAGCATGTATTGCAATGGGCCCCTGAGTTACTAAGCAAGGCAATATCATCAGCGAATCGCAAGTTACTAAGGTATTCTCCATTAACTCTTATTGCCAATTCTTCCCAATTCAGGTCTCTGAATACCTCCTGTAAACACGCTGTCAATAGCATTGGAGAAATCGTATCTCCTTGCCTGACGCCTTTCTTTATTGGGATTTTGTTGCCTTCTTTATGCAGGACTATGGTTGCTGTGGAGCTGCTATCTTTTACCATTTTCACGTACGGCTCGTGTACACCCTGAATCCGTAATGCCTCCATGACTGCTGAGGTTTCGACAGAATCAAACGCTTTCTCGTAATCAATGAATGCTATATATAAGGGTTGGTTATATTCCGCACAGTTCTCTATCACCTGAATGATGGTGTAAATATGGTCGATTGTTGAGTACTCTTTACGGAATCCTGCATGGTCCTTTGGTTGACAGCAATCTAAGGTGTTCCTAATTGTATTTGCGATTGCCTTGGTAAATACTTTGTAAACAACGGAGCTGATCGGTCAATAATTTTTCAAGTTGTGGATTGTTGTGGATTAGGATTACGTTAGCGTTATTCCAAGATTCCGGTACGCTCGAGGTCATGAGGCATTCTGTATACAGGGTGGCCAATTTTTTCTAGAACAATCTGCCCACCATGCTTCAACAAATCTGTTGCTACCTGATCCTCCCCAGCTGCCTTCCCGCTTTGCATCGCTCCCAAGGTTTTCTTTACTTCTTCCGGCGTTACTTGTGGGATTTCAATTGCTTCTAGACATTTCTCTCTTCCATTATTGTCGTGGGTGCCACTTGTACTGCATAAATCTCTATAAAACCCCTCAGCCACTTGAACTATCTCATGCATATTAGTAATGATATTGCCGGCTTTGTATCTTAACGCATACATCTGATTCTTGCCTATTCCTAGTTTCTTCTTCACTGCTTTTAGGCTTCCTCCGTTCCTGAGAGCATCTTTCACTCTATCCACATTATACTTCTTTATGTGAGCTGTCTTACGTTTGTTGATTCACTTGGAAAGTTCTGCCAGTTCCGTTCTAGCTTTAGGCTTAGAGGCTTCCATACATTGGCGTTTCTTGATCAGATCTTTCGTCTGCTGCGATAGTTTACAGGTATCCTGCCTAACGGACTTACCACCGACTTCTATTGCACACTGCATAATGATGCCCACAAGATTGTCGTTCATTGCTTCAACACTAAGGCCCTCTTCCTGAGTTAAAGCCGAATACCTGTTCTGTACCTTGATCTGGATTTCCTCTATTTTCCCTCTTACCGCTAACTCACTGATCGGCTCCTTATGTACCAGTTTCTTCCGTTCCCTCCTCATGTCTAGGTTAATTCGAGTTCTTACCATCCTATGGTCACTGCAGCTCACCTTGCCGAGCACGTCCACATCTTGTATGATGCCTGGGTTAGCGCAGAGTATGAAGTCGATTTCATTTCTAGTCTCGCCTTTCGGGCTGTTCGGCATCCACTTTCGGCTATCCCGCTTGCGGAATAAGGTATTCATTACCCTTATATATTCTGTTCTGCAAACTCTACTATTAACTCTCGCCTGCTATTCTTAGAGCCTAGGCCATCTTGCCCCAACGACTTGTGTCCAGCCTGGTTCTTTCCTACCGTGGTATTGAAGTCGCCCTGCAGTACAGTGTATTTTGTTTTGACTTTACCCATCGCCGATTCCACGTCTTCGTAGCAGCTTTCGACTTCCTGTTCATCAAACTGGATGTAGGGGCGCAGACCTGTACCACCTTCAATTTGTACCTCTTATAAGTTTCGCAACAAGACCTGTCACCCTGTCAATTATGCTATAGAATTCCTGTATGTTACCAGCAATATCCTTATGAATCAGGAATCCGACTCCTAGTTCTCGTCTCTCCGCTAAGCCCCGGTAGCACAGAACGTGCCCGCTTTTTGGCACTGTATATGCTTCTTTTGTCCTCCTAACGTCACTGAGCCCTATTATATCGCATTTACTGCCCTCTAATTCCTCCAATAGCACTGCTAGACTCGCCTTACATGATAACGATCTAGCGTGAAATGTTGCCAGGTTCAGATTCCAATGGCGGCCTGTCCGGAACCAGGGATTCTTAGCACCCTCTGCTGCGTCGCAGGTCTGACCGCCGCTGTAGTCAGTTGCTTCGCAGCTGCTGGGGACTGAGAACCGAGGTGAGATATACAGATACCAGATAGATACCAATAGATGTATACTGCTATCTATATTGAGTATCTATCTATTTAGAAAGCACCCATGTAAGCACTCATAAAACTTGTTTTGTTTGTTTTTAGCTTTACTTTCTGGTCCTCCCAACATTTGTGGTGCGCTTGTTCTCCACAGTTTAAAATAGCGTATATCTTGTGTTCTCGCACGTCTAAAGCTGAGGTTTCTCCAGTTAGTCTGCCGGGGAGCAATTACGTAACTATCTGCAAGCAGTGGTTGCCTCATCGCTTGAATCGACTTCCGTGCTATTCGTGTGCCGGAGAAGGCAAAGGCACCCAGGATTGTTCGCAGTCACTGCTTATTGGTCCATAAGCTCACCGTTCTCAGTGTACGGAATGTCGTCAGGAGAAAGACACAGGCTTGAGGTAAAGAATGAAGGTAAACGATAAAACGCACAAATTTCTAGCGCTGCAACGCGTTAACAGCTGCATTTCAATGTTAGGCGCATGACTACCATTCGCGCAACTAGGCACTGTCAGTTCGAAAGACCCCCAGCGATATCTTTGGCTACTCATACATGGAAATTAGGTATGTCAGTCTCCGCAATATTTAAATAAGTCGCATTCCGAAAGAAAGACCAGAAATAAAAAAAGCCCCATTCCACTTTGCCCGAAGTATAACGATCTCACCATATGTATCTGCAGCGAACACGAGAACTGCACATCTAGCTAGATTAAAACTTCTTTCTTGGCGAGTTGGTGCATACTTTATTTGGCAAATATAACAACGCTAACACATGCAACCACAAAGGAACATCGACGAGACACATGCGCTGACTGTCAACCAAATTTTATTGACGGAAGACGGACACTTTATATAAGGCAAACGACAGAGGCAAAGTGGAAAAGAGCGATACAGTCAGGAAACCACGCATCGATGAACGTACGTGCAGGCAATGAACAGAAATAGAAAAACATAAAAAGGCAAGAGATACTAAAAGACAACAAATTCAGTATTACGTCGCTCCTAAAAATTCTAGTTCTGCAGGAAATGGCGATATTGAGGGGATGATTACACACTTGCTGCCATATTTATTTACGTGTGTGGTGAAGAGGAAGACGAAGAAGGCGCTCTTGTGTCGGCTGTGCGCGTGATCAGCGTTCATCTACTGCCAGTGCTACTAGACTGTGCCTAGTGCCCCGTAATAAATCATCTTATTACATTTGGTGGAAGGTGCTGCACTCCCCGACCTCACCCTGGAACTTCGCAGCCGAACTTTAACATCTGCTCCAGCCGCTACTATGAACGACGCTCCCAACAATCCGCTTGGCGCATCTGCCGCTCCTGTCATGTGCGGCGCCGTGCAACGGCAGCGGGACCCTCCTGTTTTTAGCGGATCAGGTGAGACTGACGTAGAGGATTGGCTCTCCACCTACGAGCGCGTCAGTGAACACAACAAGTGGGATGACCCGACGAAGCTCCGTAGCGTCATCTTCTATCTTGCTGACGTTGCGAACCTCTGGTTCCACAATCACGAACGGGAACTACAAACCTGGTCCGCTTTCAAGACTGCATTCGCGGAAGTCTTCGGTCGCCCAGCCTTGCGAAAACTCCGTGCTGAACAACGCCTCCGCCAACGCGCTCAACAGCCCGGTGAGACTTATACTAGTTACATAGAGGATGTCGTTGATATTTGCGCCCGCGTCGATTCCACCATGACTGAAGAAGACAAGGTGAAGCACATCCTCAAGGGCATCGAGGACGACGCATTTCAAATGCTCCTGGCGCGGAACCCTACTTCTGTCGCAGCTGTCGTCACTCTTTGCCAGAGCTTCGATGAGCTGCGTCGACAAAGGGTCCTTGCGCGCAGCGCTCTTGCACCTGGCGACTCTCTCTCGGGCCTCACGCTTCGTTCAAACACCACGCCAGCAGCATCGCTGTCTGTTGAGGTTAAGGATATCATTCGTGAGGAGGTGGCGCGCCAATTGTCTATGCTGCCTCTCCACGATGGACCTCCCCAGCCTGACACATCTCTGGCTGCTCCCATTAGGCGGGCCATTCGCGAGGAACTTGCTGGGTCTTTACCTTTCGCCCAACCCTGCCCTCCCGTGGCTGCACCTCTGACCTATGCCGAAATCGCCGCGCGACCTGCGCCGCTGACGTTCTCGTTTCCGGCGCCGATGCGACTTCAAGCTGCACCTCCTCCCGCGTCGCCTCCCGTTCCATCTCGACGCCCAGTTCAGACCTCTTGGCGCACACGCGACAACCGACCCATATGCTTCGCTTGCGGTGTCGCCGGCCACGTTGCGCGCTTCTGCCATCGTCGTATGCCACCTGCTAACGCTGCTGTCGCACCACCTGGATATGCCTATTCCCACGATCCCAGCGGGCATGCGATGCTTCCCGACCACGAGTTTTCGCCGCCTCCTCGACGCCCTGTCGGCACCCATCGTTCGCCATCACCTCGTCGTCGCTCACTTTCCCCCTTACGTCGCCGCCAGTCACCTAGCGAGGGAAACTAGTTGCTGCAGTTCCGCAGGCACGAACTGCAAGCTTCGCGACTTCTACAAGGCCTGCACAGTCGCCACGCAATTTATTGGACGTTTTGGTCGAAGGAACCGCCGCAATTGCGCTTATTGATACTGGGGCTGCAGTTTCTGTTATCGACGAAAAGCTTTGTCGCAGCCTCCATAAGGTCACAACGCCGTTGTCTGGTATGCTTCTAAGCACCGCGACTGCGCAGCATATAGCCCCGCTTGCTCAATGCACTGCAAGGGTGGTCATCGCACGCATTGTCTACGTTGTTGAATTTCTCGTGTTATCATCATGTTCACATGACATTATACTCGGCTGGGACTTCTTGTCTCACCATCGTGCCGTCATCGACTGCGCCCGGGCCGAAGTAGCGCTTTTTCCGCTTGCCGATGCCCCGCTGCCTGACCCCTCTGAACAAAAAGCCTCCAAGCTCACTATTGTGTCCGATACGGACATACCACCCGACATGTGTGTGCTTGTGCCCGTCTCTTGCTCTACCGCGCCAGACGCTACAGTACTTTTTACACCGTCGCCGATTTTTCTACGTCGCAAGGCGCTACCTCTCCCATTTGCCGTCCTCACCACTGTGTCTGGATTATCCTCAATGCTTGTGTGTAACCCGTCTCACTACCATGTGACGTTACTGCGCGGCGAATCACTCGGTCGTGTTCAGCCCCTTGACCCGCTTCACATTCTCGAGGTTTCCGACGACACGGCCTGTTATGAACTCGACGCCCTCACTTCTCCCGTGCCGTGCACATCATCATCATCATTGTCGTCGTCGTCGTCAGACGTTCTTGAATCTGTCGTAGACGCCGATCTGCCGCCTCCATATCGCCAGCAAGTCCTCGCGCTTCTTCAGAATTTTCGCTCGTCGTTTGACTGTGACCAACTATCTCTGGGGCGTACGGCAACCGTCACTCACAGCGTACATACTGGTTCCCATCCTCCTTTACGCCAGCGACCATACCGCGTGTCGACAGCCGAGCGACAGATCATTAACGAGCAGGTCGACGACATGCTGCACCGTGGCGTCATTCGCCCTTCCCACAGTCCTTGGGCGTCTCCTGTAGTATTAGTACGCAAGAAGGACGGGTCAATACGCTTCTGTGTGGATTACCGTCGACTCAATAAGATCACTCGTAAAGATGTCTATCCGCTGCCTCGGATAGATGACGCCCTCGACTCCTTGCAAGGCGCGGAGTACTTCTCATCTTTGGATCTTCGCTCCGGCTATTGGCAAGTGCCGATGGCAGATGATGACTGTGAGAAGACAGCTTTCATCACGCCCGATGGCTTGTACGAATTTACCGTAATGCCATTCGGGCTCTGCAACGCGCCCGCTACTTTCGAACGTATGATGGACACCATCCTTCGCAACTACAAGTGGAAAACATGTCTGTGCTACCTTGATGATATCGTGGTGTTTTCGCCAGATTTCCCGACGCACCTCGTTCGCTTGCGTGAGATACTGACCTGCCTTACCTCTGCTGGCCTCCAACTTAACATCAAGAAGTGCCGTTTTGCTGCTCGCAAGTTAACAATATTGGGTCACGTTGTATCGAAGGACGGTGTGCTTCCTGACCCAGCCAAGCTTCGCGCGGTCGCAGAGTTTCCGACGCCCACTACTCTTAAGGCACTTCGCAGCTTTATAGGGCTCTGCTCTTACTTTCGGCGTTTTGTGCGCAATTTCGCGACTATCATCGCACCACTGACCAATTTGCTTACCGCTACCAACGGCATCTCCGCGTGGTCAACTTCCTGTGACGAAGCCTTCCAGCAACTACGTCGCCTACTTACTTCGCCACCGATTCTTCGACACTACGATCCCACAGCGCCTACAGAGGTACATACGGACGCCAGCGGTATCGGACTTGGTGCAGTCCTCGCACAACGGAAAGACGGCTATGACGAGTACGTCGTCGCGTATGCGAGCCGAACTTTAAAGAAGGCAGAAGCCAACTACTCAGTAACAGAAAGGAGTGCTTGGCCATTATTTGGGCGCTCGTCAAATTTCGTCCTTACCTATATGGTCGCCCTTTTGACATCGTCACCGACCACCATTCACTTTGCTGGCTGTCCTCGTTGAAGGATCCGTCAGGTCGCCTAGGGCGATGGGCACTCCGCTTACAAGAATATGATATCCGCGTTGTCTACCGATCGGGCAGAAAGCACTCTGACGCCGATGCGCTTTCCCGATCGCCGCTACCTTCTGATGTGGCTTCCGTGTCTCCACTCTTCGCATCCATGTCAGCCTTCAACGTCGCTGATATGCCGGACGAGCAGCGTAAGGATCCCCTGCTTTCAACTATGCTGAATTTCCTCCACGACCCATCCGCCACACCCTCTTCTCGAACACTTCGTCGCCAAGCCGCTCACTTTACTGTCCGCGACAACGTTCTTTACCGCAGAAATTATTTGCCTGATGGTCGCAAATGGCTGCTGGTGATACCACGACACATGCGTTCTGACATTTGCGCTTATTTTCATGCTGCTCCTCATAATGGTCACGCCGGTGTTCTGAAAACGTATACTCGGCTAAGGCAGCGTTTCTACTGGCACGGCATGTATCACTTCGTGCGCCAGTACGTACGCGCTTGCACGGCGTGCCAACGGCGTAAAATTCCACAGCGCCCTCCTGGTGAGCTACAGCCGCTGCCCTGCCCGGCTCGGCCCTTCGATCGCGTCGGCATAGACCTATATGGGCCACTTCCCTGCAGCTCCTCGGGTAACCGATGGATAATTGTAGGTGTCGACCACTTGACGCGCTACGCCGAGACTGCCGCACTCCCGGCAGCCTCTGCGCGCGAAGTTGCCTTCTTCATCTTGCGGAACTTCGTTCTTCGACATGGCGCACCACGCGAACTGCTCAGCGACAGGGGACGTGTCTTCTTGTCCGAAGTCATCCAAGCCCTTCTCGCTGCATGCAGCATCGTTCACCGCAAGTGTACAGCCTACACTGTAAAATAATTTACACCCCTAAGGGTTTTTTTGAGTGTCTATAACTAACCCCCTAGCACCCTAGAATAAGGTGGGTTTTATAGGCAATTACACCCTTATGATGGTTATTCTATATTCCAATAACACCCTATCCCTTGAGGGTGTTTTGAACAAAATATTACCCTTCGACCCATGGGGTGTAAGGGTGTGATCAGGGATATATTACCCCTTCACCTATCGGGTGTAATAAGCAATATAAGAGCCCTTGCTAAAAGGGTGTTGAAGTACGGCATGTTGAAGCGGGTACACATGCACTTCATTGTATGTTTCGTAAGTCTAAAGTCAGGCTAGCACACAGAAATCTTATGTACGGTGTGCATACAATAGGTAATGTGTTTCCAAACGCATGGCATAGCAACTTTGAGAGAATACACAATCACATGTGAGTGTTCTGCGCGAAATGGTCCCATTTACCACAGATACAGGAAGAGTGACTGCATGGAGGGTCATTTATTCTAGCCACCTGTACAATATTTAGAGCTTGCACTATGCCTTGTATGTGGTGACAAGTCTTGTGGTCGTTCTACACTGAAGAACAGTCTTATTCAAACCAATGTTCCAGGGCACAGGCGAGGCTGGTGATGCCTTTGTGTAGCTCCATTCCAATGTCCTAAGGCGAGCCATCATAGATGAAACCATTTCTTCCTTGATCGCTGTAGCCATCTGCTTGTTTTCTACCTGCAAAATGATTTGTTGCAATTTAATGTCAGGAAAAGTACACGAAACATGACAAGCAGCGCTTCCCTGCAACATTCACTTTAATATTTCAAGATCACATGAAAACCAGGATAAAGAAAACAAGCACACATAGTGCTTACTTCCAAGAAATCGTTATTTCGAAAGAATAAGGCATTTATTCTGCCACATCATGAATGTAGGAGAGACAGGTTACACAATTATATGAGGGCAATTCAGAAATTATTGCCTCCAAGCCCACTACTTTGCCGATATTACTGCAAACATTTTGAACTCTTTATCATTGATGCACTTATGTTTATGCTATCGAATGTCGCCTCACATTCCTATCTCTTCTCATTCCAGAGTAATCGAGCAATTCATGGCATCCAGTGGTGACGTCAAGTTGAAACAGCAGGCTGTAATTGAATTTCTGACTGCGGAAGGTTGTGCGCATATCAACATTCATCGCCATCTGACTGCAGTTTACGGGGATTCCTGTGTTGACGTCAGCACTGTGAAGAGGTGGGCAAGGACTGTGAAAGACCAAAATCCTGCCGCATCAAATCTCCAGGATCAGCACCGAAATGGACGGCCCACAATGGCTTCTGATGAGGGTCATGAACATCAGGCAGATAGGTTCACTCAGGGCAATCGCAGGATCAAGCAACACCAGATTGCAACAACACCCACCATTTCCATTGGCTCAGTGAACCACATCATTAAAGACCTGCGTTACAAGAAGACTTGCACTTGTTGGGTGCCATGGCAACTGACGACTGACATGAAAAAGTTGAAGCATTGCGAACAAGTTCAAATCTTCTTGTAACCCAGGAGGTTCTTAATTATGTGGTTCACTGAACCAATGGAAATGGCGAGTGTTGTTGCAATCTGGTGTTGCTTGATCCCGCGATTGACCCGATTCAACTCGTCTGCCTGATGTTGATGATCCGCATCAGAAGCCGTTGTGGGCCGTCCAGTTCGGTGCTGATCCTGGACGTTTGATGCGGCTGGATTTTGATGTTTCCCAGTCCTTGCCCACCTCCACACAATGCTGACTTCAACACAGGCATCACCGTAAACTGCTTTCAGACGGTAATGAATGTTGAAGGGCGTAGAACCTTCAGCAGTGAGAAATTCAATTACAGCCCACTGTTTCAAGCGGACATCACCACTGGATGCCATGCATTCATCGATTACTTTGGAACGCGAAGGGATAGGAAGATGAGGCAAGTGACATTCTATAGCTTAAACATCAGTGCATTAATGATAAAGAGCCAAAATGTTTGCAGTACTACTGGCAAAGTAGTGTGTTTGGAGGCATTACTTCCTTAACCGCCCTCATATTACAGCAATAACACTGGGCAGTTTGTTTTCGTGGGTGACATCTGACCCAAAACTACAACTTAGAATGTGCACAAATAAAGATGCTCGTGTTGAGCCCAATAAATTGCTTACAAATATATCAATCCTTTCTTATGCAATAAGTTTACAATGAGAAGCCACATCATCTCACTGCAACTTTTCCCTGCAAGCAAGTTACATTGAAAATAAGGTGCAGCCATATGCTTCGCTATGCATTGCACTGTAACCATCAAGAGGTACTTTGACATTAATGCCTTGTTCCCAAAACCAACAGTTTAAATGCCAACCATTATTTCACAGGAGGTGGTGGCCACAAGGCAAAAACAAATTCGCAGGGTTTACGTGCCAAAACAATGACCTTACATTCATCGGTTAATATAACACATGGCATTGTTGTTTCGCCTGCCTCCTCAGAATTATACATTGTTAATAAGAGTAGAAATCAGCATTTTCACAGAAGCTTGCTCCTTTAACAACAAGAGGCACTAACGATGCTGTTCTTTAGGTTTCCCAGGCAAACAATGCAAGCATCACTATACTCACTATCACAAACAATGCAAGCATCACTATACTAAGCATCACTAAGCTGACCTTTATTTTTTTCTTAATCTATGACCTACACAGTGGCTGGTAAGAACCCCTCTCCAAGAAATATTTGGCATCTCTACTAGAAGCCCTACCTACACCTTTTAACATCATCTTAGACATCTCCACTAAGCAAGCACATAATCCTGCTGGTATTTTTATTACAGAGGTTTTCACTAAAGATCTTCCGAGCAAGAACTCTTTAGCATTTGATCATTTCGATGCTTTGAACTGGAACAACACAGTGAATGCATCATGCTTAACAGAAGTTTAGCTATTTTAATCAAAGCACAGTTAAAGCCTTTCATGTATTAAGTTTGTCATCTGCTTTTACTTGATCTTGCTGCTTATCTGATCGTGAGTTACACTAAGATCAAACATTCTAATAGCCAACATCTCATCTGTGAAACGCAGAAACTTTAGTGCACTTGTCAGTGTTGTTACGACATTCTTAAATGTGATGATTAGGCTGCTGGCTGTTTAGCACTGTAGTAGCATTGTACAGGGTGATCATTTTTAAGTATTATGGAATTTTTAAAAATTTCCTGTGGCAGATGGCATAATTCTTGTCCTTGAGCTATATTATTTGAAGAGGTAGAAATCACTAGCATGAGAAATCGAAACACATGTTCAATTAATTAAAAATTTCACTATTGACTTGGTAACTAATTATTTTACTGTGCATATTGCAATTTACGAATTGTAGCCAGTGAGCTTGGAAGACGTGTGCACTTGAACTTCCAGGATGACACCAGTTTAGGAATATTTCCCTGATAAAGAACACTACACAAGGGTGTTCCAGTTACTTTTGTGCATCAGTGCATACAAGCACATTTTGTTAAAAAAGTAAGTGGAACAACAGTGCATTTTTACGGCAAGTTTGATGGTGCATATCTCCAAACTGGCATCATTCTTGATTTCCAAGTGGATGCATCTTGTAATCTCACTGGCTATGATTCGTAAATTACAATATGTGCCTCATATATGTGGTGGCACTGGTAAATACTCCCAGAGTTCTACTAGGAAACATAAATACCGAAGAAAGTGGATGGGGAAAAGGCGCCTGCAGTAGTTCAATTGGTAAAGCATCGCATGCGTAATGCGAAGACGTGGGTTCGTTCCCCACCTGGTTCGTTCCCCACCACGTTCCCCACCATTATTTCATTTATTAATCACAAGTAATTTACCCTAAGTTGTCCTTGGTGTTAGTGTTTGCTGGCTTCTTAGGATAAGATTAATAAGCATCGGCCCCTCGGTTAAGCCACTTTCTTTGTTTATATGTGCCACGAAGTAATTAATTGAACATGTGTTTCGATTTCTCGTGCAAGATATGTCTGCCTGTTTGAATATTCCTGCTCAAGGACTAGAATTATGCTATATGCAACAGGTTATATTTAAAAATTCCACGAAACCTAAAATCATCACCCTGTATAAAGACACTGTGAATTTTAAAACAAGCTTCAGTGAACCTTATTGAATCAGCAAATGGCCAGTGTAACTAGCCTGCTTATCCTGGAAATCTTTTGTAGCTTATAAGCATAGAGCATTTCACTTACACATTTAGGAATGCGTGATTTTCTTGAAATCAGTCCTTTCTTTTTAACAGCTAGCATCCCTGCCAGTTTAGTTAGACATAATGTTGCATGACTTCAATGGTACTGCAAAATCAGATTTTCTTTCTGCTCCCAGTGTCTAGTGATGTATCTTTACCAGTGTCTTTAGCAGCTGAGATAACTAATGTTCCTGCAGGTAAATATCAGAAAACATTGCGATAACTGCCAAGTAAATGCAATCGTGCATCTTGCTTACAATACAGCATGTGCTCTACCTCCTGCCAGGTTTGTACTCCATATCAGGCCAGCATGCAACTTGTACAAGAGGCACCTTTCGCATGCATGAAGATATTTTATGAGGTTATGGTGGTGTCAAAACATGACATCAACCATAATGCCTTAAACTATTATATGAAACACTTACTTGTACAAAGATAGAAAAGGCACCACTTTTGAATTTAGCACATTCGGTTTACAGTACCATAGTAGAAATGGCTCAACTAGTACAGGTATGCAAACGGGCTAGTTGGTATTGGTCGAGGACTTTCGACAATGTGAACTCGACAAAGGATGGAGAAAGAGGCGATAGCATTTGTCTCCATTTCTCGCCGCTTTCGACGTCCTTTGTACAAGCCCGCACTGTTGAACATCATGGGTCAACTAGTACAGCCTGAAAAAAATGTCATGAAAGAAAACTTGGCACTCAACCTGAACGATTCTGCCTGTCAGGTATTATGGTTTCATCAGAACTTATTTCTTTATACAAAGACCGACCCATCAAGTAAAGCTTACTGAAAGAAATGAACAACATCAACACCTCTCAAGGCACATGCATCAAAGGAGTTAGAGCATCATACACGTTACCTTTAAGTGCAAAAGTATTCTTTTTCTTAGGCAAACTGCGTTTCTAGTTTCTTAAACCCTATATATTCATTTGTCACAGCTATGGGAAAATCACAAGGTGGAAAAAGATGTGTTGGTGCAATTTCAACTTTTATGTACAACAACAAAAGGTAAAGCACAGGAAATCTCACTGGTCCTCTGTCTAAATGACACTCAGTTTCATTTGTCATGTCCACTCCCATCCTGATGGCAGCAGAAACAGGAAGAGAGCAGCGTGGTTCAGAAAGCAGACGAAGGAGCTGATATCCTAGCTGACATAAAGAGTAAAGAAGGGAGCTGGTCAGGCCATGTAGTGCAGACTTGAGACATCATTAACTAGTGCGAAAAAGACAATGGACGACAGCTAGAAGCACACAGGACAGAGCTCTAGGCTTCAACTGAAATTTTGGCTACACAGAAACATAGGATTCAGGGGATGCGACCTCGACGGATGGAAGCAACATTCATATTTCCCTTTCCCTGTCTGACAAAGGAGATATCGGAGCAAATTGATGGATAGGTTCATTTCGAGATACGAACACTCTTTTTGGTGAGAGCCAGAGAAGGGGTGCTTACACACCTATCACCCGCTTTTTATGCAAAGTGCTTCGAATATTTTCATGTAGACCTGCCTCTAGAGCCGTCTGGGCAGATGAGTGCTTTGAAACTGCTCAGTGCATGAGCACCTACAGCAATGATTGGCCGGATGGCCACCAGCCACTGACAACTGCGGTCGTTTAAACACCAACCTGTTTGGCTTGAGGAAACATAGGGAAACTTTCAGTACCTTAGTGGCTGGTGGCCACATGGCCAATCATCGCCATATGTGCTCATGCACCGAGCAGTTTCAAAGCAATCGTGTGCTCAGGCGGCTCCAGAATCAGGTACATAGGGAAATATACGAACCACTTTGCATCAAAAAAGCGGGAAATAGGTGTGTAAGCACTCATCTCTGGCTCTTACCAAGAATGTTCGCAAGTGAAATTAACCTGTTCATCAATTTGTTCCGATAGCTCCTATGTTGTTTCTGTCTGTCGACATTCTGTGCATTCCATGTTCCTGTGTAGCAAAAATTTCAGTTGAAGTCTAGAGTTCTGTCTTATGTGCTTCTTGATGTTGTCTTTGTCACGCTAGTTATTGATGTCTCAAGTCTGCCATAAACACCAACTAGCCCAAGTGCCTTCTTCAACCATTCAAGTTACAGAATGGAAGGCAAAAGAAGAGAAGGGTAGTCAAGGACGGTAGAGAAGCAGACTATGATGAAGTCAGAAAATTTGCAGGCTTCACTTCGAATCCGCTAGCGCAAGACAGAGGTAATTGGAGCTCACTGGGAGAGGTCTTCATCCTATGGTGGAAAAAATATGTCGGCCAATTGTGATGAAAAAATTATACCTGTCAGCTCAGGTGTCTTCACAGTCTTTTCAGCAATGTGTAGGCCCAAGACAGCCAGTCGGTTCCCATGCAATTGCTTCATGTTGACTGTAACTGCATGAGCACAAGAAAACAACCCGCCATTAATGCCACTCGAGATTGACCACTCAATAAAAGAACCTCTCAAAGCTGCAAATACAATTAAGCATTTACCAGCTTAATACATACATATATAAAGGCCAAGAATAGTTACAATAATCATACGCTTTATAACTAGACATTAAAATAAGGTAGTGAAACGTACAATAATCGTAGGGCGTTGAGTGCAATTCATTTCAGAAATACTTTTGACCACTGACAGGACGCCTCAGGCAGGGCTCAGTCACACAACAAGAAAACATAAATAGTAGTAGTAATAAGCATGCCTGCGTGAAACCAAGACACGAATTCAAGGACGAGAAAAAAATTGATTAGGCTCGGTGTACTTTTTTAGACAAGAAGATAAATTTATAAACAAATAGCGCAACCACGCGTTCATCCGCAACAGCATGAGAGCTTCTAGAACAAACGAGCACAACTTAAAACGAAGGATTAGTACATAGCCGGGG
Source organism: Dermacentor andersoni (assembly GCF_023375885.2). Taxonomy (NCBI): domain Eukaryota; kingdom Metazoa; phylum Arthropoda; class Arachnida; order Ixodida; family Ixodidae; genus Dermacentor; species Dermacentor andersoni. Next base: position 96,187,817 of record NC_092821.1, read on the forward strand.
TGGTCGTGGTTCTTTTGTTTTGCATTAGTTCTAGTCATGAAAGCACGAGCACTGCAAGTTACTTGCGCCATTACCTATCACGTGACCTCCGACAAAAAACAAAAAAACAAATGAGTGCAAGTAAATAAGCGACATTTAATACGGTTTTCACACTGCACACTTTTGCCCGCGATCGATCCTGACTGGAATTGAATTTCTGGGCGCGTTTGGCTTCGTTGCACAATCTGCGGACGGGAGCCAATCGCGGTCGAAAATTTGCATCCAGAATGGGCTCGATCGTGATCGAAAGTGGCCCTGTGACACCGGTATAAGTCTGCGCCCATCTTTTGTAACAGAATGAACGAATTAGTCAAACCAAAGTATTATTTACCTGCCTGCGCCGAATACTGACGCGTAGCAGTACTTAATTCTCTACAACTCTAGTTGAGGACACGTGAACAATGAAACATTCTTTTTCACATTCGGTGCCCGTCGGCTATGCCTGGAGTACAGATACTACACTCGCATCCAACCCACCTTGTGCTGCCGTTTAAAGAAATTACGCGAAAATTACTACCACAATGACGCACCATAAAAACGCGACGCTGAACGTGACTACGTACGTACCTTTTATATGAGCAGTCCATGCGCCTTGCAAAAGGCCCTCGGTTTGAAGGTGGAGCGCTGTCACGATGTGTACTCTGGGCACGCCGTTTGGTTTACGTAGTGGATGGACCATGTTGACGATGCATTCCGCCGAAACACAAAACGTCCACTTCATCACTGTTCAGGCCGAATGGAAGATGTTTTCTCTTTCGCCACGAATGACGGCCGTCGTAGGCATAGTAAACACACTGTCACAAAGAAACACCGATGTCGTAGGCCGCTGCTGCCTTTCTTTCTCACGCATAATCGCGTCGCCTTCACTCCGGACGCTCACTTCACGTCGATGAGCGCAAAAGTACACGAAAACAACGAGGTAGTACAATCTAAACGCAGCAAAAAACAATCGAATTACTCACAACTTCAAGAATGTCACGGAGAACACACCAAACACACATGCACCCGCCGGCCCGCCGCGAGACGCAGGAAATGACGTAGCGGCGATAGCAGCGACACCCGTCGGGGGAAGTTATTTCAATTTCGGTTTCGTTTTCAAGGCATAAATACAAATATTTTTTTAAAACTACGTGTGTATATTACTTTCCAAGCTATTTATTTTACGCTACCTCTAAGCCATTTCCTGTGTTTACGGGTAGGTTCAATGGAAATTTATTCGCAAAAACATTGGCTGATATCAAATGAAATGGAATGGCAAAGGTGGGCTGGTAAGTGCATGTAAGTGAATTAATTTTCTATAATATATTTTTTTTTGCTTGGACGTTCATTTGTAAAGAGACGTGGCCCTTCCTGATCACATAGGATGCAGAGGTACTTGCGAGTCTGTCTTTTCTTTTATGCACAGAGAAAGAGAAAGAGAGAAAAAAAGCTTTAATTGGCCTTTTTAAAAAGTTTACAATGCTCATATTTCTTAACTGGTTTGCTCACGCAAATTTTAAATAGCTTGGACGAACGACAGATGTAGAAGTACTTGCATAATAGCTTTCTAAACGTATAGGCGATACCACGAAATTTCACATGCACAGAATTACCCGAAAACCTCAAGTTTCCAAGTACGAAAAGTATTTCTTTGCGTGGTGTCGTGAATGTGCAACCGAAGCGAATCCAGTTCTCTTTTTTTTTCTTTTTTTTTTAAGAGCGGGTGAGCGAGTGGGGCTGATGAAAACTCAAACGGAAGAACAAATATAACGACTCCCCTTTGGTGGACAGCACCGTGAGTTGTCGTTGTTATAATCTGATGTCGGTCTTTGTCTTACTACAGTTGCTTAGAACAGCAGTTTGACGTGTAATGAGCAAGATATATTCACAACCGAGGAATTTTGTGCATGCGGTAGACAAGTCATTTTCAACCCAACTACTGTCGCCCTCAAACTACCGCTAGCAGAGCAATTTACTATTGTCCCCATTCAATAGCTGCGCCTATACAATGACAACAACAATTTCATGGCAAAGTGTGGGAACTGTGATGGCATTTAGTCTGGGTGTTGGCTTTAAGCATTCTCTTGTCTCCCCTTAGTACCATACTATCTCTCCTCTGCGCTGTTGCATGTGAGTACAAAAGTAAGCTCTGCACCTTTTGCACTACTTTTGCGGAGGGGGGGGGGGGGGGGGGGGGGGAGGTGGCTAACGCGTAGTTAGTCTTTCAGAGGGCATTGTGTCGATGGCCAGGGTGTTTCAGTGGGCATTGTGACGGCCAAAGAGGCCCAAAGAGTGTTGTAGCGATGCCCACGAAGTTCTCGCTAAAACGACTCGCACACGCCTTCCCCGCGTCCCTCTCATGTTCATTATGCACGCTCTCAAACCACCCACCGACGCGGCTGGCAAGGCAGTGACAGCAGCAGCAACAGAATTGGAAAGGGTGAGGGAGGAGGCATAGAAAGCTTCGCTTTAAAATCTGGCAGAACGCCCCCGTGCACACTGTAACCTGCAATCCAGAGCTCTGGTGTTAGGATAAAATTCAATTTCATTCTACAAGGTATTTCTTTCCCGTATTCAGCATGTGCACCTGTCTCACCCATCTCGCGATGGGAGACGGGCGAGTCTCGCGCAGGTCTGCATATGCCAAGATATCGCGAACGTACTTGGCAGGCGGGCAATTGCGCGCACACTTCAAAAATGCCTCGCCACTGTTCCGTGAACAAAGATGGGTCTGCAGATGCCCCGCCAATTTCTGGAATCTCGTTATATCTACAATGATTGGCTTAATGTCCTATTCATGTATGCAATAATACCGTCTCCAATTTGGGAGGGGAAATATTTGAGTAAATAGCGCTGTTAGTCGGTGTTGTAAATACGTATGTATGCATCGCAAGTTGTACGTTGGTTCTCTATAATTTCTCATATTATTCTCCCTTTCTTTTTGAGCACTCCGTTCTGGCAGCTGTTTGTAAGCCAGTAGAACTTTCCTTTACTATACAACTACAAACTTAATAGTTTCTTGTTGTACAGCCAGCTTCGTAAATTGACGCGGACGCGAAGCCATGAGCGTTTTGCACGGCTCGTTCTGCAGATGCCGCTTGAGCAAAGCATTGTGGTGGGTGAGAAGGCTCAAGTTTGCCAACGAACCTACCTTGTTTATGAACTTGAGAGAAGCAGAACGAATTGGGGTTATTGATTCGGCGAAAAAAGGTCAGGTGGGGTTAAAGCTTCCCAAATCGGCGTATCTTTTTTCCTTGTATGGTTCGTCGCGCCCTTTTCTGCCTGTTTTGTTGTGCTTGAAAGAAACCTAGATGACCGCACTGCTTTCGAGCAAGTGTGGCGCGTACAGCTGCATGCTGTCACGTGGCCTGTTCATTTTGCTGGATTCCTGGCGTCCCAAACGCATCAAGAGCTGCACTAGTTCTGCCTTAGTGAAAACATTTTGAACATTTTTCTTTTGGTTAAATATTCAATACCAGAAAAAGTAGGTGCGCGCTTTTGGATTCCGCGGAATTTGTGCGTGACGACATTTGAGAACTGTGTGCCACCTAGAGCAATATGACATAATACATAGTAGTGCTTAAGCAACAGGTTTTTCGAAGGACATATTTAATATAGCTCGTCAAAACAGACAGTGAAACGGAGGGGGACTCTCTTCAGGAGTTTTGTTGGCATTGAAAGCCCGACATGTCTCGGGGGGAAGGAGTTGGGGTAGGGGAGGGCACACTTCTATATCCGCCACTGGTTTGTAGTGCCGTGGGACACGCTGTCTCTTCGTGCAACTGTATGTTTGTGAATGTAATAAAAATAAACAAAAACACCCTTGCACCCACCCCCAATATTCTTAGTCAGTGCACCCTTTCGGTGGGTAAAAGGGTGTTATGGCATCTAGAACTGCCCTATGCTTCGCAAAAAGTCGTGATGATGGGATGTTTCTTGAGTGAAAACACCCTTCAAGGGTGTTATGATTCGCAATTATCACCATCAAGGGTGTAAATTATTTTACTGTGTACCACCCGCAAACGAACGGCTTGACAGAGAGGTTCAACCGCACACTCGGTGACATGTTGACAATGTACGTCGCCTCGGATCACAGTAACTGGGACACTGTTTTGCCGTTCGTCACGTATGCCTATAATACGGCCACACAAGCTACCACTGGCTTTTCGCCTTTTTTTCTGCTGTATGGACGAGAGCCCTCGTGTACTATGGACACAATGCTCCCATACCGACCTGACGCTTCCGAATGCACGCCTGTGTCTGAAGCCGCCAAATACGCCGAGGACTGTAGGCAGCTCGCGCGAACCCTTACGACCGCTGCTCAAGGTCGTCAAAAGCTGCGGCGTGATAGTGACGCGCTTACACCAGTTTTCCCGACTGGTTCCCTTGTTTGGTTGTGGGTCCCGCCTCACAGCCCTGGCCTTTCGACCAAACTCCTTGCACGCTATGATGGCCCCTACCGCGTCATAGACCGTACCTCCGCTGTCACCTACATTGTAGAACCTGTGACACCTTCACCCGACCATAGGCATCGCGGGCGTGACACGGTTCATGTCAACCGACTTAAGCCGTACTATGGCCCCCTCATCCTACCTACGCCGTAAGTCGCCAGGATGGCTCCTCTTCTCTCCCGGGGGCCATTGTGGTGAAGAGGAAGACGAAGAAGGCGCTCTTGTGTCGGCTGTGCGCGTGATCAGCGTTCATCTACTGCCAGTGCTACTAGACTGTGCCTAGTGCCCCGTAATAAATCATCTTATTACACGTGGAACACTTCCAAACTGACGTGCGCCGTCTTGTCAGTATTCTTACCGAGAATCTTTGTCTCTGCCAACTGAGCCTTGCATCTTCTGCCTTTAATCAACTGCGCGTGCAAATGTGCGTACTCGTCCTATAAATCACTTAAATTTCGGGCATGGTCTCCCAAGTGGTCATTGATACAGCAGCCAAAGGTTTGGCCGATATAAATCATTCCACACTTCAAGGGAATAACATAGACAATTCATGTGGAATACTAGACGAATGGCTTGTCTTGTTTTTCCTGACAACCGCTTTTTTTTACAGCTGCCAATGCGTGCGAACAACTGTGCCAGCTTGTTAGGTGCAGCAAAATCAACGGACAACCCATGCTTGTTGCGCACTTCCTTGCGGTTGTGCGAAGTCTTGTGCAGGTACGGCACAACAGAAGGCTGGTCGGTCTTCCGACGGTTGTCTTTGTTCTTTGTGTTCCTAGATTTAGCTTTTGAAGGAGGGTCTCAGAAACAGCAATCAAGAACAACAAAGGGAACCCCGCCGCCAGAAGTCGGCTGGCCTGATTCTCAAAACTTTTCTTCTTTAGGTGCGGGCACGACTTTTGAAGAGAAGTTCCAAACAGCGCGACGCCACAGCTCTTTTGGCAGTTTTGGAATTCGCCGACTCATATGCAACAAATCCTTTTTTTGCTCGAGGGAAGTACACCCAGCAAACGTACCCTTCAAACAAGGTTAGTCTCAGGTCTAAAAACTGTAGAACAGCTGCGTCAGGTAGTTAACGGGTAAAACTGAGCCCCAGTCCATATTTGTGAAATGTGTTTAAAACTTCACCTTCTTTAGAGAAGCAGTGGAGGCCGTCTGTATTTATTAAATGCACTAAACATTTATTAACGCACATATAACCTTTAAAACAAATCCCCTAAAAATGTCCTTTCTAAAAGGTTATCCACTTTTGAAATATGTCACAAAGTATTGTGGCCATACAGGACCCAATGCAGACACAGTTGCGCTGCAAAAAAGGCAGGTTTGTGAAAAACCATAAAAGTTGCTCTGAGGTAAAAACTACAATAAACAGATAAACTTATTTAATTATAAGTCTGTTGAATTCTGGAAAGACACGTCGCCGTTTGCTTCATTCTATTCTTTAACAGGCATCTAAAGCTGATCTGGAGGCACAGAATAAGACAAGTCTTGTACATCTACAGAGAAACCAAAGCCAATGTTATCTGTGCTCTCAAATAAGAGGAGGAGGAGGAGCAAAAAAATGTATTGCCAAGAAAAGAAAAGACAAGCAGGTGTCTTTCTGCATTTGCGGGAATACGCCTTTGGTCCAGGGCTCCATCGGCTCTTACCGTCCCGCTGGCCCGCCCCACCAATTGCTGTTGGTTACGAGGGTCCGAACTAGTTAGCGCGGCCTCCCACTGCTCGGGTGTGAGGTTGTGTATTTGCGTGGCTGCCTTTATTTTGGGGCACCCTCATGGGTTGTGATACAGGGAGGCGTAGTCATTACAAAGGGGACATTTCGATGAGTATAGTGTAGTGTATTGCGTGTAGGCTGCTTAAATGATGGCCTATGTTGATTTGTAATTGTGACTATGCTACAGCGTCTTCGGCTGAGAGGGTCTTGTGTCCAGCACAATGCGTTGGTGGCCTAGTTGGTGCGAATCCATAATTATGTTGTTTAGCGCTAAACAACGGACACAAGAAAGACGTTAGGACAGGGCGCTACTTTCAACTGACATCATTTTATTGCGTCACTCCTTTATAGAGCAGAATATAGAAGAACATGGGCAGTGAGCGCCATGTGCAGGAACCACCAACATCCGATCACCAGAGCGCACTCATGCGACAGAATAAAGAAAAAAAAGATATTCAGCACTGTACAAGGTTAAAGAGGGCACTCTAGTGCACTGGGACCCCAACGACTGTATGAAGAAAGCTTCGGATAAATCTCGGACGGTGGTATGACGGCTCTTTTTCAAAATCGTCGTCGTATCACGAAACATAGCTTTGCACTTGCATATTTTACAATGTTGAACTAAATGGGAACCTGTAAATGTGGGTATGGATCGCCCATGCTCTCTAAGGCTCTCGTTAACACAGGGCAGTCAGGCCGCTGTTCTGGTTAGAAAAATGTTCAGGCGGCAAGCTCGCAAGAGTGGAAAACCTCTCCTCCGTGCTTCATGAGAGATGGCTTAACTTTTCCTTCCGAAGCATTCTTTGCCTAATTCTCAGAACACTTGTTGCAGACATCAGCATTAAAAAGCAATTCCTGACAGACAGCAAAATATAACTACCTGCCTTCGAGTGCAGCAGTTCATACTTCTAATCATTAGGCCACGATCGCCCGCAAACTCCTGTCATGACAAAGTCGAATTGGTCTTTGAGACGTTTCACCCATGCGTCACGTGCCAGTCCCTCGTGTTATTCCACTTGATAGTTAAGGCTTCGAAATCCTGCGTTAGACTGTGCTGAGCAGTGCCGCTCACGAGAGCAAATGAGAAAGTCGCCAAGCAGTGTGTCTGCGTATGAGTGCTTTGTACGAGAGTACGGACTGCGAGATGTTGTCTGCCATGTTTCTGTATGCCACAAGCCGGTCGCTCAGTGCTACAGCAGCTTCCAAAAACACGAAGCACTGATATAAACCCGTGAAATTCTGCATATTTCCGGGGAGGTACGAAAATAAGATAAAAGTAAAGAAACAAGCCTGCACCACTGCTGTTGTTGGCAGAGTCAGGTGATTCGCACTTGTTTGCTTTCGCATACTGCTTAATGTGAAAGGATTACAGGCTCCGTTGCGCGAAAACCCTACGGCTTCGTCGGCGGCGTGACTGACCGATGGTACCAAAAATGGTCGATGGCGCAAAGAGTATAACACGTCAGAAATGCTCGGATTCACGTCACATTTCTTAATATACTTTCGGTAAATAAAGTAGAATAATGGCTTCAAAAATAAAATTTGATACATTTCGGTCTAGCTGGGAATCGAGCCCGGGTCTCTGAGGCGGGAGACGAGCACGTTTCCCCGACACCACAGCGGCTCCGCGGTTCCGGATGACTAATTGCACGCGTCAAGCCACAGCCATCAGGCTGACTGAAATTGTGGTCTATTGCGTGCGTCATTGGACAAGTGACGGCGTAGTCAATGTGTAGCATGCGGCTCCGCGTGCAGATTTTATAAAATGACCGCGCTCCCTCACGCGCGTTGCATGCTAGCTCTTATGATTTCATCGGTACTGTGTCCACTACAACCTTGACGCCACATCGGTAGTGTATTAAGTGAGCTGGCCTGCGGCTAACGTATAAGCACACCAAATAACGTATGAGCAGAGACACCAAATCAACAAAAAGAACTTGAACGCATGTCGAAGACACCAATCGAAAAGATTGCACCAAAGTGACTATAATGCTTTCGCATTCCAACGTGTCGGCACTCTTAAATGTATGTGCCGGATTTTTTTTTAGCATTTCAACATGCCATATATTTATCCGTGTGACACAGTCAGCCGAAGGGATTTTGGCGTGTGCTGGGGTCTATTATGAAAGGAGACATCGGGGCTCGTAGCCTCCGCTGGGTGCTCTAGCAACAAAACTAGCGGAATCAAGATGCCACAAAGTAGGGTCCGCTTTCTTTTTTTTAGAAAGGACCACCAAATCACGGACCTATGCTAAAGCGCTCAACTCGTCGCAACTTACTACTACAGACATGTTGCCAACTAAACTAAATGCGCGCTTTCAAGCAAGCACGAGAAAACACAATGTGCGTCGCACGCGCAAATAAGCCAACGCTTAATGCGTCTCTCAAAGCATGTCAAAGCAGAGCTTCAGCAATATTCTTGTTCTCATAAGCGAATTGTCTTGACTGAACTACAAGGCGAATCAACAACACTGCAAGAATAATAGCAAGCGTTACGCAAAACGGTAAGCTTTAAGATTCCTGCTTACTTAATTGTGAAGTTGGCGGTTATTCATGGCTGCCTGCATTTCTTTTATACCATCTACCCGGGAAACTGTAGAACTGAACACGCGGCTGCAAGCTCCGAATGATTTTGGCCTTGCTTTGGCATACGAACCGTCACCGCCAAGCCATCGCGAAACAAAGGTGATGCAAGGAGCTGTATTGCCAATATCGGGGACATCGCGAGCGCTTCCCCATGCCGGCGACCTGATACATGGTGAGGCCGCTCTTTGCCTGGCGAAGGAGCAGCCCTCGCATGTGTCGGCAAACTTGAAGTTAAGAGCCCTATTAAGTTACTCCGTCCGTAACATTCACATTTATCTCTCTTTCTTCTCGACGTCTGTGCTGTCATTTACAGCTTTCCCCCTTTCATTATGAATACACGCTTCCGAGGTTGCGCCGTCACTGGCTGAGTTCTTCAGTCAGCGCCATTTTCTTTTATTATGTGTGTGTGTGTGTGTGTGTGAGAGAGAGAGAAAGAAATAACTTTATTATAAAGTGAAAGTATTTATGTGGTGGGGCCCTCAGTCCAGGGCCCCAATGGCTGTCGCTACCACTCGTGCTCGTCGTATCAGGGCCAGCCAGACCTGAGGCTTGGAGCGACGGAGGATGGCGTCCCACTGCGCATATGTTGGTTGGGGTATTGTACAACCGGGATATCCTTAGATAGTTTTTGCCACTCAGTCGTGACGTGGAACGTGGTCGGTGGTGCACCGCAGCCTGGGCAGGTCGTCGGATATAAGGTTGGGGAGAGCTTCTTGAGAAGCAGGTTGCGATATGAGTTGGTTTGAAGCCGTCTAAGGGATACGGCTTCAATCCGGGAGAAGGATTTGGGTGGAGGGTGATATCGCAAGCGCCCTAGTCTGTAAATGTCTAGAGTATCACGGTATATGTTGAGGGAATTCTGGGAGGCTTGATATGAGTTGCTCGGCTCACTGCCAGGTGCCCGGCAGGTTAGCTCTCGGACAGCCGCATGAGCGCGGTCATTGCCTGACAGTGAGGCATGAGCATGTGTCCAAATCAGCCTGATGCGTGGTATTGAGGGATCTGTAATGGCGGTGAGCTTACGTGTGCTGGTGAGAGTGCGATCGGCTTCCTGAGGTATATGACCCCTGAGGTAGGCTCGACATGCGTCTTGGGGAGTCTATAATGATGATATGGTCGTGTTTTGCTGATGTTTTCATGTGACTGACGATGTGGTTGATAGCGAGTGCTATGGCCAACGTCTCCCCTGTGAGCGTAGCGTCGGTTTGGACGCTACACAAGGGGACAATATTACCCTGATCGTCCGCCACCACCGACACATGTCGTTCTTTGTTTCTGATCACAAGAGCATAGTGGGCAGAGCCGGTATATTAAACCATGCCCTCCGGCTGGGCGTTGAGTAATTTCCGAAGGTATCTAACACGTGCATCCCGACGACCATTATGATGCTGTGGATGCATATTGTGCGGTATGGGCGCTATGGTGAGTAACGTTTGGATGTTTGATGGTACTGCGACATGTTCTCGCGTAGAGGGTGAATGTTTGGGGTAGCCCAGCCGTGAGAGCAAATGCCTGCCAGTGGGTGTCAGTCTCAATCGCTCGAGTTGCGCCATTCTGTGTGCTTCAATGTGTTCCTCGATGGTATTGTGCACCCCGAGAGCAAGTAGTCGTTCCGTGGAAGCATATACGGGAATTCCGAGTGCTTGTTTAACGGCTCTACTAATAATTGTGTTTACACGGTTGGTCTGGGAGAGCGTGAGGTTCTGGTATGGGAGGTGATAGGTTAGCCGATCGATAATGCATGCCTTCACCAACCACAGCATTTCGGCTTCCTTGATTCCTGAGCGGCGGTTGCTAACACGCCTCATTATACCGATGATTTGCTCGCACGGTCGACCAAGGAGATCTACCGTGAAGTGAGCTTTGGCATTGGATTGCAAGTGATAACCAAGAATTCGGAGCCTTCGCGCAGTGGGAATTGGTATGCCTTGTATTTTCCCTTCAATCACTGGAATTGGCGTTTCATTGTTGATTCCGGGTCGCATTAATAATAGTTCTGATTTATGTGGTGCACATTCGAAGTCTGCAGTCGTGAGGTACGTCTGCACTATATCCACCGCTGTCTGTAGGCGGTCCTGAATGACTCCATCCGAGCCGGTGCACGTCCAGATAGTCAAATCGTCAGCACATATCGCGTGGTATATCTCCTCAACCTTCTCCAGTAACTGGGGTAGCCTGGCCATAGCTATGCTGAATAGCATCGGTGAGAGCACCGACCCTTGAGGTGTCCCCGCTCCGGTAACTTTAATGTCTGATGACCGATATAGGCCCATTCCAAATGTTGCTACGCGGTCCTTGAGAAAGACTCGCACGTAATTGTACATACGGAAGCCACATTGGGAGTGGGCCAGGTTCTCAAGGATGAGACCATGGGAAACGTTATCGAAAGCTCCCTAGACATCAAGTGCCAAAAGAACTCTTTTCTGAGGCCTGATGGGGGGGTCAACGAGTCCCTCTTTTAGCTGAAGAAGAACATCGTGAGCGGACAAATGGGGGCGAAATTCAAACTGTGTGTGGGAGAATAAATTTTGCATCTCCAAGAAAGGTTGAAGCCGTTTTAGGTTTACATACTCAAGCATCTTTCCGATGCACGATGTGAGGGAAAGTGGCCGTAAATTTTGTATCGACAGGGGTTTTCCGGGCTTGAGCATGAAAGTGATCTCGGCACGTCACCATTCCAGAGGGAGAGTGCCGGCATGCCAGTGCTGACTGTACATAGCACAGAGCGTTTCCAGGTCCTCATCCGGTAGACCATGCAGTAGAGGATAACGTATCCCGTCATCTCCGGGTGCTGTGTTTCTATGAATGTCTGCCAGTGCGGCTTTGATTTCTTGCACAGCTATGTCAGTGCCTAGCGGGCCACTTCCTGCTCTATATGGATAGTGCGGATAGCTTGGTTTAGAGTCACGGGAGTGATACTTTTGTTCAAGGTCCTTCAGGAGCTGGTCTCCGTCTCCTCCGTACTAGTGGAGAAATATTTGAAGCTGCCGATTTTTATGGGATTTCATCTTTCTACCGAAGTATTGCCCAGGTTCTCGCGGTGCCCAGCGTAATACTTAGCTTACCACAAAACCTTTGCCAGTTAGCACTGGTTAGCTGGTCTGCGTATTCGTGGGCTGCTCTCGTAATTTGGGATATTCTGTAGCACAATTTTCGATGGAACTTTTGCCGCTCCTATCGCTTCGTGAGACCTCGGCGCGCGTCCCACAGATGTAGGAGATGCGGGTCAACCTCGGGGGTCTATGTCGTTTTGGTTATGTGGCTAGTAGTTTTGTTTAGATCATTACGTAAATCACTGAGCCAACGGGCATAATTTTTGGGGCTTTCATCTCCTGTGGCTTGGTCCTTACGGATTTTGCGGAGTTTGGTCCAATTTGTAATGCAAATTTTCTTTTCAGGGCGTTTGTAACTTGTGTGATTGATGCGGATGATGAGAATGTGGTGATCGCTACCCAGCGTCTCGCCAGTGTTCAGCCACTCACCCTGGACCCCCCACGTGAAAGTGAGATCCGGGCTAGTGTCCCTCTCGACACTATTTCCCTGGTGACTAGGCTGGGTATGATCTGTTATGAGGGTGAATTGGTGATTATGTGTGAGGTCCCAAACTCGGGTGCCCTTTGGTGTGTTACTGCGATAGCCCCAGGCCACGTGTGCGGCATTGAATTTACCGCGCACTACGGACACTGGGCCCAACTTGACGAGTTCCAAGAGCAGATACTAAAAATTGTCCCACCGAGCCCGTGGTGCACTGTATACATTTAAGATGTACAAGCTATTTTGTCTCGTGTCCGCTAGGACAATCTCAATGATTTGATGAGGGATGTCTGACGTGAGAGTAGTATGGGTATAGGTGAGTTTCCTCGACACAAGCGCGCACACTTTCGCCTCGTCCGAGCCCCTATTGGCCTCGTAGCCACAGATAGGTACAAGTGTGGTGCCCGGCTATTGGAGAAGTATGATGTCTGGCGGTTCTGACGCTGCGGCAACGTACTTTTGCAGCGAGCCCCATTTAGATCGGTACCCCCTGCAATTCCATTGCCACATCGTCGGGCCCGCCGTTCTATTTTGCATTTTCATTGCAGGAGCCCGCATTCCGTAGCTGGGCTGGGTGAACGTACGGGTGAGCGCGCTTGCTTGTCGCTAGGGACGGCGCTGAGGTTCGTGTAGCGTGTGCGACTAGTGAGGATGAAGAGGATGATGATTTAGGGGGAAGGGGTTGTGCCGTGAGCTTTACTAAGGTAATCGCAATTTACTAAGGTAATCGCAAATAGACTCAGGAACACCTTAGACTTCTCTCAACCAAAAGACCAGGCAAGATTCCGTAAAGGCTACTCAACAATAGACCGTATTCAGACTATCAATCAGCGGATCGAGAAATGTGCGGAATATTACCAACCCTTATATATAGCTTTCCTTGATTACGAGAAATTGTTTGATTCAGTCGAAACCACAGCAGTCATGGAGGCATTACTGAATCAGGGTGCAGAAGAGCCGTGTGTAAAAATACTGTAACAAATCTATAGCGGCTCCGCAGCCACCGTAGGGCTCTATAAAGAGGGCACCAAAATCCCAAATAAAGAAAGACGTCAGGCAGGGAGACACGATATCTATAATGCTATTCACAGCGTATTTACAAGACGTATTCAGAGACCTGGATTGGGAATAATTGGGGATAAGAGTTAATGGAGGACACCTTAGTAAGTTGCGATTCGTTGATGAAATTGCCTTGCTTAGTAACTCAGGGGACCAATTGCAATGCATGCTCACAGACCTGGAGAGGCAAAGCAGAAGGGTGGGTCTTAAAAATGGAGGACGCTTAAGCTTCGCCTTCAAGAGTGGAACGCGATAGCGTTATCGCACCCCGTTCGCACCGCCTACTCAAACGCGCTACGCTAGCCAAACGTCGCGATCGACACAGATAGCCGGGCCCCGACGCGCCATGAAGGCGGACGCGATCATGGTGCGAGTGGCGCGCCACGTGTCGGGGCAGCGCCATACATTGCGAGGAGGGGGTCTTCTGTGTTTGCCGCAAGATGGCTCTGCGTGTGTGCAGAGCTCAGAAGAAATATAGCGGAAACGTACTTCGCTACGCGTGAAACTTCGACTTCTGTAAGTTACATGGTCATAATTACCGATATACACCGCAGTACAACTTTCTACGGCACGTTTCTAAGGCAACGCCGCATTCACTAGAGGCTATTTTGTCCCGTTTTGAAGGAACGAACTCTTGGCTGAGTGGTAGCCTCTCACACTCCGGAGACCCTGGTTCGATTCCCACGAGCCCACCTTGCAAGATGTTTTTTTTTAATTTCTGAAGCGCCTTCTGGGATTTATCGCTCATGGCCAACGCCGCCGACGCCAACACCAACGCCGACAACACCGGCTTTTCTGCGACACGAGCTCCTTAACGCTGTCGTGTTAAAATTAATCTGTAGAAAACTAGTGTCTAACAGTCTCGGAAGAGAACAGATCTTTAAAATATGTAGCGGGGCACCGGAAGTTTAAGGGAATAGATCATGAGACTGAAATAACCACAATAATAAGAATGGGCCGGGGTGCATTTGGCAGGCATTCTCAGATCATGAACAGCAGGTTGCCATTATCCCTGAAGATAAAAGTGTATAACAGCTGTGTCTTACCAGTACTCACGTACGGGGAAGAAACCTGGAGGCCTACAAAAACGGCTGTACTTAAATTGAGGACGACGCAACGCGCTAGCGAAAGAAGAATTATGGGTGTAACGTTAAGAGATAAGAAAAGAGCATATTGGGTCAGCGAACAAAGGCGAGGTATTGACATCTTAGTTGAAATAAAAAAAAAGAAATGGGCATGGGCAGGACACGTAATGCGGAGGGAAGATAACCGATGGTCATTAAGGGTTAAGGACTGAATTCCAAGGGAAGGTAAGCGTATCAGGGGGCGGCAGAAAGTTAGGTGAGCGATTGAGATGAAGTTTTCAGGGACAACTTGGCCAGAATTATCACATGACCGGGGTAGTTGGAGAAGAATGGGAGAAACCTTTGCCCTGCAGTGGGCGTAACCAGGCTGATTATGATTATAATTATTATTGTTACTATTATTATTATGCTGATTTTTAAGCATTAAGATATTTCACCTAGACGTGGAGGAAAATACAGCAGAGCAGTTGCACGATATTCCGACTTAGAGGAAGTTGAAATACAAAACTTTGTACACTTTCATACTTTGTGCTCATACATTGAACAATTGGTACCAAAAATAAGGTACAGTCAATTGTAAGCGCATGACCACAACTCGAAAAAATGGCAAACTAGAGTTTTCAACAAGAAGCACGAAATAAGGCCTTTCTTGGTATTTTTTTATCTCTCGTTCTGCAAGTACATTTCGACATTTTCTTTTTCTATGCATACCTTGCTTTCCTTTTTTCTCATCTTTATAGGGCCAAAGTACAAAAAAAAATGCGACAGGGACAATAAATTGCGTGTAATACTTATGAGCACTTTAATATCAATGATAATTTCGATGAAAGATCGCTTGTCGTACTTGGCAGATA
The DNA here is from genome assembly GCF_023375885.2 of Dermacentor andersoni. NCBI lineage: Eukaryota > Metazoa > Arthropoda > Arachnida > Ixodida > Ixodidae > Dermacentor > Dermacentor andersoni. Next base: position 96,203,118 of record NC_092821.1, read on the forward strand.
GTCTCGCGCCGTGTGGGTGAACAAGATCCACTCAAACATGTGCCAACGCGGCACGCCCTAGTCCCAAATCTTGCCGTTCCCCCGCCGGGATTGGTAACCTGTGGAATGGAGACAATAAGTAAATGATTAAAGTGGATCAAATATCTTTGCATGTTCAATTAATCTAGAAGTAGCTCACGTCGGCTACTTTTTTTTGATTCTATGAAATTCTTTTTCTCTAAAAGTACTCGTTATTTGAAAGAGCGTAAGTTTGGGCATGTTGGCATTCCGTAACTTTTACGTTTTCAGCGCACGAAAAGGGACGAGAGAAAGAATTGCGACGCAGACCCAGCGCTGTTCACAAATAAGCCTGTCATTTTATTTCTCTACATAAATTCGCAAAATGGGTCATTCTGTTAACACACGATTCATATGCCAAGTTTATTATTGTGCCAACTTTATAAATATTTTCACTTTTACAATTACATTTTCGCCTTAGACATTCAAAGGAAAGTACTCTCGTATATTTCTGTCATCACAACTTAAAGCACAACTTGCTAGTCTTATGATAGCTGCGGCTGTCTTTATCGACTACACGAAAGCATACGATAATATTATTCACTGTATACTATTTTTTTCTAAACTCGAAAGCTATGGAATTACAGGTCCGGCATTAATCCTGATGAGAAGATATTCATATGACCAGTACCTGAGCGTGTTTATTCAAGGTGCATTGTCGTCTCATAAACCTATTAACAAAGGAGTGCCCCAAGGTTCAATTCTTGGACCACTACTTTTTGTCACATAATAATGACCTTCACTCCTATTTGAATGCACACCAATGTCTCTTGTACGCCAACGACACAACCATCATGACTTCTGGTAGCACGTCTTCTGAATTAACTGCAAATCTCGACTGGTTGTTACAATCCTTAGAGAACTGGAGCCGCTATGATTGTAATAAAATTATTCTGTCCAAAACTAATTTTCTGGTACTCCACGCCCGTAAAAAATAATTTCCTTTGGACATATCATCATGTATCAATGATGTTGCCATGCTGCAAACAGATCGTGCTACATTTCTAGGTGTGGGCGTTGACTCTAAATTTAGATTTAATCATTATGCTGCCTATGTAGACAACAAATTTTGTTTTGAAATAAGAACAATTATCAGAACATGCCCATTCTTGATTCTAGATAAATTGCTTTTAATATATTAGACATTTAAACACTACCATACTAATTGCTGAATCACGTTATAGGGTAGTACGTAAAGAACTCATCCTTCTACACTAATTTCTAAGCAAAAGCAGGCACTTGGAATCATCACTTTCTCTTCTTTTACCCAACCATCTGCACTTTGGTTCTAGTCCCTGCAAATCCTGCCCGTTGAAAGACTACAGAAGTTTCCCACCCTAGTTTTCGTTTTTAAAGTCCTTATTAGATATTGATTTTTAAATGTCTTTCCTGAAGATATAATTACCAACAATAATATGACGCGTTTTGTTTGACAAACAATTTTATTATTAATTGACAAACAATTATGGCAAGCAATGGCTTCTTTCCTTGCCATCTCCACTTGGAATAACATGTATCCACTGAAATCACCCATGTCATAGTAGAATTTAGTTCGAAAAAATGCTGAAACTGCGCATGTTCGAATCCTTCGATTCTTAGTCATTTGCTTATCTTTTGTTGCTTTTGTTGTTTGTTTGTTTTTTTGCACCTAAGATTGTTGTGCATGCCCTTGTTGAATATACTCTGGTCATGTAGTTATAGGAGGCCTTATTTGCGGTTTCGACTATTTGGCCTCCTTGTCTAAAGAAAGTATGCGCCATGTACTGTAAATACGAAATGAGGATTTTGGAAGCTTTCGAAGCATTCCTAGTGGTATGAGGTGTGTCCATAGAAGGATGGCTGAGTCGGCAGTCCAGCGTTGCAAGTTGTTTGAGTAACATTGTTGCCATAAAAAAGCAACGTTCCTACCTATGTCCATCTGTCGACGGGCCACACTTTAGTAAATAAGTTTTCATAATACATTGTGCAACTGCCAAAATACACGTTTTTGTAAAGAAGAACATACTCACGATTACATAACTCTAAAATATGCAGACTGCTAAGCTAACAAGTATTTCTCCGACTTTTATTTTGACGGAAGAACAGCCCAGCCTTTTCATACCCTAATATCGGTGGACGTACCAGAAAAAGGTTCAACTGTTCTGAGCTGACTTCGATTGAAAAACTGAAAATGCTTGCAGAAAAAAAAAAGGTGTAACTGAAGAATTCGTCTTATTCACAACACGCGTAGATAAAACCTGATGCTAGTAGCAGCATCAAATTTCCACTTTCATTGAATGTCTATTTAACGAAAAGCGTGGCCGAAGACCCTCTTCTCAATCATTACCTAAAGGAAAAAAGGGCTGCACACAGATATACCTAATATGATATTTGGATTCCAACTAACGCTCTATGCAATCTACTTGCTATTATTAAACGAGAGTAATCATGATACGGGGTGGCTCAAGCTATCGCGTGCCCAGTTAAAAAAAGATAAGACAGGATATGCTATGCGAAAAAGACAAAAGGCAGGTAGACACTTGTTCGCGAACTGCCCTGTCCTTCTTCACTTGGTAATATAGGCATAAAATATACAGTATTTCGTTTGGTTTGATGACACCATGTATAACGTTGGCACGTGCATTTAAAACTAATTTTGCACATTGGTGTGGGTTTCTACAATTGCATTTGTTCGCGGGAGAGCATGCGCATTACGTATTGCAGTGCAGTAAATTACAACGGACTTCGTATAACAGTAACAAGCATTCTTACGACTGCGCATGGCTTCCTTGAGAGAACGGTAACATTTTTCCTACCACACTCGGCCGAGCAGGAAACAGTTAGCTGTAAGAAAAACAAACGACAATAATGTTACTCAGAAAAGATATACGCATACCGTACGTTTCCAACACACTATGTAATGTTTGCTGGTTTTGTTATGCAAACTGAAGGGACAAACATATGCGGCTCTTTGCACTTACGGGTTGGTTTCGCCACCACAAAACTTGGTGCTTGCAGCCCCAGCTGTCAAAATAGAGCCCTATAAAAAGGAATGCACATTATTAGACCATACGAAACTGAAAAAAAAGTAAAGCATTATAGGCATTTGGTTAATAATGCTGCCAATTCTAAAAGTTGCCCAATCGGCCAAAAACAACGCATTAATCACTACCATTCTGCGCTGATAAAACGCCTTCGTACTCTTACATTTATCTCATGATACCGCGGTAACAAATTTTACTCACTGCTGTTTATTATCACCGTTATTGTTGTTATCTACCACAATTTTTTGTTATCAACGCAAATAATTTCTTCGCTTCTTTTACCTAGTTCTCACACACATTATGGCCAAGCAAACATATAGAAATAAACACAGTTAATTAGGTAACAAAGTAATTTCATGGTAATCAACAAAATTGTATTCGACAAGAACTGCTGTTTGATTTTCATAGCAAGCTGCCCACGCAATTATTACATGACACCCGAGAGTGTTGATCCACAATATATTGTGGCATAGAAGGCTCTTTCTCGCATTCTATGACATCATGTCTTCGTCAGAATCAGAGCTTTTACGCACATGAAAAGCATTTTGAGAGGTTCTGAGAGTTGTACGATGACCATGCATAATATCTAGACATGAAAAGTGTAAAGCTATTTTTGGGTAATATGCAGCTGTGTTGGGGAAAAGGAGGTTTTACCGACTGTTCTTTTACGATGACATCTCCCATTGTGTATGCAACCCGTTTATAATGTTTCGTGTAATATGAATGAGATGTCGCATAGGAGGAACCGGGCAACATCAGGCGGCAGGGCACTCAGCAGTGGCGAAGTTTCCTATTATGGAGTGAGATGGTCGATTTTCAGGATTGCTCAGCGATCGCCATCTGAAGTGCTCTGGAAAGTCCCATATATAAATATTTTGGCACAATCAAAACGGGGACTGGGCCTCGCAAAAGTTCGCGATGGACGGGGAAGATCCTTGCGGAGTTGCCAAGTGAGGCAAAAGCACACACATCGTCACATGTTGCGCGCTAGTGGCAATGCTGTGTTAGGCGTAGACATGTTTTTTATCAAACTTTTGTGGGCGTATTGCGGTCGACCACGGCAGGCTCTAGAGATTCCCGAGCAAAGCTGCCTATCAACTACGACTTGCGACTTTGACGTAGTCAAGAACATACAGGAACCTGTCGCGTAAGCCGAAGTGGCACGCTTGGCGAGTCAGTTATAGGCACATGAAGGCGTTAACAGGTGAGACAAGCAATAGAGAATAGGGGGCTGATGTTACATTTTAGCGCGACGTGGAAGTAAAAAGTTAGTAAAAGGGAGCCACAAAGAACAGAGCAAGCGCAAATATAAGTATATTCCAATCGAGAATTAACTTATACGTGGGTCTGTCTGCTGCTGATTGTGGCTCTACGGTTACGATGCGAGATCCTTCGTAAACTGATATGCCTAGAGAATTAGGCCGGTCTTACAGGAGTGGGAGGGATAGAGAATACGCTTCCGAATGGGTTTACGGCTAGAGCTATAAACAACTCGCATGTAATAAACTTTGACGCGTGATAGCCAGCAAGCGAGGTGACCTCAGAGATATATCCTTCAATGTCTACATCCAGGACAAGATGCGGTGGTGGGCTAATACTGTGGACGGAAGGCCACAGAGGCAGGAACAAAAATTTTGCTTAGGGCCCAAATGATCGCCAAGTAATTATTTTATTTAGTGGAAAGGAATGCGTCCCATATTGTGGAGTACAGATGCATTCGTCCAAGCCGTTTTTTCGTTGAGCTGAAACAGTGCCAAGGCCGATGTCTCTGCATGCGCATGAATTTCTGTGGGGGCGCCTGGGCGAATGTGTGGCAGAACTAGGGGCGGCAGAGGAGGAAAGCGTGGGGTAGAATACGACACATTACCGGGAACGCAGCATCGCATATTAGGGACTAGTTCAGGAGGTAGTGACGACCATAAAGCATTGCCATTTGTTGGGCGTGTTGGTAAATTGAAAGCATATTTAGCGCCAGCAAACAAGGACGGAAGGGAGACGACAACACAATGCGCTAACTTCAACAACTTGATTTTTAGGAAGTACACCTATATAAACCATGCACAGTGGCGCCACCTCATCCAAATCTTATCCATCCAAAAAAGCTGTCTCCTTATCTAACAGGTCGATTGAAGGGGCACCAACACACGTGTCTCTATTCCGCCAGATAGCCTGCGCTTCAATGATCTCTCGCACGTCTTTATCTTTGTGCTTTGCAAGAACCCGACAGGATTCATAGACCGGCGCACAGCCGCATTCTTGACAGTGGGTTGACAGATGACCGATTTGCTTATTTTTCACAGTTTGGCAATGTTCCCGTAATCGGTCATTAAGACATCTCCCTGTCTGTCCGATGTATTTCTTCCCACAGGACAGCGGAAGCTCATATACAACACTTTCTGCGCATCCCACTGGCGCTTTCCGATGATTCGTAGAGCACCCGGCAGCTGGCTTACGGTACGGGTCTGTCAATCGACATATTTTTGCCAGCTTTTCTGGTGCGGAAAAGACCACTTTTGTGTCCACCCGGCTAGCCATTTTCTTAAGTTTATGTGCCGTTCTATGCAGGTAGGGCACTACCGCTACCTTCCTTCTACGCTCCGTCCTTTGATTTGCCGTGTCCTGATTTGTGCTATCCGACCTGCACCTTTTTAGCAGCCCCTCGACGACCGAAACTTGCACTGATTCCGGAAACCCTGCTGCTGATAGCCTGCCCGATTGATCCATAAGGCTTGTGGTGGCAAGACTTCTTTAGAGCATTTCCAAAGCATAAGTTGGCAATGCTCCTCTTGACGAGCTTCGAGTGGGCTGACCTATATGATAACAGGGGCTTATTAGCTCTAGGTTTATAGTCCCAACACGTGTGCCGTTCCATGAACTCGAGCTGAATGTCTAGGAAGCGCAGCACGTTATTAGAGGGCTCTTCAATCGTGAGAGTAAGTGGGCTAAGGTCTGCAGAAAATACTTCGTAAAGCTTGCCTACCGTAAAACGTGCGTCAAGTTCAAAAAGAACGAGATAGTCGTCAACGTATCTGACAACTTTAACCACCCTGTGCTCCGACAAGGTACGGGACAGGATTCTGTTATGGTGAGCTAGAAAGATGTCACTTAGTATGGGCGCCAAACATGAACCGATGCAAACCCCTTGCTTTTGAATGAATATGTCGTCGTTCCATGCTGCATATGTAGAGTGAAGGTAGCAACTAAGCATGTCTAAAAAGTCTTGAACGGACAAACCGGCTGAATTTTGGAACGGTACCACGCCATACTCGTCTATGCACTCTTCTACACAAGTAATTAGTTTCTTTTGAGGCAAGGAGTAGTACAAGTCCTTTATGTCAAAGGAGCAAGCTGATAAGCTTTTGTCAGAATTTCTTTTCAGGAAATCTACGATTTCTGCAGAGCCCCTAACCACACGGCGTCCCGAGAGGTATACCGATGGCGAAGTAGTAAATAAAGGAGCCAGACTATGAACTCTACTCGATGACGCTGCAAATCTTTATGTACTTGTTTTCTGGGACTTCAGGGGCAGGTCAAAGCTTTGTCGGATCTTGAAGTGCACGTTTCCCTGACACAATGTGCTGAAGCTGAATAGTTGACGTCTAGCAAGGCTACCCTTCATGTTGAGCGACAGGGTAGGATCGAAAAGCAAGTGAGAATGCATACAACTCGTAGCAAATGGCAGAGAAAGTAGAGTCAAAGGATTGCGTTGTTGTCAAAATAACCGAGGTAAGTCTGTCATGAGAAGCCGATGATGATGTTGTTCATAGCCTTTTCCTTTTCGAACGTGGGAGGCACCGCATCACACAAAAGCCAAGTGCCATTATGCTAACTAATAAAAGCCGTTAAGGGTGACAAATGCCGTTTTTGGTCTGCCTGCTTCAGTGAGCGGGTCCAATTTTCTTTTTTTCCCTGCGCTACAGAGAGGCGCAGGGACCATTCGATGGTTGTACTGACTGTATCCCTCTGCTCTTAATCCTATACTCCCACTTGTTCGTCGATGACGCGGCACTCAATCATGGACACAGGGTACGGTGGCTGGCACAAGAGTGTATGGCTACTGGATTCGATGGAATAAATTACTGCGGAACCTCAAGATACATGTTCTACGTCAAGCAAAAGAACGCTGCTCAGATCGACAATTTCGTTGTGCTCAGTCATAGTGAGATTGGCATAGATAGACCAAGAAATCTAACACTCACATGACGGCTCTGGCGTGGTGAAAAGAAATGCATTATCCTGAACATGAAACGAAGCTGCGCTGTCAGGTACACCATGGACATCACAACGGTAAGACTGGCGGCACCGAAGTAAGAACGCAGCGCTCTGGGCACTCACTTCATCCTCGTTTTAATTCCTTAGCATTCTTAGGGCACTTAACACACTTTCCGGGAATCTGTCTACGCATGTATGTTTGCATCTACGTGTCTATGCATGTAGTTATGTTAGTATCCGAGCGTTTTGCCGCCTAACTAGGTTACTGGGTCGAGTGGTAGAAAAGCTAGCGCCTTCCTCAGCGTTCGTACGCACCAAAGTACAATGTATTTCGGAGGCCACGCGTAATCTTTGAGGCTGCGGCGCTAGATGGCGCCAAGTGTTTTTAGAGAAGCGCTAAAGAAGAGTTCCGCTGTCGCACACGCCTCATACATAACTGATTATGACGATGGAAGTACGTTGTGCCACTGTATCGATTCATTGCTAATGCACAGCAGCTAATGCTATTGAATAAATGCTAAGTCATCGTGAGATGGGTCCTGGTGTGTTTTTCTGTCGTTTTCCGGCACTGTAGTTAATAAAGAATCCACATCGTAAGTTGACTCAGGTTGACTTCATCGGCAGAATTAAAGTACTCATGATGGCCCAAGCTTTACAGGCAAGAATGCGGCTTCAATGTGGAATGAGCCCAGAAAAATACAAGACCGAACGAAAGAAAGAATGGGTATTTTACAATAGGGAGGACCTTCACACAGTTACGACAACCACAACAAAGGATCAACACTCTCATCAGTGACAGAGTACACATACCTCGCCGCACGATTCTTAACTTTTCAGGCACCGTCAAATTGATTACATAACGCCTAACTTGAGCTCTATCGTACTTAAATAATCCAAATCCTATCTATCCCAGCTCGTTGGCTACACCACAAAGACGGACAACATTTCGTGCTGGACCATGCCTTAAAGCTCCAGTTTTTAGTTTGTTGATTCCATGTTCTTCACTGCTGTCCGTTGCCGAAGTTTTGTGCGAAGCATGGGTTCGCCCTCTTTTGTTTCTGTCGTTCGTTAACCTATTGTTATTTACTAAACCAGTTATAGCATACGAAACATTTCGCTCGGCTAACCTCCCACATACCAATAAATTTTTCTCGCTAGCGGCCGCTTGTTTTAACTACTGCTTCAAATCACGGTCTCCTTCTGATACATTTTTGCAATACGCAAATCAGGTGCAAGGTGAACGGGCGATGCAGGGTGGATAAAGTACAGGGAGAGCACATGTTTGTATAAACTAGTGGCCTAGGTGAGCGGTTTGGTGTTACGCAGCACGAAACTTTTTATCAGGTTAGCTCACAGGATCCAAATACAAAATACCATGTATTTTTAGTTCACATTTGTACCAAGAAACTGTGCGACACTCCGCATGACATTATCTTAGGTACCTATGATTGTATACCAGGTTGTCGCTGACAATGTCACAATCCGTGTTTCTCTCACTTACGCACGTGCAGCAATTATGACATACCCAACAGTCAGTATGTCGTAAGCTCGCTTCGAAAGGCAGGAGTAGAAATGATTCCTTCAGGGTCACACGATCGCCATTTCAGTCATCCCGGTGTTCTTCACAAACACGCTCGCGTGAGGCATACAGCTGTTCGTACTACGGAAACATGTTCCGCCACCTCGCCAATTTTCAGTAATCGCAAAAGATACTGCGTAGCGGGCTACCACTGAAATGCTTCGCATGACATCGATTCCTATAGTGCATGAGACTTGCATGTTTTTTTTATAGGGTTCTCAACTGCTCCACTTCATACTGGCAAATATTCTGAGAAAATGTTTTCCCGCTCTCATGAATAAGGGGGAGAGGCGTAATATTTCATGGCAAGGTTAGCTGAATAAGATGCACCAGCCGTGCACTTGTGTATTCTAGCTTCAATAAAAAGCGCATTTGTAAATGCTTGCTAACCTTGGACAATTCTGGTATCGAGAGAACTGTAAAGACTTACCGAAGTCTCGCGGGTGAAGCCGACGTTTTTCTAGAAGCGAAAAACAACAAAATTGTATGGAAGTCAATAAGCTGAAGCGAGAGCGCCGGCAAGGCAACGCCTGGCGACATATGCTAATTGGCTGTAGATTATTTCACTGAGGTGCGACGGTACCTTGGAGTGTAGATCTCATTTAATAAATTTCACAGATGGGGACATTACTCACGGAAAAAGCCTCTTACCCTAAATCATACGTATTAGATAAAACAACAATATTGAAGTAGAAAAAATTTCGGAAAGCCAGTACCAAAATAGCACAACGCTAACCGTGCAAGAGGTTAACTACAGAGAAAACTAATAAAGACGGAATAAAGCAACACGAACACTATGTACATCAAGACGCTGCGGTTTAACCATCTACTAGTAAGTGCCATCATCCGACATCGTTGTGTCCACAGCAATACGAAAGCATCTCATAGCCATCTTCAGTTATAAGTGTTTTGTTTCAACCTACCCCAACCTATCGCTTGAAGGTATCCATCCTCCGAAACCTAGTAATTCTACGCTGCCCCCGACTGCCTCCTTTTCCCTTCGCGCCCATTCCGACAATAAAACGGACCTCTGATAATCCGCTTGACGTATTATCTTAGCTGCGCAACAATATTTTCTCCCAGCATCAAACGACTTGTCAGCTCCAACCGTGTTCTTATATTTATTACCATCTTCGCCATACTTTTCGCCTTTAAGCCAATTATTTATCGCTCCATCGCTCACTGCCGGTTATCAGCTTCTTTTCAAATTTTGGAAGCTGGTTAATATGTAGCTGCAGCCGCAATATCGCTGCATCTACGAAATCATAAATGTAGCTTTATTAACAGGTAAAGTCATCCCTTCAACGTTGACTGAACAATTATTGTTCCATGCAAAAAGCACCAACAAACTTGTAAGGTATATTTACTCTAACTTTAATTCATGCCATTGTGTCAGATACATTACCACGTTGGAGCGTCAGCATTCGTATACGTAGTTTTCACGTATACAAAGGCGACAAGTCTACCTTTATGAACTTAATCGGATAACAAAACCCTTAGGCAACTGGTTGCGGATTCTCCGTTTACTTTACTTGCTGGGGTCCCACGCCTTTGTGGATAAAAGCAACGCCGTAGTAAAACATACATATCGAACAAAACTATCCGTGCTTTCTTAAAAGCAACCATGCCAACATTTCAGGAACATAAGACGGTACCCCCCTTCCCCCCCCCTCCTGAGTAGGTCGATACTGGTAAAGTGTTCTTTGATTATTCCAGCTATATTCCCTCGATAGGATAAGGCTATCTTTTACTGCAAAAGGTCGTACAAAATATGTACCTGAACGTCTGTACATAACTATGAACTTTTTTTTTTAAGTTTACTTTGTTATTTATATAAGCCAGAAACAGCTAAAAACTTGCGAGATAGACCAGGATGATTGAGAATGTCATAATAAAGGTTCACGAAACAATAGCTGACAATACGAAAACCAGCTGCACCACCGCCATTATTGGTGGTGGTGCAGGTGGTATAGCCTGATTTGCTCGTTCCATTAAATGCGATGAATTAACGTGCCGATAAAAATGACTAACGCTCTGGCGGGCTCGCTCCGAAATTTTGGTATCTGTGTTTTGCTTTCGTATGCTTTCTGGCTTTATACCCTCTTTCTGCTTTAAAAATATCTTTCCACAAAACAATGTAATACTGTTTTTGTACTACTGTCACGTTATAGACGAAACCATTCTAACCTATTGTTTTTGCACCGCTGAACTCGACCCTGTCATCATTTCTACATTCACCCAAATGTCGCATGCACATATTGCGAAAGGTCTAGTTCCTTTGACTTACGAGTGGACGTTCTTGGCATTGTTCCTATGCAGAAATAAAAAGCAAAAATTTGTTATGTACAAAAAGTACTTTCAAACGTCAAAAGTGCAGCAGAACAGAAAAGAACTGCACGAATGCAGCAGATAAGTCTAACTTTCATGCTTTTATTGTGGCAGTTATTCAGAAATACGAAATCTGGTTCAAAGAGGTCGAACATCAAAGTGACTTTTCGAGGAAGCGAGTTTTTTTAGTACAATATGTTGTTCAATTCAAAGCACAGAGTGGAGCAAAGCAAACATCTTATTGTTCCAGATTAGGCGACAATTATATATTACTTTCATTATTATGGCGCCGTGGTGCTCTCATGCAGTCAACATTTATTAGAATGATCTGTTCGTGGCGTTGTTCATGCTGCCCATAAGTTTAGGAGAAGCGTTACCTGTAGTAGTTGGGGTCGGTCTGGTAGTTGAAGCTATAATGATAAGCGAGATACACCAGTAGTATTAAGAATGTCAGAATAAAGCTTGACGAAAAAAATTGCTGACAAGACAAAGGCTAGCTGAACCACCACTATTATTCCCGAGGCTGATGCACTCGTTCCATTACATGCGATGAAGTAATGTGCCGATAAAAACGACTCACGCTTTGGCTGGCTCGCCCGGAGTTTCGGTACCTGTGTTTTGCTTTCGTGTGCTTTCTCGCTTTATACCCTCTTCCCCATTTAAAAAATATGTTTTCACAAAATAAAGTAGTAGAGCTTTTTTTATATCGTCACGTTACACGCGAAACCATTGTAACGTATTATTTTTTACACAGCTGAACTCGACTCTCTCATGAATTCTACATTTACTTACATGCCACATGCACATATAGTGAAAGGCATAGTTCCAATAACTTTTAACTGGACATTATCGGCATTCTTTCTATGCAGAAATAGAAAGCAAGAATCTATTGTGTACAAAAAGTTCTTGAAAACATGAAAAGTGCTGTTAGCAGAGAATAAAACTGTATGAATGCAGCCGATGAGCCTAACTTTTATGCTTACATTGTGGCGGTTATACAGAAATACGAAAGCTGGCTTAAGAAGGCCAAACAGAAAAGTTAATTTTCGAGGAAGCGAGTTTTTATCGTATTATGTTGTTCACGTGAATGTACAGAGTGGAGCAAAGCAAGCATTTTATTGTTCGAGATTAGGCGACAATTCTACATTACTTTCATTGTCGTGGCGGCATGGTGCTGTCATGCAGTCAACATTTGATAGGCTGATCTGTTCGTGGCATTGTTCATGCTGCCCATCAGTTCGGGAAAGGCGCTTACCTGTAGTAGTTGTGGTGGGGCTGGTAGTTGAACCTATATATATAAATAAGCAAGAAACGTCTACAAACTTGCCAGATATACGATGAAGATTAAGAATGTCATAATAAAGGTTGATGAAAAAATAGCTGCGCTGACGAATGCTAGCTGCACCACCACCATTATCCCCGAGGCTGATTCGCTCGTTCCTTTATATGCAATGAAGCCATGTGCCGATAATAATGACTGATGCTATGGTGGGCTTATCCGGAAGTTTGGGTGCCTGTGTTTTGCTTTCGTATGCTTTCTGGTGTTATACGCTCTTCCACCTTCAAAAATATGTTTCCACAACACAAGTTAATACTGTTTTTATTATATTATTGTCACGTTATGCACAAAACCATTGTAACGTATTGTTTTTTATACACTTGAGCTCAAGTCTGTCATCAACTCTACATTCACCCAAATGTCCCATGCACATATTGCGAAAGGCATAGGTCCTATAACTTATGACTGGACATTATTGGCGTTCTTTCTATTCAGAAATAGAAAGCGAGAATCTGCTCGTGTACAAAAAGTACTTTAAGACGTGAAAAGTGCAGTCAGCACAGAATAAAACTGTTTGAATGCAGCCGATAAGCCTAACTTTCATGTTTCCATTGTGGAAGTTATTCAAAAATACGAATACTGGTTCGAAGAGGTCAAACATAAGAGTTACTTTTCGAGGAAGTGAGTTTTTTAGCTCCTCATGTCGTTCAGTTGAACGTACATAGTGGAGCAAAAGAAACATCTTATTCGAGATTAGGCGACAATTCTATATTACTTTCATTCTCTTGGCGGCACGGCGCTCTCATGCAGTCAACATTTATTAGAATGATCTGTTCGTGGCGTTGTTCATGCTGCCGATAAGCTTAGGAGAGGCGCTTACCTGTAGTAGTTGTGGTCGGGCTGGTAGTTGAAGCTATTAATATAGGCGAGATACACCAGGAGGATTCAGAATGTCAAAATGAAGGTTGACGAAAAAATAGCTGACAAGACGAAGGCTAGCTGCACCGTCACCGTTATTCCCGAGGCTGATTCGCTTGTTCCATTACATGCGATGATGTCATGTGCCGATAAAAATGACCGACCCTATGGCGGGCTCATCCGGAAGTTTGAGTGCCTGTGTTTTGCTTTAGTATGCTTTCTGGTCTTATACCCTCTTCCACCTTTTAAGAATATGTTTCCACAAAATAAGTTAGTACCGTTTTTATTGTATTATTGTCACGTTATACATGAAACCATTGTAACCTATTGTTTTTTATACCGCTGAGCTCAACTCTGTCATCAACTCAACATTCACCCAAATGTCGCATGCACATATTGCGAACGATCTAGTGCTTTTAACTTACGACGGGACGTTCTTGCCGTTGTTTCTGTGCAGAAATAGAAAGCAAACGTCTGTTATTTACAGAAAGTAGTTTAAAACAACAGAAGTGCAGTCAGCACTGAAGAAAACTGTGTGAATGCAGCCGAGAAGCCTAACATTTATGCCTGCATTCTGGCTTTTGTTCAGAAATACGAAAGCTGGCTTAAAGAGCTCAAACAGAAAAGTCACTTTTCGAGGAAGCTAGCTTCTTAGCTTATTATGTTCAATTGAACGCACAGGTTGGAGCAAAGCAAACATTTCACTGATTCAGATGAGGCGACAATTGCATATTGCTTTAGAAGGATCGAGATTTCGGCGAGTTCGTACTGGATGAACATCTTGAAGGGGCAGCGTAATATGAGGAAGGCAGAAGGCATGCAGGGAAACACAGGACAGGAATGTACAGGACACACAGGATCGCTGTCCTGTGTGTTCCTGCCTTCTGTCTTCGTCATATTGCGCTGGCCCCTCAAGATATATTAGTTTCATTGTCATGGCGGCATGGTTCTCTCATGCAGTCAACATTGATTAGAAGGATCTGTTCGTGGCGTTGTTCATGATGCCCAAAATTAAGGAAAGGCGCTTACCTGTAGTAGTTGTGGTGGGGCTGGTAGTTGAAGCTATTCAAGGATATAGAAGTACTGGTCTTCAATAAATGTATGATTAACACCAGTTTAGATGTTTTTTTTTTGGTTCGCAGCATTCAGTCGTCTTGGCTTGGATAATACACGTTCCCAGCACAATCACCAGAGGTTTATTTAAAGCAAAAGTGTCTGCGTCGTAATCGTCTTTGCGTGCAGCAACGAACATCTAAGCGCGGAAGACACGCAATGGATACGCTGTGACTATCGTACTAGGAACTTTGCGCCCTTCTGTTGTTGAGGAATTTTCAGCATCGAAATGTTTTCTGCTGTATAGCCTATTTAGTGTTGTCGCAAAACAGCCGTACAATGAACTACGTCAGGAGTTTCGAGCGTGCGACCATCCCGCTTTTCGAACTTTCGCTTGCGCTCTCGTGATTGAGCAGTGCCATGTTTTCGTCAGCGTTTATCACCATGGCAAGGTGGAGCCCAAATTGAACACGGCCTACTCAGTGAGGTAGCAGCCAGAGTGAAGGTTCGTCAAGCGAGATGCTTGCGCGATCTCGCCGCAGAAAGAGACGATACTCACGTGGTAACCGTAATTATGTAGGATTCTTGCCTTTGTTAACTAAAAATACCTGCATTTCTGAGGCATATATATGAAAGCGTAACTACAGCATGTTCTGCACTGTGTGATGGCACGAAGCAAATACACTTAAATAGGGACATGTTTGTTCCTGGCCTTTTTCTCCTACCTTTCTGGCAAGTTCGCTTTTATACACGCTTAGGATGTCAAATACCTGCCTATCGAATGTCAGAGCAATAACTTCAATAAATAAGTTTTAATGTGTCTGCCTAGTGATGTGCAACAGGATCCACTAACACTGAAGCACCGTGGTGACAGAACCAATTTTTATTGGAACCAGTAGAGGTTTCTGTTGTTACATATACTGGTTGTTCTTAATTGGTGTTCCAATAACACCAGTTCCAGTAATCCTAGCATAAGAATCTTAATTTGAGTGTTTATAACAGAAAGAATCCAGTAGAGGTAGACATTTGTCCTTCTTTTCTAATGCGCTATAAAGTGTATATTTGCTTTAATAGTAAGAAAACGGACACTCACCTGCAGCAATTCTCGGATCACCGCAGCCCGGTGGTACTTAAAAAAGGGGGGAAATATTAGTACATTGCGCATTGTTGAAAAAGAGTTCTTGTTAGGTTACTGCATAAACAAAACCATTGTTTACGACGGATAACTATTAGATGGAATTGACATTCTTACAGAAAGGGTTGTGCTCTGCTGATTACAGGTGAGTAAAAGAATGTTTTGAGCAGCTTTGATTATAATTCACTTAAAATGTGGCCATAAAAAGGAATTGTGTAATATGTATTCGAGTCCTCATACCATGAAAGCAAGAAATTCCCAAATTGTATGCTGTTTTGACAGGGTGGACACAACCTTTTATCCTTCTTTAAGGTACTGAAAAATATGCTGTCTTTTAAATGTTACCTTCATGTTTCAACTATGTGGGCCACTGCTTTGCACACTTTCTAATGAGGACCTCGAATTCGGGATTGCAGCTTAAATCGCAAGCGCACCGTAAAAAGCTGGCAACATTAGAGCGCACTTGTGCTGCAGCAACTTTGTAATATTTCGAGCCTTGCAGTTAAGCCGTACAGCAGTTTCGCACCCTGAGCTTCGGTGAGGAAAGGCTTCCACCCCTGAAACTGCTCGCTCAGAGGAATAGAAAGCTATATCAAAAGCCATGCATTTGTGCACTGCTTGCTTCGTTAGCAACTGCAAGAAATGAACTCCCTTCATGACCACCATGCATCATTTTATTTTGCATGTGCATCTCAGCAGTCGGTTTCTGCTCTTTGTACAATGTGGGATGACAGTGCGCGCAAAATTAAATGGAAGCAAAATTATTTTGCTTCCCCACTGGGTGCTCGAGCAGGCGGGGTAATACATCTGACATGGTGTTGACTGGTTTTTCGTAGAGAGGACAGACCGCTGACCCCGAATTTCCTGACGTCACACATTCCTGGCAGTAACTTTCAGTGCAGGGAGCTCAGAGGTAACCATATCAATTAAAAGTCAGTCAGATTTACGCTCAGAACCTAGTTCTCTTGTGCGCATGACCGTATTGAGCGCTTTGCTATTAGCTACAATAAGAAACGCAGAATAGTGTCATGATCGTTGCAACGTACCCAATTGTCTCATAATTACGAATAAAGTTTCAATGGGAATTTTTCAGCAAATTCATAAAAACGCGTTAGTATTACGTCGTATCTCATAGATGTCCTGGATACATGATATAAAGCCCGTTCACCCCACTGTAAAGTGTTGCTCAAGAGCTCGCTAGACACACATGCTGCGACTTCGAAGAGCGAAGTGCCACTGACGGTGGTCCGGAGCAGACTCCAGTGAGTTGCATAATATGTACGTATGCGTATATATGTTTAGCTCTACTACTTGACAGTCCAGTTTGAAAATCCAAATGCTTAAGAATAAAGTTGTAAATAAATTTCGGGTTGCAGCTTGGTTTGTCCGAGCAGTCACCAATATTGCCTACTCTACAGTAGGCTTAAAATAGGGGCACCATATAAGCTTCAATTTAATAGATGGCTTTATAACAGGGGCCCCAAAGAAACTTCTCTTGAATAGACAGTTTTATAATAGGGCCCCAAAGAAACTTCTGTGAACTACAGATTTTTTAATAGGGGCCCCAAAGAAACTTTTGTTTAATACAGAATTTTTTATTAGGGGCCCCAAAAAAGCTTCGGGTTACAAGAAAGTTTTAAAATAGGGACCCCAGACAGACTTCTGTTTAATAGAACGTTTTATAACAGTGGCCCCAAATACACTTCTATTTAATAGATAGTTTTGTAACACGCGCCCCAAAGAAACATCTGTTTAATAAAGAGCTTTATAACAGGGGTGTCAAAGAAAGATCAGTTCAATACAGAGCTTTCTAACCGGGGTCCCAAAGAAACTTCTGTTTATTACATAGTTTTATAACAGAGACCCCAAGAAACTTCTCTTGAACAGATAGTTTTATTACAGGGGCCCCAAAGGAACTGCTGTTTACTAGAGAGTTTTGTAATGCGGGCCCCACAGAAACTTTTGTTTAATAAAGAGTTTTTAATAGGGACCCCAAAGAAGCTTCTGGTTAAAAGAGAGTTTTAAAATAGGGGCCCCAAACAAGCTTCTGTTTAATAGAATGTTTTATAACAGTGGTTCCAAATACACTTCTATTCAATAGATAGTTTTATGACACGTGCCCCAAAGAAACATATGTTTAATAGAGAGCTTTATAACACAGTTGCCAAAGAAACAGCTGTTCAATACAGAGCATTCTAACAGGGGCCCCAAAGTAACTTCTCTCCAATAGATAGTTTTATAACAGAAACTCCTAAGAAACTTCTGTTTACTAGAAAGTTTCGTAACAGGCGCACAAAATGAACTATTTAATACACAGTTTTATAATAGGGGGCCAAAAAAACTTATATTTAATCTGAGAGTCCTATAACAGGCACCCCAATAAAACGCCTGTTTAAAATGAAGTGGTTTAATGACGGCCCCAAGCTTTTGTTTAATAGAGGGTTTTATAGTAGGGGCCCCAAGGAAACGTCTGGTTAAAAGATACCTTTAAACTAGGGGCGCTAAAGAAACATCTGTTTAATAGAGAGCTTTATAAGAGGAACTACTGAGAAACATCTGTTTAATGAGTTTTGTAATAAGGGTCCTAAAAACTTGTGTTTAATAGATGGTTTTATAACAGGGACTCCAAATATACCTGTGTTTAATAGACACTTTTATAATAGGGGCCCCAAATAAACTTCTGATTTATTAGAGAGTTTCAGAATAGGGGTCCCAAAAGTATTCTGGCCCAAAGAAAAATCATCAGCGCCACAGCGCTTGCGTCGACACAAAGATGGTTTAGCATTAGCGCCAGTAATGCTATCTGAAGTAAATAGCGCTCTGATCCAAATTCGATGCAAACCTATTGCAACAAAAAACATGGGGACATTCATCGAAGCATCGGTCCTACCTTTGTACCACATTCGGCCCCGTCTTCGTTAACCGGTAGCCCTCAAACACAACGAACGATGTCGCAGACTTTCGCTTTCACTAATTTCTTGTAAAAAATTATGCAGGAACTCCACAGGATTTGGCTAAATATTCGTAAGCATTGCGCCACTTGCTCGTCTCTCCGCAACCTGGAGTCATTATCAGTTTTATTAAATTTAATCTGACTAGTATAAATCCTTATCTTCCGTTATCGGTCGTTATCAGTCGCATCGAAATAGAGCGTGCCTTTACAACGCTTGTCGGTTATCAACGTTATCATTCTCGACGTGAGCCTTATTGATCATTATCGTTCAGTATCAACCTCATGATTCGACTTTTATCAGCTTTTATGAAACTTCACTTGACCCTTATCAACTCTTACAGGTGTTTGTTAAGCCTATCAGAATTGATCCAAGATAAGCGCTTATCGCTCTTTAGCATCTTATCCATCCTCGTCGAACCATTATCAAAGGTGATGAGACTTATATAACACCTCATCACTCCTTGTCATCTTTATCAACTCATTGGCTGCGGCTCTGTATGTTGCGCGATGCGAAGTGCATGACCCTTCAGAGACGGGTGGAATTTTTGTCGGCGAAGGAATGCCTCAAAGGAAGGCGCGTCCCGGGATCACTGAAACGTATCGGGAATGTGGTGTGTTTTTTAATTAATTTAGAAAACCTAGAACTTTTCTTATACCGCAAGGCACTAAGGTGGCTGGCTCTACATGGGATCGTAGAAATGGCTTTTGCTTCACCAAAACTTTCAAAAAATTTTTCATAAGAAATATTTTTTTGATATTTGGTTCATACTGCCAGTACAACCCAATATCGTCCAGATATATCTACCCTATGCAAGCTGAGGTTGTTAGCCCAATGGTAAAGACACTAGGCATCTGAGCGTAGAGTCGTAGGTTCGAAAACACACCAACCCCAATGGCTTTCCTTTCGCATTCTTCCTTTACACTCTGTTCTGCTTTTCTTTGTAGAGCACCTCGTGTTACGCGTTACGGACGGACAGACCTACGGACCACTTTCGTGGGTGAGTCGCCTAAGAACACTTACGCATTAAAGCAACGGTTAGTCAAAAAATCTATATTTCTTAAATTCGTAGTGAACCTTGAAAGCCGCCAAGTATAACGCAAATCCATCTCGTTGCAAGAAAGAGGCCAGTCTCGTTGCTAGATCGGCCTATTGAATTCAGGGGTTTAATATGCCCCAGTTTATTATGAACTCTGTACATCAGTACTCAGACTTGTTACTATTGATGAAACACGTATCCAAAGAGGATTTGTTTTGCTCTGCTTGAGGTTCCATTTTTTTAAAGCTTCCGTCCTCGCTTCTCGAACCGCTGCAAACACATGACTCTAATAGCGAGCACTAAACCTTATTTTAAAGCTCGTTATCTCGCGTGACGCAAAAGCCATGCACGCGGCGCTCTTTGGAGCTGCAAAGATCAAGACCCCTTTAGGAAAACACGTTCATAGGTAATATAATCGGCTCCTGAAGAAAATTTAGAATGACATCGGAACTTGCATCACGCAGTTTGCACTGAACAAGCGCTTTCTTTATGAAGCTGTTAACGGAGTTGTTTGATACATTACCTTGGCGTTGATTGACTTGATATGTCAGGTTACTGCGAGTTTTAAATTTGTTTCTTTAGGCTCACCTTGTGTTGCCCATGCGTGATCGTATTAGTGGTTTAAGAAAATGATCTTCAATTGCTATTGCCTCCTGCGTCCCCCTGCCTCATTCCTCCTACAATTATAGCTAAACACCCTTATTCAGCGCAGATCATTATATTCCAAGTATAGTGGTATCAGTTATTGCCCATGCATTTTCTTAAGGGGATGTATGGTTTGGTGTGTCTAAAAACAATTACGAGGAACAATAAACAATCCTTGAAATATTGATTCATGGTCAGTGTTTTATTCCTTAACGTGAACCTTATTCTTATTCATGAAATATGATTACCGTTACTCACATCGACATCGCCAACAAGCGTCACCTTTTGCCTGTGTAACTCATGATCATTGCACTTTCTTGTTACCTTTAGGGGTATCCTGTCCCACCTAAATTTTGGTTTTCATTTATTAAGTTACAATGTTGACTTTCTAGCGTTATCTTCTGCCGGTAGCAAAGCAGGCGGTTATCTTAGTACATGTGTAACGATTCTTCGGTTGTAGGCAATGAGATAAGCAATTATTACTGCACATGATTGCATTGATGTTTCCTGGTGAAAAACTACCTCTCTTGAAATTCTACGGAGACCTGAATAAGACAGGATAAAGTTTAAATATCACTCACCCTCAGAAAAACCACTCTGCGGGGCCCCTAATTCAAAAGAAGCACAGTAGAGTTAATGCCACAGCGCGGGGGACAAAACGTCTCGGGAAAAATGAGCAGGAATAAATATTTTCTCACTTTCTCCAAAGTATGTTCAGGGAAAACTTATGTAAAAGTGCCACTATTCCGCTATCTCGTGAGGAAACATATACATAGGTGTTATATTTCCTTAGATAGACCATGACCTTATGGTAAATAAAATTGAATTTGTGCATATTCTGCCTGAACTCAAGCAGGTCACCGTGATTGATTTGCGAAACGTGTACAACTAAGCAATGAATTGAGTAATCCATTAATAACTATATGCACCGTGATCATGAATATGATGCTCACAGGCAGCCCGCACAAAATAAAACATCTATGACAGTGTCTTTTATCATTTCGTTAAATTTCGGACCAAGATCCGGTGCCCTATTTCACAAGTAACTTAAAATTGAGCGTGTTCTGCAAGAAACGCTAAAGAAAATTTTCCCAGAATTGCCTTCAAGTTCGTGACAAGTTACAACGCACCGTCCACTACAAAAAAAAAAAAAAAACTGCGCTCTCTTGAGAAACCCGATCAACCTCACAAACACCAAAATGCCAGTGAACACAACCCTCATAGAACTCATAGAACACGTCAAGAATACTCTTATCGGAATACAGGACAGGCATTCCATAGGGCTGCTGAGCAGGCTATATAAATATATATATATATATATATATATATATATATATATATATATATATATATATATATATATATATATATATATATATATATATATATATACAAATTACGATACATATATAATTACGATACATGAGCTCGTCTAACGCACTTTTCTAACAACGTATTTGGAACCCTAGTACAGTGCCACAGGAATGGCAGGAAGCTAACATATTCTTCATAGAAAACAAGGAATACTCCCAAAACATCCAAAATCTAGGACCTATATCATTCAGGTTTTGCATAGGAAAGTTTTCCAGAATATACTCCAAATGTGGTTTAGTAGGCATATCAGCTATTGGGGACTCTTTCCACATTCCATGTCGGGCTTTCAACCACATATTTCAGCGCAATATGTCTTCTTACTCTTACAGGAGAAAGCACTGAACCCACTAAACGGAGGCGAGGATAGTTTAATCGTAGCACATGACCTCAAAAGAACTTTCAGCACCTCTCCCATTGTACTATCCTAAAGGAACTTGAGAAAAATGGAAATGAACGAAGATACAATAAGCAACTTCGTTCTCATAGAAAAACACGGCATGGGTAGGAATAGGGTCAACGAGGTCCGTACACAACGCACTAACAAAGCAACCCTACGAGGTGGCATCGTGTCCCTATTCATCTTCAATACAAGAATGCATGAAATCTCTGGAGCTCTCCAGGAGGACCAAGAGATGTGGCTCGCCATATACGCAGATGACCTCACGCTATTTGCACACAGAGGGTCATACGAGGAAAAGTAAGGTACACTGCAGAAAGCGATTGACAATGCAGAACACCTTTCTCGAGAGGGAGGCATGAAATGCGCATTGCAAAAATCGGAATATCTATGCGTGAAAGCCCAATACTCGAGGATAACTGAGCGCCAGGACTCTAGCCTAATCTTGTACAGGCTGCCCATTACAGAGGTACCAAAACTCAGGATAGCAAGCATGTGGATACAAGAAAACGCCACGGTATCACACATGCTAGACACATTAAAGCAAACAACAACGAATGGGGCACGAATGATTCACAAAGTACGAAAACTAAGATATTTAAAAGAAGCGGAGACGGTCATACTTGTGCAAACATTCGGTACAAGTTCGGTGACATATTTGCCTTCCGTCTGGAAGACTAAACAAAGCCTAAATGACCAAAGAGAAATACATCATCTGGGCTGCGTATAAGGCTGCACTGGAGGCATCAAGAAGCAAGAGCACCGATAGACTGGAAGCTCTTGGCGTTTACAATACATAAGAAGAACACGCGATGGCGGTAGTTGTAGCACGGAGAGAACGTCTGAATGTAATAGCACAAGGAAAGGCGCCCCTGCAAAGGCTGGAATACCCCCTGGGAGCACAGCACGGCTGGAAAGAAAGAGTTTTGCTAAACAGACACACAGCAGGTCTCAGTAATCCCAAAGAAGATGAGCAGAGAACGCCAAGGAAGCAGAAGAAAAGCGCCATCAAAGGTTTTACAAAAGAGGTACGAATACAGTTTAGATATATGCCACGCGGACGCGTGCTAGATGAAAACAGACCAATTCACAATGGTAGCTCTTAATGAATCCACAGCGAGAACAGCCTGTATTAGGACCCATTCGGCCTGTACGGCGGATGCCGCAACCAGAGTGCTGGTCCTTCAAGATGCTGTGGCAAAACAGCGATCTGCATTTGTCAAGACGGACTCCCACGCAGCATTCCGTTCGCACGCGACTGGTACAGTCTCGCACAAAATCCACCGATTGCTAGGCACCACCCTATAATGTCGCCACGTGATAATGTCGTGCCCAGCGCGCTCGCCGAAAACGAGAGGGTGTACCAAAATACTGGAGCAATAGGCAATCCAGCAACGACCGGACATTTCGAGGAACCCGCTGTCCACCCACACGGTATCCTTAAAAACGAAAGAAGAGAGAAAAAATTCCGCCGCCCACACTCCGACCTTACGGGCAAACAGTCCAGGGTCTGGCGCCGCATACAAACACATATCCACACCTTCAAAAACATAGTAAGATACACCCTGGACTGTAAGGACGTGGTTGTCCTTGCTGCAGGCAGTGGCCAACTCTTTCCCACGTAACGTGGATGTGCAAACTACAGCCTAGAAATACCAATTCTCCCCATTGCGACACAAGTGCCAAGCAACATGCAGTGGGTGGTTTGCTTGCTAGCGAAGATTAAGCCCAGCGAGCCGCAGAGACCAGTAGAACCCGGGGTGGCTTGCACGAACATTTAATAACGAAAATAATAACGAATTTAAGAACGCGTTAAATGTTCCATAGACAACGCCTAGCCCGCACATGTACGCATTCATAAATTCGTTATTCTTTTCGCGATTAAATATTCCTGCAAGCTGCTCCTGGACTCAGTAAACCACCCACTGCCAGAAATTCTTAAGAGAACTAAAATTTATACTACTACTGCCTACATTTCAGGTGCCCTGTCATAATTTGATTATCTTGATTGCTATAACATCTTACTACCTTTTAGAGTTCAAAAAATTAAATGCATCACGTATGGAGATCACCACTTGAGCGACATGGCCGTGTCAGAGAATAAGTATAGGCAGATAACCTTGAAAAAATTTGGCCCATTTGGCTTGTGATCATCGATGATATCGCGGATAATTTGCATCTCTCAAGTCTAAGTTTATTCTTGAATGAATGAATTTTTTTTTTTTGCAGAAGCTTGTTAGCAAATTACGCACTACATGCTCATTGAAATAGGAAAACTAAAAGTTATCCTTGCAGCCCATGAATTCATATGTATTGTGGCGTACTCTGTGCGTTAACAACATGGTTTTAATGCATTCCCAAAATCATAGCCTAATTCCATCGGTACAGGTTTGTTGTCACTTACCGTCAGACATTCCCACTTGAACAGCAAAGCCTGCAGAAAAGAAATAGCTCGTCAGATCAAGCTACCAAGGACAATAAATGAAATGTAAATGGATATGCCGATAAATCTATTTCGGTGTACTGTTACTTTCGCGCCCCCAGTTTCTTGAACCTTGGCAGGCGTTTGCTTTCGTAAACATGAATCAAGCAAGGCGTTGGTAGTAACTGCGGCAGCTAAACGGTGCAGCACACTGTGAAAATAAGGCTTTTGAACGATACAAAGATGACCCGCCATCATCTGAGTTTCACGTACATAGTAAGATTAGTCATGGAAGCCAACAAATGAATGTCCCAGTTTAAGGTTCCCACTATTATTTCGTATAGCTTAGAAACCATAACGTATTTGGCTTTCTGCGTTAATGGGTATCCTGACATAAAGGAGGCCGAGCCACCAATGTACCTTCCAAACAATAGTAATGAACAGTCCATTACGTCTAAATAACTAAGTCTTCGGCCACAATTACATTTTGTAGCGTCATTTATCCGATTGTACTGGTTGCGCCATCAAATTTTTTTTAGCATTCAGGTGTGCAATCTGCAGGAAGATGTGAAACAAGTGTACTAACTTTTGGGGGACATCAATACACTGCATAAAGTTATGCGGTTCGTAGGATGAGCTGAATCCTAAAATGAAATATCGGCTAACATAGCACAAGTCACCAAACATACAGCCGTTGTGGGGGCCTCACTTGTAGTCTTGGATCAAAGCATCGACAACAGAGTAGCACAAACAATCCCAAAGGCATTTATTGCACCTTCATACACTAATGCAGGCTAGCCGAAATGCTATGCACAGAACATGCCGATGGTCGCGCGACTAATCTAGGTAGTCTGACTCACCGCGACTGTATATCCAACTGTATGCTCGACACAAACGGCTGGTCGTTCGGGTATACGGTCATGCGAACGATAATGCCTCGCGAGGCTGTCTTGCAGAAGCATGAATCAGCCCACACGGGCAACGTCCGCGCTGCTAGGCGATCCCCCGAGCCAAAGAGGAAGAGCCTTCTCCCTTTTATGCCCAAGTAACCCCGCCGTTGGGTTGTGTTAGCAGTTCAACACTCGTGCCATCTCTCGTACTACTCTGGAACCAGACCGACCGCCACTGCGATGCCACGCGGCGAAGCCGGAATACAGGAGACGGGAGCCACGCGGGGAAAACAACACCAGGGAACGCGTGAAAGTCGCGCATCCCCACATCCTCTCCTCTAAGCAGTAATGGATCCGCTGCGCCAATTCTAACAAAATATATTGATTGGTATACCGGTATATAAATGCGCGTAAGAGTTCAGGAAACTGATAGCTCCGAATTTGCCATTTTTCAATGCTTACAATAAAATTAATCAAGTTATGGGGTTTTACGTGCCAAAACCACTTTCTGATTATGAGGCATGCCATAGTGGAGGACTCCGGAAATTTCGACCGCCTGGGGTTCTTTAACGTGCACCTGAATATAAGCAAACCGGTATTTTCGCATTTTGCCCCCATCGAAATGCGGCCGCCGTGGCGGGGATTAGATCCCGCGACCTCGTGCTCTGCAGCCTAACACCATAGCCACTGAGCAACCACGGCGGGTAATGTTTACAATAAGGAGCAATCAGACTTACCTTGCAATGGACACACGCGTGACATTACGAACCAATTACAACCATCCCATCACACAATATTTTGTTCTCGTTTGACATGTACTGTTGATTCATCACAAGTACAACCTCCTTACAGCAACATTGTGTATTGGCAGTGGATAAGCGCACAGACGGGCCCCATATGTCATATATATATATATATATATATATATATATATATATATATATACGTATGTATATATGTATACGTATTTCAGCACGATGCCTTTCCGTTTCAGTATTCCCTGACGAAGGTCGCACCCCAGCCGAAGCGTAGGAAATGAAGCATCGTTGTCTCCGTACGTGCGTCCTCAACCTACCGTGCCTGTTCAACTACCGGATCCTGGCTGACTCTCACTTTGCATAAAACCATACATACATACATCCGGAGTAGTTGGAGAAATATGGGAGAGGCCTTTGCCCTGCAGTGGGCGTAACCAGGCTGATGAGGAGGAGGATGATTTTGATACATACATACATACATACATACATACATACATACATACATACATACATACATACGTGCGTACATACGTGCGTACATACATACATACATACATATATACATACATATATACATACATACATACATACATACATGCATGCATACATACATACATACATACATACATACATACATACATACATACATACATACATACATACATACATACATACATACATACATACATACATACATACATACATACATACATACATACATACATACATACATATCGATTGCTGTAGCACTACCAATCGTGCAACAGCGACGCCCAATAATTCGTTCCCTAACTTGGGTATTTATATGTGCTAGGTCTAGCCCGGGAAGTGTTAGTCAGCGCCGCTTAGAGTCATAGCGGGCGGATGTGAAACACGATTTTTTGCATGATGCCGTCAAATAACAGGTGAACTTATGAGACAGGACACGTGGCTACTAGACCTTTGCATGTTACCTAATTGCATCAAGCTTGCTGCATTCGCTATAAATTAATGAGAAGAACGAAAACTGATGGCTAAATATTTGGGGATCATGACCATATTATAACAGGCATAATAGAGAGCATTTTTCTGCGCAGAAAGTAAGAGAGGTTGGCCTGAACCTTAATTCGCTCTAACCCTCTACTCTACACTGTGCAAAAAGGGTGTGGGGAAACGGGCTGATGAATGATGAGTATGATATGAGGAGGAGGCGCGTATATTCAAGTTCACAATGTTCCGGTAACGCCAAGGCGAAGAACCGAAAGAAAAAGGGTAGGGGTACTTAGATGTAGTTCAAATTGAATGGTAAAAGGTAATCCAAGAAAGAGAAGCGAAAGTGGACGAAAAGCTAACTTGTCGCCGGTGCCGATGAAACCCACTGTTATACATATATATATAGAACAGGTAAGCAGCACTGATGAATTATTATAATACAGAAAGGTCGTTTCTAAACAGCTAAATTCCATTACGCGTCTGTGGAAGACAGAAAGGCTTCAAATACGGTAATTCTTCTTTCTTTAGTTCCACGAATTTTTCTATAATTTTGTGTTGTAAATTTCTCTCAAATGAAGACACTAATTTTTGCATTGCCTCTTTTCAATATCACTGCTTCGGTTACCATCGACAAAATGCGCACTGCTAGAGAGAAATCTGCAACATCATCCCGCGTGGAAAACAAAGCCGTGAAAGAACACACCTGTTAGGAATGCCAGAGAAAGAAACCGTGATAGATTCATGCTTGGTTCCCTCTCTCCTGTAAACTTCCCACAATGCTCTAAGAATGGCTCGGGGTTTTCTCAGGCTTTGCGATAAGGAGTATTGAATCCTTCTTGGGTCCTCAGCATAGACGCACCAGCAGCAAGAGTGCGCCTGCAGGACTATTCTATTCATACGTCATTGGAGCGGTGTGCTCGAAAATAAGCTCTCTTCAAATCGTTTGTAACCAATCAACATACATTTTGGATTGTCGTCATAGATTCCAGTAACACATGAAGTTATAGAAAACTATAAGTTCACGCGCAGATGACATTCAACAGCTAACAGAGTTCGTCGCACCGGGATGTCTTCTCATGTTTCAGAGACCTTAATGTTGTCAGTCACAGAGGCTGCGAAAATACGTCGCTCCAGTGGGTTAACTTTCGCAAAGCAAACATGATCTATCACATCACATGTGCGTGAGCGCAGCCTCAAAAGTAGCCTGAAGATAAAAGATCGCTGTCTTCGAATGACATTTTCTCTATACTTTAATGTGGCTATATCTTAGTGCAAGAATCTCTCAGCCAGAGCCTGAAATCTTACTGACTACAGATATGTTCCATGATTGAAGAAGTAACTCTAGGCACCGCGTTTCACTCCTGTAAGGACAGTTGCGGTCACAATGAAAAGACGGACGGAATCCATGATGTCGTTCACGCTCAGTGGGCACTGTCAAGACAAGTACATTGGTCTGCGCTAATGTAAATTGTTATTGATAAGACCAGTGTCATGAAACTCACACTAAAAAGCACCGCTACAGAGTAGCCGATCTGAACAGTTTATTCTGAGCAGTTTTCTTCCGACTAAAGTGATGTGGACGTGTGTTAATCGGACAAAAGGCATGCGTTTGCTGTTGAACGAAAAAAATTACTAGCGACTTATTCCTGCCTGTTTGCTTGCTAATTCACTATACAGTGGGTGTGGACTATCCAAAAAATAATTAATGCTAGGGAGTCTCTACCCATTTTGCAACATTCTACACGTAGAAGCGTGGTACGTACATAATTCGGCGGCATTCATGTACGCAAAGTACTAAACGGCTGCAGAACAACGGAAATAGCTTATATTTCAAGAAGGAGGCTTCAAGCCACTGATTTGAGGTTACATTCACATGTGCCTCCATGTAAAGAGCACTGCCTGAAAGGTCTCCAGGTACGTCGTGGTACCTCGGGAACTTTTCCATTGCCTAACGCACCATGACATGCGTTGGGCTATTACGAAAGTGATTACAAAGAAAAACATGCGTTGGGCGATTACGAAGGGGAAAAAATTGGCCGCCAATTACGCTTCTTGGTATTGTGATCTTTAAACGCAGCTACTGCCTTATTTCAACAACTGACAACCGCATGCAGAACAGCAAGAGCTGAACGGAGGCGCTTCTGCGTTTCGGATTGGGCAGCACACACCGTGATCCGCCGCTATCGAGCCGGCACTCGGGCGACGCGACACCGCGCCATATTATAGTGGGGCACCGCAACAGAGAGCAGGGAGGGGAGATTAGCAATTATTATTTAATGTCTCTTTTGAGGTGGCATGAGGAAACCGGTGGCGAACAGGGATATTGAGCAGAGGTCACACACTCATTCACTCAGATATAGGCCTCAATGTGTCCGCACAAGGTTGGTGTGGGAAGTAGAAGTAAGGGAATGAAATGCTACAAACTGTCTTTCGAGTCACAGCAACAGCACTGCGCCATGTAAAGGAAGGTATAGGGCAAGAGTGGAGGCGTTAGAAGGACAGCCAAGCGCATGCACTGCCAGAGGAATGTCACTGATGAACGCGCCGCGCAAACGGGGAAACGAGAGACACGGCTGAGAGGCGTACATCCACGTGACGCGGCGACGGAGGAACAGAGAGCCGTGTCACACGCGACAGTCGGCAAGGTGTGCCCGCCGCCGGCAGCGCGGCAGTGCCACGACAGCAGGACGAGGGACAGTGAGGGCGGAGAGGACGGTAGCGGTGAGAGTCACCGACACGGCGCTGCGCAGATGAAGGTGGTGAGAGGATAGGCGGGAACACGTGATCCGGCTTTCGAGGACAATGGCAGTGCAAGACTCGCCTCGCGCGCGAGATGACCACAGGAGTTCACGCAGCTGGAGTAGCACATGGATGATGACCTTGGTTACTACGAGGCCCAAAGGCGAGGCTGACGGCGAAGCAAAACGGGGTAATGGGCGCCAAAGAGCTGGGCTCTAGAAAACTGTGTGGCGCCCATGACTTAAGTGGAACGTGGTCCCACGGCTCTTGTGGGGAGTAGGCAGGGAAGGAATATTCCTTGCGGACCCTTGTCCGAGCCTAAGGGTAAATGTTTAGTTGTCAGTGAAGCTCTTCAGATCTCCTGTAACAATGAACCAATTAAAACTATTATTAGGGTATTATTACCGTAAAGAACTCCCTTGACGGCACATAACTTTCACGGCATAAGCAAAATTGGCAATGGTTCGCGCCCGGCCTGGAGCCCTTGGGCCTGAACTGGCCACTTTTAACGGTTCTGCAAATGTGCACTGTAGCCTGGAAAACAGGGCAGATCATTCCAGAATGGCTACGATCCCCGAACCTATAATAGAACACGAAGATACATGTCCTTGTGGTTCCTCTAATTGCGTATACCCGGAAAAGAGATCCATTGAAGAAGAGGTGGCCATGACTAGGGCCATCTTTGTGGATGACGGCTAAGAATTATTTAGCAGCCTGTCCTCGGTTAGTGTGAAGAAGTGTTAAAGGAAATAAAAGGAACGAGATAAGAGAAAGTTACTATTGAAGCTTGGCGTCATGCTGACGTCCATCGGAAAATGTCTCATTCATTTCGACACTACCCGATAGCTGCGTTGTTCAGAAAAGTCAAAACTAGCTAGAGTACATTTTAAAAACTTCATGATGTGACATCTGCGTACCACGGAAAAGAAAGCAGCTATAACATTTTCAAAAGCCTCTAAGAATACACAGGTCGGTGAGCAACGCCTTCATAGGCCTGTCACATGAGCCCTGTCAGTATGTGTAGAATAAATTGTGTGCAACAAATTTCTTCTAGAATATTCAATTCTATTCAATATTTATTCTACATTTCTCTGTGCGCTTCGTCAATAACTCCAACCATCAAGGTTAGCAAAAAGATTGGGCAGTCATGAGTGGCATATTGACACGTGTACTTGTTTGTCTTTATCGGGTGACACGTTTCACCGCCTAACAAATGTTATCGTACAACGCAGGACGTGCCTGCATGTATCGGAAGTTTCTGGAATGTTATCGATGCTTCCATCCGCTCTCTGTGACCGAACCTTGTGTAATCTGATCGCATGTGTGCGCGACGCGAATAGTGTAGAACTTTGTAGAAGGCACGTGGGTCACAGCGATTACGCTGTATCATTCGACGACTGATGTATAAAAGCGGACGCGCTTGACCCGCTGATCATATTTTCGACGATCGCCGACCGTGTTCGC
Organism: Dermacentor andersoni; assembly: GCF_023375885.2. NCBI lineage: Eukaryota > Metazoa > Arthropoda > Arachnida > Ixodida > Ixodidae > Dermacentor > Dermacentor andersoni. The sequence goes on from NC_092821.1 coordinate 96,234,353, forward strand.
CACTATCGTTGTGCTATAAGTGTAGCATGTTTTTTGGGCACAGGTTCGCCCAGTAAAAGCTAGTTTTGTCTTTCACAGTATTGCTACTGTGTTCTTCAACGTGACCACCACGTGTCATCTGGTGGAGGTGCTTTTCGTTCATGTACCGGACGCCCCCGACAAGCCGTGATGCAAGTTCGGACCGCAAAGAGACGACCAACGTAGTCCCCGACCATCGATCAAGCCGACGTCTTCAACAGCTGCCCCCGGAGCGCGGACTTCTACCTGAGAAGAACAAGAAGATTGCGGCCAAGGAAACTCCAATGGCAGCCCCAGCGTCCCCCATCGTGCTGCAGCAGCCCAGGGAGCCTCCGACGTTCCGCGGTTCAACATTCGAGGACCCGGAAACCTGGCTTGAGACGTTTGAGAGGGTCGCTGTATTTAACAGCTGGAACAGTGACGACAAACAGCGACATGTCTTCTTCGCATTGGAAGACGCTGCCAGGACGTGATTCGAGAACCGGGAAGCCACCTTAACGACCTGGGACCTTTTCCGAAGCGGCTTCCTGGAGACATTCGCAAGCGTCGTACGCCGAGAACGAGCCCAAGCGCTATTAGAAACCCGGGTGCACCTACCTAATGAGACAACCACGATCTTCACAGAGGAAATGAGCCGTCTATTCCGCCACGCAGATCCTGAAATGCCCGGAGAGAAGAAAGTGCGCCTACTCATGCGTGGTGTGAAGGAGGAACTTTTTGCCGGAATGGCACAAAGCCCGTCGAAGACCGTCGACGAGTTTCTTCGTGAGGCTACCAGCATCGAGAAAACACTCGAGATGCGCAACCGGCAATTTGACCGCCGCATGAACTCGACAAATCACGCCGCAGTTCAGTCACTCGCCACCGACGACCTGCGCGAGACTATCCGAGCGGTCGTGCGGGAGGAGCTACAGAAGCTGTTCCCATCATCACAGCGTCAAGTGACTTCGATTGCCGACGCCGTACGTGAGGAGCTCCAACAACTCGGAATAGCCCCTGAATCACCGCAGCCTCAGCCGCAAGCGATGACATACGACGCTGTAGCCCGCCGTCACGTTCCCTCTACGCGCGCACGGCAGGGCCCAGTGACGACACAGTTCCGTCGTCCACCACCACCCCCGCCGCCAGCACGCCAAACCGTTACCTCACGCGGCGTTCCAAGGAATACTGACGTTTGGCGCGCCCGTGACCACCCTCCGCTTTGCTATCACTGCGGAGGAGCCGAGCACATCTACCGCCGAGGCCCATACTGGGTGATGGGACACCGAGCGTTCGCCGTTAACGCGCCGCGACTAGAGATTGGCGAACGACCTCGCGATATCGCCGACTACCTCGCCGCCACTCATTGGAGCCCTCGACTACCGTCCCCTTCGCCGTCACCAGGCCGCTACCTGTCACCGCAGCACCGACCATACACCGGCCCAGTCCGGGGCCACTCTGCGAGCTCATATCCGGAAAACTAAAAGCAGCAACCGATGCAGGTGCGGTTGCTGTTCGTCGAACTGACGAAGATCCTCCGCCGCTGATGAAGACGACGAACAGACCATCTCCACGACATAATAACGACACGCCGCTGTCCCGAAGAAGTCAGGAAGCCAAGACTACACCGTCGAAACGCGACTTGATGACGCGACATTCCAAATTCAGTTCAACACTACACAGCCGTGATCCGACGCCAAGACCTAACTGCAATGCCAGACAAAGAACCACCGACCTCGACGTGCTTCTCGACGGCCACGCAGTTACCGCCTTAGTGGACACAGGGGTTGATTACTCCGTCATGAGTCCGCCCAGCTGAAGAAAGTTAAGACTACATGGGAAGGCCCTCAAATTCGGACCGCTGGAGGGCACCTCATAACGCCGATTGGAATGTGCACGGCAAGAATTACCATTTACGAACGGACTTACCCTGCCACCTTAGTTATCCTCCAACAGTGTTCCCGAGACGTCATTCTCGGCATGGACTTCCTCAACCAACACGGCGCAATCATCGACCTGAAGTCGAAGTCAATTACGCTTTCGGAAGATCAAGCGATACCGCCGGAGAGCCTTCCTAGTCACCGCGCCTTGAGTCTGCTCGAAGATCGAGTGAGCATCCCGCCTCGCTCCCGCATTGTTATTTCGGTCGGCACCGAAACACCTGCTGACGTAGAAGGCGTCATCGAAGGCGACCAACGTCTACTGCTAGATCGCGAAATTACCGTCGCAAGCGGAATCACTCGACTGCACGGAGGAAACACGAACGTGTTGCTGACAAACTTCAGACAGGAGTTCAAGCTCATCAACAAGAGCACGACGATCCCATACTTCGAGGAAATTCTAGAAACCAGCAATGCGTTTGTGCTTTTGGATTCTGCCGCATCTACTAGGACGGCCGTAGTTCGCGAACCAGCCTTCGACATAAATCCAAGTCTCCCCATGATTAAGCAACAACAGCTCAGAAGTATACTTCGACGATGCAAAGAGTGCTTTTCGACGTCATCAAGGATTCGACAAACGCCAGTCGTAAAGCATCGCATAACAACAGAACAGTGTGCTCGACCACTCTGCCAGAGCCTCCATCGAGTTTCTACGCGAGAACGCGAGGCTATGAGGCACCAAGTCGACGAAATGCCGCGTGACGACATCATCCAGCCGTCAAAGAGTCCGTGGGCATTTCCTGTAGTCTTGGTGAAGAAAAAGGACGGAACCCTACGTTTCTGCGTCGATTATCATCGTCTGAACCAGATCGCGAAAAAGGACGTATACCCCCTCCCACGAATAGATGACGCATTGGATCGGCTCTTCAACGCTAAATACTTCTCGTCGACGGACCTCAAGTCTGGCTATTGGCAAATAGAAGTCGGCGAAAGAGATCGCGAAAAGACCGCCTTCATCACCCCAGACGGCCTCTACGAGTTCAAGGTTATGCCATTCAGACTGTGCTCGGCGCCTGAAACGTTCCAGCGCGTGATGGACATGGTTTTAGCAGGATTGAAGTGCCAGACATGTCTTGTTTACTTGGATAACGTCGTTGTCTTCGCCGGGAATTTCAACGATTACCTTAGGCGGCTTGCAACAGTACTAGGAACAATTCAAGTCATCAGGGCTTACTCTGAAGCCGGAAAAGTGCCGCTTCGCTTACGAGGAGCTTCCGTTTCCTTGGCCACTTCATCAGCAAATCTGGAGTCCACCCCGACCCGCAGAAGACAGCTGCCATCGCGAACTTCCCGCAGTCCATCGACAAGAAGGCAGTGCGTAGATTCCTTGGCATGTGTGCCTACTACAGGCGCTTTGTCAAGGACTTTTCACGCATCGCGGAGCCGCTAACACATCTGACGAAATGTGATGTCGAATTCAAGTGGCAAACACCACAAGCCGATGCATTTCAATTACTCAAGCGACGCATATAGTCGCCGCCAGTATTTGCGCACTTCTATGAGGACGCCGATACCGAAATCCACAATGACGCCAGTAGCCTTGAAGTACCTTGAAGAAAGGTTGGCGTCCCTTTAAACTTTCCTTTTTGCTTCTTGTGTGCATGAAAACTTTTTGGAAGCAATCATAAAGTAATACCATTTTTGAAAGCGGTAATCGGTAATGTAATTCAAATCGATGATTGTAATAAGAAAGTAGTGCGTAATGTAATATAATTACTTTCAAATAATAATTTTGTCATGCCTGAAACATAGCTAGTTCTCTAGGTACAAAGGCAAGAAAACATTTTTTGTGCAGCAGCGATGCCTGTATTGGGCTAGACGACGTCGCACGCTAAGTTCAATACCTCACAACGTTACTTCATTATTTGAGCCCGTACGCCTTGTCATGGGCGCGGCTGTGCCGACGCTTGTTTTTGCGGCATTTCGCTGCTGGCAGCAAGCTGTGAGTGCGAAATCTACGGAACGAAGTTTTTACACGCCGAGTTCAACTACTGTATCGCGAGCATGAAAATATTACCGTAACGCCTCATGTCGTGCCATTTTAACACGAATGCTGAACAGCTAAACCTGCGGGCAGCGCGTGGTAGGACGAATAGCAAATATCACGTAATGCACAAGCGTAGCCCCGGTCAGTTATTTCACCGTATCAAAACAGCACCGAACAAACAGCCGTCGTACAGTGTTCCGTGACACAGCGGAGGTCAAAAACAGGATGAAAACGGCAAGCTGTTTCCACGCATATGCATATTCCCGGCTGTGCCTCCACCTCGCTTCGTCAAAGGCCGCTGTAAGGCCGTTTGTTCGACACTCAGGTGATCATCTGTTTAAAACATTGCCCGTGTGCACATTAAAACCCTTACCTCACCCTTTGTCCTCTTGGCGAAGGCCGCTCTTGGAGGTGGCGAGGTGTTTGTCTTGTGGGAGAATATAGACGGAACAACGCCGGGCTTCAGTCGCGCCGATTTAATTGCAATACCGATTGCCCGCATCGTTGTCAAGCTCCGATGATAACCACTGTCGCGGAAATGCTCCGAGCACAGCACAGTTGATTTCGTCGGCACAAAATTATCTCTCCTCACCGCACGGACCCACTGCGCTGCAAGTTTCTTGGCCTTCGGGAACATGTGAAACACTACATCGTCTCGGCCGCCTGGGTTCGCACAACTGAATGTGCACAGAACGAGGGCAGGTTAGGAGCCCTTGGCTGTAGGCACTCGCGCAGCACAGAAAGGAAGCACAGTTCATGAAAATCGCGAAAGAAAACAAACGTCAGCGGCGGCATATCTCTCGTAGCGTCGTTTAGTAAAGCGCAGGACGGGAAGAAACATGCCAGCACATGCCAGCACGCCGGTCCGGCAGTACGGTCTCCGCGAGTGACGTCACTCTCGCCGGTTCTCTCCTCTGGCAACCACCTCACCCGGCGCTCCGGGAAGCGACGGGGGCGTGTCCGCGGGAGGATCTAGAAAGCCATTTCTGCCCCTTATATTAACAAAACAAAGAAAAAAAATTCAGAACCGTAAATGAATAGGTCTGTTCTTCCCAACCCCAGCAATTCGTGGAAATCGAAAACCGCTTCAGCATCCCTTTAAAGGACCCTTCATGACGGCTGGCGCGGTGGAGCCTCAGACTACAAGAACACGACATCAGTGTAACCTACAAGTTCGGGCGAAAACACTAAGATGCCGATTGCCTATCAAGCGTCCCCTTTGACCCGCCGCCGCAAGATGACGAGGATGACGACGCCTTCCTAGAAATAATAAGCGTTGCTGCTCAGCAAGACTTCGCTGAGCAGCAACGAGCGGGCCCGGAGCTAAAAGGCCTCGTCGATTTTGTGGAAGGGCACACCGACATTGTCCCTAGGGCATTTAGGCGTGGATTTTCTTCGTTCCCGCTTCAAAACAACCTACTGGTGAAGACCTTCTCACCAGTCCGCGCCAACTACCTTCTTGTTGTTCCGTCGGCGCTGCGTCCAGAAGTACTGCACGCCCTACATGACGATCCGACCGCTGGGCACCTCGGTTTCTCCCGGACGCTATCGAGAATACAAGAAAGGTATTACTGGCCGCACCTAACCGCCGATGTCGCCCGTTACGTCAGGACATGCCGCAAAAACAACCATGATTGTCAGATTTTCGACAATCGCCATTACAGAATCGACAAACCATGATGCGCTACTGCTTTCATGTATGCGTGGTTGGGTCATGTAATGAGCGCTAGTGTACAGGATGTGTTTATTATCTTTAATGTTCATATAAAGGGTGTTTCTTTAGCTGCACCAAGTTTTTTAAAGGTGGCCTATGTCGGATAGAACAATTCTAAACCTTCATCTAAATTATTCGATGAGGTGGCCATTACTTCTACGAGAAATCAACAGTTTCAATTGAATAATTATTGTAATAACGTTATTTACCCTATCATTAAAACCTTTACGCCAAATATTTCAATTTACGAATTATAGCCGCTGGGTTCGCAAGGCGTTCCACTTGGAACGAATTCTCTAGACAGCACCAGTTCCGAGGTGCTGATTTTCAAAGTGTCCAACGAATTGCATTGGCTTTCCAGTTACTTTTTAAAGAAACCGATGTTTTATGCATTGAAACATAACAGTCACTGGAACGGACAGGCAAAATTATTATCTTGGAACTGGTGCTGTACAGAGGGAAGGGAAAAGTGGAGAAGGAAAGGTAGCGAGGTTAACCAGTTTAGCTCAGCCGGTTTGCTACCCTACGCATGGGAGCGGGTTGGGAGGATGAAAGATGGGGAGGAGAGAGAGCACATAGCGGCGCCGTGCATAGAATTCGTTCCAAGTGGATACCCCGTGCAAACTCAGCGGCTACAATCCGTAGGTTGAAATATGTAGCGCAAATAATTAGCAATAGGTCAATTAGCAGAATTAGGTTAATTATTCGATTGAACATTTCGATTTCTCGTAGCAGGAATGGCCGCCTCACCGAGTAATTTACATCAAGGGTTAGAATTGCACCATCCGCCATATGCAATGTTTACAAAATTTGGTGCAGCTAAAAAAACACCCCGTATATCTGAAGCAGTAAATAATAATAATAATAATAATAATAATAATAATAATAATAATAATAATATATTATTATTATTATTATTATTATTATTATTATTATTATTATTATTATTATTATTATTATTAATCCTGGATACGCCCACTGCAGGGCAAAGGCCTCTCCCATACTTCTCCAACTACCCCGGTCATGTGCTAACTGTGGCCATGTTGTCCTTGCAAATTTTTTAATCTCGTCCATCCACCTAAGTTTCCCTTGATTCCATTCTCTTGAAATCCAGTCCGTAACCCTTAATAACCACTGGTTATCTTCCCTCCTGATTATATGCCCTGCCCATACCCATTTCTTTTCCTTAATTTCAACTAAGATGTCATTACCTCGTGTTGTTCCCTCACGCAATCTGCTCTCTTATTATCCCCTAACGTTACGCTCATCATTCTTCTTTCCATAGCTCGTTGCGTCGTCCTCAGTTTACGTAGAACCCTTTTCGGAAGCGTCCAGGTTTCTGCCCCGCAGGTGAGTACTCGTAAGACACAGCTGTTATACACTTTGCTCTTGAAGCACAATGGCAAACTACTGTTCATGATCTGAGAAAGCCTGCCAAACGCACCCTAGCCCATTCTTATTCTTCTGATTATTTCAGTCTCATGATCCGGATCCACGGTCACTACCTGCCCTGAGTAGATGTATTTCCTTACCACTTCCAATGCCTCGCAACCTATCGTAAACTGCTGCTCTCTTCCGAGACAGTTGAACATTACTTTAGTTATCTGCAGATCAATTTTAGACCCCCCCCTTCTGCTTTGCCTCTTCAGATAAGTGAGCATACATTACAGTTCGTCCCTTGGGTTACTAAGCAAGGAAATATCATCAGCGAATCGCAAGTTACTAATGTATTCTCCATTAGCGTTTATCCCGAATTTGTCCGAACCCAGTTCTCTGAATACCTCCTTTAAACACACTGTGATCAGCATTGGAGAGATCGTATCTGTCTGCCTGACATCTTTCTTTATTGGGATTTTGTTGCTTTCTTTATGGAGGATTATGGTGGCTGTGGAGCTGTGAATCAGTATTTTTACATACGGCTTGTCTACACCCTGATTCCGTAATGCCTGCGTGAGTGGTGAGGTTTCGACGGAGTTGAACGCTTTGTCGAAATCAATGAACGCTATATATAAGGGGTGGTTATATTCCGCACATTTCTCTATCATCTATTATCACCTGATTTTCTCTATCACCTATAACCTGGTAATAATTATCGTTCCTTACATTACCGATGTATAATTCATTTATACCCATTGTGATATCATTTGGGTTTCATAAAATTTAGGAAACTTTGCTCGTTTTGTTCCAACTCATATTCGCTCCTGTGTAGCAATATATCAAAGAGAATTCTGTTTAAGGGAACTTGAAAACTTTACACAAAGACAACGAAGAAGAAATTCAAGCAGAAGCATACTTGTTTGAACGACCAGAGTGAGGCAATGGAAGCGTTCCATATCTTCCGCCTTCTCCCCGCTTCCACTTCACCAAACCTTAAGCGTTTAGAAAAGGGCTCAAGCGTTTGTTTAGCAATTTGTTTTTATTTATTTCAAATCATACACAATAAGTAATAAACAAGTTTGAAAGTCGCCTTCCGTCAAATATACGACGAACATGGTTTTTAAAAGTCAACTCGTTTTTAAAGTTCTGAGTGACTGAATGCACTAGATTGACAGTCGACTCCAGTCAAATGTACGATAAACATGTTGTTTGAAAGTCAGCTGGTTTTCAAAGTTTTGAGTCAATGAATGCAGTAGATAGAGCTGTTGTCAAGTTTGAAATCAGAGATAACGTCAAAAAAATGACAGGTCGCATGTCGTATGGCATGCAATACTTAATACTGATCACGCCATGACGTGCGCGGACTTTTCGCTTGCTACGTGCTTTGATAAAGCGTGAACGTGGCGACCGCTGATATTTCTCAGGCTATGTGCTTTGCTGAACCGTGAAAGCGACACAAGATGTGTTCCTTCAGTTACTTAGGATGCACAAAGAAAACATACGCCATCATTTCTCTTTCAGTGGCTACGCGATATGCGGCCTTATATCTGACGTCAACACTCCTTCGGGTGAATTTCTTTCGCTGCATTTGTTAGTGACATAAAGACGAAAAGTGACACGACGTACGCCATACATTTAACACAAACTTATCCTATTTCATAAAAATTTGCTTCCTCTTTAGAAGTTTCCAAAGTTAACTCTCGTGGTTCCAGGCCGTAAAAGATGTAAATATGCTTATTTGTCATTGGCAATAAAACCTGACATTCTCTACCAAATTTGACTATAATATTTCGTCAGTGTTTCGATTTTCGCAGTAATGCTGCCGTGTTACCGTGAGATGGTATCCTGGGAAAGCATTTTCGTATAGGGCGAGCAGAATACTGGAGACAGTGCTGATAGAAGAAAGGAGAAGTTCGCCGGGCTGACGCGAAATTTTTTAAAGGATACTGTTGTACGAAAAAAACACAACAAAGGTAACGTAAAAAAATTACGCCGTCCATCTTGAATGCCCTACGGACAACATCGGTTCACCTATCCGAGTACTCACAAAAACTTCCTATTAATGGTCGGCTCATGTGGGTTGAGCGAAACTGACTGGGCAGATTGTTCCCATTCGACCTTTCGCTCCTGCGAAAGCTGGTGAATAGGGGCGTGACACAGGCAGTCATCATCAGAGCTTCTGTCCAGACTTGTAAGTCATGGTTATGTAGAAGTCCTACACTGTCAGGCTTCTTTGTCCGGGAAGCCATGGAACGTCAGTCGTATGTGCAAGTTAACGCAAGGTGTAATGATCGCTTACAACTTCGAAGGGCCTGCCGCATAGGTGAAGTCAATAATTTTCAGTAACGCAAAAGCAAGACAGTGTGTTTTCGACATAGATTGAATTCCACTCTTCGTAACGACCAACGACCGCAGGCTTTGAACCTTTTTAAATCTGGTCGTGCTCGGGACGCGAACAGCTCTAAGTCTTATACCACTCGCGTTAGTGTGGGTCTCATGCAGTAGCTGCGTCTTAGGGAAGTGTGTAGGAGGTGGTGGTGACTACAAGCGTTGCATAAGCTCTTACGATGCCTTACCCACTTCACTTGAACGTTATTTCTGACCCCCTTATTATAGCGTTAGCAATTTGAGGAGACTTCACGGATTTTCGAGGGCCTAACTATGTGTTTATTGATTTATCTATCTATGCAGATATAGTTGTATCTGTTTTCCCATCAACCTGGGTCACTGTCAAATGGTTACAGCATCGGGCTGCTATGTTGAGCGAACACACCTTGCGACGAACCATCGAAACAACTAGAAATAAGTATGAGATTTAAAGTGCCGGAACCACGATTTGATTATGAAGTACATCGTAGTGAGGGGCTCCAAAATAATTTGGACCACCTGGGGTTCATTAACATGCACCTAAATCTAAGTATATGGCTCTTTTCGAATTCCGCCTCCATCGAAAATGTGGCAACCGTGATCGGGATTCGATCCCACGACCTCGCCCTCAGCAGCCCAACACCAAAGACCAACTTCAGTCACTGAGTATGTGGCAATGTGTACGTGTGTGTCACTCTTTAACGAACTTCTTTCCCATCTACATCGGTCACCATGGGTGCGGGACTGCGTTTTTACGTTTTTCTATGAAGCTTTCTGACGCCGATTGGAGCATTATGCATGTGCCAAACCGTTTGTGTTGGTCTTCAATAAACCTCTTTCATGTCAACTCGGGTCACTGGGTATGTACAGCAGGTGTGTGCCGCTATGCAATGACAAAGAGATCCTTCAAGTTTCATGGGTGCTGGGCGGTATTTAAACTACGTAACAGGGTTTCCTCAAGGGCAGCAAACGGTCACCTTAGCAGGCTGCTCCACAAATGCATTACGTTTGGACCACTTCTCAATGACCAACTTGCACATTAACGAGCTGCGTCATGATTGCACTGTGTATGCGCAGCTCTTCAACGAAGGTCTCGTCGACATCGGCCTTTGTGCATATGTCACTGAGTGTGCAGCAAGTGACGGAAAAAATGGAGGACGCTTAAGCTTCTTCTTTAAGAGTAGAACGCGACAGATTTCAAAGATCTATGACTGCTTCTCGAGCTTCCCAGCAAGCACATCTTTCTTGTGGAAGTGCGGAGCCGAGTGCGATGGTGTTGTTGCAAGGAACCGATCAGGCCGCGCCGCTACGTTCTCGATCACGCGCGTATTTCTAGACAGCGCCAATCAGCCCGCTAGTGCGTTGACTTACTGTCTTTGAGGAATGTTTCTGACTTTCGTTCGCGCCCAGAGAGAGAGCGAGAGAGAAAGCAAGGACAGGAAAGGCAGGGAGGTCAACCAGAAGAGCATCCGGTTTGCTACCCTACACGGGAGGTGGGGGAAAGGAGAATAGATTGAGAGAAAAAGGGAGAGAGTGAGCACTGAGTGCGTGTGGGCGGGACACCATGCACAGGGACACTATAAACGGTCTCTTAAACCGATGCACCTCAAGTATTGCACTAATGCACGATTCGCTTTTCGTGCCAGTGATGGGTGTGGCCACGGTCCGAGTATCTTTGACTCGGTGAACGGTCTTAAGTCCAGTCGGTGCAAAGTTTGCTGCAGATAGAGGCGTTGTACATCGTAGCGGGGGCACGTACAAAATAAGTGCTCGATGGTCTCCTCGCACCCACAGCAATCGCACATCGGGCTCTCGGTCATTCCCAAACGATAGTTGTATGAGTTTGTGAACGCTACTCCCAGCCACAAGCGGTACAGCAAGGCCGCTTCGCCGCGGGAAAGGCTAGATGGCAGTTGTAGTCGTAGCGTGGGGTCCAGTTTGTATAATCGGCAGTTGAAGGCACCTGAACTCCAGAGATATTGCGACTTTTTGCGTGCATGTAGACGAAGTTCCCTGGCAGCGTCGCCAAAGGTACTGAACGCATCTGGGTATCTTCGGGGGCAGACCGGGCAGCCTTGTCCGCTAGGTTGTTGCCGACGATGCCACAGTGAGCAGGAATCCATTGAAATATAATGGTGTGCCCTCTTTCCAGAGCACAGTGGTACACTTCCCTGATGTCAGATATCATCTGCTCGTATGTTCTATGACGTAATGCAGACTTGATGCTGTGAAGGGCTGCCTTAGAGTCACAAAATAAGACCCATTTCTCTGTTGGCTCTTCGGTGACGTACATCATAGCGGTATGGAGAGCTGCAAGTTCTGCCGATGTCGATGTAGTCGTGTACGACAATTTAAATTTAACTGTAGCCTTCTTGGCTGAAACGACGAATGCGGCAGTTGAGCTGGCACGTGAGGTCGAACCATCGGTATATATATATATGCGGTCATGATACGTCTGGTGCAGTAATAGGAGCGTAAGTTGCTTCAGAGCCGGCGATGGATGATTGGACTTTTTTGTAATTCCAGGAATAGCAAAATTCACTTGAGGCTGTCGTAGGCACCAAAGGGGAGATGAAGGCATAGTCGCCGGTGTAAAAGATGACGGTATGCACTCTTGATGAGCGTTAATCACTCTTGAAAAGGTCGCTTGAGGTCTCTCGGCTGGTAGGGAGGCCAAATGGCGGTCGGGGATCCTTGACAGATGGCGCTCAGCATAGGAGATACTTAAGGGATCTTCTTAGTCACTCTGAAACTCCACGTTCCCAGTGGTACATACCAACTTACCCAAACTGGTGTAAAACAAGTTTATTGAAGAACGGCAAACTTCGACTGGATCAACGGCAAACATTAATGAGGATCATCGGAGACCAGCACAGATCGAGTGGCGCATGCACCGCGTCAAAGAGTCTTCAAACAGCGGCACGTACCCAGTCCCGCACCTTCAGCGGCCAATGTCTCCGTGAAAGAGGCTTGTTAAAGAGTGGTACGTGCGTACACACTGCCACCTAGTAACACAAGCTGCTGCGATGGTTGGTTACGAAGCCTTTCACCACTGCGAAACAGCTCACTGAGCTATACATTCGACCACTGGCTACCCAGTCATTGCAGTAGGTGAAAAAACAGCTATATACAAAGAAGTATTAGTAGATACCTACATACACACATACATACCACCCGGAAAGTGCGTGAGGTGCCCTTACAATGCGCAAACTTTAAATGAGGGAGAGAGGAGCACGGCGGCCGCATAGATTATCCCTCAGTGCTCGCACACACCGGCGTGCCATACCAACAAAGAAGGCGCTGACCAAGCATTTCGGATCCCATGCACAACCTTGGTGGTGCCGCAGCTAGATGGCACAGAGTGTTCTTAAGGACGTGCGACAAAGGAGCCACCCTGGAGTATACGCCACAAACATAACTCGTTTCAATGATGGCAGTAAGTTGTGTTGCTGTCAGGACCCAATGCTAAATCTTAACCATCGACAATCAGTGTGAGATGGGTTCTGCCGAAATTTCCTAGAACGTTCCGCTAATCAAAACTCCACTTCTACTCCAGAAGATGGATTGCAGCGCCAGCCTCAAGAGAAGTGGTCGCTGCGCTTCATCGGCGCACAACGGTGATTCTTCCCTATCATAACACCTGCTTCAGTTGAAGGGTCGCGCTGAAGAGCTGGGCATGGAGGAAGAGCTTTGCATTCTGCTATATTAGTCTTCAACCCTATTCCCATACTTTGTCACCTAAGGTCCTATTGGTTTCAGTAAACCGCCGCAAACTATAGAGGCGCTGATAAATGGCAGGGCGTATTTTTATTGGAATGGCTAAATTGATGACGCTGTGACTCTTGGATGCTCGGAACGCATTAGCCTGTCTTCGCCACCTTCGCATGTGCTCCTTCCCAGCTTCCCTTGAAACACCGGTGACTGATGCGCCGACCAATGCTCCAGTGAACATTGCTCCAGTGAGCAATGTTCCAAATTGTTTTTGGAATGGTTTGCAACTGCTTTGTACCACTCAATACATTCAATCCGCTACGCTTCTACACAGCTCTTACACACTTCGATGAAGACCCAGCTACTACATGAAACCCACTAACGCGACTAGTACAGAACGCAGCGCCGTGCTCGTGCCGAGCGCGAGCAATACCTTCAAGTCACTACCTTCTACGAAGCTCTCCGCAGTTCCTCGGTATATTTAGGAACAATTCGTTAAAACTGTTCATTTCATGAAAGGTAATTAGGCCTGGATTTTTAGCAGTTTTTGTAGAGCAGGCTTTCAGATCTTGAGACCCATATCTCTCACTTCTTGCATGGGGAAACATGTAGCACGTGGTCCTAGCGAAGATAACCACCTACCTCAGGAGAAATCTCTCAGCACAGGACGCTCACTTTCAACTAAAACATCAGATCATAGAAGTTTCGGGAAGATAGACAAAGGCTGTTCTCGGGTTGGACCTAAAAAAGCCTTCGATAACGTAGCACATTCAACGATACCAGATAGAGTAGGAGAACTAGGACTGGGAAAACGGACTTACGATTTTGTACGCAATTTCCTAACGGGCAGAAAGGCAAAGATCACAATAGCGGACCTAGTTTCGGAGGAGATCATGATAGGCAGCGCAGGTACGACACAGGGCTCGGCCTTATCACCGATACTATTCAATCTGGCGCTAATCAGCCTGCCAACCAAGCTGCGAGAACTCGAGGGACTCAACCATAGCTTATACGCTGAGGATATCACCCTATGGGTGAGAAATAGAAGTGACGGGCAAATAAAACAAACGCCTCAAGTAGCGGTCGAAACAATCGAACGATATCTAGAGGGGACAGCGCTAACCTGCTCGGCAGAGAAACCGGAACTGTTACTGTACAGACCGACTCGCCGAGGTAGCAAGCCTGGCAACTACAGGGAAGATCTCAACCATAGAGACGAGATACAGTTAAAGACGGCTGATGGGAAACCCATACCCAAGGTCGACAGGATTAGGGTATTTGGTCTCTTCATCGAAGCCAAGGGCAACAACGGAAAAACCCTCAGAAGATTGGAGGGAACTGTAGCGCAAATCATGAGGCTAATCAGAAGGATAGCAAACAACCATAGCGTAATGAGAAAGGAAAACACGATCAGGCTAATACAGGCCTTTGTAATAAGTAGAATAGTATACGTAGCGTCGTACTTGAAATGAGAGGTCGCGGAAAAGATCAAACTCAAATGCCTCATTCGGAAAACATACAAACTAGTCAATGGGCTACGGATCAGTACCAGCACGGACAAGTTGCTACAGTTAGGCTTCCACAACACGATAGACGAGCTCATTGAAGCGCAATGTACGGCACAATATGAACGCCTCTCTAAGACTAGAGCTGGCAGAGATATCCTAGAGATACTAGACATAAGTTACCACACACAACACGGTGTCAAGGTGGACATACCCAGAGAAACGAAGGAAACGATGGTAATACCCCCAATCCCATAGAACATGCACCCAGAACACAATAAGGACAGACGAGAGAACACAGCGAAGCAGATGCAAAAGAAATTCGGCAGCGACAAGGACGCAGTCTTCGTAGACGCGGCTCGACTTAGTCGCAGACGGGGGTTTACGGCAGCCGTTATTGACAGCGGCAGAAGCAGCCATAGCGCTCGCATTAGCTCAGACTAACGCAACCGTGATAGTTAGCGACTCTCAGACGGCAATAAGAAACTTTGCCAATGGCCGAATCTCCCCGGAGGAACTACGCATTTTTCTTGCAGGAGGTCAAAATTGCAAGAGAAAGGTGTACATCGCATGGACAACCGCTCACACCCTCGCGGAGGACGGCAACAACGAGGCGGCAGACGACGCGGCTCGCGGGCTTACGAACAGAGCCGCAGTCGCAAGTGACCCACCGACACCCTCCGAACGTGACGGTGCAGTAAATGAGTGGAAGTGGGAGGGCAGACTGACAACATATAATGCCATCACGAAACACTATAGGTTACAGAGGGGCATATTTCTGCGACCTCACCCAAAATTGTCAAAAAAGCAGTCTGTCGCATGGCGGCCGTTACAAACTAGGACGCATCCGAATCCTGCACTTTTGCACATCATATATCTGGATATATATCAACCGGACAAATGCAACACATGTGTAGCCAGAGCCACTCTGGAGCATATGTTATGGGAATGCCGAGGGATACATAACAATAAGGAGCACGCGGACTCCAACAACAGCCTACACACGCGCTGGGAAGCCGCGCTGCTCAGCCCCGCCCTCGAGGATGAACTATGGGCCGTCCAGCGGGCCGAGGATGCCACCAGCACCCCCGAACTCCTGGCTGTCACCTAGGTGGGGCCTTTGCCCCTCCCCGCAACTCGCAGGAGACGCAATACAGTTATTTCATCCTCCTCCTCCTCCTCCTCCTCCTCGGTTTGTTAGACTTGGAACTCTACTGTAATTTGTTTTAAGAACATCTTAAGTGAGTCTTGTGGTTGTTGGTTGCTTGTTGTACCAATACATATCTTTTGCACTCGATTTGATACCCACTTCTCAATAAAGTGCAGATAGTAGGAAGCACCGTCGTTGTTTTACCATTATAATTTGGCGCCCTTGATATTGACTTGAAGCAATCGATTTCTTTTTTGTAGATTGGAAAGAGTTTGTGCTCTTTAAGTTCACTCTACATAGAACACCAAAGGCATAGAGTCATAACGTAGTCGATTCGCTTTTTTTTTACAGCGAAGTTGTATATAGCTTGGAAATTGCTGTTGTCCATCATCTGCGAAAACCCATGAACTAGTTCTTTGGCGCCCCTCGGCTCAACCGCGTGAGCGCGCGAACGCGCTCACGCCGCTGCTCACGCGTTCGTCGTCGTCGCCTTCTTTCCAGCTAGCTCCGTTGCCCCTCATTGATTAAGGGGGCATTAGCCATGCATTGGCAACAGGAAACTGCGGTCATCAGCATAATTGTCAACACCATCTAATATCCTCATCAGCCATTGCTCAAGCATCGTCCTCCTCTTCCACAGCTGGATTGTTCGCGCTCCTCGGCGCAACCGCTCGAACGTGCTCGTTCACGTGCTCACGCGTTCGTCGTCGTCTTCTTCCACAGCTGGCTGCATTGCCGCTCATTCCAGCGTAGAATAGAACGGCCACGAGGGCTTCGCACGCGCGATGCCAAGAGCAATGGCGGTAATGCGACCGTCGGCGTCGGCCCACACAATCGCCGTGTAAGTTAGACCAGCTCTTCCAAGCGTGACGTAGAGCACTTTTGAAGGACCGCTTTAGATGGCTGCTCCATCTGTCTGGTGACGATCAAACTCCAGCAGTCATCATTGATGGCTTCAACTTGGACGTGTCGGGGCCAGATGGAAATTGGCTGCCCTCGTTTGTGCTCGAACCTTTCGGGCTACAGTGCTACACCGATCCTAACGTGCGAACGACCTCGAGATGCTCATGTTTGGGCCGAACCTTCGCCAAGAATCTGCCCAGCCTCGCCACCGAACCCGTGGCCGTCTACCATAGCCACCATGAAGCTGTTGTATCTTGCTTGAAATAATAAACAACACGAAAATATTTGTTTCTCTGTGGTGTATATTAAACCATCCATACAGCTTAGCTGGTCATCCACCTTTAAATAGTGGAATGGCTCCTCGTTTTATTTCAGACATTGCTGCATTATGCCTTGCGATGGGATCACCTCTTCTGCTTGAACATCTCCCAGTGTATTCGAAAACCAAATTGGTCTGCTTTTCAAGACATGCTGCAATGTGCACATCGGGTATTCGGGCAATAAGTGTAGTCAGACTTTGTTGCTGTCTAGATGCCTGCATGTAAGAATAATTTACTGGTATGCTGTGATAAAATTCGTTAGTTCTGCTGTCTATATGTAATTGTCTATTTGAGACAAACAAAAGTCGTTCTATAGCAGTGGTAAAGACCGTATCATTCTCATGCATAATTCTTGGCAGGAAGCCTTTTATCGTGGATGCTTTGCTATTTTATAGCGTTAGCATTTTTAGGAACAGACCGGGAAAAGTTTCCACGCCACGGATGTTATATAAAGTGCTATAAGGTCCTGCCACGCCCCATACGCAGTATTCTGTGGATGCGAGCGAAATCGTGCGAGGGTGAGGATGTAATGTCCGTGAGGATGCAAGGCGGCTAACTACGCGTGCGCGCGTGCACTGTTAACGGTCCGATTCATGACCAATCGCGCACAATGTGTGTGGAGGGGGGGGGGGGTATCGATTTGGAGATGAGCACGTGGGGTCTTGATGAAACGTGAGCG
Organism: Dermacentor andersoni; assembly: GCF_023375885.2. Lineage (NCBI taxonomy): Eukaryota > Metazoa > Arthropoda > Arachnida > Ixodida > Ixodidae > Dermacentor > Dermacentor andersoni. The sequence goes on from NC_092821.1 coordinate 96,252,003, forward strand.
CTGTGGAAATGATGAGGCGTGATGGGAAGGCGAGTGCGCCCACGCCCGTGACACCCTGCCAAGACTTCCCTGACGTCCGTGCAGCTGACGGCCTACGTTGCTTGAGCTTACCCTACCTTGGATATTATCGCCGCCTGCTGATATAGCTGCTGCTGATATAGCTCGTGGCTTCATGTGCGCTGTCTTACGGGCGTCGCAGTTGACACAGCTTCATTAAGGACGTTGTTTTCGGCTTGTTAGGGATTGGCCAGCAGCCGCTCACGTACCCTAATCACAAGACCGCGATCACTCGATTTCTTTTCTTTGTTTAAGGAATGAAAATTTGATAAATAATTGTGAATATACACTGTGCACAAGTTGCACACAATTTGCAAGGACCACTCGACAGCAATAAACTTGAGCAGCTGACGCTTTGGTAAAAAGCAGAGAAGTTAGCTGAGATGAACTGACTTCGTCGGATAATATTTTGAATGTAACTGAATGTCTTTTGTCTTCAATGAAAATAATTAGTTTTAATTGAAGACAGCCGGGCTTTTCATGTCCGTATATAAGAACAGTCATTCATATATCTATAAAGAATAGTAGGAAAACTGGTCAGCATGTGGTATTCAGCGACTTGTGTGCAGGGCTGGATATCCTCAGCGGTAAATTTTAGCGCTACACCAGATAACTGACGGGAAAACAAAACTTACGAAAAAAACATGAGGTTTCACTTTTGGAATAGTACGGAGAATCACTAGGATGTACGATCAATTTCGCAACTGTAGTTGCTCACACCCCGCAAACCAGCAAATATACACAATACCAGGCGCACATGACGTGTAGGACACATTGTTTTCATGGATGATTTCTTTTGGCGGGGTTTGTAATGACGTATCTAGGCTATGTTTCTTTTCTCTACAAGAACAAATTTAGCAATAGCTTCGCATTATGTCTCTAAATTTACTGTGTTGAGCTTTGAGGCGTTTGACACATTGCCTGCTTTTGACTGGCTTGTCTGACAGCGATACGTTTTGGCAGGCTAAAAGTAAAATCTGAAGTTTTGCACGCAAAAACACCCTGAAGGCTGTGTGCCGACGACTAGCACATTCTAGAGAACTCGATAGTTGTGGGGTATTTTGAAGCCCTTACGCATGAGTTTCTTCCAACACCTACAAAATTGCATTGCCTTCCTCAATAAAGGAACAATCTGCTTATTGGTTTCTACATCACAAAATCTTGACTCGAAGAAAGTCCGCCTTATTTCACCAGTAGCACAAACATCTGCGCTTCATGCTTGTCTGTTCTTGCTGTGAGTGCAATATGGGCTTATTAAGCTTCGAACTACACCCGAATGAGTGACGGAGGATGTCGCGATATCAGCGCGAGCCAATACATCCCGAAAGGAAAACACCTGGAGAGCTGCGCTGAAACTTCGTAATAAGGAGTATCGTAACCATGGGCGAATTTTTTTTGTGCTCTCATGAACGCTAAGAAATGTAGCCCAATAAGAACTGGACAAAATGTAACACACCAGGAAGTATTTATTCGTAACGGTTATTTATGTCACGCCGTGGGATGCCGGGGCCATTTGTCGGTATCGAACATTTTTGTACGTAGACGCTAGGTACGCAAGAACCGTGGAGGCACTGTCCTTTGCGGCATAATTTAGAATTAGTGTATTGACGTTCTTGAAGTCCGTTTTCCAGTACCTGCAAGTCAAATACCATTTCAGCGTCATTGTAGTTAAGCAAATACATCCATGAGCTTTACAGTATACAGTAGCACTTCAAATCTTCTTGAAAGAGTGTTCGTGTGAGCGCATTTGTCTGAGAGCTAAGCATACTCTAATCTTTGAAGCGCACTCAGAGAAGCAAGTATGGCCTGCAATGAGAGCCTGCTTTGGCGATTTCCGATGGCATGTATTTCACGAAAGGCACATAAATTCTGTCGACATCTAAAACATTGCCAGTCTTGAGTTAGCTAAACAAAAGCATCGTCTATGGGGCTAAAGGAGCTCTTCAGCAAAATAATAGTCGCTTCTGTCAAAAATCTCCTTCGTATTAACTCTTTCCAGCACGGTGGTTACCTCAGATGACCACCTTTTTAAAATTTTTCTTCAGTGCCCCACAGTGGTCAAATTCATAACCACTAGGGCTGGTTTCTTTCGCTACTTTCTTGTTGTTCATACCAGGTGAAGTCATCTCCTTGGTTATATTGCTTTTTTGTTTGTTTACGTGCAGGAATTGAAATGGAGCCACGCGCGATTGATCCCAAGCTTTTTTACAAATCTCAAGGTGAGTACACATATTATGGCGTTAATATTTATATAATTCATTGCTTGCATGTGGAGAAGAGCTGCTGTACAATTGACACGGAGTGTCAGCGCCTAATTGTGCTGTGGATGAGCATTGCGATTGTGGTCACCTGAGGTGACCACCATGCCTGAAGGGCTACATACAACAATCAAAACATGAATTTCGTTGACAAACTCGACCAAAAAAAAGAACCAATATCAGATTGATCGGAAGTAAAAAAATATGGTGGCACCGAATTGTTTTCCATTTCCTTGACTGCTGCATCGTGAACGCCTTCCTAATATGCACTGGACTGGAAGGGGTTCAAAAGACGAGCTTGAAAGATTTTAGAAGAGATATAATCTGTACATTGACCCCAGAAGCACAAATCTCTTCCCCAAAAGGAAGACAATCAAGCAGCCGTGTAGTAGAAATAAAGAGGTGATATGTAGCTCCAGTTGTCCGGGCCGCAGAATCAGAGCACTAACCCAAGAGGAGCACCCCGAGGCGGTGTGAAAAATGCAGCACAAAAGCAAACCCATCAAGGACGACATGGATTTCTGAAACGTGCAACATTCCTCACTGTCTAAGAGAGGACAAAAAATGTTTTGCGGAGTTTCAAAGAAAGTGAACGGACACCCCATTCCAGCCCGGTGGTTACCTCACGTGACCACCTCAGATCATCATTGCTGCCATATGTAAATGCTTTCAGTTTTGCTTATATCTATTTTCTGAGTGGCCTTGTGAAGTTTGTTCAATAAAATTTAGTTTTCTTGCAAAACAAACTTCTGTGCCTCAAAGAGTTAATGCGCCTTCTCCTGAAACGCTTCCCGCTTGTACACACACCAAAATGTTGACTCTAACACGCTAGATCTTCTACCTTTGCTTCCTGTTCACAACTGAGAAACATGTGAATGTACCTCGGCTGAGTCAGTTTATTGCGATATATATTTTGGTTGGCCTCGGCCCTGAACCTCCCCCATCCCGCCAACGTTGCATTGACGCCAGAAAAGTGTATTACGTGAAGTATACTTCAAGATACCCTCTGCTATCAAGAGAATTATACGCCCCATTTTCTGCAACGTTTTTCTTTTATGATATCTTTTATTTCTCATATTTAGTGCATATCGTGTTTATGCCGGCGCAAACATGGGCTCCCGTTTCCTCAAATGTTTTCGGTGGTACCATCCGTGAAAACGCTTCAACATTATGCATCATTCGACGCTGTTTGTTGCGGGGAGCAAGCTGATACCAGATTTATATCGGTAGGTGCTTTTCTTGAACTTTTATACGACCTTGAACTTTTCGCGACGCCGGGCGGACCTAACCCTAAAGGGGTAACGCTGGTGAGGAGTACGGGCTCGGCGTTGGCCTACCTCCGGGGTGGTGGGGCATCATGCCCGAAGTCGAGATGGTGGAGGGGGTAGAAATCACTCCCGAAGAAGCAAGGTGCCCCTGCTGGACTACGGCAACGGGCAAGACTAAGAAGGCAAGGCAAGAAACTTCCAAGTCGACGCCGAGCACGGTAAAGCAGGGAGGCGGCAGGGGCGGCTGCCGCACCGCAGGCCCTCGGAACGCGCTGAAGAAGCTGGCCGCCGCCTCAAGGCTCCCAAGACTGCCACGGGACTACATCAGAATCATCGTTAGGCAAAGGGGTGGCCTCGACGTGAAAAAGATCAGTACTATTAGGGTGGCACAAGCACTGGCTATGGCGGCGGCGCTTTATCCCGACGAGGTTGGGGAAGACATCGTCTGCCCAAATAACGTGCAAAGCATCTACGTCGTCTCAACACCAGAAGAAAGGAACGCGCGTGCTTACGCGACGGTTCAACAGATCCACCTGCGCGAAGGGGTGTTTGAAGTGGCCGCGTACATGGCCGCCTCGGACAATACATGCAAGGGTGTTGTGAGGAGAGTCAACGTCGAGTTCGACGACGCTCAGCTCCGCGCAATGATCGTACACCAGCGGAACCCCTCCGCGTTGGAGGTGCGTCGCATCAAGACCACCCCCACGGTTATCATCCTGTTCGATGGACTGAGGGTGCCGAACTTTGTCATGTGTGGAGCGGGCATGTAGCCCTGCTCTTTATACAGAAGGCAAGTTGATGTGTGCTATGGTTGTGGAGAACTGGGCCATAGGGTCCATGTGTATCCGACCCCGAGTGTGAAGAAGTGCAGGAGATGCGGAGCCGCGTCTCCCACTGAAGGCCACCAGTGTGAGGCGAAATGCGGCATATGCGGAGGCCCTCACCCAACGGCTGATCGTAAGTGCGAGCGACGCTTCCAAACGCCGAATGTCGTCAGGCAGAGACACCGAAGGCGCCGGTGGAAGAAAACTGGCGACGCCAAGCAGGGCGCCAAAGCGGCACGCGAGGTGAACCAGGCACTGGCGACAGCGCTACGGAAGAGGAGTTCTTCGAGGGGGCGCTCCCGCTCGCGCAGTCTTTCCCGCTCACGTGGGCGCTCCGTGCAGCGAGGGCGCTCTCAATCTAGGGGCCGCTCCAAGTCCAAGGTGCGCATCGCAGTAGGTCCCAACTGGGCCGACAAAGTGAAACAGACGAAGCAGACGGGCCGGACGCAACACGCCGCCGCACAGGAGAGCGAGCAGGCGCGCGATCCCAGGATCGCGCAGTTGATGAGCGAAAACGGCAGTCTCAAGGAGGAAATTCAGGTAATGAAGGCCGACTTTGAGGCCTTCTGAAACGCCAGCGCCGTCCAAATGGCCGCGGCAAGGCAAAAGTCTACAGGAGAAGGGGCCACAGCAAAAGCAGTCAAGCGCAGAGCCACCTCCTCCCAGAATACGGTTGAGGACGTGAGCACGGCGGAGGCTGCCATGCAGAGGTCCTTGGACCGCATGCAAAAATTATTTGCTGAGCTGGTTCAGAGCAACCAGATCCCTCTACGCAGAGTGCAACTGGTTGAGAACGAGCTTGCCAAGCAATGTGACCTACACTACGGCGACGCCGCCAGGCCGGAGGCGGTGCCCAATGATACGCTACAAGACTATTAGCAGTCGTGGGCTAACGAGCACGATGGCACCCCAGCCCACCTACGGTCCAACATGCCCAACCATGGCCAGACCGGATAGTAAGCTCATCGTGTGGCAGTGGAGCTGCGCCAGCTTCCGGAGGCGCAGGGCTCAACTGGTGCAGTTCATCAAGGCCCGGGAGCCGCAGGAGAGGCCCCACGTCATTTTGCTACAGGAAACGGGAAGGGAAACGATTTACCTCCAGGCATACCGAGCTGTCTCCCCGTTGGCGGAGAAAGGGCTCGGCATCGCGATACCTTTTGCAAAAAAGTGCGCCTTCCAAGAGCACGTTCTCCGTCTAGGCAACGCCAAACTGGAAGCGTTGCTCGTCTAGATCATACCCAACAGTTGGCTGAAGAACAGCGTCTACACTATCAGTGTACTTCTCTCCTATGGACAACCGGCAGACCTTCTACAGCCCAACAACCAAGGCATCGTCCAAGGTGAGGGAGACGCCGCTCGTTATGACTGGAGATTTCAACGCGCCCCACGAAGCCTGGGGCTATGTGAGAAGCATTCTTAAAGGCTGAAGACTCCTGCAGGCCGCGACTGACAGCTGCCTAGAACTGATAACCGACCCCCATTACCCCACGCGCATGGGAAACTCGGTCTCGAGAGACACCACCCCAGACCTGGCCTTCGTCAAGGACGCGCAGGGAGCGGAGTGGCACAACTTACAAGAGAACCTGGGCAGTGACCACTACATCGTGGAAGTCTCCCTACCGGTCAGCGCGGCCCCGCAGAGGGCTTTCGAAATAGTCGTCTGGGACGCCTTCCGAAATGGAAGGAAGGACGACCACGAAAAATGCGAGTCGTTTGCGGACCTCGTAGCGCAGCTTAAGACGGACGTAGCTACAGTCACTAGGACCATCGAAACGGACCTTAAGCTCGACCGCATGGACGCTCGATTGGCGCACCAGCTCGAAGCCAAGAATTCCCTCACAGCCAGATGGAAGACGCAGAAGCTTAATCGCAACCTCCGGAGGAGGATCGCGGCCCTCAACCGCGAGATGGAATCGCACTGCAAAGAGCTCGGCCAGCAGCAATGCAACGAAGTATGCGCGTCGGTCGACGGCCAGATGTGTGTGGAAGGCAAGTGGAACCTCCTCAAGCAGTTATTGGACGACACGCAGTCCAAGAGAAACCACAGTCTGGCCATCGATAGGCTGGTCCGCAAGTTCAACAGCGAAGGCGCATCTACGAAAGAAGTGATGGACGAAGTCGCACTTCGCTACCTCCCCGTCGGGCAGTCCGGGCCAGAAGATTACCCGGCCTATGGCGGCAAGACAGATGAGGAGCTTGACTCCCCTTTCTTCGTCTCGGAGGTCAGAGCGGCCCTTCAAACCCTCAACGGAAGATCGGCACCCGGGCCGGATGGAATCGCGAACAGACTCCTGCGAAATCTGGACGACGGCTCGATCGAACTGCTCACCAAATAAATCAATGGTGTCTGGGAGGCCGGCATTGTACCGGATGCCTGGAAGGAAGCTACGGTGATCCTAATTCCGAAGCCGGGCAAGATACCAGCCATAGACAGTCTGCGACCCATTTCGCTCACTTCTTGTGTGGGCAAGGTGGCGGAGCATGGTCATCCACAACAAAATATCGAGGCATGTCGAGGAACGACACCTCCTCCCGCCGAATGTGGTCGGCTTCAGACCCTCGCTGTCCACTCAAGAGGTCATGCTGATGACCAAGAGGCAGATAGTCCACGTGGTCACGAGAGACGTCCGAGGCACCTTGGCGCTGGACATCGCCAAGGCCTTTGACAGGGTCAAACACAAGCACCTCCTCGACTCTGTGACGAGACTGAACTTCCGCGAACGCCTTCACGCGTACGTGAGCTCTCTCCTAAGAGATCGGGAAGCCACGGTAAAGATGGGCCAGATCAAGTCGGACGTATACGCGCTGGCAGCCTGCGGCCCGCCGCAGGCCCCCAGCGCGGGTTCTATGGTTAAGCCTGCTTCGGTGTCTGAATGGCATTATTATGAGTCTTAAGTGTCTAAAGTTCTAGTTTTGTGCCTTCTAGTCTACGTTATTATGCCGCATTGGTTCAATTTAACAGCATACTTTTTGAAAATACTAAATAGCCATTAATATTCTGCAAACAGACCTTGAAAAGTGAACTATAGGTAAATGTTTTATTGCGATAGCAATCATATGAACACTTCAGGCGCATTTTCGTTGTTGTCGTTGGCGTCCCCGTGATGTTCCCGACAAAGTACAAGGGCGATAACATCGTGGCCGCACAGCATTCACTATGCGTGCGAGTGAAATTGTGAGAGTTTGAGCCGAGGAGGGGGGCTTGATCTCCTGCTCCCAAGCGTGAAAGTCTTGAAACACGTGCGCCATCTGCGATCACGCGCAATGTAGTGGAGGGGGGGGCAGTGTACTACTCCAGCAGCTGGTGAGGATGGGATGGTTGAGCGCGGCTGATTAGCAATGAGCACCGAGTCTAATCCCGCCGAGGTGCGATAGCTTCAAGCGCGTTGTGTTCTGGCCGCTCAGTTCGCGGCCAGATCAATTCGCTTGCTGCTACTGCTGTTCTTCATAACGCCAGCGTTTTCACATTCAGTGTCTGCGGTCATCGAGTCAGATGTGTTTACGGTTGCTTGTGGGCGCGTGAGATGATGCTTATAATTTAGTTAGTAAGCGAATGTTTGCTAATTTAAAAAGCCCTTAATGCTGCTAAACTTCGTATAGCTGTCTAATAATTTTTATCGCAATCAATGCTTCGCCTTTTGGGCAAATTTACGACGTTTTTCGCATGGAGGTAGCAGAAGACTGTATAATGTCTACATGGTCAAGTATTTGTAGTTAAACACAGTGTTCGGCCTAGCAGGTCTTCTTGAAGATAGGTAGTTTTTTGCCATATTTATGCATTTTTCATCTTATTTTTTCTAACTGTCCGCAATCTATGTCCAGTACAAGCTACACACCCTTTTTTTGATTCTGAACAGACATATCATCACCATCTTATATGAAGAACTGGGGACGAGAGGATAGAAGGGTCAGTGGAGGACTTTCGCTTTGTTAGCTCCAAACCGAAGACACAATGAATGGTCATCCAAAGTCATCAAACTGTAGTAGCATGAAACCGGCTGTGCTATTATCTCATGAAACTCCTTCCTGAAGACGAATCTCCAAGTCAATATGTGAAAGATCAACCTGACGTTCTAAATGTGTACCAAGACACCATTTGGTGGCGTGTATTTTATAATCACTGCAGCATAAACAAATTGGGCTGAATAATAAAATCTCAATCACCCTTACCATCAAGCAGGGCATCCCATTGGGAACACTGAAGCGGAACGGATAGCGTCGACACAAGTATATGCAGTCGGCATGGTACTGAAATATAAAATATAGACTCGTGTAGTGCAAAACGTGGTGTTGGTACGAAAAACATTGAGCTTGACAAGCAACAACCAAGTCATTTAAACCATTATTTCTTACCACCTGCTGATAAGATGTTAGAACTTTGTGGATGCACTGATTGCCATCTCTGTAGTATCCTGCAACGTCAGCAAAAGGTGTTAACTCAGGACTAGATCCTATTCGAGATGCTACACATTTATTTTCTTTCCACTTAATGGCAATTCTTTGAAAACCCGCCGCAGTGGGAAAACTGGACAGCTTTTGGTTAAACGCCCTGGCCGACTTCTTGCCTGCTCTTTCATATTCCCTAGCAGGCAGTACATTTGTACTTTCTGAAGAGTTGTTTATTCCTCAATATCATTGTTTAAACACTAGCTTTTTCTCGGTTCGCGCAGCCACATTAAAGAAAACATAACATTAATAAATTATTTGAACGTGATTATGCTTGCTTCTTCGTGTCTTTACATTTTCTGATTACATCATAAAGTATATTGTCAGCTTGGATGCGATTCTTCTAACCTTTTAGGCCAATAGCAGAGGGTATGTCGCAGTAGCGCAAAAGTGATTTGTTTAGTCACGGACACGGTGATTTGTTTAGTAACTACACGTGTAGGCTGTACCAAGCGCCTGTAAAACGGGTTATTTCTTGCTTCTCGGTGCGAATAAACGTTGACGTTATGCGACAAGAACGTGATCGTCTTTTCATCACTAGCATAGTTCAAGGAGGCAGTTCAAATGATTTATAAGTTGAAAAAATTTATTGTAGTTGACGTTAAAGAAACTAGGCTCTTGACTACTTATAAGACCATGCGGCATTGGCAAATATAGAGACGTAATAAATACTTCGAGTGCCTGGCAATTTTTTAATATAGAATTGGCTATGGTTTCTTGGAATGTGTGTCAACAGAAGAGAAGGTGAGGACGGCAGATAATTAGGTGCCATGATATAATAAGAAAATTTTAAGGCCCAAGATGGAATCATCTAGCTAAAAACAGGGATAATAGCAGATTGCTGCGAGGGGTCTTCGTCCTGCAGTGGACATAAAAATAGGCTGATGACGATTATCATTATGGTTTACAGTACTAAAAAGTATTAGCTAATAATTGACACTGTAGGCGTGGGCACTATAACACATTTGACCGCCTCCATTTTTAAAAACGAAGCTCTTCCTTGCGAACTTCGTCCATTTTTTTTTTTTATCTTGGGAGCTGTGGTCTGAATGTTCCCCTGCCGAACAGGCCAACCAATCACAGTGGAGCGCGCTCGCCTCCGCACATCCGCGTCAGCGGCTGGGCCAGTCGTGTGGGCAAAAAAAAGAACCAGAAAGCTCGCCTTCGCGCATCCGCGGCTGCATGGTTACAAGGAAGCAAACGCTTCTGGCGGATAGAATCAATTCGAATTCAACTACACACAAATGCGCATGCTCCCTCTGCAACCAGATGCGTTCACGTCGTCCGTCATGCTCGACAGTAGTCAACAGCTCCGCTTAACTAAAGGCTCGGTATAAGTACTGTGCGCGCGCGCTGTGTGTGTGTAAGTGTAATCGAACTCGCTGTATCTGCTGTATTTTTTTTCATTACATTGCATAACAATAACGCGATATGAGTGCAATAAAAATGCTAAATTGGGCGAGGTAGTAAATGTGAGATACCTTTAATCGTCAGACACCACGTTTTATTATTTTATAACTATATGTTAAGCAGAAACAATTTTCTTACCGTATTTCCTCCTATCCGCTTCCCGAGCACCTTGAAACATGATTAGGAAAGTCAGTAGGTGAATATGAGCTGCATAAGTCTCGTGATATGTTGCTTTCGCAACTAAATTGCGCAACTTAGAAGTATGGCTTCAATTTTTTAAACATAAAAGGTATTTAAGGTTTTGGTGCTGTGTTTAGAGCTGCTCGCTTGGTGGAGTGTTCCTACATAAGTAGATATTCATACCATGAAAGTGGTAAAACTCACCAGAAATCGTGGAGTCCAATGCTCAGAATGAGCCTTACAAAGTTCAGGCAACGGGCCTTTGGACAACATGTATGTTATCACCTGAAATACTCTTTTTGCTAAATTCGCTATCACTAGCTTTTTTTACACTGCCTTTAAAATAGCACCATTGGGTTATGGCTGGATAATTGAACAGAAGATTATTACTCATTTTTATCTTGCGTGGTGCCACCAGTAATGGTATTAACTGTGTCATTTGATTGAAAGATAGGACAATGACAATTAAGAACCGCTTCTAATGTAGACTGTGTAGTAATTAAATTGAAAAAGCAGATTCATATAAATGAGCAAGGATTTAAAGAAGGTCAATAATTTTTGACGAACACCCGAATTCATTAATTCATGAACTTAAACGGCACTAGAGAGGAGACACCCAGGTAGAAGACAGGACGAACGCAGTTTAAGTTCACGAAAAAATGACTTTCCAACTGGCCTCCCAACACGCTCTCCTCAAAGTTCAGTTTACTGCTGGTAGTTTGCTTGACGCGCGGCCTAAATTCTTGATAAAGGAGACTAAGGAAATGAACTGACCATTTGCACCGCGAGCGATGCACTGAAACCGATGTCATATCTTAGCTTGGCGCTTGAACTGCTCCGGCGATCTTCTAGTAATACGTTGGGGCTACATGGCGCAACCCAGCACACAAGGCCACTTCTGGTTCGCAGCTAGGCGTGCCACAATGCACACAATGAGACCAGCGGGAAACGATTGGCATTTTCAGCGCACAGTCTAGTGATTAGATCGATTTAATATAATGTTCAGCATCCGTCGTGCGCAAAATCCGATATGTGCCATGGCGCGCATTGTACACAGCTCCTCATTAATAACGCTAATGTGTATACACGTGACACTCAATGTCAGGGCTCGTTGGGCGATGCGTAGTGGTCCATGCCCTTGGCTTCGTCGTTTCTACAGGAAAACGCAGAGCCAGTGCACCTCTGAAGAGTGTAATTGGCCTCACGCACGCTGAGCATGCGTCTTCAATACCAGGAGAACAAAATCGCGGTGATAGCGGCGCCTACGGCTTGAACACGCCTTGAGTATCCGTATATTTGCTATATCAAAAATAACGGTTTTATTAAGCCTCTAAGCGTGGAATATAAAAAAGAGGAAATTCCAATGAAGAAAAAAAAAGAAGTATACGGCCGGGAGAGCCTGTCGCCAGCATGCTACTTGTCACCTTGGTAAAGGGAAACGGTAGAGGCACGGAAGCACTAAAGTAGGTGGCAGGTAAGCGAGTTATTGTAAAATGAGCCATTACGTATACGTTGACCAATACACGTTTGCGCAGTACAGGGGCGCAACGTGCCGGACTAAGGCGTTCACGCCACACATTCTCGCACGAACACATTTCGCATAGTCTTCAGACCACACTTGTTTCAGAGACGAGCGTTCAAGCCTGTCTCACGTATGAAGTTCAGCAACAATTTAACGCTGCGCTTGGCAATATTAACCTCCGTTTCCATGCGCCCAAAGTCTTTCTCGAAAAGTGGTGGGACTACGAACGGCTTTTTTATAGACCGCTTTTGTGCCATCGTACATTGAGGGCACGCGCGATCTAAGGAACGGCAGGCGCTGTAGTCACCGTCCTGTTCATAATTAATCTTGTGGAGGTATGATTAAGTCTACGTCACGCCAAACCACAATTACATAAGTTGCGTTTCCTGGTTACTCGCTGGGGCAGTGGTGAGCCACCCAATTGTAAACCAGCGTCAAGTCCTTGGAGGCACTGTTTTCGATGGTCGGGGTGATCGAATTGTCGCCCCATGCATGGTTTGATGGAATTTAGAGCAAGATGCTGATGTCACGCCGGGGAAAAAATGTAAATTTTGTGCGAATCTCCATGTCAGTGTTTGCCCGCTTTGACACTGCGCCAGTCTCGTCATTTCCAGTTCTTACACAGTAAATAGGAAGCAATGTTTTCACACTATTCGCTGAGCTGGGTTTTTAACAGTTGGCAGGCATTGTTTATAGCATTTCATGCGTTCGACGGCAGTTCTCATCTACAGAAAGCAATTTACATAGCGAGAAATCAAGATGCCTTCTTTTTGTTTAGGTGCACATATGTAAATTTCTATATATTGTAATATCGCATTTCATTAGGTATAAAATATTTTACGGCAACCATTCACAAAGAATGCGTACATGGACTTGTTTGTTATGTCTGATAATTTAGAAAGGAATAATTGAAGGGACTTTTAATAAAGAGGTACTACTAGCATAGAGTAGTACTACATGACGAGGCTTTCAATTACTTCCAGTTTTGGTTTTCATTGAGTGAACTGCCGCACATTGTTTCCTTCAATTCTCTTTATTCTTTGCGCGCTTTGAGCAAATGTAATCTTCCTCGCTCGTTTCAAGTGAATGCGTATAAGCGAGACCCGAAACTACTGATGGGCGTTAGTGATGACCGTTAGCCAACTTCAACATCAGTAATTATGTGGAATACTGTACTGTTGACGCAATAGTCCTGTTTTTAAATTTGTTCAGAAACGTAATGAAAAGTTGCTTAGATTAGTAGAAAAATGTGAAGTAAAAATATGAGATGCATACCTTTCTTAGGGGTTGTTGAAGGTGTGGTCGTTGAAGTTGTGGTCGTTGAAGGTGAGGTGGCTACTAGGATGAGTGGACGCAAATAAAAAAACGGCATTTTATTTGACTGAATTGTAGGATTAAAGTAGAGTCGGAACCATAGGAAAGTCCTAATATGGACTATCCTAATAGATTCTAATATTGTTCAGAAAATTTGTCTGCAGAAAACTACAGAAGACGGGAAGTAATGAGGTCGAATATCCTTACCTTCAGTAGTCGTAGTAGAGGATGTTGTTTCTAGTAGGAGAAGGGGAAACAATATATCTCATATTCTTTTATACATCCAACGCAAAGCAAGCACCCTCTATGCTCTGACCCTATATATGTGTATATATATATATATATATATATATATATATATATATATATATATATATATATATATATATATATATATATATATATATATATGCTTAAATAACAAGGCCTTCGATTTCCCTTCTATTTTATTGGTTTCATTACCTGTGCCAAACAGCGATATTTTCTTTGAAAATCAGTTCGCCTCAAGTAGCTTCAACATTTTATGTTTTTGTTGGCGGTTGGAAACATATTTTGAGCATTATCAGTTAGATTTAGTGAATTCACGCACAAAACTTGATTTCTGTCCATGTCAGCCAGAAGTGCGATTATTATGTTTTGGGCATGTTGGTATGACTTGATCAGGCTTATAGCGCATGAAAGGAGAACGACACAGAAAGACATGGCACACACAGGCACTGACTTACAAGATTGTTTATTTCGAGCTAGAGAACCATAAATATATATTTATCTATATATAAGGAACATCATTAATAAATGATACTGAGCTGACGTTTATTAAACTGAGCTTTCCACAATAATAATGATTATATGAAGTACAGAAATAAACAAATAGTAATCACACGTTCAAATTTTCGTATCGTCAGGAAAAGTTCCCTGCCGAGAATTACAGATGATGTGAAATAATGAGATCGAATATCCTTACCTTCAGTAGTCATAGTAGAGGTAGTTTCTTGTAGGAACAAAGGGTACGATATCTATAATTTCATGTCATAGAAGTGCCACAGACATAGAGCATATGCAAGGCCGCGACAGAATGCTAGCATACTAATTTGCTTGCGACGCTACTGCTTACATTATCATGCAATGCAAAACAAACAGCCTTTGCACGTGAACGTTCTTGGCGCACGTGAGTACGCAACCCACATATATATATATATATATATATATATATATATATATATATACACCGTGATAGAACGTTCAGGCCGTCAGTCTCTATATTATCTCATGCGAAAGGCCCTTGACACTAGCCCAGAATCGTGATGATGAGTATGTACAGGTGAGAAGCTGAATCGTATGAAAAATTCTCACACTAAATATACACCTCCTGATTTTTAGGGTTCTATATTTTGTTTACAAACACATCACAGGGCTCCAGAGATGGATTCAGCAAAATCACCACTTCATGGCAACTGTGGTACCAAACATGGCGAGGAAACAAACAATCATTCAATCTTCAAAAATGACATGGCAAACCATTAACATATAGCCAAATCGCTAAGGACAAACAAAAAGCAAATAAACAGAGAAGATAACCGCCAGTGGTATTACTATAAATTATATATAGTCACACAGTTGGCACTTTCTTAAAGTAATAGAAAGAACAACAATGCCGGCTATGAAAAGAGAGCATTGCCACATAAGGGGCATAGGAAACATGTGTACGCATATATTTAAATAGCAATGATTAGTGCGCAGAGGACAAGACAGTACAATTGAGACACACGAACAGTACGAGCGCTCCTACTGTTCGTGTGTGTATGAATTTTACTGTCTCGTCCTCTGTGAACTATCTCTTGCTATTGAAATCATGCACGAACAAGCCCAAAAAGCAATGGCGCTGTAGCATACAGTTCGAACAGTGTTCATATAAAATATTGAAACCAATAGCAACAAAATTGGAAACGCTGCTATAGATCAAAATGATGATTCATAGTAATCACAAGCCAATATATGTGCGCACGCTTTGCCAAACACAGAAAGAAGTCAAAAGATAATTACTGGTAGTTGATAGCACGATAATGGTTGTCTAGGTTATTATGGAAGGCGACATGATTTATAGGTGAAGCAATACTATCTGCGAGGCTGTTCAAGAGGCGGATACCACGTCGAAGTGCTCAAAACCTAAATTTTGCAGCTGGCACAAAGTCCTGAAGCAGGGAACGATTGAAACCTCCGTTACTATGCCACTCGGAATAACAGTCCTGGAGAGACTTTTCTCAGTGCAAATAGCGATAGCGCACGGAGCCGAACAGCCGTATTTGATAAGAGATCACGTCATACCTATTTGCGACCAAAAACCCCGTTTACAATTTTATATAATGGGGCTGTAGTCGGGGTTTCCGTCATTTGCATGCGGAGTATGGTCAGTAGTGAATGATGGATTGGTTCGTTCAACATGTAAAATGAACGTAAGCATGGTGTAAATCTTTCAGTACCCGATATAAAGGCGAAGTAATGGCTAAGAGAATCACCAACGCAGAACGCCTTAGTTACAATATAAATGATGACAATGGGATGACGGAGTTTAGGCGGTGTTTTGCGTGGAATAGCTCCAAAGCTTATAGTGCGATCTTTAGAAGACCATCAGCTCCTTAAGAGCAATAACTTCATTTAGTCGACTAAAGCATACTTATCATCTGGGCATAGAGCTGTGAGATGATGTCAAAAAACAACAGACGTTGTGTTGGAATCGCCAGTAATAAGGACTACTTCAAATTACCATAATGCACGTAAAGCGCGAGAAGAAATATTGAAGATGCAAAATAACAGTTCGCTATTTGGTTGATGGACAGCCTTCTTAAAGTTCTACTATGTGGGGCAGAAACGCAGGGAGGCATCCTACCCAACCATGTTTTGAAAATGTGTGTATACATAACCGATTACGCCTTCTAACTTTCACTGCAGACCGCATAATGGCTTGCAAAACACGACGCGAAAATTAACTTCTAAATAAAGAATATCAATGACCTGCAGGAGCTGTGAAAGTATCTACACAATCGCTATATTCATTGCAAACTAAAAACATCGATTCTAACGTTTACTCAGGTGCTAACGGCTGCTAAATTTTAGCAGGAAAGGAGGATACGCACATTCAACCATTAGGAATTCAACGAAGAATAGCTAGGTGGCTAGAGTATGAGTTCACTTCTCGCGCATTATGGGTCGTCACCCCCATGCTTGCACTAGTATAGGAAGATACTCTAATAGCTGGAGACTAAAGAGTCGCTGAGTGAGGGCAGTTTGCAATTTATCTCATTGATCGAATAAAAAAATGAAGGTACCATTACAGTGAAGAAATGCATTCAAGAAAATGTTGCTTAGCAGCTATATCAAATGTGCGGCTTTCCTCTCTTTTTGACTTCCGGAGATTGTATTACGCTCTTAAACCAGCGTGGGGAAACTCGAAACATAGAAATGCATGTTGGCCTCTGAAACGTCGCCTTCTTTTTCTCTCTTCAACTGCTACAATTTCCGGAACATAACATAAAGTCTTGGTATTCATTAAATTTGTACTGCAGCACAGGGAAGGTCTTCGTGCTTATGCTACAACCCTCAATATTGATGAGAGGATTGAATTTTACTCCCTGCATTGATAAGGACTTGAACTAAAGTGTGATGCCTGCATTCGTAACAAATATGAGATCTACATTTGTAGTTTTTTTTTTTAATAATAGCACACAATTAAAGGGAGATATAGTGTCTAATTACACTGCAAGGACAAATGGTGGTGTTTTTAGAACAATACTTTAACCCACCATATCTCCCGCTAGTCATCTGTGCTCTAACTGGAGTCAAAATCCGAATACCACTAGTATTTTTTTTTTTGAACAAATTGTTGAATTCTCTATAACAATCACGGCCTGAGCTTGTTGTGCTCGTAGTAATGCCATGTGTAAATTATTTGGAGAAATTTATTTTACCCACTTTTTTTATTTTTAACACCACTACATTGCGTGATATCACTGCCTCGATATTGGAATGTTTTTTACTGAATTGATGCTTTATGTGAAGCTACGTGAGGTCCTATTCTTACCAGCCATCTAAACATAATTTTTTTCCATATTGAACATGGTATAAGATTGGTCAAGTGTAGTTCTTTGTTTTTACATACTCCGTGGCGTACTATTTTCAATTTGATAGATTGAATTCTTGCACAAATGTAAAATTTCATACTTAGCTCCAAATTTCATAAGTAGAGTGAGCTGAGTGCAGTATACTTTTGCTGAAGTGCTACAATGCGCCGTAATTTTTAATCTTCCTGAACTCAGAACAGTTATCAGGAGCTAATAAAAAGATGTGAAATAATGCCATGAATATTCTTACCTGTTCTTGTTGTAGGCGTGGTTGGATTCATTTCTATTGTGTGTGGGGGAAAACAAAATACACTATAAGAAACTTCTTCGTATGTTGATAAAGGAGAGATATAACAAACAAGGTGAGAGCAAGAACCCTAGGATAGCTTCCTATTATCGGTAACTTTCTTTGCCTACATCTATAGATGCTCTATATTCGGCGCCATATTATGGGGAGCAGGCAGGAAATGATTGAGCTCGCAAAACAATTAGAAAGACCCACCATATCAGAAGAATGATCTTAAGGAGCGCTCGGTGCATGCTCAGTCTAAATCAACATTAAATCAAAACAGTGACTGTGCTTTTTATAATGTCTCAATTCACATACTCATTTATGTTGTGCCGAATGTCCGACATTAAACGAAACAAAATTCCACGTTGTATTCGAAACTATACTAAAATTGCGCTTTGGTGCCTGAAGCCTGAGGAAAGTAGGCCTTTTAAATAAACTATATTATAAAATGCGCCTTCACCGACAGAATAGAATACTACGTATCCAGATTTCGCCCTAAAAGAGATTCATTCTAAAGCATCGCAAATACGCAACCGATCAGCTACCTTATTTTTTGACAATCATCCCACCGTCGAAAGATCTCGCACCGGTAGACATCAAACAAAATCACAAGAACATTACCCAGCAGGACCCCCAGACGCGCGAGGAGCGCACACAAGCACTCTAGAAAACTTTTGTTTAGAAGGAAACTTCTTTTTACTGAACTCGAGGTACTTTTTCGTACTTATATAGCCTCTAACGCAGAAATTGTTTACCGGGGTGGTGACGCCATTTTGAACAATACAGCGAAGTTGTAGTTTACAATTTTAAGCATAGGGTTTATTACAGTAATTGCTAGAGCGATCTGTGGCGCCAGTGTCAACGGCAGCTGCAAAAAGGGTGACTCAGCCAGCATGCTAATGATGAGTACTACAAGGATTAGCCATAATCTTGTCCTTTTGCCTTAAAAAAATATGTTACTTTGCAAACTCATCAGTACGGCGACATAAAATGGTAAATAAGTATGGATAAAGCTTTACATCCTAAACATTTGAACGCGACCTCTGACCCACAAGCCTGATTTGAAACCATGTTGCCACAGACGCATGCGTCTATAAGAACACCTTTTCTAGCTGGCAAGCCAGCGCACTTAGCTGCTGAGCGTGTTTCGATTTGGCCAACTTGACATGCGTTACTGCTGTAATTATATGTTTTGGCAGAGTTTGCTTGTCATTTGCATTTAGAGAAGTATGGCTGGCTTTAAATTTAGGCTCATCAAGTCAGATATAGCTTATAAGAAAACTATGAGCCGATGCGAGCAGTCCAACACCGAGCAATTTTTTTCTTGCGTTTTTCTCCTTGGAAACGTGCAGTGGACTCATGTGAAGGAGGTTCACCAGGATCTTCGATGCTCATTTCTTCTAGTTGCCAAAACGACAGGAACATCTGCAAGGTTGTTTCACCGTCACTAACCGTTTCCACTCAAAGAACGCAGGCCATAAGGTTGGCGACGCAGCAAAAAAAAGTCTTTTTGGCAACAGGGCCCTTGCAGTGCCCATCCAAGCACCTTGTTGGTTGCGACCAATTCTGGAATTTGTATGCTGCTTACTTCTCACGTGCTGAGGCCGTTATCTGCCTTCGATTCCAGAAAAGTGTTTTCGTCAGCAAGAAATTTGCCCTCATATCGCAACTTCTGGTTGAAGTTCTTATCAGGTGTCCGCGCAGCAATGTCGTGACAGATAAGTGGAACTGCAATTGCTTGAACGATTTGGATGTCGGAACAGTGCTGGCTGCACAGTGGTGCTTTAACAACCTTTCGTACTTCAGCAGTACTTGGTGATGCTTTGCCAAGTGTCGTGATGCAATTCGGGTTTCTCCCAGCACCTGCAGTTGCAGTTATGCAGCGAGATCTTCTGTGAATAATGATCTGCCTTCCTCCAGAACCCCTCTCATATATCCTGACCTGGTATTTTTAATGTCAAAGGCGCGAAAAGTCTGCTGCTGCACTTCTATGTATGTATTAGCGCCAACGTTTGTTTAATCTCTGTCGTACAGCATGACTGATTGCGACAAGAAAATCATGTGGTGCTACCCGAAGCCTCGGTTGGTCGCGAAGTTTCCACTGTAATGTCTCTCTTTCTGTAGTTAGGGTAACGCATACTCGAGGCGAGTCTTCCACGCGAAGCTAAGCATGTGAGTCTGACGTTGCAAGACCGTGCCTGCTGGCCTCGTCATGTACATCTATAACAGCGGTTATCCTTAGCTAGCTTCTCTTTCTTTATAAACAAGAGTGAGGTTGGCGTCGCAGGTGCTTGTGCCGTGCTTCTTTGATCAAGAAAAGAAATATACGATCTAGCAGTATGACGCCCTGTGCAGTACAAAAGCGGTGTTTTCACCTATAGTTCTCGCTGCATGGTCATGTAAAGATCGTTGTAACAATGGGTTGCGCTGTTCTTGACTTTCTAACTCAATACCTGTGAACATGAGCCGCTCTTTTGACTCTGCTTCGATGTTGCAGCCACCAGTGCTGGCTCCAAGACTTTCGGCTTCGAGAGGTTTGTATCAGACCCATGTTGCTTCAATGTCTGGTTCCGCTTTCCACGCGTACATATATACTAGAACAATGTCATGTGGCAGCGCTTTCTGTAGAATATCATAGCAGGCAAACTGAGAGTAAGTACGTTCGGCACAATCCGACCGCAGATATTTGGTTTGCATCACACCATAAAGTTGCCTGAAGTCTCGTAAGTGGCTTCCCGATTTTACACGAGGTAGATTGCCAAGCGCTGGCTGGTGGTGCTGCTCTATCATTTCATGACCCCCAAAACGTTCTTTGAGAAGTTCTGCGGCATCTCCGTAACAATTTTCGGAAGCCGGTACGGCAATGGCTGCCGCCGCTGGCGCCGCAGGATAATGACGTAAATAGAAAAACTTCGTCGTTGTCGATATAGCTTTGTTGAGATGAACAATCGCTTCGAACTGCTCCAAGAAGGCTGCGCAGTTGTTAATTTCATCTCCAAACATTGCATAACAAGATTTGGTGTGTGTGTGTGTGTGTGTGTGTGTGTGTGTGTGTGTGTGTGTGTGTGTGTGTGTGTGTGTGTGCGTGCGTGCCTGCGTGCGTGCGCGTGTGTGTGTGTGCGTGCGTGCGTGCGTGTGTGTGTGTGTGTATGTGTGTGTGTGTGTGTGTGTGTGTGTGTGTGTGTGTGTGTGTGTGTGTGTGTGTGTGTGTGTGTGTGTGTGTGTGTGTGTGTGTGTGTGTGTGTGTGTGTGTGTGTGTGTGTGTGTGTGTGTGTGTGTGTGTGTGTGTGTGTTTGTGTGTGTGTGTGTGTGTGTGCGTGTGTGTGTGTGGGAAAACTCTTATTGTAATGAGGTCCAGAGGCTCGACTTCTTAAGCCAAGGCAAGCCGCTCATACGTTGGCACTGTCAGGCCAAGCCTTCTAGCGACATCATGGGCCCACTTGACGGCCCTTAGTTGGTCCTGAAACAATGGGATTTGAATCGTTTTCTCCCACAGTGTCCATTCTTCAATGAGGTTGGGGAGAGTCACGGGACACCCCGCCTGCATATGTCTGATTCCAATGATGCCATTACAATTGTTGCAGTCCATCCTAATCGCCATCTCTGGATATTATTTGATTAATTGTGTACGGTGTGAGATATGTACCTGTTTGCAATAACCGAAGTGAGACTGGCTGAGCCTTGTTCAGTTTTGAATGTGGCAATGGGAATTGCCTACGTCCTTAATAGTAATGTTCGGTAATGTCATTGCATGTTCTTAAATGATCTCTAGAATCCCTGGCTTGATGGTGAATGGCTCGGTTGTGACTGTCACGGTCAGCAAGTCCTCGTGCCAAGTCATGAGCAACGTCATTGAGGTTTACCCGAGTCTCGTCCACTTTCCCCATATGCGCAGGAAATCATCGGATTTCAATTCTTATAATCCCAAGGTTTTCAAAAAACTTAGCTGCAACTCCAGCTACATAGCCTTTATCAAAACACTTTATAGCAGATTTCGAATCACTGTAAATGCAGGCCCACTTATTACTCCTGATGGCTAGAGCAATTGCCGCCTGTTTCGCCACCAAGGGGTCCTTGGTAAAAATAGTGATAGCGTCTTGCACCTTTCATTGATAATTTGAGACAATGGCCGTATATGCTTCATACATTTCACCCAGGCAGCATCAACTATAGCTGCGAGTTGGTTCTGCTGCTCTATTTCCTGCAAGAGTGCTTTAGCTCTTGCCTTTCTCCTTTCGACATTATACACTGGATGCATGTTTCTGGGGAGAGGGTTGGTTCTGACCTTGTTCCTAACGTCAGCCCTTAATTCTACTTCGGCCTCTGTTGGGCGCCTTGATGTATTCAGTTCTGCACCTATTACCTGCAATATCTTCCTGCCAGCTCGTGAGTTTGTCAATCTTTCGTGTTGCGCTAGCTTTTGAGCCTCCGCGCTTTCTTTCATTGTGTTGTGCGCCCCTAGGCTCATGAGTTTGTCGATTGCAGCGTTACTGGGTATCTCTAAGGCTACTTTAACGAGCTTCCTGAGCATCACATTAAGTTTGTTAAGTTCTTCCTGCCCCCATTTGAATAGTCTAGCCACATAAGTGAAGTGACAGAGAGCAAAGGCGTGTATTAGCCTCAAAGCACTGTCTTCTCCTAAGCCTCTGTGTCTATTGGTAATTCTCCTCAGTAACCTAATGACTGTTTTATTGGAGATATGTTGTATTGTTCTATAGTTAGCATTGTTTCCGTCTATGTGATAGCCAAGAACCTTGATTTTTTAACTAGCCTGATTGCGGATTCTTCATGAGTGTATAAGCACACTCTTGGCTCATATTCTGGCATGTAACCTCTTGGTTTACGACTTTTTCTGCGATGTTTAATGACCAAGAGTTCTCATTTGGCTGGCGAGCATTTCAACCCCATGTCTTTCAGTGTGTTCTCTACAACATATAAACTTTCCTGTAATCTGGTCTCTATCTGTCCTACATTACCCTTGGCACTCCATATGGTTATGTCGTCGACATATACCACATAATGTATACCCTCAATTTTCTCCAGATTTCTTGCAACCTTGGACATTGCTAAATTGAATAGCATGGGTGAGAGCACAGCCCCTGGTTGAGTGCCCCCATTTCCCAAATTCTTAGCTTCTGATTTAAGCTCACCCAACATGAGTTGTGCAGTTCGATTTCTAAGAAAGTCCTTAATCGTGTTAAAATGTATGTTATCTAACCCCATATCCGAGCGGACGCGAAGTATTGCCTTATGCTTTATACGATCAAAAGCTTTTTCCACATCCACTCTCAAAAGAGCCTTCGTATGCGCTGGGCTGGCCTGTATAAGTTGGTGTTTGATCAGCAGCATCGCATCCTGAGTTGACAGCCCGGGACGAAAGCCCATCAAGTTGTATGAGAGGATGTAGCCTTGGTCTAATTCTGCGCATCGCTTCAGGAACCATCTTGGTTACATTCTGAGGAGCAGACTCCGCTCTACTGTCGGCGCGTTCCAAAGCGCTGATCTTATAGCCACTCTCGGCAATTATACTTATGGCTTGATCTTTATAATCTGCAGAAGTTACGTATTCTGCTTCGAGCTCAACGTCGGCAATGTGCCCTTCGAATGCGTCGTTAAGCTTCGACAGCTCGTTGTTGCTAAGAGATAGACGGTCAAAGATACTTAAAAGCTTGGGCTTGTGCATGGTAGGATCTGCCATAGCAACCTTTCTTCCTGCAGAACCTTTGCATTCTGTGCTCATCAAGCCAACCACTTTGCCTTGATGCGATCCATCCGATTGGCTCTTCAGGTAGATGTCTGGTCACTACGCCGATAATGAACGATCCAGTCAGACCCCGCCCCCCGCAGCGTGAAGCTGTGGAGTAGAAGGTCCCTGGAGACGTACGATGAAGTAAACGAGTACGCACGGAGGTTTCCACCACCAAAATATAAAAAATTATGAGTCCACGCAAGAAGTCAGAGAAGAGAAAGGCTGAAAAGAGAAGTCTTTTTTTACAAAGCACAATAAGCGAATATGTTACCCTTTAATACTACTATATACATACACCTCAAAACCCACACTTCGTATCGGCAAAAAAAATGGTTCATAAGCCAATCACACCAAGAATGCTTCATTTTCTGCAGATGTAAACTGAACTTGTCTGTCAATATTTTTTATATGTAAGACGTTTATTTATTTTGCTAATACCTGCTTTATCAACGGCTATGCTAATGTTGTGGTTACGACACGACATATCGATCGCACCAGGGTATGTTTTCAACTGTCAGACACAAAACTAGCTAAACTGCCTTACATACCACAGAAAGATAGGCGTCCTAATGGCATCCCCAAGCCACGTTGCATACAGAAAAATTCCAAACTCACTCCCCAACCACATCATCCACAAGCAACAACATACACCATACTATGCCTCAGACTGATGCATCTTACATATCAATAAACGTATTCAAATCTGCCTTCTATAAAAGAAGAATTTTCGCATCTTTGAATATGTCACTTATAATACTGTATAATTTGCGCTGATGATTTAGAATTTCGCCTGCATTCGTCTATATCCCGCTACGTTTTGTACTTTATCAGCTCAGTTTACATTTTTTTGAACTTTTTCTGTCATACTTATCCACTCGAACTTCATGCCAACGTGAAGCGGATGCCTAGTCATTTAGCAGTACTAAAATATTTATTGTTATATATTTTAAACATAGCTCAGCTGTATTTTTACCCACTGTCCTACTTCATTAAATGGCTGTCTCCACCAGAAGCAATCGGTTAGTATAAAAGTAATACCTTGGGGTGATATATAGCATTATAGTCTTGGTTTTCACTCTAGATAAAGCTGATACATCACTCAAACGTTCATACAGATTGGTAGCTTAATATAAGGTGCAACACATGTAGAACTCACCTTTACTGCCTGATTTTAGGTCACCACATCCAGGAACATCTTTCAGAGAAGAGATAATACTTTAGGCACAGTACCCTTGAATATATACAATGTAGTTACAATAGTACAGTAAAAAACTGTTTCTTAATGCAACACGTTTTTTGAGATTTCCGTTCTTTGAATCTTCAAACAAATTGCGATATGTAAGTCCACGTCTAACTTTGCGTGGGTCATTGAGTGATCCATGAAGAATGTGTAGATCATGTATCGGGATGCTGCGCTGAGCTTTAAAAGCCAGCAGTCAGACCCACTTGGGTCACTTGCATGACAGAGTATGTGCTAATCTTCAATGAATATCTGCGAGGCCAACTTACGTGGCATGAAGTGCCAATGGGTATGAACCACTCTTCAATAACCATATTTGATTCCAACTTGGGTTACTGTGTATGTTTCACTGGGTATGTCAAGTTTTTATATTACTATCATATAAAACATACATTCACCAGTTGAACATTCCTCATGAGACAAATAAGAAATAGCATGAAACTCCCCAATCACTGCATTGCATTGATGCCTTCCTCCTTGATGCATTGCAAGTTTGTCAGCAAACTAAACGTATATTATAAGTTGATTTCTGGAAGAATAAATATAAATCCTAATAAAAATACCTTTCTATGAATATTTATGTTTGGCGCCAACACTTCGTCTATATATTATTTCACCATAGCTACCAATAATATTAGTCCGCACATTTGCAAATTATAGCTTATTCTTATTGCAAGGTATAGCTTATTGAGAATTTGCCCCCACTAACAATCCCTATATATTCTAATAGGCGCAACCTATTGCTGTAATAACACTTTTATATGTTATCGCCTTCTCGCTTATTAGTGTTCCAGTTACAAATATGTGCGTACAACGTTTTTTTTTTCACATGTTCTGATCAAGGCTGCGATTCGTAAGCTGCATCTGAAAAACTGTGCGTATTCAATGAAGATTTACTAGCCCAATGTATTTTTTTGCATTCTGACAATAACGAAACAACTTATAACCTTATAGTGTAAATACTTCCCTTTTATTGCATGTAAAATTTGACTTGGTGTTCCATAGATGATGAACTACTGAAATTAATGCAATCAAGGGCATCAATGTATTGGCGAAATTTTTTGTATATAGAGGAGAATTGCTGTTAGAGAAAAATTGTCTGGTAAGTCATTCCTCCAATGCACATGCTTCATTCAGACATTGAAGAAATGCCTCTTTGCAGTTGCGTATCCAGATGCATGCAAATGCGCATACAGTATATATTACTGCAGATGCCGATTATTGTTGCCGGGTGGTTCCTGTGCTATCAAACGTGTGCGATTTAAGAATGCAAGCGAGTTGTTCCATAATTATGTAAACAAGAAACGTTGAATACAATTCTATCAAGAGAACTCGTCATGACTGAACAAGGTTGACCACAAGAACCTTCAACAATTGGTCACGTCGGACTGACATACTTTTTATGAACAATGCATCAATACAAAAAAAATTCACCTTTTGAAGTATTAGCTGGTGCCTTCAAATGTGTGGGAACACTAACATTACACACTGAATGTTGATTTAACCAGCTTACAAAATCGAGCAATTTATTTGGCTGCATCTGTATATAAACCGGATGAGACTTATTGATGTAGTAAACAGTGCTTCAATAATATTTAGTAAAATCCGAAAGAAATGAAACAATCATGAAGACTTAAACAACATGGGTATAGAGACCATTGTCTATTAAAAACGATGGGTACAAACAAAAACGTATTACCGTAGGTACAAGCAGGTACCATAAGTACACTCTAAAACAAAATTACAACCTTTTGCTTGTATCTTGCCACCCAACAATAAGCGTCATCTGTCTTGTCCGCATTTCCTTTCTTTAACGCTCCCAGTAAAAAATGGCATGCGCGTTATCACCATGACATAGCATTCCCGACAGGAAAGTAGCGGGCGCGGCGTTTTTAAGAAAGGAAACGCAAGCAAGGCAGATGACGATTATGATTATGTGGCAGATATACACCCCAAAGGGTGTACCTTTGTGTAAGAGTGTACTGCAGTATGTTTTGTTTTGGGTGCTACTCTCATAAGATTGTTATAGAGAAAATATTGAGGAGACTCGAATAATAAGTAAAGCAAATATAATACAGCAGTCCTTCAAGTTCACCGACAAATGACAAAACAAATGTAGCAATGCCACACTACGTTCAGCTACAAGGCACAATGGTCCAGTGAGAACTCACTTATCCTTCAGTCGGGCAATCAAGATAATCATGATGATGACTTAGTGCGTCGCACTGCCTTTCTGCCGTTGTTTGTTCTAGCTATATGGATCAACATACAAAACATTTCTGCCCAAGTTTCCATGTTAATGACTTCATTCAGAGCTTCTGGGTACGAAATAAGAGACTATATAAACTTGGTAGAACTTACGTAACCTACAAACAGACTTTTATTTCACTGCCAAAGTACTCATAACAAGCAAAACGGCGCGTCAATGGACAGAGCAGCACTAACCTTGTACTGGAATATTGCCGAAAGAGCAACATGCGTCGGAAGAGGCAGTAACATTAAAAACTAAACTCCATCCACGATTTTCATACTTTCCACGAACTAATAACATTCAAATATTTAATTCTGCTTCTAATTCTTAACAAGCTAATATGTACTGTACAATCGGTGAAATGTCGAAAAAACGCTAAGGGGCATTGTCTATATTCTGCGAATAAATTCCTACTTCGATACCACTGGAAAAATATTGAGCAGCAGTTTTCTTGTGCACAAGTACATGGCCAGGTCATGATGTTCTGTTTCTATCGGAAACAATCTTTGACATATGGCCGAAGTCATGCTGAATTTCTAAGAAATTGCAGCTCACTTCTGCAGACAAAATCTGATTTATTGAGAGAACTGGCGGATTGTGTGCGACTGCACGCTTATCTGAGTAGCAGGGATCACTAGAATTTTTATGTAAAAGAAATATGCTTACAACGCCTATTAAGAAATTGTAGACTCGAGGTGCAACAGGTATACATTACCTGCGGATACAGACGTGAGTTCTACGCAGTATGTTCTCAGAAGTTCCAATGTTTAATTACTTATGCAAGCATAGTGATCAAGTAGCCACATGCCAGAATAATAAAGCCGGCCAGAGTTCCAACATAGGTTTAGGAAGTTTTCGGACATTATGAGTTGCGTGTATTCAGCAAACAATCGCAGTAGAACAGTACCTCAAAAGTAGCACTTTCAGCCTACATATGTACACAGGCTTAACCTTGTCTTCGTATGTGACTCATGGTATTATGCGCATGCTGGGCTTTTAACGCCCCCCCCCCCCCCTTCCCCAAGTGCGTTCATTTCATATAGGGCAGAAGCTTTCTCTATGCTGTACTGTTGCATTTTAGTGCAGGCTTAATTCTCTTGACGCAAAACGGGCTGTCGCTCGCTATGTCTTCATTTTACTATTTAATAGCAGAATTAAAAAAAGGCACTTACCATTACTTTTTGGGTCCTCCGAGGCAACTAACCAAAAAAAAAAGTTTGCCATGGTATTCATTCACATTATGCATTCAGCAATGGTTAGCCTCTAACTTTAGCAAAAATTTGACTGCATGCGAGTCATTATTCATTTCCAAACTGCCACAAGACCGCTCTTACACTGTTACAATGGTCCCACGCGCATACCATACCTAAATTACCAAGCAGCAAAGCTGATCCAGTGATTTTCCCTATCGTCTGGGCCAAAACGCAATTTGGCCATTGTGTGTGAGTCAAGAATGAAATCACACTGAAATACCATCAGTCACTACTAATGCGACACATCTCCGGCAGTATTTCCATGATAGTTTTCATGAGATGTCTTATCCATACACTCAGTTAATATACTGTATCGCGAAAATATTTTATTACGAAATAATTTGTCCATAAATTTTTTTATTAATGTGGACATATCCAGAACCGTCCCATTATGCAGAAAGTAAGTGTTTGTTCCTAGCTGGGACCTATTATTTTGAGAGCACGAAAGAAGGGCCAGGTAATGATGTTTTATGTTTTACTCCGGCCTAATGCAAACATTGTGAACCCAAAAATGCAATTAGTCTCAATTGCTCATTTCCTCCTTACCCACCTACGGAATCATAAAAAAACGTCAGTACTGTGGTAACGTGATAACGCCGGCGAGGGAGCGGTGATAGTGCCGCCTGCTGTTGGTCTCCCAGTGTGTCATCGCGTAAGCAATTATTTGTTGCAGCCGGTGACGTCACACACGCCCTATATGAGTCACGCAGCGGAAAATAAAGGCTGATTCCTTGTCAGGATGAGCGGTGCCTACGTTAGTTCATGTGCATAGAAGAAGGCTACGGTGCTTCTAGTCCTTCGTGCCCGAATATTAAATACGAGCGATCTGGCAAGCACCATTCCTCAAATAAGTGCTAGCACAAAGAGTCTAGGTGCCGCAGATTTGACAAGATAGGACATTTGCAGAAAATGTGTCGAAGTGAGCTTTGGTGGAGCAGACGAATTAACGCGGTATAATATTCGGAAGAAGAAATTGAGAAGGAAATGTATCATTTCGTCCAAATGGCACAGCTCCGCTACGAGATAAGCGTGGAGGTAGAAAGCAGACCGCTGCAGATGCAGATTGACACAGGCCCAGCTGTGATGATAGTTCCAGAAAGCGTGTGCAAGGCGACCTTTCCACGCATAAGGTGTACCCCGTCCCAAGTACCGTTACGCACGTATACGCGGGAGAAGTTGCACCTGAAGAGAGAGTGCGGTGTAGTGGCCAAACACAATAACCAGCCAGTGACCTTGCCGAAAGACAATGGCAGACGATTTTCCGTGCTGTTGGGTCGCAATTGACTTGAATGTCTCAAACAAGGCTAGCGAGAAATGTGAAACATAACTTGGCACGACAGGGTACATGCACTCAAAAACCAATTTCACTCCGTTTTCTCGAGGGAACTGGGCGAGATATGAGCGTTCGAAGGGAAAGTTCTTCTCCAGACAGGCAGCACACCATTGTTTTACCACGCGAGACCCGTCGCATTCGCAATATGAGGAGCCGTAAAAAAGACAGCTAATCAGCATGCTACCCACGGCTATATTAAAACAAGTTTTTCGCAGTAATTGGGCAACTCCAATCGTGACTATTGAGAAAAAAATGGTACTTACAGAATAAGCGGGGACTACAAAATAACCATCAACGCGGTATTAAAAACTGATTATTATTCAGCGCCGAGAGCGGAGGATTTCTGCTCGAGCACAGCAAACAACACAATGTTTTGTGTTCTGGATTTATCCTCCACGTATCAACAAGCGCCTCTTACTCCGCAATCCAGACCACTGTTGAAAATTAGCACGAGCTTGGGTCTTTTTGAGTTCCAAAGTCTACCGTAAGAGGTAGCCAGTGCACCTGGAATTGTTCAATCCCAAATGAATACAGCATTAAGGGGCATACCGAGCGTCGGATGTTACATAGTCGACGTCGTCATGGCGGGTTTGGACACAGCTTATTACCAAAAGACACTCGAGCGTGTCTTAGCACCGGTTGCGTGACTACAAGATCACGTTAAAAGAGGGCAAATGCCGTTTTTTTTTTTTCAGACTCCGTGACGTACTTGAGTCACGAAGTAAACGCAGAGGGAATCTACCTGACCGACACAAAGAAAGATGCAATCTTGCAAGCACGACAGCTTACCAGAAGGACGGAACTAAAGGCATAATTGTAAATGTCAAATTTTTATGCAAAATTTCTGACCAACGTCTCAACAATCGCAGAGCCACTTTGCAGGCTTTGCAAGAAACACAGCATCGCTTTCGCCGTGAGGAAGAGGCTGCTCACAAGCACCCATGTCTTAACCTTCCACGATGTAACGAAGCCGATCGTTATGTTGTGTGACGCGTCATCGTATGGCCTCGGAGCGGTTACCTTTCATGAGACGGCGGAAGGCGAACGGCCGATTAAGTAGGTTTCGCGAACTGTGACACCAGTACAAAAAAAACTATGCGCAGTGGGGACGCGAGGCCCTCGCCTTGATTTTCGGCTTAAACAAATTCCATTGCTAACAGTACGGAAAGATATTTACTCTGTGCACAGGCCACCAGCCAGTTTTGGGCATTCTTGGGCAGGGTAATCAAACATGAAATAATTGAAGGCTGGCAGAAGATGAAGCCCGCATACAAGCAGTAAGTGAACCTGGGTGGGCGTGAGAGCTCCTTCACTGGTACTGGTCTATTCGTATACCTACTAAAGGCTGTAAAGTACTAAAAATGCTGCCTGTATTGGTTTTGTTACGGTCGCACCAACAATATTAAAGAATTGCAAGGGCCACCTATAACTGTCTCATAAAAGAAGAAAACATTTATGCTACTTGCAGATTGAAAAATAATCCGGCGACCCGGACGTACATTTCTTTATGGTCAGAGCCAAATTAAGCGTATTGCAAAAAGATGAAAAAACAATAGATTCAAAACTCACCTAATCCAACCAGGAAAACTAAATACCAGAAAGGTCTCATGACCTGCTCGTACAAGGGATTTGAAGTAAAGGAGCGTCCCAATGGTCAAAAGGCCATAGCTATTAAATTTATAGTGTGAAGTTTTTTGTTTGTTTTTTTTTAAATCAGACGGCAGAACAATGGTTGCTTTTAAATTTCAGTTTCTCTGCTTGGGTGCCTGTCAACCTCAACGTACTTCGTGATATCACTCATCTCAGGTGTCATTTTTTGCCCTTTGGGCAAAAGAGATTAGTCTTTGTTTCACGTTGCGGTCACACTGAGCGAGAAATCTTCTTTTCTACAGTGGCTTTGACTATCATGTTTTTGGTTCACGAGGTAAGCGTTGTGACAGAAAAACTTTATTCAGACAGAAAAACTTTATTCGAAGCCAGTGAGTTTGGACCCCCCTGGGTTCCTGGACCATCGCGAGGTCTCATGCTATGTCGAGGCGGTCATGTTCCTGTGAGTTAGAGAATGTGAACCGACAGAAGCTCTTAGTCAGCGTGGTCATTTTATTGCAACTACCATTATTCGTCCCTTTTATCCACTTTGAGCCTGTCTATCTGTGAATAGCGTTTTAAGTATGTGTTCGTGAACCTGATGCCGTCGTTCACATTGAACAGTCCTCATTACAGCTCTCAGTTCGACCGTTAGTCGTGCCGTCGTCATACCGAAATCGTCGTCATACAGACATCATGCACTGATTGTCATGCAGTCGTCGTCATGCTCTTGCGGATGTTGTATTGTCAACAGTCCAGCTGTGCCACTCAATTCTCGTCACGCTGTTGTCGGAAAAGCATCGTTGTCACATATGTCGTCGCCATGCAACCGCAGTGACGCCATCCTCTTTTTGTCCGTGTCATAGCCTGTTTTCTTTGTGCCCTTATCTTGCCGTTGTCGTACACTCGTCATCAAACATTTATTACACGGCATTATCGTGCCACCATCATGGTCGTTCCATCGTGGCCGATCTAACTTTGTAGTCCTACCCTCACATGCCGTCGTCGCCACACCATCGTCGGCCCACATTCGCCGTCGTACCACGGTGGTCATGTCCTAGCCGTCAAGCTGTCATCGTATCAACTTCATCACTTCAGAACGTCATCCCATTGTCGGCATCGTTTTACCACCTTCGTCATTCCACCAATGCCGTCCCTTATTTGTCATTCTGTCATGATTATGCTGTCTTCCTTAAATCGTGATTATGCCACCGTTCTCTTGCCGTTGCTGTTTTCATGCTTCCACATTGCGCCGTCATGCATCCGCAGTCATACCATCATCCTCGTACCGTAGTGGTTTTTTTCATCACCATTATTATGGCATCCTTATCCGGCTATCTTCATCGTCGTCGTGGCATGGTCGTCATAGAATCTTTGTAATACAGTTGGCGTCAGGCCAGCATCGCAACACGCTCCTCATCATCCAATTGCTCCTATGCTATAGTCGTCGTGTTGTCGCTGCTATACAATCTTTTTACTTTCATATTATCATCACGCCATCGTCGCTACGCCGCCTTTGTCGTCCCATCGTTGTCGTTGCATACTTGCATATGCACAAATATATAATACTGCTGTCAATCCCGTATATGTAGAAACGGCCAGCTAATAGGCTCACTTAACTAGAATTGCTCGACGTCGCTTTTTTATTATTTCGTATTGCGTGTTATCAATAGTAATAGAAGTAGCTGGAAACGGTATGATTATATCACTGAACTATGAGCAGTCATGAATAAGAATACATAAGCGTTGAATATCTTGATCAACATATATCTACTTATTGATGCCTTTCACCTCCGCGCAGTGTCGTACGCAAGCAACTCGTGTCCTTTTAAAATTCTTTCACAGACTAAAATTGCTGAGTCCCCGTGCGACGGTTTAGCATATTTCTACTGCTGTTTCGTTTAGCTATATGACATTAGTTCACCGTAGGCATTGCTAAAAAAACAGTTATTTATAGCTTCAGCAAGAAATTATTCCTTTGTAAGGTACATTTGCTGCCTTTAGCATGAGGTGAGAAGTGTCTTGAACATTTTCGAAGATTACTTGACAGAATTACCGTGGTATTACTGCATTTTGACGACCAAATCACGCCATTGTGCACTTATATCCGAACCAACAACGTAATCGCACGTATAGTAAGCATTAACTGTCAAGATTTACGTTAACCATATCGGCTCCTAAACCCGCTTCACCAAGTTTTCACTGATCGATCTCACATATCCACCAAAGCCCACCTGCATTCTCAAAACTTGAACCGTGATTATCACACCTCAATGCACTTTTTTTTCTCTTTACACAGACATTGAAGAACGATGTGAACACGCATCTACGTACTGTTCGACATTAAGCCTGCAACAGAAAAAGAAATTGCTAGTGGAAGGCATACAAGCCAACAGATTGGCTAGCATGTCGTGCTAGACAAGATGAAAATGTCGCAAACCACTTGACTTGCTTTCTAGCAAATATATGACATTTAAAACAGGCGACATCTCGTAAGCCTCATAAACATTACGTTCCAAAAGTTCGAAAGATACTTCAAGATAACGTTTTTTCAGAAAAAAACTTTGGAATTTCGTACAAGTGTTTATCTGCATGAGTGAAGAAATCACAAAGTCCACAAATTTTCAATGCGGTACACATATATGTTTCACAACAATCTACGCCGAGTCGCGCTTACATCTTGACAATGAGAAACGAATAGGTATGACTGAATTTCGGATCCTGCAGATAATTTCGAAGTTTCTTGCACTGCTGTCTTTCTGAAGCGGATAGCTTTCTTCACATAGTTTGTTTGACGGCTAGTGTTGAGCGCAGTCAACTGATGTTTGTACCCTTAATGATGTCATAATATTTTCCGCACACTCGTACACTTGAAACAGCAAGCGTTTCGCTGTCATCATTAGCCTATCTTTACCTCCACTTCATGGCCGAAGACCACTCCCAGCGATATACAATTACTCTTGTTTTGCGCAAGCTGATCCGAATTTCCGCCTGCAAATTACCTAGTTTCTTCGCCCTACCGAACTTTTTGCCGTCCTCGACGTTGTAACCATTCTGTAGGTACTCGCCCTGTAACTCTCATGGCCCACCGGTTATCTGCCCTACGCATGACATGGCCTGCACAGCTAAATTCTTTAAAGAAATACATCTTTGCGAGCAACGGCGGGTTTTGTGACTGGGCGCTGCAGCCTGGCTGTTCTCTTGCCGAATAAGCCAACCAACCACAGTGGAGTACGCGCGCTGCACACGGCGCTGGGTTCCTTTCACCACAACAAGATGGCACTCGCTTCCGCGTATCCGTGGTAGTGGTGGGGCCGGTCGTCTTCGGGAAAGAAAAAGAAAGAACCAGAAATCTCTCCTGAGCGCATCCACAGCTGCATGAGAAAGAGGGAGTAAATGCCTGTTAAAGAGAAAATCGATCAGGAATGCGCCATGTCGCAATCGCACCGCTGGCACGAGTTGTTGGAATCTCAGCGCTGACGCCCGTTGTTGCAAATGGGTCGCAAGCCCCAAGGGTAGCGTTGGCCTGGCGGCCTGGGGCACAACTGGAAGCATCCGAAGGTCCCGGCAATGCATGAGTCGACTGGTAACAGAACAACTTGTTTATTCTAGCATCGCAAAAGAGCGGGCGGTCAGGTCGACCGAAGTGGAGAGACGGGAGAGCACGTTACTCAACAGAAGAAATCGGAGCCTCTCTCTTGGCGTCCGGGGGCAGCTGCTCTTATACTCTCGGAGTTGAGGGCAAGAGGAAGGCCTCGTTACGACACCACGTGACGGCGGGGCACGGACAGGCTGAGAGACACGTTGAGACGAGTGTAGTGACGCATCCGCCAGTGGGGCGCCGGTCAGACATCCTCGCTTCCCACTTGGGGAGCTCCTCTCCCCGGCTGCCGCGCTTTGACAAGCGTGGGCACCAACATGCGCACACACACACACACGCACACTTGAAGACACGTGGCATTGAAACATGCCTGGACGCGCTTGGCGTGGAGGCGTATCGGCGGCGCTGAACGGGCCAAAATGTCCGCCGCTTTGAACGAAGCCCCGGCGTCCGTTGCATCCGCGCCGGCTATACCGCGCATCGTAGGCGAAACGTAACAGCCATTAACGTATGCTCGCGCTGCCTCTGACGTGACGATGTGTTGAAGCCAACCGTCGTACTCGCTAGTAGTCAGCAACTCAGCTTAACGAAAGACTTGGTATAATTTGTGTGGACCCGCACTTGTGCGTGTGTATATATATGCGTGTTTTCTTACACTCGTGTTTCGACTCTCTATGCACTAAGAGAAAGCTAGCTATATGTAGATTCCAACTCGATGGATATGCTTCATTGTTCTTCTTTTACTGACGTCAACTACAATATCGGCGATCACGGTTTTCTCTCTGAACCCCGCTCTCCTCCTATCTCTTAATGGTACACCTAACATTCTCGTTTTTTTTTATTCACTATTGGCGCAGTCTCTACCTTCTTCTCAAGCTTATATGATAATATTTGCTAGGAAACTATGGCATCACTTTTAGAAATTGTGATGGACAGATATTGGTCGATTTGAAAGGCGAATGTCAACTCTCAATAATGAATACCTTCTCCCGGAAGTGTCGCAAGAGGAAGTAAATTGCAAAAACCCTAGTAGGGAAACAAAAAATTAAATATATTTATTTCTCCGTGCCCACCCCCGCAAACTGATTGCCCTCAGTTTGAAGCGAAAAAGTGCAAAATTGTTGAAGAGGTAACAGGCTACTCTACACAGAGGAATGTTAACAGTAGACTAGCTCAGGGTCATGCTCCGAAACAAATGTGCGCCTTTAGAACAGGAAACTGTAGATAACGTAAAGGCAATTAATGAAATGGTAACTACGCTTATATCACAAGCAGCAAGTTATGTGTGAGATAAGACGCCAAGGCGGAAAGTAGTTATGGACGCCAAAGTAGTAAAAGGCCTAATAACGAAACTACAAGGCATGAAAGTGCATAAATCAAGAGATGAGACCGAACTTGCTGAACCGCCAAAGTTGATAAACAAGAAGAATGAAATTATTGTTCAAAATTGGAAGGCTTCAAAGATTGAGGAACAAATAAGAAAATGAATGACGAAATAAACCCGTGAAAAGAGAACATGACATAGGACTGGGCAGGCTGTATGCAGCGAAATATAAGCAGCGTAATGCTATGAGCAATTTTGAGGATATATGAAAGCAGAGGCCGTAGAAGTTTCTTACACTGACCTGTACAGTTCCCAAAACAACCACGCACCTTTCATATGGAACTAGTGAAAAGGAAACAAAGGCTCCTTCTATAACTAAAAACGCCGTTAGAAGGGCCTGGCAAGAGATGTTCCGGGGAGAACCGGAATGAGGAAAAATAACAGTCAATATACTCAGACTAGACGGTTAGTCTCAAAAAGCTTGCGGCTCTTTATACAAAATGTCATAAAAATAGAAGTGTACCGAAAGTTGAAAAATACGAACATTTTTCTAATCCATA
Organism: Dermacentor andersoni; assembly: GCF_023375885.2. Lineage (NCBI taxonomy): Eukaryota > Metazoa > Arthropoda > Arachnida > Ixodida > Ixodidae > Dermacentor > Dermacentor andersoni. The sequence goes on from NC_092821.1 coordinate 96,288,590, forward strand.
GGCAGACAGACAGTAAAACATTGAAGGAGTATAGGCGCATTCGTTTGCTTTCAATATTGTATCAAATATTCACCAAGGTTTTTTCCAATAGAATCAGAGCAACGCTTCACTTCAAGGACCGAAGAAAACAGGATGAGATATCCCCAACCCTCAATACCGTGTGTCCCAGCTAACGTTAGCAAAGGTAATCAAAGAAGAAAATGATTTGAAAATTGCGAAGTAATATACGAATTTAACACGTACGAAGGGGCGGTCGTCAGCGGTCTTACGACCGAACAATGTAGATGTTAAAATCGTTAATTGCATCCTAATTTTAAATGCATAAGCACTTCTATGTCTACCCAACGAGAAACATGTCCTTTACGTAAGACAATGAATGGCTCATATTCGCGTAAGCAGTGACTCATACGCACGTAAGGAAGGGGCTACAAGCGCTCGGCAAAGTGAAGTGAAAAGGTAGATATTCATTGAGATCACCCATGTAACACACAGAACAGCATATGTTTCAATAAAGAGAGAGCTCAAAACAAACATCCGAACCACCGTTAAAGCATCACACATCCCCTTCAGGAAATGAAATAGTATTTTTGCAAGAGCTTCGCTAAATTAACCTTAATTCACCTTAATTAACACAAAATGTCATGGGTTTTACTTCCTCAGGAAGTCAAGGGTTGGAGTGTCTTAACTCTATAATAAATAATTGGGGCTAATTAACGTCACCTGAATTAACACACATGGTTGCGGGTTCAAGTGCCGCAATAAACTCTATCCTAATTAAATCTGCCTGATCATGTTCGCTAGCGAACCTTGATAAGCGAATGTTCAATAAGGTTGATAACGACCGAAGAGGGTTGATAAAGGTTTATAGTAGTCGGATCAAGTTGCGTAACATGCATGATGACACCGGGCTGCGGGGGGATGAGCAAGTGGTACATTGCTTAAGCATACTCAGATAACTCCTAGAGGAGTTTCTGTGTAATTTTATCGTTTTTCCTTAATAAACTTGGCTAACGTTAGCTGGGACCCCGTATACATTGCTTTCATAGACACTAAAGAGGCGTTTCACTCAGTAGAGATACTTAGCAGTCACGGACGCATTGTGTAATAAAGGCGTACATGAATCATACGGGAATATTTGAAAAACATCTAATAATACTCGAAAATCGTTTTGGATGACGCAATATATTTTTTTTCATTTCATACTCCGTTTATTGTTGTTCCTAAAAAAATAAATTTTAGCGTTTGCTCAATTATGCCTTGTTTTATGTGATTTCTTCTACATGCAGCTGTACAAAAAGAATATTATTTTGAGTAGTTGTACACTGACGACGTGCGCTTGCAATTTAGGGTTGTCAAAAATTCATGTCTGCATTACCGAGGTACCATAACAAGGAACACAACAATATTATATAACCTTATGTTACCATGAATTCTAATGAAAGATTTAGCGATATTCTGTCTCCAAAGGAAAGATTGTAATTTTCTTTTGCTCGAAAGAAAATGATGGTGCAGCCAAAGATTGAAGGGCATCTCACTAGGTTTTAACAGCTTCGCAAAAGGGAGGCCAGTGACCTCACAAAAGATTATTCTGAAAAAAAAAAAAACTTCATTGCTTTAGTACTTTAAATCGGGCTCTACACAAAGGGAGCAACGTTCGCGCAGCAGCCACTTTTGTGTCGTCATTTCGAAACCACGGGTTCCAACCGAGGGCGCCATCACCAATGCATTTGGTTCTAATCAATAGCTACTTGTATAGTAACCATGCGTAGGGTCCCAGCTCATTGCACATTTTTTTTAAAAATCAATTTGTTCTGACTTGCAAGGCTTATTTTCGTTCAACAATTTTATTACTTTTGAGTAGTGTCTCTGTTTTATCAGGGACGGTGGTCTTTATTTTCTCTTTCTTATGAGTGAGGCTGGTACGTTATATTAAGGGTAGGATATGGCAGCGGCGTGCTCTGGGGAGCTGCGTGCAGCCGGCGTTGAATAGGGGCGACTGTGTCTTCAGTTTCTGTCTCAGGCTAGCAAGCTGCATTACCTTTAATCTCAATGATTGCTGTAGTTGTACAATCATTGATGTTTATAAAGGGAAAATCAGTCATCCACCCGTTTGTAGCGATTGCTACAAAAAAAACCCATACGGGTTCCTCGAAAGAAAGCATCGCAGTTAGAGAAAAATTCGTCCTGGACAGGGACTCAAACCGGGGACCGCCGTGTTTCCGGGGTGATCCTCGGTGCCAATACTTCTCTCCACCTTGCAGGTTTCTGCAGAGCTGTTACGTGAAACTGTTTCCTGTGCTTCGAGTTGCTGATAAATTCGACTTCGCCCTCCAATCTTTTAGGCACCCGGTTAGATCGGATGGTGGAGTCGCTGCCTGGAAAGGCGGTGGTCCCGGATGAGACTCCCGTGCCAGGACGAATTTTTCTTCAACTACGAGGCCTTTCTTTCGAGGAACCCGTTTGGTTTTTCTCTGTAGCAGTTGCTACGAAGGGGTGGATGTCTGATTTTGCCTTTATTATTTGCTTCTCTCCACCTTGCGGGTTTCTGCAGAACTAATACGTCAATCGTTTACTCTGTTCCTTCTACATCGATTTCAATAAACGGTCTAGGAATTGTCGACATCCACAGATAATCAGCTACACTCGTGACAGTAATTACTTCTATGCAATTTTTTTACCATAAGAATGTCACGAGGATAGGTTTTTTTAAATGGAACAATTATTTCTCTAAGCGCAATAATACCTACAAAGCATCAAATACATGATTATTGGCCGACAGCCGACAGATTTGAGTGCCTAACGATATATAATACTTCCCAGAATCCAATATTCCCAGAAACGGCCGGAAAGAAACACACTGGCTCGCTTAAAATTATGTACTAAGACCGTATTATCTGGAAATATTAGAGCCGGATAGACTTCGCTTGCCTTTGGTCACGACAAAAAGAACAATGGCTCACTGCTATATACTCTGCACCTGCATACCACGTGTTGGTGGGTGCTGCTATATACTGTTATAAAAGAAACTAGTTAGCGTTCGTCAAAGGAAACCCACACGAGTTACCATCTCCTAATTTGTTAAACACTGCAAGGTGTAAAGTGCCATGTAGGTACCATTTCAGGAACTGAATTTTCACATAGCTCAATTATTAGAGGAGAGTACCGAAATTGAAATCTCGCGTCGCCATTGCACGAGAAGGCGAGGCTCATTGTCGTTATACACCTTCAACATGAGCCCCACACCTGAGCTAAGGGTCTGCGACAATTTTAGGACATCAGCCGTGCGTCATTTTCTTTAAGATTGTAATATTCCTTGCCAACAATTCCGCGATGGCGAGTATTCTCGTCATGTGTAACTTCGAGTAGAAATTGTAATTTGAGCACAAGACCATCTGGTGTCGCTGTGCTGCGTGCGCTTCCACCAATAACGATAAAGATTTCCATCACGTAACGCGAACGTCGGGTCGCTATACAACGCCAGATGATCCCTGCAACTCCTGCAACTTGTTTTCTAAGAATGCCTTCTCGATATACGCGTTGATGGTGTCCGGGAACCACCGAAAGCAATGTAGAAACTCTGGATTCAGCTTCACCTCTTATCCAGGTTATCTGAAGTTCCCTGGTTTGATCCTTGGTTTCGGTCCCATAATGTAGGAAACTGACGAAATGCGAAGAAATCAGACAGAGAGCTGCCCTTCGTTCCAAATTCTTGCGTAGTGCCCGCCTGCGCACGTTTATTCGTCTTTTTTCTTCACACGTAAACACCGTGCTCTGGATCGACAGGTCTATGTATAACCCGCAACCTATGATGAGAGTGTTAGTCGCGAACGCCACCTCTCGACGTTAGCTCACAACTCAGGGCCGGCCTGTGCACAGGGAGAGCCAGTCATTCTACAGCCATGTAGTAAAGGAGGCAGTGGTATGGCGCCGCTGAGCGAGGCCATGTAGGCCCTATGTTGTAAGCGATCTGTGATGGGTACAGAGTCTAGGCGCACAGAGGGCTGTTAGCTTCATGTGCGCTGTGTTCACATCCCTTATTTCACGTTGAAGCGATAGGCAGCACGAAGCTAAATTCGTTCGCGGCTGCTGCCACTCTTCCTCCGAGCGGCATTTCGACAAACAATGACCGTGGTCATCTAGTGAGATGTGCTCATGTTTGTCTGTACACGCGTGACACCATGTTCGTTAATTTATTTAGTAAGCAAAAGTTTAGATGTTTATACAGCGATAAAATTACTATTCATATTTCATATAGCTGTCGAATAGTTTGCGATCGCGATCGATGTTTTCCCTTTCGGGCGAAACCGGGAAATGTTGTTTTAGTTTTTGCAAAGCAGTGCGTTGCCATTGATAGTCCGGCTCGTTTTACCTGGGATGAGTTATGTCTGTTACGCGCTATAATAATTGACATTGCCGGCAGTACGTCTGACGTAGAAGCGTTTACATGTCTTAGCTTGATCGTCCAGTAGCAAGGTGGAGTCCTTCGAGGGTGAAGACCCACAGGCATTCATATGACCTTGTAGCTGTTTCAGGCCATTCAGCCCTTTGATATTTTGCAGATTCAGTCTCCAATGTGTGGTCTCCGCACCGCGCTTCTCTGTTTGCAACAGAAAATTTACTGAGGGGAGCTTTATTGATCAGGAGAATTACGTTAAGATATCTTCGTAAATGTTGCAGCTATCACCTGCCTGTTCTTTGCCGTATTACAAAATTGCATGTTGTCATTCTGCTCCGTCGTTCCTGTGTATGGATGAATTTCTTCGCTTGCGAACAAAAATGGCATAAAGAAAGTTGACCAGAAACGCCAGCTTCACTTCTGTGACAGCTCATCGCGTAGAATAGTAATGTTGGAGATACAGATAATTATTAGCAGCCGCTTTGCCTATGAACTTGCAGAGAAACGACTCGAACCGCATGTTTATATCAAACATTTTGTGCGTAATGTACAGTAACCATACTGAATGCTTTCAGATATGGGATGAAAATGAATAATTGTGATGGCGCAGAGCTCCTGGGATTACCACCCCTTAATGAAGCAAGTAATATTATGCGTAATGCACTGCTTACGGGTAAAAACGAAATGTATATGAGCAATAGGTTACAATCATGCGCTTGTTGGTGATGAATAAAATTTTATTCAGCAGATGGTTGTTCGCATCCTATTATGAGAGGCCTTCCTTAGTCCAGGAAGCCTTGCCGCCAAGCCTTCTCTCTCGCCCCGTCTACCACTTGCCCTGGTCATCCGGGTAAGTCCTGATCAGCTGGTAATCCCGCTATTCGATGTTGGTTGGGGAGTTGTGAAGTAGCGATATGGCCTGTGGGCATTCCCACATCATATGTGACAGTGTAGAGGGTGCTTTGCAGCGCTTCCATTGATAGTTTGATTGTGTAGGTAGCCTGAAGTCAGGAGGGTTCAGTGTGGATGTGTGTTGGTATGAAAAGTTGCCTGAGCATAACTGATTCTTCTCGTCTAAGGCTGAGGTGTAGTAACTGGGATGGCCAGCGGTCTAGTCGGTATTGACTTGCGATATCTGCACTTGTTATAGAGCGGTTCGAACCGATTTCGATGACAAAACCCTGACTTATTTCTGTTATCTATGCATGGCCAGTTGAGATATGTCAAACGCACGTAGGTTTTCCAGACAATAAGGGCTAGACCTTTGCTGCGTACCATCTTACTTCAATCAGTACATTTTGAGAATATAACAAGTGATAGTACAAGAATATTTTTACCTTGGTATTTTGAATTTTCAAGGACGAAGCTATTTGAACTGTAAAATCTCTCAAAATACTGCTTGTCTGATGCAATACAATATGAAAAATGAGTATCAACACGTTTCTGTTATGAATTGCTGCATACAGTGTCCAAGCCACCACACTAGCAGTACATTGATAGATAAGCATCACTGGGCGCTATAACGTCAAGCCACTCCAAACTTTTCTGTGCCAATTCTGCAAGCAGCTCTCCACGATTGGCAAAACAGAATCGGCTCACTTCAACTTCGCCTGTCGCTCAGGTGACGTCACAAAAACCGCGAAAACGCCCCATTTGACATTATGCGCACACTGATTGTGGATAATTAGACTAAACGAAAGCAAAGTATATATTTATTTTTGACCCGTTTTCGCAATTAGCCCTTTGCTATTGGTGGAGCGTTTTAGGGCTGGGCACCGATTGTCTGTCACGCGAATTTATTGAGACGCGAAAACTCACTGCGTCAAACTTACGTGCACGCATTAAAGGCTCCTTAAGATGCCGAAGACAACTCAAATTTTTGTGAATAGCCGATCAATGCCCCGTTTCAAAAGGAATAGATGATGGCTGCTTACCAATCGCTCTGGCACTGTCAAGTCGGAGCTGCCGGGGAACATGGATTTATTTGCGTATAATAAAAATTTTGTGCGGCAGTATAACATTATCGAGCCTTTTCAGCACATATGCGGCACTGCTATGCCAACTATTCTTTGCTGAGGATCCCGTTTAGCGGCACTTTTAACCTTCTGTTGCTCGCTGCCATAATTTTCGACCAGACCCCGCAAGCTAAGTAAGGGGTAGTGGACCAATCGCAGACGCCGGCACCACCCTTCTCATCCAGTTATCTGCTTTCCCTCTGCTAGCTCACCCTAACCGAGGCCCCCTCCACTTGAGCATGTTCTTCTCTTCGTGTCAGCCATTTAGATCAGAAAAAGTGTTAAATGTAGGCTATATAATTCCCTTTGAAAGCAAATAGAGTGACCTCCTAAAATGAGGACTGCGTTTGATTATGCTTTCTAAACAACACTGTTGCTTACAGCCCGATGTTTGCGTTTGTTGTACGTAAATTTGACGGAAGGAAATTGGAATAAAAGCAGACTGAAATAGTTTTACGTTATAGGGCCCACTGAAACTTAATCATGTCCTCAAGTTTGCCGCACCAAAACACACTACGTCAACGCCTGTGATTTCTGCGATTTACGTTAAATCACTTTAGGAGTTAGACTTCTTAAAATGGCTTTCGTGGAAAGTAGACAATAATTTGCCATATTTGCACATGGCAATGGTAAGCAGTGTTTAGTACACCTACCAAAACACGGTTCACAATGATTACTCACCCTGAAACATTCCTGGCACCATTCGACAATACTCTCGCAATCGTGAGCTAACTTTAGTGAAAATGGTGCCTGAATATATTACGATCTATTAGAAATGTCATAATGAATGAATACAGTGATGCTTCAGTTTATTACGCACCCCGCTTTTGTGTCTGAAATGCTCTTGGTTGCACACTTCCTCGTTCTGTGACTGTCGAATCAAGAGTGCAGTTGTGTTTACCTTCCCCTACGACCATGACAATGACAGGAAACATTGCTACGGTAAACTGGAAACTGAGCCATTACCTAAGGAAGAAGGAGATTAACGTCTTCGAAACAACTAATTGTGATGGTTTCAGCAGTAAATGACTCTTTTTATTAGACACTCACAACTTGCTATGCATAATGAAACGAATTTATTGAAAAATGTTTTCAATTTTCGAAATGATCCTTCATTCCAAAATTCTCAATGAAACCAAAACGTGGCACAATGTTCCGCCCTCTGCGCCTACGCCTTTTAGGCGATCTGCATTTTGTGGTTTTTGTACCAGCTATACAAGTACCGTAGACGCATATACCCCATCGGCATATTCTGGAAGAGTTTCGCCCTCGTTCTTCAGCGCTGTTGACGAGCTGCAGTTTAAGAAGAGAAAAAAATTGGTGGATAAGAAAATGGACAAAAAAATGTGGCGGTACATTTAGCAGAGAAGTTCTGTATTATATATTATATTGAACCATAATGCCATGTTCTGCGTATCTCATCCAGGGCTGTTTAGAGAATCCAGTTTAATCAACACATTATGGCCGGTAAGTACACATGTACTCAAGGTCCACAAAAGGCGCAAAACAATGTATATTTTTCTTCCTTTTCATCTACTACCTCCTCAGCCTTATTATAGAAATTGCACAACAATAGTAATGCTTTTCAACACTTCACTTGTGTTGAATGTATTCTTTATCTTAAGTTAGGCAATATTCCAACCAACCCCTGCTTTTATGCAGGGCTTGTTTGTCCGCTTATTAACATAGACGTATAAAACCTATGTGTTATATTACGCGGTCACAAGTGTTAATCTATTTCGTCTCCATTGATCCTAACTGCGAGAAGCATGTACGTTGTCATAGAAGTAAAAAATGACGCTTGTTACGTTTGTCACGTTTTATGTGTTTTGTGCTGGAAGGTAATTACTGATAGTATAGAGCATATTAATGGCGGTAACGGACTACACAAGAATACCAGCGCTATCAACATGGAATTCTGAATATTTGCTTCTGCCATGTGGCATGAAGTACGATACAATACAGTTTTTACATATTTGGTCACTTAACGGCCAATGCGTCGTATTTCTGCGGCACTTGATGCAGTACTCCAATCGGATCAGTGGGAGAAGGCGAAGAAGAAGTGGCTCAACAAGAGAAGCATGAGAGCTACGAAAATGAACAAGCCCTAGTAAATGGCTGAAGAGGTATTGTTTCTCCGAAACTTTACACGAAACAAATATTTGTGGTTCCTCGGTGTGTATAGCGTTGATAGCTCGGAAAGCAGGTGTAGAGTAATTGATGTAAAGTGCGCGACGATGCTGGACACAAGGTCAGAAAGGAAAAGAACGAGGGCAGATTAAAAGCTAGCTTAATGTAACAAGATAACTTAGAAACCCAATTAAAAGCTCACAACAAGAGGTGTGCTGTTATGTCATAGTTACAGATATGCCGATGTAGGGAGACATCAATAAGATTCAGTTTTATGTTGCACTTTAGGGCGTATAGAAGCAGAAGGGGGATGGAAATAAAAGCCTCAAGGTCGACTCTTCTGTGTATAAAAAACAGTGGGCTTAATGGTATACCAGTCTGCCCAAACCCTTAAGCTTGAGTAAAGGCCATGAAAGCGGAATATTGATATCCACCCGTCTTGTATAGTATACAAGGAAAATGTACATGGTTTCTGAGAAGGAAAGCTTCGCGTTTGAAGAAAGATATGCCTTGGTCCGGGAGAGTCAGAAACGCTTACTTCTCGGAAATCCGTATGGGCTTCCTTTGTAGCCTTGTGTCATAGAATAGTCGGAAGTCATTTTTTGCTTGAATATCTGCTTAATGGTAAAAATTCACCCACAATTACACGATACTCCCTAATGGGAATGTTGAGCATAGCTGTTTCGGTGTTTTAATTTCCCGATATAGGTGGCAAGCAATTTGATTCTGAAGGACAGGGTGCTCCCGGTGGCAGCGATGAGCCACTGTTCGGGCCGCTCGTTAAGCAGCAGTGGGAGACGAAGCTGTTCCACCGGTTGCGTCACTCACTGTTCACAAACAAAGCGTGAACACGGGAACGCGTCATTCGCGCGGAGCGCATTCTGTAGCGGCAGTGGCGCCGCATGCGAAGCAACGCAAACGCACTGGTTCCAAAGCCCACGCCAGCCATTTGGTTCCACGCTCGCCGCAGGCTTGGTCACCGCCAGCACTCCACTTTGCCCCTCACCCTTTCGCCATACCCTCCTCCACTTTCCACGTCACGAATAGGCTGCACCCTCCCCTCCGCTTTCCTCCTAGCGTACTTCTCTCTTGCCGCTTTTTTTCCCTTGGCTCGTGTATTTTTTCCCTTGGCTAGTGTACCCGAGCCTCGTTGGCTCGGATACACTAAGAACTACGCCGAGGCACGGCGACGCTCGCCGTAATAACGGTGGCCTAAGAGCTGCGCTCTGAACCGTGTGAGTGAATATTACACTTTTAATGTGGTAAAAAAGTTCCGTTCAGCAGGAAGAAGTTCGAAGCATAAGTTCAGTATGCCAGAAGGCAAGGCAAGAGTGCTTCTTATAGCGGCTTTCTGTGATGAGTCACAGACTGTTGCAATACCTGGCTTGTACTAGTTGCACGCAAATTAACGAATTAATCCTTCTGCTAAACTTAAAAAGAAACATCAAAATTACAGCCTTTCGGGGATTCTCCTGAGAAGTAGGGATCCAAGCCCACAAGAAAGACATAAAACCTCATCTCATGCAATGACGTCATTGCCACAGCCCTATGTGCAGACTGATGCTGCTTTTGTATTCAAATCATCTGCCGATTGCTTTGAAGGCTGACATCAGCACCATATTCTTCAGAGATTTCGTTTTTATTTCATTGTTTGCGTGTCATAACACCTTTAGCAAATTCTATATTTGTGTACTGTTGTTCGTTTCCTTTTCTTCATTGACGAAACGCTAGAATAATGGGTGGATCAAGAGAGACGGCAAAAACTCTTTCTTGTATCATGAGCTCTCCTAAATATGTGTTCAGCGATAGATTTTTCTGGCGGTGGAGAGGAGTCTATATGAAAACACCTGCCTTTGAAGCGAATATACGCGTTAATAACTCAGTCGAGTGGACACGGTAATGAAGCGTCAGCGATTTTAGGGTACTTCGTTCCCTCTCCGAGGCCTCTGTTTGTATCTATGTGTGTTTGTATCTTACCGTTTCCCCGCCTACCTAGGCCATATGAGAGTACATGGTCGCATGGGTAGTTCATCGAACTGCTCTGCTGAGGGAACAGGGTTTGAGAACAACAATTTGACCAACTTATGTATACGAGTACGTGAGAATGTGTACATTCGTGCCGCTCTTCAACGAACCTCTTCTATGCCGGCGTGGGTCACTGCAGACGCGGGACTTGGTATAGTTCTGCTGTTCGAAGAAACCCTTTGACGCCGAGTTAAAGTACCGCGCATGGGCCGCTCATTCTGTGCTACCCTTCAGAACCTCCTTGATGCCGAATTCGGCCACTGAGTACGTACCAGTAGGTACATTACGCTCTTCAATGAACATGTTTAACTGCAACTGGGACAACTAGGTATGTGCCCCTGCAAATGTGTCGCTCTGCACTGACGCAAAATAGCCCTTATATTTCTCGGATGTTGAGCGGAATCGAGCCTGCGCTTAAATGATTCAGCAATGGCGGGAACCCGCCCCAGTACTAGGCGGCGTTGCAAAGTCACTGCGTTACTGCCAATTTCAATTAGCTCGTTTCACACCAACGCTCTAGCAAGCTCCGCCTTAATGCACTCGGTGTGTGCCGCTCTTCAATGAACCTCTTGTGAACCTTGGTCACTTGATATGTTCCACTGAGTGTTCGGCAAGCGAGGGAACAGTTCTCAGCGTTCGCATGCACCGGCACCCCGCGCTTCTTGTCTCGGAGGCCACACGCATACTTCTTGGCAGTGTGACTAGATAGTGCAGTGTGTGCAGCAAGAAGCGTTAGAGAGGGGCCCAACTGCTGCATGGCACGTTGATCAGCATTAGAACAAACCCGCGCTTTTCGGAGGTCACCCATAGTCTTTGCGATGGCGACTCTAAGTGGTGCAGAGTCTGGCTAGAGCGAAAGAGGAATCATACTGCACCGCAGACCTCATATATCACTCGCTTCGACGGTGGCAAAGCGTTCTGTCGCTATATAGATTCAGTGCTAAGCGCATTAGCGTCGACAGTCATGGTGAGATGGGTTTTGTCGCATTTTTTTTTATTCATGCGCTGGACTTAATCTGTCATTTCTCCGTCTCAAAAATGGGCATTTGGCAATTTATAAAAAGTATTTCTTCTTGAGAAAGAAGAGATTGATGGAACAAAGAATTAATAGTTAACAGTATTCATTGATCAATATACAGCAGTGGCAAAGTGGGCATTTTTAAGCTGAAAAAAATTCCAGCAAAGCAAGGGCACATCTCACGATGACTGTAGACGCTCATGCGATTAGCATTCAAGCAGTGCAGCGACCCACAGTGTTGCTGAAGACAGAAATATTAAGATCAGTACTCGTCGATGTGAAACTTCTGCTACATCGACTATATGCGAGACACACTACCTCCGGTATTGGCCCACTTAACTATGATAGTTGCTCGCCAGGGCCAGACATGAAAATTACGGCATGGCGACTACTGTATGATGACGACGAAATGACGAGGGCGTTCTGACCAGGATGGCATGATGGCAGTGGTAGGACGGGTCTGAAATTATGCCGATATTATGATTATGCCAGCGTGACGGTGACGACATGAAGACAATAGAATAACAGCGACTGTACGGCTGCGTGCAGTGACGACAATAGAATGACAAAGAAGTAATCACCCTGATGGATCTACCAAGGTGGTGTGACGATGACGGCATGCCATCTAAGTTATAACGATGATACAACGACGACAGCATGACGATGACGACATTAGCGCAGTTGAATGACGGCCATTGTATGACCATGATTGCGGGAGAGTAACTGTACTGAAATAAATTATGTGGTTTCGCGCGCTAAAATCACGATCTGATATTTAGGCGTGCCGCAGTGGGGGATTCCGGATTATTTTTGTCCATGTGTTTTTTTTTTTAATGTTTTAACGTGCACCCACTGCACACAACATGGGCGTTTTTAGATTTCACCCCATCAATATGCGACCGCCGTGGCCGGGAGTTAATGTAGCGGCTTCGTTGTTAGCAGAGTATTGCCAAAACCACTAAGTGACCAGGCGGATAAATAATTTATGACGACGATGGCATAACGGCAAAGAAACACGGGTGTCGCATGTGAAATCATCAGGATGCAATCACTACGATGGTATCATGAGAACGGCATGACAACACATGCAGCACGACGACTGCATCACGACAACGTAGAGACGTCTGTGGCAGGGCAACTGCTGTATAATCAGTTTTTTAGTGAAGCAAGCATGATTACGATGGAATGAAGAAGAAGAAATGCGCCAATGGAACAACGAACCCGCCATGATAACGACGCCATGGAGACATTGGGATGACGTTTCTGAAACTATCATGATCGTAAAACGACAGCATCATGACGATGAAATTGTTGCAGTGGGATTGGTGATGAGGCCAGAAGGATCACAATGCAACGACCACGGCTGCATCATGACTACGAGCACATACTTAGTGGCACAATTTGGTAGGCGCTTTGGGCCATGGGGTTGGCGTGAGTGGGTAGACTGATAAACTGCAAGTGCATGAATTATTCAAAGAATAATAATAGCAGTACCATTCATGGTTGTAATGACCCCAATGAGCGCGTTCTCGCTGACACGGAGAGAGATCACCGACTACCAATAAAAACTTTATGCCGGCCTTTAACAGTTAGAGATCAGATTATCTCAAATTTGTCAGTTTTCTCTGACTAATTGCTTAATGACAGCCTACAATACTTCACGCAAGAACCTCCTATGCTTGAGAAAGAATGGGGATTATTCGTGAAATTTTCAGGAATGCGTGAATAGCTAAGCGGCAGGAAGACCGCCAGAGCTGTTGTTCTCTGACGCAGACACATATTACAATAAAGACTATCGCGAGAGAATAATTTGCAGCCTCAGGCTGTCTCACCCTAATAATGGCAGTTTTGTTCAATTAGCGTCTGTGTACGCATTTGCAATGCCAGTTGCTTTTCTAAAATTTATTACGTTTACTATTTTAGTTTAAATGAAGTCATTCAACAAGACCCACATTCTCTGACGTAGATTATGATCGCCTTGTGAAAAAATAATTCTTAATAGTGCTAATGCGTTTATTTCCTAATATCTACTGTATGCACCGTGCTGTGTTCATATCAGTACCGCTTTTCTTCTCAACTTTAATCCAGTACTTTTATCATTCTAATTCTTAGTTAGAGCGATGGCTTATCTTACCTGAAGACAAGGAATGGTGTTGGGGACAATATAGGCTTGGCCAGGACACAAAGCAAAGCAATTAGATAAGTACTGAAATAAAACCGAAAATGAAGGTTTATTGCAAGAACAGCTTTTTACCGCCACTTAGCTAGAAATACTGGCAATATTTTTCTTAGTTGTGGCATGAACAAAACTTAGAGCGTGCTCGCTACATACCAACTTTTTGTGTGCCTGGAAAACTCTGTATACGCAGCCAATCCGGTCAACGAATGTTCCTGCAAAGTAACCATTCGCATCTTTCATTGATGTTGAAATTGTCTTCACTTCAACTTGCTCTAAGAGGACAAACATCCAAGCAAGCACCTATATAAAGCACAAGTGATGTAACATATGTCATGTACGGTAGATGTCTTTGCTGAAGACTCTAATTACTGAAACCTTTATTAATTTGTTCATTTATCCAAAACAATGTACCTGAGAGGCTTAACCATTTCGAGCTTCCTTGTTACGAAAGCTGAGTTTGTAGCCACAATGAAAAAAAAACATACTTTGATGGTGCCTAATGTTCAGCGATGATATGTTATTGGTGTATCGTGAATGTTTAAATTCCATAATTCAGTTCGCCTATAAACACAGTATCATAAAAACTGCAAAAAGATAGCACTACAATGAAAACGGTTTATTAGACTAAAGGCGACCATCTCACGAACCGATGAGCCACCACATAATACTGATGACAAGCTGACGTGTACTAATCCCTCGAACACGGAAGTGCTTATTCACCAAATTGAGAAATCCGAAAGCACACACAAGGAAGAACTACATATTCTTTCTTGAATTGCTTTAGTCTCGCATACGTACGTTACGTAAATTTTGCAAACCGAATCAATCTGTCGGTTATCTGTAGCGCCGATATCATTGAATCAAAAGAGGTCAGGTAAGAAAACGCTGTTTCGTTTTTCAACTTGCAAGGTTTTACGCACTTCACTTTGGCTCGAAATCTAACATTCATGTAACGCTGTACTGAATACCCCCTTCACTTGTACTGGGCTATAATCTCTCGACAGTCAGTGGGAATTGCTCACAACCAGTACATTAAAGAGAACGTTTAAAATGGAAAGGAAAACACTGATCACAGAAACAAAGCTATTCAACAAAAGCAACTAGTACTGCCCAGTAAGCATACATATAGTATTCGGCCATTGAATCGTCCCAACGATCTCATGAATCTAGGTTAATACTACATATTAGGAAAATATTTAATCTATTTATCCTAGAAAACAAGAAATTGTGTACTTTTTCGGTACCTAAACTGCCAACTAGAGCGCTGAGCATTAAAATATGCACAGAAATCGTATTGGGCATTACCAACGCGACATTCTGGAACTATGAGCCACCTTGTGGATCTTCGTCAGTGTCTGAGGGTAAATGTACTTTGTGGAAATCAGGCTCTGAAATATTCCGCTTCTGACATACATTGTTACTTGGAGAGTAACTTCTCAGACATATGACTATTTCATTCAAAACTTCCTTCACAAAGACAACGAATCTATAGTGCCGCCACAATGATGATACAAATATCTATGGCACCAATACCTATTTCGACTGCACACGCAAAACCTGTAAACAGCGTACAAAAAGAATTGTCAAATACGGTCCCCCACACCAATTTTATTCTGTGCAATCTCTTTGGCAGAGTATCTGCCACCCTAGTGTGAAATACGACACCTGATACTTTGTATTCCGGCGCCGCCTCGTTCTCACATTTTCCCTCCTGAGTGGTGTTTACTAAGCTCGCAGAGAGGCCAGTGTTCGCTTACATTTGTTTCGACACATTCTCTCCATAATGTCACGGTTATGCTTAGCTCATTGTGATTTTTCCAAGAAAGTAGTTCTTGCGGTTCAGATTTGAACCCGTAGTTAGCATGCAAATCAGCTGGATTTATTCAACAGACAACCGAAATACATGCACCTATACCTCGCGTTATTTTGTCCTTCCGCATTTGCCTCCATTATCTCAACGTCTTAGTAGTGTAGGAAGCAACAAATTTCTTTGGTGATCTCGTTTGCTCTCTGTTTGTGAAGGGCCTGTTGAAAACTTGTTAGAGAACAAATTCATGAAATACCCCTCGAAACAACTTTATTTATTGTGTGTACTAGAGCTTTCAAAATACTGCAAGTCATCGAACTTCTCATGCAGATTTAAACTATGTTATTAGTTTTGTGTAGCTGCTTTATGTTTTGAGTTAAGTTCTGCACAACAGCAAAGTATAATTATCTTTGCAGATAATTGTGTATAAAAGTCAAGCAGAAAGCATCACCAATTAGCCTAAACTGCATGTACAATCGCTGGAACTATTCAAAAAAATTTGTGCACTTTATCAATTTTTTCCCTATGCAATGAAGTGTTACTTTGTACTTTTGCTGCTACCCGTGAGAGCTATTGCAACGAAAATAGTTATCAGCATTTTACATATCTTTAAGAGTATGTATGCTTAATTTCGTTGACTAGGACAATTATAAGTCCACAAGGTTATGATGCGATAGCCAGAAAATTTGTTATATGTACTTATCTTTGTTTTGCATAGTTCCACCAGCTGTGCAGGCAGTTTTTACAGATATCGGAGCTTTGAAGTCTACAAAAAGCTAAATAAGCTAGGCAAGGTACATTCTGCAAAAACTAATAGCACAAGAAGTGTCAGCAAAGACCACTATATTTTGCCATTGTGTAGGACATAACTCAAGAAATGTAGTAGCTAGACAAAAACTAAGGACCTATTAGAAGTTTGCTTGAAGAACTCTCTGTTTGGCGGAATTTTCAAATCTCTAGCACAAATAATAATAAAAAAACTAATTTTCGAGTAGAACCTTTCCTTAACTGTATAGGTTAGATTGAGTACTTTACTTTGTTCATATTTATCTTATTACTCGCGAATATTGCAGGTAGTATAGCCGTTATGTGAGGTAATTTGGCAATATTCGCTATTCGTTTTCTGCCACTTTCTCGGAAAGCTCTCTTCTTCTTTCTCAACTGCTCCGTAGCATTAGGAGTTGTTAGTTTCAAAGCTCATATCGCCACCTGTCGCGCTAAAATGACGACAGCCACTTCTGTAATCAAATATGCGACAAGTGGAAAAACAAATATTTTAGGAAGGCAACTCTGGTGGATGACGATTTTTCCCTGCCGTGGTGGGACTAGGCGATGGTGCCTTCATTTCCATACATGATTACACTGTGCAGTGCGATTAGACAAAGACGGGGAAACAAGATGGCTGACAGCCAGGGCTCTGCGTGTGCTGTTGTCCTGTTTTCTTTCTTCATCTAGTCGTACTTTAGATTTTATTCTCTTCAGTCCCGAATCAAGTTGAACTATTAAAGAATCTGTCAACTTGACATATATTTTTGTCACAGACTGCGTTGTAAGCGAGTCAAGGTTTTAACATGATGCTTCGTGCATTTGGTACGTAGTGAGCCATCATGAATAGAGAGTAAATAAATACATATTTATTGTGCAGGCTGCTGTGCTGTCTTTCTTCATTATCTTTTAAGTCCTCAGCGCAATGCACATGCAGAGGCTACGTTCGACTGCGAAGACTACGAGACAGAAAAAAAAATTATTGATTCACAATGACAGACGAAAAAGCGCATGCTGAATGACCCTTCAAACAGTATAGTAGATTCAGCAAAGTAGTCCTCTGTTGCCACACACTACAGTCCTAAGTGAAATTAAGCTACCTTGAAAGAACAAAGTGCTTAATTTATCCCAAGCCCAATGTCTGTGGTAAGTTCCTTGCCCCCACTGGACAGAAATGGCAAAAATAAAGTCGCGTGCTCAAATGTGTAGACATTGACTGAAGGAGCCAATCATGACTATGAACCAACTTGCTCAGCAATCTGCACTGCGAAACCAATTTTCCAGCTTCCATAGAGGTTAACGTAGCAATGGAATATTGAACAGCGTGTTTAACTCTGTAAATTTACATTTTTCTTAGATTGTCCTTGGTCATTCTGACATTAGCCGGCATGAAGGTAATAGTTTATACCTACACTTCAAGCATTCTTCTGGTTGAGCATCTGCCTGTGACAAGTCTGACTTTCTTGAACAAGCCCCCACAGCACTCCCCCCCCCCCCCTCTCCCCCAAAAAACTGCTTAGAAGTGCTGAACAATTGAACTTGCGTTCATTTATTAAAACCTACTTCAATGAACCTTCAATAAACACTTACTAGAACCCTCCGCTTTGCTACATATTATTTTGCAAAAATAATCCTTTGGGAGCGGAAAACATATTAGTCCTTCCAATAAACATTCATCAGAAGAAAAGCTGGCCTAAATTTCTGATCAAACCTACCCACTATTCAGCATGTTGTGTTCCCAAAAATGACCGGCGATATTTGTTTAAAGTATTCTTGATTAATTTATAGTACGCTAAGGCCCGCAGGCATGATTGAGGGTAGTGGCTAGAAAACAACAACAAATTACAAGATTACCGTGAATGATAAGCACGAATAAATTACAGTGGTGTGTATTACTTTACAATGGACAGGGAAGTACTTGTGTAAATATTTTTAACAATGCATACTAATGTATCTATGAATGGCCTTCTATATTTGTAATCAAATAAATCAAGGACACTTTCCGGAGCAGTGACTACGTCGAAACATTATTTTTGGCAACAATCGAAGTGAACCAGTGGTCTTTCTTTTTGCTAAGGTCGTTTTTATGCATCTTATGAAAAGTCAACATACCATATTCTCTGCGGCGTGGCGTACTTGTGCCTATTGGAAGAAAATAAAACATGATGTTTGTCAACATTTCTTCTGATAAGCATATGTAAACATAAAAAATGTGGATTCCTTCCAACGTACCCGCTATTAAGTTTTCTAAAACATTTGAACATCATAGGCACAGGCGACACTTACGTCAATGAAAAGTTCATGCTCCGGCCTCAAGTGATAATATCTGTCAAAGCCGTTTTCAGAATTTTTTTCTAGGTACATTTACTAACAAGTATAACAAACAAAAAGTTATCAGGTAACACTTTCGAAGGGACACAAGACACATACATTATTGAGGTGATGGCAGACTAACGTATACGGTCACTTGAGCCCAAATGCAAAAAAAAATTGATTTTATGTTACTGCCGCAAGAAATCTGCGCTGTAAAAAGGAAAGCACAAAATCCCATTAGGTGAAAACTTACATATAATTTGGCAAGATACAGTTTCATCAAATGCAGAAAGGCTGCCTCACTTATAAAGATATCCTCTCGGCGGTTGTTTGACATTATGTATGCATGTATATGACTACGAAGAACATTTCATAGATAGAGAATTGGCCAATCATGTTCTCTTTTTGCTTGGTTTCTGTCGCTTTCGTCCCGCCACAACCCGGCATAAATGTATATACAACATAATTCTGAAGAAGAACTTAACAAAATGAACGTACAAATTCAGATGGAGGTGTGAAATGACGATGAATGGTAGATACACGAATGTCTGACGCGGGAGCTAATGATTCAAGCCTTGCCAAAACACTGACTCGAAAATTTGCCACTGCTGTTTGAAACTTTGTTCAGCAGAAGCACTGCTTTTTAAGCAGCGAGCACAACGCAACAGTTCGTTTGAGCAATGGGGCACATTCTATTTGCACCTGGATTTGTACCGAGGAGTGCCCAGTTTGCACAAGGTCGGCTCCAGTCGGATGACGGCGAAAATGCAGTCTGCTGGCCGAGCGCTACCGAGGAGATAAAGAACAGCCTGCCGCATAGTCGGCGCCAGTCACGATGTATGTATCGGACATTGTTCACCCAACACGCTTGAAAGCAGCCCAATACCACTGCCCAAACACTCCGTTACGTGGAATTTTTTCATATTTCGCACGCTTTCTTTGCAACCAGAAAAAAGAACTACGTGAGACGCATCCTAAAGGAAACAACTCTATCGGTTGTTCTGAAGCTTCTCTACAAATTGGCGCATCATACTTGGGGTCCTCAGTCAATCATGAAAAATTTAAACAAAATTAAACTGAATTAATTTGTGAGTTAATGGGAAAACAAGAATTGTCTTAGATACTACAGGCTATTGCAAATAGTATGCATTCAGTCCGATTTGTTGCCGACGCGCCTTTCTTTTTTAAATTTTAAACCTCAACGAGGAGGTCCACCGCGTAGCGCAAGGTCTCACATTCCGCGCCAGCGTAGAAGGATCCTCTCTTGGGGTTGGAAATCGAACAGAGGCATGGACAGAGAAGGACAGAATGACCAGTTACTCTTATACCACAAAATTTTATCAAAACTCCAGGCGTGTTTATCCACCCGCTAACCCCAAACTCGACATGGCCCAAGCGGTAGACGAGGCAGTTACAAATCGAGACCTTCCCCAACTCCGTCGATCTCAGCAGGATATATCCAGAAATCTATTCGGACGATAACTGCCAACTATGCGACAGGGCTCACGCATCTCTTAGCAACATTCCCTGGGAATGTGAGGTTATATGCAGAGAAAATGCAGTTTTCCCACATGAAGCTCCAGCGCGATGGACGGCCCCGTTGCGCAGCTCAAACCTCCAAGATCAACTATGGGCCATCCAGCAAGCCCGTGAGGCGGCGAGCAGAGAGGATCTCCGGACTTCCTCGGGAGCGGCCTAGGCCCTGGCCCCTAATTTGCCGGATTTTCAATAAGGTTGTTACCACTACCACCACCACCAAGTTATGTGGGACACCCTGTATACCACTTGGTCAACGCTCGGCGTGATAGTTTACCTCTTGGAAACCACCTCTTTGATGCCAACTTGGGTCTGTGGGTACGTTCCAAGAGGTGTGTGCCAGTCTTCAATAAACGTCTTTGACGCAGACTTCGGTAACTAGGTATTTGTTACTGTAAATCTGCCGCTCCACAATGACAAAAAAGATCCCTTAATTTTCACCGAGGCTGAGCCAAATCAAACCCACGTCACGAGGGTTCCTCACTGACAGCAACCCGGTCCATTATGAGACTGTCACAAATACATTGGGTATCCGCCACTTTAAATGAACACCTTTCCCGCCAAGGATTTAACAAGCCACTCCGAGAACGCATTGGTATTTGCCTTTCTTCATTGAACCTCTGGCCAACTTGGGTGACTATGTGCCACTGACTCCACAGCAAGCGAGGGAACAATTCGGGAATTTCTCGTCTCGGAGGCCACACGTGCACTTCTCGGGAGTCCAACTAGGTGGCGCAACTTATCCAGACAGAAGTGCGCGAGAGAGCAGCGCGGTTGCCACGTGACACATTTCCCGGTGTTCTCACGCACCGGCGTGCCACGCATTATCGAGGCCACGGGCATGCTTAATGGCGGTGGCCCTAGATGGCGCCGAGCGTTCTTGGGGAAGCGCGAATGAGGAATACTGCTGTAATAAATGCCTCATAGATAGCTCGTTTCATTGGTGGCACTATGTTGTGTCGCTATATTGTTTCAATGCTACACGCATTACCATACAATATCACTTGGCATTCTTAAGAAAATTTAGGAAGATGTTAAATAAAGTACGATGTTTTCTGAATCGTTATCAGCACATCATAGTTTGTCCACTAATGCACACGCTTTATACAGCCATTCTGATTATTTGCATTTTCATTCCCTACGTGGAAATCACTCAAAATAAGACATGCTATGAAACTTTTTTGCCTGTAGATATATGACGAAAACCAGTTCTTCCGAGGCCGTCAAATGATATAAATAATATTTGTCCAACCTTTGAAGCAGGTTCTGCAGTTCTTGCATCCATCCTTCTCCATTATATTTAGAAATGACTAGTAGAACTCGCATTGGAAATAAAAGTATTTGAATAAAGGTAATAGTTTATACTTACCATTTGAAATGGCTGTCGTGAAGTTGGTGCTCGTTTCTGTCGTGAAGTTGGTGTTCGTTTCTGTTAAGTACAAAACAAGATATACTGAGCTTAAAAGTACAATAGTGCATGGCCTATAGGAATTACACATTTTCAAAGTTTTAAGAGATTTTTGCTAAGCAACAAATTTGCCTTTCGTAAAGGAGGAATGAAGGAGTAACTTTATTGAAAGGGATTGGGATGAAAAGTTATGAGCTCCATGGTTGGGTCCCGAAGCCCAGGATTCCATTGGCTACTGCCGCCGGCCTGACGTGATCCAAAAGTGCAAACTGCACCTCTGGGTCAAAGCTGCGAGTTGTGCCTCCCATTGCTCCAAAGTATTCGATGATTAAAATTTACCTAAAAAGGTATTTAAATTTGGTGGTCAATTTTGGCAGCCCCAGGAAATGTGATAGAGCGATGGCAAGCTGCCACACCACGGACAGGTGTGCTCACACAGCGTTGGAAAATTTTTGTTTAATCTTTGTAGGTTTGGAAAGACCTGCGTTTTAATCCAGCGGATGTCTATAGTGTCCTCCCCTCCTAATGATGGGGGGGGGGGGGGGGCGCTGTATTTTGGTCGCGTGCCGCGATGGTGAGCAAGAACTTCGCAAGAGGCCATTCGGGATAGGTCGTTGTCCTCCTCGCTTGACTCCTCTTCGAATGTTTGGGGGGATTGACAGTGCTGTCGAGGCTTTTCTCGGTTCCTGAGTCTTCGAGCAAAAGCATCCGCACTCTCGTTTCTCTCCAGGCCTGTGTATCGCGGACACCAAATCAACTTGTATTCGTTTGTCAGTATCCCTCCTAGGAAATTTTTTACTTTTATGGCGAGGCGCCGGTTCACATATTATATTCAGAGAAGTGGCTGAACGAACTGATCAACAACTTTGCAATGGGTACTGTGATGCTTCTAATTATTCTAGAAATATTATTCTGAACAGCAGCATTCCTCATTGTTTGGTGATACCCAAAAGCATTTTTAGCCTTCAATACTGTGATATCTCAACAATAATGAGCTTCTGTATTTTATCATTTTTATAGGGGTATCTGTGATTCAGGTTATCTTGGTGTCGAAATGCAATTCTGTAGTGCTAATAACGCATATATTTTTGTGGCCTCCCTAAATTTTCACGCTGAATGATTCCTACAGCATCGGCAAGCTACAGAGTTTGTCATTACAGAAGAGCCCACCCACGGCATCGCAAATCAATTACGCGCACTGTAAGCACCAGACAACATAGTGTTATTGCCTTTTACTCAATGCAGCGTTGGGTGAGTAGAAGCTTCATTTGTCATTTTTAAAGCCACAGACATTATACAGCGTCAGTATTATAATGACCGCAGAAGCACTTGTGTGAAAAGTTGCTCTCACACCTGAATTCAGACTTATCTGGAGAACTGTGTAGCGCGAATTTCTTCATGTTGGTGCAAAGATTTTTTGATAAAAGTGCCAGTAAATTGATCTGGTCCGTTGTTTCACTGGTAGTGAAAAACAGCCATAAAATGTATTAAGCATATAGAGTTTGCGTCAATTTAGAAGATGTAACCTTTACATGGTCTCCGACCACACAAAGTTGCATTCATATATTGCGTTATATGAACAAAAGAATTTTATTTACAGCAATTATAAGCGAACAAATCTAAGCGCTTTCTTCTGTGTATAAACGGCGTAGTTTAAAAAAAAGATTGTTTATTAAAGCTTATAAGATAGTAGTAACAAAAGCCATGTTGAAAATTTTATGCGCGAGCTGACTACAGAAGATATACGTAGTCTGGCAGTTTAAACGCACGCAGTCGTTCTTTTTTTTTTCCAGCAGTTACAAACTGCAAGATGGCGGCTTGAAATGGTCGCCCTCAGTACAAATAGAGTTCAGGATGCTACGAGTACTTCAAGGACCATTTTACGGTATTAAAGTTGATATTGAAAGTGCGTGTAATTGGGCTCGCTGGTTTATTCCGGAACATGAATGTAACAGCGCTTAAAGCTGGACAAAAACAAAAGCAGCGTGTTCGGTTGCTTTCATCTTGTCCTGTTTTTAGCCCTGATAACTTCATATTCTGAGATAAAAAAAATATGACTCGCCATCACAGCCCTGCTAAAGTGGATGTCCAGCTAAGCGGTCCCACGTGCTGATGGGTGTATGAAATCTTTTATTACTTTAGAGTAATAGTAATGATAACACTCGTTTGGTGGTCACTGGGGTTCCTCAGGAACCGTAACGCTGCGTGGCATACCGACAGCACTGCTGCAACGCGCGTGCCTAAGAAAGCTGCAATCGGGGCGGTTAAGCCAACATGAGCACTATGGGAAGTACACGGATTTGCCCAAAACTTAGTCCTTCTGTCTTCAAAAGGCTTCGCGATTTGGTAAACTCGTCATTTTCAAAAAAGTACTGCGTACTAAATAAATAAATAAATAAATTGTAGTGGGTAACATGCATGTGGCGCTGGGCGGACTGCCACCGCTGCGGCGGGAGACCCGAGCTCGGGCTGCTGATGCGAACGCCTAGGACTTGCGATCAAGCGCTACTTGCGATCCCGCGTACGAGCTGGAATAAACCCCCTTTCAAAATAAATACATTTTAATAAAAATGCTCGACGGGAGTATTGCAACACAAAAGAACAAGTGCAGAAGCCCGATATTGAAGACATTACGCCACGGACGCATGCATCGAGAAGTAGCATAGAATATGTGGTTGCAATGCTTTTTTTGCTTGTTTTATTCAAACAATTGTTGTTCTCTATGTTGCATGAGGAATTACCAATAATGTATGCACTTTTCGCCTGTCTTTGCTGACTGCTTTAACCCTGCTTCACCTTCGCCCGGTATTGCACTACTTCCGGGATCGGTCATCGTTTTTGATAACGCACGCTCACACAAAAAATGTCAATTATCTAGAGGCTTTGCATTCCGTACATGTCTGCCATGGGCCTCGCATTAGCAAACAATGTCTCTTCTTTATAAAATGCTTCATTGCACCAACTGTAGCCGTTTTTACAAAGCTGTCAACACACCTCACTTAATTTTCAGCGCAGTGAGACCTCCGACGTTGCACTAGTACGCGAAACACCGAGCGATTCGGTCATTTCTTGGCCCATTTTGATAATACCTGGGCCTGCAATGACCTAATAAAAGAGCGCAACAATTACGTTACATCGTGGCCCATGAAAACAGTTGATCCTTGACCTGCATTGACAAGAGCTTGTGAAGGAATGGTGAGTGCACAGCCGCGTTACGACACTTCAGTGGCAGGATGCATACTGTAGAATACGAAGGGAACACAAAATACTGCGCACTGCCAACTTTACATTGACCCTTGAACATTCTATCAACGGATCGCTAGCATTAAGTGCTGTCATCAAGGACAAGCTGTGAACAGTCTCTGCAGTTCTCGCAGTTTTTCAGTTCACAGTACCTCTATAAAATTCACAGGCCATTTGTAGCCTTCGTCATGGCTCTACTGGGTTCGTAAGGTTACACATATAAAAAAAAATTTGCAGTGCTTCAAGAAATCCTTTGATTACAGCATGCAAGCAGTGATATCTGTAACAAACTTTCAAATTGTGATGTAGTATTATTTATGGCGTTAGGCATGTTTCGAGTAACTCAGGTTTCTTCTGTAGTTCAAAAATTGTAGTATGAAAACTAAAAAGCAGTCCCCTTGCCATTTAGAGAAGCAGTCGTCATGGAGGTGGTCGTGATTACTGTGAAACAAAGTATACCAAAAGGCAAAAGATAAGACACTGCGTTCAAGTCCGCCGGTCGGCGAAATGTTGATGCTTGTGCGGAAAATTCTGCCACCAAATGTCTAGTACACAATACTTTAAAATACCAACTCTACCTTCAGTAATGATTTTCTGCGGTTTGTAGAACACGCAATCAAATAAGTTGTAAATACCCCTGCTTACCTTTTAACAAACTAAAATTATTACGAATGAAATTTAGGTTATTTGTATTCGAACAACTAAACCACTGCGCTCAAAATTTTCCATATTATATACTACACCTGCTCGTTCTGTTATGCAGGTGCTACACATTGTTCGACGTAATATAAGCCAATGCAGCAATCAGGCTGCCAAAACTACGGTTCACTGTAGGGTGGTGCAAATCTCCAATAATTATGACAAGGCATGCACGCAGTGAAGAGAATGTGTTTTGCAGCTTGAGCGACTAGTGGCGCTTTCACTAAAACCCTGTGCAGATCTTCTGGTCCAATGAGCGTAGAGAACATTTGTGCAGCTTGCAACGCGCACTTGGCATACTCTTCTGTTCAGCGTTCATCCTCACACATGAAACAGCAGCGTCAGGGTAGTCCTATACGATACTAGCACTTAACATAACTTGTCTTTATAGTGCTTTTCAAGAACTAAGTATTACCTCTCACGGTGTTTGTGAGTGCTCTGAACAGGATTGTAATAGTTACTTGACAAAGGCTTCAGGTACAGTTGCAGCTTTGACTAAGTATAAGCGTAATCATGCAATTATTCAAAAGACTAGAGGCCTATCAGGTATAAAGAGAAGTGTAAAGGTGTTGACTCGGCAAAAGACGTCAACTGCCCTGGCGTGTGGAGAATTTTTACGCGGCTTCACGGGAATGCTGTCAGTCGACACTATTATTTAAATACTTCGAATGTTTATATAGCTAAGGTTTTCGAAAGTATAACGAGAGCTTGTCATATGGGCTGCTAAAAGTAACAAATGTATTGATCCCAGCGCTTTGGCTCTCTTACAAAACAACCTATATACGTCTACAGGGAACTCCACAAATGAACAATATCAATTCTTTCAAATCTACTTTAGGAGCTACTTGGTGCTAGCATGTAGCATCAGCACACTTTCCTGCTGCTGGTTATGCGTGTATCCTCCTCAGCATTTTTATATCCCTGTTGAATTCTGTTACAGAAACCGCAACTCATTCTTTCGCTGCGGTTAAAGTCACTTTTTCGCAAATAAATTGTACAGCATGCCCTCCAATGCAGTTATTGTATGCTCAGTAAAATTTCTCAAGAACAATTGCTGATTTTCTTTATCAGTATACCACGTAGTACTACTACTACTAGTACTAGTAATACTAGTAATACTAGTACTGGTACAAAAATGCACCTCGTGACAAAATAAGTTTAACAAATTGCGGCCCATGGCAACCTTTCATTCCTAATGGTATGCCCATATTGCGATGTAGCACTGCAAATTGTGTATTGTTCTTCCGATTTCAAATACCGTGTCATTTCTTCCCTGCTCATAAAACCAGTGTCTCCCATAGCGATCACACACTATGCCTTCCGAGCAGTTTCCGTGCGGTCAATCGAGTTTGTAAAAAAAAATTAATCTCCTTACCAGTATTTGGCGTGATCACAAATGTTCCTGTCGTTTCTGCGAACATGAAGAATTCAGCGTAAATTTAATATCTATTTATTCTTTAGAGGCTGTTGTAGTTTTGAACGAGTATAATGAAGCAGCAGAAGCTGAAACTAATATTTTCTTCGTCATCACAAAAGGGCACTTTCCAACACAACAAATGTCAGAGGTTAATTATGGGCCACGGTAACATATTATTGCTAATTGAATGTGTACATTTCTGCATAGCTGCACAAAACGCCTTTCATTCTTGCCCTTTGTGACAGTGTTTTATTCTCTCACCTCTAAAATAATCTGCGTTTCTCGTAGCTGCGGTAGAGCAGGCCCTCCCTGCCGTTCGTGTATAAGTTTCTCGAGAAATGAAGTTGACCCCTACTTACGAGCCTTGGTTGTAGCCAGTGATGTTCCTGTAGCTCCTGGGAACAGGAAGAAAAGCAGCACAGGATCGCTATTTGTTATTTACCACAGCTTCGAACGATATTTTCATAGCATGACAGCTCTTGTTTCTATTATTTTTACAAGACATCAAATCTAAATCAGCCTTACAGTATTATGCCTTTAATCTATGCAGTACATAACAAAATAAAAATTTGCCGTGGCATTTACTGACTGCTCATAAAACCCTTATTTCCAGTAGGGATGTGACACTATGCCCTCCGAGCAGTTTCTGTACGGTCACTCGACTTCGTCAAAAAATAAAAGTAATCTCATTACCGTTATTTGGCGCGGACACAGATATTCCTATCGTTTCTACGAACACGATGAATGCAGCATTTAATATTTATTTTTTCTTTATTGGCGGTTGTCATTTTACACGAGTAAAATGAAGTAACAGAAGCTGAAAGATGTTCTTCGTCATCATGAAAGGGCGCCTTCTCACACAATAGGTGTCAAAGATTACGGGCCAGGGTAACATTTTATTGCTAATAAAATGCGTGTACTTCAATGTAGCGGCACGAAATGCCTTTCATGCCTGCAGTTTGTAATAGCGCTTCATTCTTTCACTGCTAAAAGAACCTCCGTTTCTGGTAGCCACGATAGAGCAGCCCCCCCCCCCCCCCCCCAGCAGTTCCTGTATTGTCAAGAAAGTTTCTCAAGAAATGAAGTCGACCGCTACTTACGAGCCTTGGTTGTAGCCATTGATCTTCTAGTAGTTACTGGGAACAGGAACAAAAGCCGCACAGGACTGCTATTTATTATTTATTACGCGTTCATATGATAGCTTTACAGAATGACAGTTTCTATTTCATTTATTTGCACACGACATCACAGCTAAGACTGCCTGACACTATTCAGCCTTTAATCTCCATTCAATGTATGGTAAAATAAAACTGTACATGAAGTGGAATTACTAAAGAAAATCTTTATGTACTACTTTATGCTGGGATTCCTAGGTGCTTTTTTGTCAGGAGGCAATGGTGACGCTGCCTTATTACATACAATATTCTTAATGTACATGAAAGGCACGCTTTTTACATAAGCCATCTTAGCTGTACTAGCTGCTGCGTAAAGTTATAGGGGATATAATACTTATATTTTAATAAAGGGACACAAGAGTCGTCACAATAAACTTCGTTTTATGCCGTTGGTTATCGAGCTACTGGCTCTCTGTAGTTATTTAACGGATTAAAATCAAAACCTTCTACCCTTAACCTTTCTAGACGTTCTCGTTCGCAGGCTTGCCGTTTCTATGAACACTAAGTTCTAGGAGAACCTGAATAGATCTTGCATTCTTTCACTAAGTTATCGACGAGCTTGTTTAGTTCTCTGTGAGCGATAAAACGAAATAAAACTCCTTTCTCCCAATACAGCAAACCTGTCTGAATCCAAAGAGGTAACACGTTCTTCTTCAATAACGCAGCTCCACTTGCATTGTTTGAGAATCGAAGCAGGCCCTTCGGTCCGCAAAATTATTCCAGAAACAAAATATCTTCCTAACTACCAAATTCATGCATTGATCTGCCTTTCATTTTTCAAGCTTATTCGTATTTTGTGTTAACTTCTCCATTTGCCTGCACCAATGAATGGCGGCTTTGAAGTGCTAATAAATCCGTATTGCTTATATTAACGGTACGCAATGCCTACCAAGCAACATGTGC
The DNA here is from genome assembly GCF_023375885.2 of Dermacentor andersoni. Classification (NCBI taxonomy): domain Eukaryota; kingdom Metazoa; phylum Arthropoda; class Arachnida; order Ixodida; family Ixodidae; genus Dermacentor; species Dermacentor andersoni. Next base: position 96,317,619 of record NC_092821.1, read on the forward strand.
AGGTAATATATAACACTGCTAAATTAAACCGCTTGACCTTGACAAGCCGGCTTTAGGTGCGCCTGTGGCCGTGCTGATCTTTTATGAGAACGCGGAAATATAAAGCATTTGAGTTATTGAAAAACTTCTATCTCAACAGACGAACACAAAGTTACTACATCGGGTTTATTACTGAGGACAAGCAGTGTAACATTTATACCGTAACCACAAACAATTTGTGCTCTCGATGGTCATACGTTTGCATCACCTGCCGAAACAACCCTGCTTCTAGTGAAATTACTCATGAAAAAATTGGCTATCTCTTACGAATCCTTGGTGGGCTTGCTGTAGGGGTGGCAGTTTCTGCGAATAAAATGCCGGAAAGCTCCATTAGAGTCTAGTACTTTCTGATGACACAAGAAGTGCTATCCTCGTGAAATAAGAGCTTGACCTAAAGTGCAGGGGCGTCTTTGTATGCAAATAATAGAAAAGAATATATATCAGTAGTTGCAGGATGTGCCTTGCGATACTAGTCTTACCATTTTGATTTATAAGCATTGGCGTACTACCTTATAGAAAGAACCGCGTTATCTGAGCATTTTTTTACGTTTTCTTCTTCAAATGGGCTTTGCATTTTTGTAGACTTGAAATACGTTGACAAAATTACGATATATTTCATCTTTATTCTCTCGTGAGAAACGATCCTTGTATGTTTTAAGGCAATGCCGCCGCCTCCCTCTTGTTCGCGAAACCATACAGGTCATTTACTAAATAAAGAAAGCCTTCATAAAACAGACCCTTCTCCTTACCGATTGCACGTGTAACGGAGAAGCTTTTCATTTCTGCAACCACTAAAAAGAAGTGGAGCTTTAGTTTATAGATTATCCTACTTCAGATTATTATATGGTATGTTTTTGAGATAATACACAATGCCAGCTTTGTATGCTTAAGATGATACACGCCAGTGTTCACGATACTGAAGTTGATTCTATATTTAAACATAAGAAGCCGAACAATTTATCCACTCTATGACGCACTTAATTAAAAGTTTGCTTCTCACTATGTGTCTTAGAAGTGGTGAATGAGCTGCCCATTTTTTTCTGTGAACTGGAAATGCGAACGGAAACATTGTGTAAGTATTATTCGTTTTATTTTCAGAATAAAAAAGCGAGCTTGGAATGTTTTATGTCACATGGAAGCACCGAATGCAGATTATACAGTCCTATTGTAGCCATTGTAACGTGTATCAAAAGGAGTGTACAGTGAGCACCCGATACCCCTCACTTCTTCCTGTTTGTAGCAGGAGCAAAGCAACGTACACATAGAGTCAAAGAAAAGTGTTTTTTTTTTTTTTCAGGATCCACAATTTCCTGATTAGCGAAGGTAAATAAAAATTCAACATTATTTCAATAACCACTTCGTTGAGAGCTCGAAATATAAAAGCACGCTTCACACATGTATGCGAAAGCAAGCAATTCATATACTGGCCGAGCTATGCTATATATGAGAGTTCTTAGATTATTCAAAAATCCTATAGGTGTGTTATGCTAATGCCATTTATCTACCAAAGGCTTTGTAAAGACGTATCTTGAGTACAAGTCTTTGCGGTACCCGACCCTTTTACATGCTTTATTGTACCCGAACATAACACTGTGTACTTTCTATTTTGCTGTATAAAGAGTTCGAAGAAAGCAGTTTAACCGAGAGGCCCGAATTTTATTGATCATATCATGAGAAGCCAAGAAACCAAGACGCCAATGGCAACATAGGGGAAATTACTTGCACTTACTAATGAATTAAAGAAATGCTAAATAAATGAAAATGAAAGTGGATGAAAAAACTACTTGCCGGAGGTGGGAAACAATCCCACGACTTCGCATTACGCGTGTGATACTCTACCCAACGGAGCACACTTCGCAACACACTTTCTTGAATATTTATGTTTTACAACCACAAATTGCCTTGGGAGTGTTAGCCAGTGCCCTTACTCACAAACCTTTACGGTGTATGTGGAAAGTTTTCCTGCTGCAGGTGTCACAAGTTCGGGATCTTTTTTGGGTGAAGGCAACTGGTCAATAAACCTACACATGCTACCTGAAGGCATATATGCTGCCGCATTTGAGACCCTCGGTGTGTAATGAATGAGAAGAAAGGGGGCTAAGCGAGGGGCCCGATTTTTATTAATCATATCATCAAAAGCCAACAAAGACGCCAAGGACAACATAGGGGAAACTACTTGTACTTACTAATTGAATTAAAGAAATGGTAAATTAATGAAAATGAAAGTGGATGAATAAACAACCTGCCACAGCTGGGGAACGATCCTACGTCTTCGCATACGCGTGCGAGTTTCTCACCAATTGAGCTACCGCTGCGCCATTTCCCCATCCACTTTCTTTGATATTTATGTTTTACTACTACAGCTAACTTTGGGAGAGTTAGCCAGCGCCATCACTCACCGACCTTGGGCGCCTCTGCCGTAGGCTGCATTGCTTTACTTTGATACTAACGATGCCACCGACCTTCATCACCACCCCACGAAAACCTTCGTGGGACAGTGCTTAAGTGCATCAATTTAAAACGAGCTTGCTGCAGTATGCGCAAACATTATTGAGCAATGAGCCATTCGACTCCTAATGCAGCACATATCGCGCTTTACAAACGAGAAAAATATTTAGCTTGAATGTGCCCTACCCTTCTGTTTATTACGTTCAACTGATTTTTCAAGCAATGAAATATTTATGAAACGCAACGTCGCCCTTACCCCATGTAGACATTTTCTGCGGTGTACTTCTCATTTCTGTCAGCGTGATTTTGTATCACAGCATAAATAAAGATTTCATTGTTAGTTGAATAAAAAATCATTGTGTATGTTATACGCCTGAGAGGAAGCACTAGCACAAGCATTCTGTTTCTAGTAAGCATGTGCTTACCAAAATAACGCGCAGAATTTACTGTACGCTCATTTCCTCTCCTTCTATTTGAGACGCCCAACTGGTTTTTCAGTCAACGGAAATTCGCCCACTGCATGTATGTCAACGACTTCAAGCGTTGTCTGACTCATTTGGCGTAACCGCCGGCACTCTAGGAACACAGCTTCAGCATATGGCTAGTTTTTATTTTTATCGTAACAACAAAAAGGTTATTTATTATTTGGCACATTCTAGATAATACATAATGGCACCATTCTACTCCGAATGCAATACGCCTCTCTCAAATCAAAGCCAAAAACGGTGTTGCAGTTGTGACACTACGTGCTACTTCTGATTAAACGCAGCAGTATGTTCACTCTGTAATAACATGCAAGAAATACAGTCCCTTTTAAGGCGCAGCTCGTTGGCATCCGTCCTTGCGCTGAGCGTCGGCGGTCCTCGGTGTCCCTCGCAACGAACCAACAAGCGCAGCGAATGATGAAAGAGCGAACGCAGGACGTAGCGGGGGATGAAAGAAAGGTGATAGCGAAGACAGGGCGATGAGGAAAGCGGAAGTGGAGAGTGCAGCAACACCATGAAGAGGAAAGCGTAGGAGGGTAACATGGCGAACGGGTGAGGAGAAAAGCGGAGTGCCACACGAGGCATTTTCCGCGGCGTGGACCTGCTCGCATCCGCTACTTCGCCTGTGCCTTCTCCGCTAGAGAATGCACTCTGCTCGAGCCATGCACACCCGCGCTGCTCTTTTTTTTTAGCAATGAGCGACGCAACCGGTGGAAGTGCTTTGTCGGCCACCGACAAGAGACTCAGCGCCACCGCCGAGACCACCCTACCATTCAATTTGAAATTATTTGCCTGAATATAACGCGAATTCAAGAGACCTAAACATGTGCGCTAAAATTTCGCCTAATTTTCTTTTAAATTTGACTTGCTGCCATTACAGCAATTGTTCTATTTATGAGCACAAAACATCCACAACAGAGCTTCAGAAGACATTTGAAGTCGAATATACAAGATTACACACAATCGCAGCTATCCTGCTCCTAAGGCAACATTTGACCCACAATGCGAAACTGAAAAATATTTTGCAATAATTTAGCTTCTTCTGCTGATTAGGCTCAACTGCTTTTTGAGGCAGTAACATCTTAGGAAATACAAACACATTTCCTTACCAGTTATTGGTGTTGTCCTCGTAGTGCTTGTGACTTCTGCTAGCACAGAGGATTAATATGGCTTCAATAAACATTTCATTCTTAGTTGAATAGTATATGAAGTTAAACTTCGATACAAACTACACAATGCACAATCACAACCAACCTCTTTCTTCTGAATGGAAAGACAAACACTACGCGAACACTTCCCTCTTCGGATGGTCCCCTGACTGCTGTTTAGTATGCGAAACAGTTTTCCGGTCAAAATAAATTCAACAACATATTTTATCTTTACTAATTATAGGCGTGGGCTTTGGGATACTTGGTTTTGGCGCCACGAAATCTGAAAAGATTCAGATTGTATTTTATTCTTATCCCAACCAAACAACGAAGCGCTTCAGACAAATCACATGAGATATAATCCACAATTGTACGATTTCACTCTTAATGTAAACGTCTCAATGCAAAACTCAAAAGCTTCAATGCATAAATGGCCTTCCAGTCTCTTGTTTACTAATTAAACTAGCAAGTTCAGGTAATTAACACATGCAAGCTACACAGTCCCTTTCTAATTCCAAATTTGTGATACTGTCACGGAAGTTCAGTTGTTTCTTTGAGCTTAAACATCAACACAGCCTTAGCATACACGCCATTCACAGCTAGCCTCTAATACCAGGCTGGAACACGATATCTCCAAGGACAAACAGAATGACACATTTGTGTTCCTTGTGGATTATACTATATTTAATTGTCCCTATACTATGCAATCAGAGTGCTATTGTGCGCAAGTTGTTTTGTATGTGGACTTGGTATTTAAAATTTCTTTTGTTATTAGGATTAACGTTCCTTCAGGACTTCAAGTTTGCCATATGTTGGTTTATGCTCGGCTGACTACTTTTCCGTCAACTTGGGTCACTAGCGAGTACATGGTTGAATAAGTACAGCGACAGACTGTTGTCCTGAGGGAATTTGATTGACAAACAAGCATCCAGCGAAGTTTGGTCATACCCGCCGTGGTTGCTCATTGGCTATGGTGTTGGGCTGCTGAGCACGACGTCGTGGGATCGAATCCTGGCAATTATCGCCGTATTTCGATGGGGGCAGAATGCGAAAACACCCGTGTACTTAGATTTAGGTTAACGGTAAACAACCCCACGTGGTCGAGTCAGTGAGTGAGTGAGTGAAGAAACTTTATTGCAGGTCCGACGAGGACGCGAACTCGTCGCGCACCCGGCTAGTCCCACGTCGGGACCGGCAGGTCTAGCCCACCGGCCCGGTCGCGTGCACGCCGGACAGCCAGGATTTGCTTTTCTGGAGCGGGGCTACGCAGGAGTCCCACTCCTCCTTAATGAACTTGGGGTATGTCGACCCGCACGCCCAGAGCATGAGCGCTAGAGTGAAGGTCTGCCCGCAGGACGGGTCCACGTGGTCGAAATTGCCGGAGTCCTCCACTACGGCGCGCATCATAATCAAAAAGTGGTTTTGGCACGTAAAATCCCATAATTTTGGTCACTGGGTGTTTGTCGGTATTAAATAAATCTCCTTAAATCCAAATTCAGTAAGTGGGTCTGTGCCTTTGGGTATGTAGCGCTCTTCAATGAGCTGTTCCGTACTAACTTCAATCACTGGATAAATGAAACTAAATACGCGCTGCTATTCTACGGACCCCTTTCACACCTACGTGGGTCTATGAGTGTGTCATGCTGGTTATGTGTGTCTCTTCAATAGACCTATTTAATGCCAACAATGGTCCCTATTATGTGTCACTGGGTATGAGCGGCAATCAATCAGCTTTTTTTCCGTCAACTGAGGCTTCTACGTATGTGAAGCTGCTTAATAAACCTTTTTGGTGACAACTTGGGTCACTAGGTACGAGCTACTGGGTACGGGCCACTATTCTATGCGAAAAAGCAAAGGTGACCGTTGAAAATTTCTACAATCGCAGGCGCTATAAAACCCGCATTATATCTATTTTTACGATGTTGTCTAACTATATATATTCAAATACGCATCACGATTGGAATCCACGCCGGTGCCACTAAATTGCACAGTGTGTAACGTAGTGTGCGGGAGAGAGGAGCTAGGCTGCTTAATGCCTTATATATTACGCGTTTTGGTGGGGCCAATACGATGTGTCGCTACATTGCTTCAATGCTTGTCGCATTAACAGTGGTATTCATCGTTATATTGGTACTGCCGGAATTCGTTAGAGCCACATAAGCGTATCACGGCGAGCAGCAATACTCATTTTCACGTTACAGCTTTGGCGGCCTATTTATTAGGAGTACAACGTTCTGTTGATATCACAGCAGGGCCTCTTTAGTCCTTTTTTATTGCTACTATACTGCCAACTTCTCACACGCTTACATGTTAGATATGTGCTTTACTCTTCCATTCGGTAAACTACTGGCATGTTGAATACAGATTACGCTACACCACGGACAGTGTTTAGGAATGCATTTTTTTTTTTCTTATATGCGAATCGATATTGTTTGTGTTAATTGGAAGATTTACTATGTGAAAGACGGGCTTAGTGTAACCAATAAGACATACGTATGAAGGCAAGTTCGTTTCTCTCTGACGTTTTCACTGCTCCGGTTGCTGGCTGCAGTAATGTCGAATATCTCTTGACAAAACGAGGGTCGTTATGCTGAAGATGCTGTCATCACGCTGTCGTCACCTGCCATTGTTGATTAGTGGCTATGGTGCTGCGCTGCTTAGCACGAGGTCGCGCGAAGAACTCCCAGTCACGGCAGTTGCATTTGGAAGGTGGTGAATAGTGAAACACCCGTGTTCTTAGAGTTAGCTGCGCGGTAAAGAATCCCAGGTGGCCAAGTTATTCCAGAATACCTCACTACAGCGTGCCTCACAATCAGATAATTTCTGTGGCATGTATAACGTCACAATTACTTTTTTTGATCACGATGTCGTCGTTGTACCCTTGTCATTCTTGTTGGAGCCTCGCTCAAGTCTAGGACGATTGGGCGATACCGGATATAGTGAAAACACCGAATATACTGCAAATCAAGGAGGCCCGCGATTGCGCGTGATTCATGTAAACGCGTAAGTTATACCCATCATTTCCGTCATTCCATTGTGGTAATGCCGTGGCCATCACTGGGTGTTCGTCACGGCGTCGCAGTAACGACTTGGGGCCTGTTTCATTGCTATCGTCACGCTACTATCACCCCTGCTGCCTCCTAGCTGTAATCTTGGGCGACGCACCAGTAACGGGCTCAGCGTACAAACAAACTCCGGCTATCAGCAAATCGATGTAGTTATTGCCAAGTACGTGGGGCATACTCAAATTGCTTTTGTCGTAACGCCGTTGCTGTCTTGACATTGTCCTCCATGCTGGCCCCTGCCTGCAGACTTGGACGACACGCTTGTACGAGACATTGTGCGCGCAAACACAGGATGTAATCCGGATAGGGGATCCTCATGTTGAATGCATGGGTCAAACGGAATCTAATGTCATCGCGTCATCGGTGGCATACCATTGTAACCCATGCGCACCGGATATACTGTGAATTGAGGCCTTGGAGATAGGCGCAGTGCGTGGCTGATTTTCAAGTACTTTCATTCAAGTGCTTTAATTCCTGCTGGCTCTTGATTGCATTCTTGGCTGATTGCCCGGTATCATGGACAGCGTATAGAAACACCAAATACAGTACCTATTGAGGCGGCCCGTGGCGGCAGCTGATGTACGTAGGCGTGGACGGGAGTTCGGTGACCAACACGCTCTCATTGTCATGCGGCCGTCATCATTCTGTTTCTCTTAACGTATTGTCCTCCTGTTCGTTCTATTGTCGGCCATTTCTCGTATTGCTTCCAGTGTCGTCATTTCATTTTTGCCATGCCTTTGTAGCAATGGGATCTTCGGAATTCTGCCGTAGTCACTCTACCTTCAGCATCCCGATGTAGTGGTGGTCATTCTATATCCGTCATTCGCTTCGTCACACCGTCAAAGCCATGCTATTGTCCTCATACCATCGGCACAATTTTGGCATCGGCATCACGCTCTCAGCACACCATCGTCATCACATCTTCGTCGTCATTCCTTCGTCATCATATCATTGATTTCATTGCATAGTCTTCATGCAGTCGTCCTCATGCTGTTGTGGGCGCACCAATGTCTTCAATTTGACTTATTGGTTCCCATTGTAAACAGGCCATCTTCCACACCATGTCGTCATCGTCTTTGTGCGATCGTCTCACCACTGGGATGGTGCCAGTGTCATCATACCGCTGTAATCATCTTAGCATCATAGTATTGTCGTCACGCCATCTTCGTGATTACAACGTCATATTTTCCTGCATCACGCCATCGTTTTCGTACTGTCGGCGCCACCATATTACCCGTATCGCATTGTCGTCACGTCATTGTCGTCTTACCAGCGGTGTCATTAGAGCACTACCATTTTGTCTTTATCATGCCATTGTCAATATTAATTCGCAGTCATACAAGCATTTTTATGCCATCGTGGTCATTTTGTCCTCGTCATCCATGGTATGTGTCTGATGTCTGATCATGCACAGCAGTGTTGAGCGAGGTGGATCATGATGGAGATGTATTCAGCTGGTTCTTGTGATCTCTAGTTGCAAATGATCGCTATGTAGGAACAGCGATGTACGCTTACGTGCATCGCCGATTACACGCGACGGCACTGTTCCACTCCTGAGAAAACTGCCATTGTGATGGTGTAGAAGACCTAGAAGTGGCGTAGCCCATCTCACCATGACTACCGACGGCAATGCGTTCCTTTAAATTTCTCTGAAGCTGAGCGTAATAGGACCCAGGTCCCAAGAGTTCCTGAAGTACGGCAACCCGACACATTACCAGGCTGCGCCCGAAATGCACTGGGCAGGCGCTGCTTTTCAATCAGTGTCTTTCTTGCAAACGCTTTATTGAGCTGTGTCATGAGTGCACAGGGTATGTACTACTTTTAGATAAACCTTCCGCCAACTTGGGTCACTGAGTATGTGTCAGTGGTTGTGTGACGAGCGAGGAAACCATACTCAACGTTGGGACGCACCGGCGCACACCGCTTTTTACCTCGCTTGGGAGCGCCACTATATCCCGCAGCATGTTCAGAAAGAAGGGTGAGAGAGGAGCACGGGGGCTGCCGCGACGAGCGTTTCTCAGCTGTCACGCGCACCGGTGCCCCATGCACTTCGGAGGACACGCACACGTTTCGCGGCGGCGTCGGTAGGTGGCACCGAGTGTTGCTAAGGAAACACAGAAAAGGAGCCTCACTTCAGTTAACGCCAGGTACGTAACTCTCTTCAGCCGTGCCAATATGTTCTCTCGTCATATTGATACAATGCTAAACGTATTACCGTCAACATTTATACTGAGATACATACTTGCCCAAGTTGGCAGCAAACACGTTAACCTAAATTATGAGATTTTACGTGCCAAAACCACTTTCTGATTATTAGGCACGCCGTAGTGGAGGACTCCGGAAATTTAGACCACCTGGGGTTCTTTAACGTGCACCTAAATCTAAGTACACGGGTGTTTTCGCATTTCGCCCCCATCGAAATGCGGCCGCCATGGCCGGGATTCGATCGCGCGACCTCGTGCTCAGCAGCCCAAAACCATAGCCACTGAGCAACCACGGCGGGTTTGATTTCGCATTTCGCCACAATCGAAATACGGCCGCCGTGGCCGGAATTCGATCCCGCGACCTCGTGCTCAGCAGCTCAACACCATAGCCATTGAGCAACCACGGCGGGTGCAAAGACGTTAACTGAAGACCAAGACCGACCGGTTGGCGCATAAGAAGTTTTCCAAATCGGTGTCATAAAGTATCATTGGAGAGCGATACCTACCCAGTCCCGTATCTACAATGACTCGTGTCGGCGGGAAAGTGGTTCGGTGAATTGTGACACATATGTACACATTTCCACATAGTGACTCAAGTTCATCCGATGGTTAGTTCCAAGCCATGTTCCCTCAGCACAACAGCGTGATGCTCCAGCCATTCGAGATGGACTACAGTTACCTATATTGGCAGGAAACGATTAGCTACATACATACATACGTACATACGTACATACATACATACATACATACATACATACATACATACATACATACATACATACATACATACATACATACATACATACATACATACATACATACATACATACATACATACATGCATACATACATACATACATACATACATACATACATACATACATACATACATACATACATAGATGCTTAACCCCAGGGAGGTGTGGGAAGTTCCTTAAAGATGTTAACACTCTAAAAATTGCAACAGAGATCATCTTACGGTGCCTGTTGACAGTAATGTGTTAACAATTGAACCAATATTTCGACATAACGCATTGCCACCATCAAGGCGAGACTTGTACGGGTCTTGTCTGCAGCGAGATTCCTTTTTCGCAAGTCTCTAAGCCCACTCGGTGGTTTCTAAGGCCACCGCGAAGCGTGCGCATGGCTTCCGAAAAGCAAAGCGCGCCGTTGCGTGCGAACTCTAAGAAACGTGTCATGAGGCAACAGAGCCTCTCTCGCGCTCTTTACAGCGTAAGCTGTTATGAGCTCATTCGAATAGCCGCTTCGCTTGATGATGGTGTGCATTGCCGGTGCCCAGTATCCATTGCAGCTATCGTCTAGTGCTCGGGAAACCACGCGATGTTACAGGCGCGCCGCGTATCCTCTATACATGCTCACTTTGCATTGCAGTCACATATTGTGGCGTGCATAAAGCCATACTTATTCAAGTGATTCATGTTTCAATGTTTTGTGCATGCACCCACTTAGCATTCACATTTAGACGTTACACTCGTTGAAAGCGTGGAAAATTCCGCCTCTGTAGCGCGGCAAGTACAATCACTGAAGGAAGACATACTGCCGTTTAGAAGAAGCAAAGGGAACAAGGAGAACTGACCACCGCGCGGTATTAAACAATCCGTTCATGTTACTGTTCCTGCTCACTGAATACTTTGGACCCTCAAATTTTTAGTTGCACAGAATCGTCACACGTATCAAGGGATGTCACATGTGCGCCTTGTAGTCTCGCTACCTGTGCGACCTCTTCGCAACGCTACCTCTTCTCAAGGTACGAGCAACTACTGAAGAAGCGACTCGTAGAGGCTGCAACCAGGCAACGTCGGGCCTAGAACAGACTGTGCAGACAGCAATACAAGCCGCATGTCACCGTAGATGTATTGCCGAAAGTTTCCTTCCTTTCAACAAAAGCACTCAAAAAGACTGCGCCGCGAATACCCTCTAGTGCGTGTTGCTGAAAATGAAGCGCGTTCGCCACCGAGACCCTTAAGCGCGTGCCGCCGAAAATCAGGCACGACGGGTACTACGTGAGCAACGTCACCTGCGGTCAACCGAAAATTCGGCTCAGCAGCCTCGCCGCGGAAACCATCAGGAGTCGAGGCACTTCACTTGGTGGCCTTTACATCAACAAAGCTGAAGACGACTTCACGTTCTAGCCCGCCGTCGCAAATCCAGATCGAGCACTGCGCGACGAATTCCATGGAATCAGGCAACACTGTATTCACACGATCATGGAACGTTGTTTTGCACTTCTCGATGAGCCCCACAAATTTGCCACCTGCTCTCTCAAGGTAGGTTCTCTGGCTACACACAGGCTTGACGTCACGCACGACATAATAAAGAAAAAGATTAACGAGATTATAAAAAAAATCTCAGAATGAAAAACATGTATGGTATAACTGAATATATCCAGCAGACTAGTTATATGTTGGTCACCACCCATTTCAAAAGGGATGCGAATTAACCATCATCATCATTATCATCATTTGTATCGCATTGAGCCATTTGTCAAGTGATGTTAGATGCGCGCCACGTAGTGTCAATATGTAGCAGTTGCATGTTGCATGCAGGTCGACCTGGTTAACTCAAGAAATTTAGGCGACTATTTTTGTCGCCGCCTAGCTTCCAATGGGTAGAAAATAAATGATCATCATCATCAACAGCATCATATCGTGCCAAAGGCCGATGGATGTGAGATGTGCGCCGTGTACTCTCGATACCTGTGTTTGCTCTTAGGCACACGTTATCGCGCCTCCTCGCAAGGTATGAATGCTCTAGGGCGTGTTCCCGAAAATGGAGCTCCAATGAGTGCAATCCTCCAGCTTACGCTGTGATTGTGCTGCGTGTGGCGCTCACTCCTGTGACATTTCTCTCGCCACGCTGCGAAATGTGGCCGCACAGCCGCGAAGTGCATGTGCAGCCTCCTATGCGAGAAAAGTGTCGAGCTGCTCAGGAGCCCAGCTCCCCTCATGCCATACATTACTCATTTTGACGGTAGCGATACCGTGTGTCGCTGATTTTTTTTCGATGGTAATCGCATTAACGTTGACATTCGTCGTGAGGTAGTTTCTGCCAGATTTTTTAAGTATTTCCAGCAGAGTAAAATTATATGCCTTGGCCTATTGCAATACCAGCGGTAGACAACAGAGACTCGACAAGAGGGTGGTGCAACTGCGCTCTAATGGTTCTAGTACCGTGCTGTGTTTTCTGACATTTGCGTCTTCGACAGCTGGCAATAAATAGTGCACAGCCAACAAGTCCTATGCAATGTGGCCGCACTTACGTCACAAATCTCGTCGTCAAAATAGGTATTCTATCGATAACTTTACGTTTAACGCTATTTTCATCGTCACTCTCTACAAAAGTGAGTACAGTGTACACAGCATACTTTAGTTATTATTGAGATTAACATTATTTCCCTGCTTCAGGCGTTTTGAGCACATCTGTCGGTCTAGGCTCCTACGCTGACCAAGTAACCCAAGTTGTCTGTCTGCTTAGGCCACTAGGTATGCGCTCATGATCCTGATTGCGTCATGGTTGTTCCATATCCGTTAATCTAGCTTTGCCATCTGACTCTCGTCATGCCGTCGTCGTCCCGCCTTCTACGCCAACCCAGTGAGCAAGGCTATCTAATAAATTCTCAAACAGCGTATGTGATCGTTATGGTGATGCCGTCATGGTGAGCCTACCGCTCTCATTTCAATTTTAGCACGTGTTTCTCGCCATACTGCCGTCGTCACGCCTTCTACGCCAAGGAAGTGGGCCAAGTTCTCTAACAAATTGTGCCACTAGGTATTTACTCATGGTGAGAACACTAGTTAAGTGCTCGTGTGTGCTCACTCCAGCTTCGCCAATCAATCGCCTCTCCTGATGCTGTCGCCATGACCCATCGTCGCCAGGCCATAGTCGTCATAAAGGTTTCGTGGTACAGTCGTTATGCCATTGTCATCTTACAATGGTCGTCATCCGATTGTCCTCATACCGTTGTCATGCCATTGTCGTCATTGTGTTGCTGCCATACAGTCATCTTCATGCGTTCGTCGTTGTACCGTGGTCGTGATGCCGTTCTGTCCTCGTCATTCTACCATCGTAATCTAAACTTCTTTATGCCGTCGACGTGACGCTGTCGTTTTACCATTGTCATCACTTCAGTAACGCCATCCATTTCTCATCTTGCCGTCGTCGTCGTACTGCCTTTGTCGTTGCATCGATGTCAATCCTTATTCGTCATTCTATCGCGTTATGTCACTCTTGTCATGTCATCGTCGTCCTGGTGTCGCCCTCAAACAGTCCTTATCATCCATACATTGTCATACCGTCGTCGTCATGCCCTTGTCATCGTCATTGCCACTTCGTCATCTGGTTGCCATACCATCATCATCATCTGAGTGTCCTCACGTCGTCGTCGTCAAGTTGTAGTCCTTACAGCTTCGTCATAATTTGATAATTGCCATCTCATTGTCATCATACTGTCGTCGTTATACCCCCTTTGTCGTTTTATCGAAGTAACTCCTTTTTTTTTCATTCCTAAGTGGTTAGTGCATGAGCGTCATACAGTCGCCGTCGTGCCGCCATGTTCAATCGCTAATATGGAAAGCAAGCACCATAGCAACATGGGAGGATACCTGACTATGCCACATCCCAAAGTACCCAAAGTACCAGATGTCTCAGGATGACAACTACACATATTAAGCCAAATTTACTGCAGAAATGCGGTGTGTCGCTACATCGCTCAAATGCTAATTGCATTACCATGGAGAGTCATCGTGAGATGAGCTCTGCTGCAATGTCTTATTCTGACTGCTTATTTTCTTATATGTAGAGAGGTGCCGCTGACGTAACAAAGTTACTGGATCTGAGTTCCTACAAAATTCGCTATTTCTGTGCAATGTTTGGTTGCGAACAGTAAAACAGCAGTGAAGCGCGTTGAGCACGTACACCGGTACAGGTAGCAACTCTAAATTCAAGCTATGCCCTAGGCTGAGTAGATATTCTGCTATCCCTGGGATCTAAAACTCAGTAAATTTCTTATACCGCCTGTATGTAAATACTCGCTACGAGCCTCTTCTCGCTCACCATCTCGATTCCTTCTTCCGAGCATATTTAGCTCCCTGCAACCATCTTTTCGAAGCATGGTCATGCCCCCCTTCCTGAACCGTTTCACTTTCATTGTTTCATTTCCCAACCCAAGCTATTGTCGCAGGGCCGTCCCTATAATCAGATTGTAGTGCCAGCGAGGTTTGTACTTTCAACACTATCCTTTCAAACTGAAATTAAAGAAAACGATCGGCTTATTTCCAAATTTGTTCCAATGACTCATGCATGTGCTTTCATGGAGCTCCATATCAATTGAGTCACGTCCGTCCCCCCTCCAGCTTTAGTTGCCTGGTTGCACTTTTGGACTTTATTCTTTTCGCAATCTTCGCTGTGTGCACTGTAAGGCTTCTGTTTTTTTTTATTACAATATTGCATCCGCCTAAAGGTGAGTATTCACGGACACGTAAACATAATTACAGTTTCTTGGAGTGCATCAGTCCCGCACGCAGGTCTCCTGCTAGGTGTCCCGTACTCATAACCTCGGTAGGAAAACATCAGCTATTGTAGAATTTTTAATTCAACCAGGGGCGCCCTTGTGCAGAACTTATTGTGAAGGAATATATGTCACCTCTGCTATTTGCACAATAGTGATAGTTACAAAAAACAAGAAACCCTGAAGAGTAGATGTGAGACGTGCAACACAGTGGACCGAAATGAACTCGAAGGCACATCATGCTATGATGAACGTCTTTTCATAGCTATACATGCAAATATACAAAGCAAAACCAATACTTTTGACTACTTTCTTCACACAAACAGCAGAAAACGAAATGAGATCCCGTGTTGAATAAGCAGATTTTAAATCCCTTACTTTAAAACTATCCTACTTGTTTTCCCTCGCGATGCATGAACACAAGCAATGCTTCACTAACAGTGTGTTCAATGAGGCTGGTTGGTTCATCTTTAGAATAAAAACAGAAGCAGTGCGACACAGGACGAGCGAGTAAAAAGCACAGGACACAGCGCTGAACCGAACAGGACAGCACTCTGTCCTGTGATCTTTACTTGCTAGTCCTGTGTTGTGCTGTTTATGTTTTTATTCTAATGCTTCACTACGTAGTAGTTTATGGCCGTTAAAAGTCACAGGGCCAAGAAATCATTTGCATTCATTATCTGAAACGAAAACCTCAATTTGCATGAAACATTTACACAAATAAATTCAGTTTAGGCAATAGGTTATTGACATCCATGCAGACACAACCCCAATGATCCTAACACTTACTTGTTGTCAGTGTTATTGACTCTGCATACCCAGAGGCACCTTTTAGAAGAGGGTAGTAAAACATTTTAGGGTGTCTAGACATGGTAGATTGATATATTCACGCTATACAGTGAAATATAAACTAGAGGATCCTGTTCACTTAAAAATGTTTCATAGCTGTGCGGGCTATTAAATTCAAGAACCTCATGCTCCAAGTGTGAGGTGAAAGTTCGGAATGACACATGAAGCACTTCTCGACATTTTGCGTGTTCTTTCCAAGCTGCGACAAGTTCTCTGAGTGCGTGCAGAAATGTACCAACACTATCCGCGAAAATGTTCAGAACTCTTGACGATATGTTTACGAGCTTAATAGTAAATCTTCATCAGTTTTTTCAAAACAAACAATCAAATTTTAGTAATCTCTCAGTTTAAGAGAGCGCATAGATCAGTGTGTACGTTTCTCACGAATAAAAATATCACCGAACTACAAAATCGGGCATGGTGAGGAGCACAAAGAATAATTCCTAATGACAAACTCCTAATGGAAAACTGCAAAGTAAGACCTTAAGTTGCGTCGACATTAAGATATTGATGCATATTTATGGTACCCAATCCTTCTATCCACAATTCCAACAGCATATTTAATGCATAACCAGAGCTGTTCTTGCGAGATCAGCAGCAGAAATGGATTTTGCACGAAACCGTTATTTCTAAGGAAGCACAAATACTTTCATTGCAGAAACGAATTATTTTGGTTGGTCTAAATACAGCTTGTGTAAGGAATAGGTACGCTACACTGTAGAATGTATGAATTAATTGGTACGCACCTGTGAAAGTAATGACAGCAAAAAATAACGAGAGTTTCATGCTCCTTTGCACAAGATTCTCTAACTCTCAAAGAAGTGTGCCCCATCCCGCTTACAAGCCTTTAGTGTTTTATCCCGCATAGGAACTTTTTGTCGACTCCGTCAATTGTAGTTAAAAAATTACTATCCTTTCATCTTCTTTTTCACATTGAATGCCTATTCTCAATACAAATGCCAAAATATAGATCGCATAAAGTACACTCTAATATCACGACACCAGGTGAGGACCTCGTGCCATATCGCCCATCACGCTACCTCCACAGACAATGGGGCCCTTTGCTTTGTACGCCGAAGCTGTGGCTTAAGCTTTTATGCACCTGTGTTCCCTGCTGTCAGCTGCGGACTTATACGTTATGCATGGCCCTCTTTACATATAGCGCAGTAGTCCTGATTCTGGTTTTATGGCAATGCTTAATCTGCTGGTTAAATCGTAGTTTCTACTCACTCACGTGAAAATGGGAATCTCATATTAGTTGCACATATTGTAGTTGGAACAGAGCAGAGTGCGCCTGTGGTGCTTATACCATGCAGCTTTGGAAACTACAAGTTCTACAAGATCATACATAGATTTAGGACGCAGTTTAAGGAGCATCTTGTTTCGCGTCTAAGTCCTCATGGTTGAGAGAAATTAGATCTTATATTTCAGCGCTTTTGACTAAACTACTTCATTCAACGTATTTGACTCGAATAATGTTGAAATACATAGCTACCGCACATCGATGCCATTTGTTGGCCATGTTTTCGCTATACCGAGCCTGGGTTTCAATAATTGAAAAAAGGCACTACTGGCAAGGTGCACAGGAGTAGCTCACGTCCAATCAAGTTGCTTTGTGGCCCGCTGTGCGAGTAAGCATGACTAACGTACCTGTGTTTTACAGTAGGAAACTATGAGTGCGACCATCCGTGTCGTGCTTTACATTGCGCCAGTTTACCTTCACGTCTAACCTGAGACGATTGCAGATGAGTTGACGTTTGGACGCAAACGGAGCCTTATTTCATTTCTTAAGTATATTCACTTCCACATTTACCAAAACCTTACTACAGGCTATCAAATGAAGTGTTACTTATTATTAGAACTTAGCAAATGTTGGGAATTGCATATTATTACAAACTAAGGGTGAATATGCAGCCTCTTCTTGTTACAGCATCCCTCCTTCAAAGTTTGAGTTATCCATATTACTATGTAAGGTAGAGACACTTTTTAGAACAACATTATTGCTGATTTTCTCTCTTTATTCTGAAAATTCGTATGTGGTTTCCATGCCTTGCGGATAGGACGAATCTTCAGCAGGTGTTGTATACTTGTGCCTATCTCTACAGCGAAAGATGTAGTTTATAGACCTTTATTTCAATATAGCAAGAGCACCAAGATTCCTTTAAAGTTTAGAGCAAATTGCTGATAGTGTTTATCTTCATTCCCACGTATTCTTTGTTTCTCTTTGGAATAAGTGCGTTTTTCACGGTAAAGCTTGTTCCTGTGACTTCTGGACAAATCTATATCACCCATCAAGTGAGAAGATTGTCTTCGAATGTCTTGCTTTAACAACTCTCGAGCGGTTATCTGTTATCTTACGAACCTTTTGTAGCATTCTAACCTTGAATAAGGTTCACAAGGAAGTGACAACCACTTTGTGAAATTAGCCTATTAAGAAGCTCACAGCCCTTTTATTACTTCGCTTATGCATAGATATTGTTTGCTACGCGGCAAGAACTTCTTGCACGCCAACTTAAGAAAATTTGGAGCCGCATTTTCTTTCGCGCACTCCTTGTGCCCAATGGCCAAGAACGCCAGACCGCTGTGCACTCTGAACTAAGGGCTTCCACTTTGATTCCGTCTTAGTTATTTTCTATCTGCAACGCTTAAAAATATATTTCTAAAGAAGTACGAGGAACCACAGTGAATTTTTTGTGCTTGACAGCATTTCTCTCAAAATTGCTGTTACATTTAAAATTTGTGAACTCAAAATGTCAGCCGATGCAATGTTTAAATTACAATTGTGCCTATACCATTTATTTAAACCTTTGGTTATTGAAATTTTTGGAATTTTTCAATGTTTCTGTTTGTATATGTTGTCCGAGTAATGTGCGCTTGTCTTTGTATTCCTATGTAAACGAGAAAACTGCCTGGCATATGTCATCGCTAAACATGAATATATACAAACTCTGTTGTTTTACGCGCCAACACCACGCTACAATTATGGCGCACGTCATATAGTGCGTAAGCCACAGGTTATTTTCCCGGAAAAAATTTGCAGCTAGCTAAACTACTATGATCTCAAGAAACTCCTATAGCTCTTAGTACTCCAAGCGCCTGCCCACGAACCGGATTTATTGTTACCACGAATAAACTGTCAATGGAAAATTTCAATTCTGCACAAATACGTTTTTGAATGTTGAGGAGCCCTTCTCAGATACTGCCTGAAAATTGTACTCAAACTCAGCCTTTTAAGCCCTACCGACAACGAGCGCGACGTTCGTGATGGCTTCGCGTGTCTCATGACATCTACAGTGCACAACCAAGAGCAATGATGGCCTTTGCAGCCATACGTAGACAAAACTTATAGGTCATATATCATGTCGACGTTACTCCAGTTGCTGACAGAAAAAAAACTTTTGTGCACTATCACCGAAATGCCGACCACTTTTATATTTAACGTATGCTATTGTGACATACGGCCTACCATGTAAAGTCCATGGCAACGCGAATACAAGAAAGCTCAGCACAAACCTGACGCATTGGGATTTGACATTGATCTGAGGTTATTTTCACTGTCAAGGAGACAGCACTCGCTGCAAACTCGCAGTTAGATGAGACACCGCACGGAGAAATGGCCATTTTAACAACTTACAAGCTTGTAATTGAAGGCTACTTTTGGTCATGAACCTAATAAATGTAACATAGTCGCTTCCGCTGCATTTATTGTGCACGTTCAGTCTATGCATGTTATCTTGGCGATAAATGAAGACCAGGGGACTGCATTATTCGCATTTTCCATAGGTGTAGAGGACTTATGTTATTCTGTGCCGCGTGATGGTTTGATGTGTGCTGTGCGTGATAGGATAGAAGATTTTGGAGAAGTCACAATTCCGATTTCTGTCGGTGTCAACAGCGACAGTCTTTTAGAGCGTTTAGATATTTATCTTCATTCAACTGCTATTAATTATGATGGCCAGTTTATATCCAACGCACCCGCATCTGTATAGGATCAGCCATGAGTCCGCGCTCTGCCATGACTGTTACCGCTGCGTGGCTCCTAGTCCGGTCAAATAGGCACCTCAACAGCGTGGTTTTGTTGCATGCACTTGTCTTCGTTTGACGGGCATAATTAGATTCGTATTTTGTCACTGTATAATTCTGTATAATCGGCACATTGCCACGCTCTCTTTCGTCTTCAGGTTCCAGACTGATTTAAATGAAAGTGCATCGACCTCCCTCAATGTGCAAGACGATTATAATTTTGTTTCATTCAATTTTTATTTCCCATTTCCTTAAAGTCTTTAACAAATAATCCTCATAAATGCAACATTGTGTCTGGTATGTACAAAGTTCGCGCTGCAAATAGCCATATTATCAGTTTAAAATCGCATCTTTTACGGCCACCAGAATCAGTGCTCATTCATTATAACAATAACATTGTGTTTGTTTTCACCACAATGTGTCGAGATCGACTTTTCGTAATTTGCAGGCTCATCGCAGTAAATTATGCAGATATCTGAAGCGTGGTGGCCCGTCAATTTTTAATTCCTAGAATTCTTTACAAGCTGCAAATCAGTTGGAACAAATATTTCGGCTCATTATTGACGAAAATTAGCAGTATTTATAGCCTGGTGCAAGTATTGTTTTAAGAGTAACTCCATAAAACTACAATGAGATGCCTCTCCCCCCCCCCCAGTCTGACTTGGCGCAACCTCCTCTCCTCTCCCCTAATATGAAGGGCGGGGTCCCCACAGGTATTGCGGCTTCGATACCTTAATAATATTGCGGGAGTAATGCGTTCTGCTCGTTTTAGCGTATGCGTGAGATGTCGTGACAATTTAGCGAATTTTATATGAAACGTTTTCAAATTGTTTTACACCGGACGTAATATTTATAACACCCGGCTCAGCTGGCTACACTACATGGTAGTTGGCCTTTACTGTGATGAAAATTTGCTAAATTGTTGTTTTTCCATATTTTATTTGTGCTATTGTAGTAAGGGAATGCACCAGTTGACGTTATTTATGAAAACTATTTGCTCGCATCTTCACCGCCTTGCACTCGCATTCGAATTCAAATGTTTATGCAAAATTGTGAACACTTGCAGGGTACGCATGGAAAGGACCTGATACAGAACCTTATTCAGTTCAAATTAATCAGGTAATCAATTCAATGAAATATTTTTTTCTTCTTTTTTCGAACAATAGTTTGGGGTCGTCAAGCGAAAAGTTGTTGCAACCCATTTTAAATTGCCTGAGCTCCCACGTACATGAGAGTGGTTTAACGGACCATATTTGCTCAAATGTAGACAAGCGCAGTACAATAATAAAGGAAGTAAATAAAAGCAAGAAGCTATCAGAAATGAACAAATATAACAAAGACAACGAAGTCAATTATTTATTGAATACATTCCCTCAGGAAATGTGTACTTGCACTTAACGAACCTAAAATGTTTAAAGCGAGCACAAATCACAAAATAACGCAAATAACAATTAATATAATGCCCAAAGCTAACAATTGTCATTGTAATGGTAGTAAAACAACATAAAATAAGCACATTACCCAAGAGGTAATTCGTCCCGTAGTAGTATCTTTTGCAGTATGTAGCAAGAATAACGTGTCTATGTGCACATTTATTGAGGAAAGTTGACATTAGAAACCTTAGAGATCGCGCAAAATTGCCCGCGCGCCAGCGCGGAACAAGCCACGTGTCGGTCTGAGGGTCCGTGAGTAACCATGCTCTATGCTTATTTCACATATCCTTTCAATAAACACTTTTATATGTTCATTAGCAAACAGATAGGAATAAAGTAACGCGAAATAACACATTATCCTCATACTGATTTTTTGATAACTATAAAAGAAAGTGTGGGGGGGAATGAGTATGTGGCGCGTTCGCAGTGTACCAAAGCGCTCGTTTTTTAAACCGAAGAATGGTATGTGGTGCCCTAGACAAGGAAAATATATGTTGGTATATCTCAGAACGCATGATAAATCTGGAGTTAAGCGTTTTTTTTTTTTTTGGAAAAAAGTGTGTACATCACGACAGAACACTGGCTCCATGTGATAATGACATAGTGAATGATTTAGTTTGGCAGGTCCATGCTATATCAGTACAAGAAGTGGCACCCATAATTTTGTATCCGCCAACTATCTCAGCGGGCATGCTGGCATGCTCAAGTTATTATTGGATGGAGTACCTTAGTCTAGGTCCCTCTGGATATGAACAGCGCAGCTTTTTTGTTTGTTTTTGCTTGTATGTAGCCAAATCAGTGGTCGATCATTTCAGCACATCGAAAAACATGCTCTGGGCTTTGGCATCAGTTTCTCTGTCACCTTGTCCAGAAACAAAGAGGCTAGTGTCATCTCCGTGAAGCAAAATGAGGCGTCGTCATTAACCTAAGATTGTAATTTATGTAGATATTGAAGAGCATCGGCACCAGAACGCTTCCTTGAAGTACACCACAAGAACTGTTTTACAAAAACAACAACACTCAGCAATTGGGGACGCATTGTTTTGTGTTGCACAGATATGAATAAAACAGTGACAAGTGAATGGGTGACGCCACGCACTGCATAAGCACTTCGCGAGAAAAATGACATGATTCAAGTTATCAGATTTTTCGTGATAAACAATAAACTCGACGAGCGTAAGCTTTCTTTATTCTTCGACATTCCTAATTATCCACTCTTTTTCAGTTAACACTGATGTACGATTAGATTTTCGACGTCGAAAGCCGTGCTAAATGTCTGGAAGTATGTTGTCCTTGCGAAAGAAAGTGTTAACGTGGACGAAAATAATGTGCTCTAATATCTTGGAGAAGACAGGTATATATTCATATCCGTACACATATTGTCGCAACTATCATGCACCACGGTTTAAAAGTATGCTATTGCCACGTGGCAGGACAAAAGCAAGATAATATTGTTTATTTTCGCCTGGCGGTATTCAAATTATTCTTTTTTGCATTCTGCCTAATGACATAACGATTCCCAATTAATTATTCAACTTCTCAAATACTACTATTCGATAAAAATTGTCAATGAGAAACTTGTGTTGGCTTGGGCACCCCTTACGAAAGTTAATTTGGAGTTTCTTTAGCCACGGTAATGAGTTTTTATGAAGTCCAAAAGGACCCGATGAGAACTCGAGGTCCACAGAGTCGTCTGCACAGAATCTGTATGCGAATTATGAAGCAACAAATCCATAGAACCATGTCCATTCACACGAAATATACGTGCGATGGAATGTACATTTAGGTGAAATGTCCCGAACTCTGTAAAATAATTTTATAGAATGTCTATAGAACTTCTGAAGCACTAGGTCTATAGAATGGCTCTACATTCACCTTCTATTAACGTTCTATAGCGGCTGTATTGAAACCATATGTAATAAAATCTATACAAGAATGTGTACAGAAGGCGTTTATCACATCTGGTGCTACCTCTCTATACAACGCCTATCCATTGCTACCGTATAAAAGTGCAATGAAATGCGCATTGCATCATACATTCTGAATTTTAAAGAGAAACATTTATAGGACGTCTACAAAACCTAATATGCGGCCTGTCTAGAGAATGGGTTTCCATTTGCTCTCCATAAACGGTAAATAGAGAGTGCATTGACATCACATGTATTAAGTTCTATAGAGTAATGTTTACAGGACGTCTAAAAGAACTAAAGTGTCGCCTGTTTATAGACCACCTCTCCTTTTGCACCCTATAAACGTTCAATAGAAAGTGCTACATACCCTTGAATAACACCACTTATATTGACACATTGCACTCTTCGTAATACAGCGTTTGTGACCGTACAATCCCTAATTGCCGTAAGTGTGTTCTCACACTAGAAAAATTTATATCTCGTTTTCAGTCTATATCTGTGTCCCATTTACCTAAAGCCCGTTTTTGCAGTAATTAGAGCTTCCTTTCTTACTAGAAAATTAACGAGAGCACTTTGGAACATGCCACATCGCTTTTGCATTCCTGATGACGTATATATTATATAATAGGTATCTTTAACGACCCTAGGCACGCCGAAGTGGTCCGTTTGACGCTGACAAAAAAAACCACATCTCGACTCGAGCGTCGCTAACTGTTCAATATTTCGCATTAAATTGCAAATCCCGAGAATGCCGGAGCAATCTCTCCATCAAGAAGATATCTGTTGTTACACCGTACGCAACCGACACGTAAACTTCGAGCTTTGCAGATCTGTTTTCTGAAGGTCGCCAATGTTTTTGTAGAAACGTCTGTATATTAAATACGACGTCATTCTCACACCTTGAATGCATCCAGCACTTTATCAAGAATATAGCTGACGCACGAAATGACATTTCACTTTTTCATTTAGCATTTCTTGCGACTTTTATGAGAAATGTCAGCAGACGGCAACCAAGGAGCCAGTGCGAAGCAGTTCTTGAGTGTTGTCAATCTGTTACGTTTTAGACAGTAGTTTGAAAAGAAAGACAGTCGTTGCTACAGCATGAAGGAGCCGAAAAATGTCAGCAAGCGCTTCTTTGCGCAGTTAGCCTGGGTGGTTCAACAGCTTTTATTATGAAGTGATGTGCGGTCGCATTTCTGCGCTGAGGCCAGTGAAAAGCGCATCAACTGCATTTATATGCACTTCAAGGCATCTACCAAATGTGTTAAGAACTGGAAATCATCATAACATTTACACAGTTGCATGTTTTTATGAACAAAAATCTCTATAATAAGAATCGTCAGCTTCCAATGCAGCAAGGATTTTAAACAAATTGCAAGGTACCATGGCTCGCGTGACCTCTAGCTATCCGCGCTTCCCCCCACCTCGAAAAAAAGTGTTATATAGTTCAGTCTTATACAAATTAGCGCCAGTTTAACTTCTAAGGGCAGGAGATAATCACTTTCAAATTTTTGACAGTGGTGACAACGTTTCCCGATGGGCAAGGACTTATCCGATGGTGTTCTAATTACACACGGATGGGACATGGCGCGATGCAGCATGCAACCATTTGTCGGCAAACTGACCTATGGCAGACTGACTCGTGAGTCGACTCACACAGACGACTTCGAGCTGCTAGGAATTCTGAGTCTTGATGAGCCAGCATGAGCAGAACTATCATGAGTCTGGGTCTGAGTGAGCCCTGCTGTTTACAAATGTCGCGAGTGGGTATCAGTGACCATCACCCCGAGTGAGCCGTATGCACAAATTTTCTTGAATGAGTCTGAGAGCATTCGATTTTCTTTGGTGACATATTGGGGGGGGGGGGGGGGGGATATGGTCTATCTCACGCACAATAAAAAAATTAACTGCTAAATGTAACCTGCTAAAATATATACTAAATTGTGTAATTCAACTGATGCGAAGCGACCTTCAGTTAGGGTTCTAGCTTCCAAGCTGGTTGGCACTGCTCGTGCTCCTTATGCATCTGTGTCCCGCTTCTGCGGCGTAGCCATAGATCGGCATAGTCCCTCATTAGTGCACCCACTGATACATCCATTTCATAGGCATCAGTGTGAGTGTGAGTGAAGAAGTATTTGAATGGAAGAGATTAGAAACAACAGTAAGCCAGTGGATGAGGTGGACGCATCAACTTGAGTTACTATAGGTGGGTGTGAATGGGCCCGTTTTTACTTGGGTGAACGCCAGTCACTATCACTGCAGGGACGCGAGTATGAGCGCTTCTAAGTGGCGCTAAATGTGAGTAGAACGTTTGCGAATATGATTGAAACACCTTTGTCAGTCTGCTGGACCATCGTGAACAATATGGAAGAGCGCTAATTTTATTTATTGTTGGACATTTTATAGAGTAACGCTAGCTATCTTTGAGTGGGCTGTCGCAGCCTGCCGCGAAATCCTCATTAAGTATTCTGATGACGGAACGGCTTCCCTCCATTAAACCAATTTAATAAGTTGTACAAAATAAAGTTGTTTGCTACTACTACTCCATAAGCTACTTTTTGTGCAAAGTATATTTTATGTGGGGTGCGCCCTCCGAAATATGGCAACACATATTCATTTCGAATTTATTCGAAGTGTTCACCACGACTCGCACTTTATCATACCATAGGCCCACTCGATATGCTCAGCCGTTCACAAGCAGCAAAGCAAAGCTTTTGCTCTCCTGGAAAGGGTGGAGTATGCCAAAGCCCAAATATTTGGAAACTCTAATAAGGGGTACAAACCACCTCCAACAATTACATTTATCACTTTGTTTCACCAAGAAAAGGACGCACTTTATTCAAAGAAAATTACAGCTTCGTACGTCGTATAGTTCTGAAGTTCCACAATTTAAAAAAGGGCCATAGCCACAACGCCTAATATTCAGTATGCTTGTAAGTTCTCAAAATGCGCATAATTTCCCCGCACACATGTACTTTTCCATATACGTCGTACTTGGCGTACCAACGAACTATTTCAACTATATTGAATTGCTCCAGCGCCTGTGACTAACTTTAGAAATTTTTGTCGACGCCTACACCTGACGTTATCCATCTACTCCTTCGCTCGCAAAAGTACAAAGGGCTACGTGGAACGTAAGAGAGCACTCGCTGACAAACAAGTCAGCTGCGTGTGCTTCTAGAAACTTCACTACATATCAAGTGCAATATATGCCGCGCCTACCACAATGCGTATTTTCATATGTGCTTCGTCCAGTGTAGCAGTGTCTACAGCATTACAGCTTCCTGCGACCGCAGCTACTGCTGCATGGCGCACGGCATACGGGAAGACGGGCACCAAGTTTCTAGAGCTCACGGGTGGTACCCCACATGGGCGCCAAGCAATAAGTGCAGATAATGGAAAACAGAAACTACGAAGATGCTGCTCTCGGCACTGTTAACGCAACTGGAGATCGTGGCTGCGTCTGCAGGGGCTGCAGTTGTTATCTTTATTATCAGTTAGCATTAAAATGCTCATCCCAACAAAAAGCTTGCATGTTTCCTTCTGTACGGCGAAAAAGGAAAATTAAGAGAGAGGAGAAGCAGACGAAGGTGTAAGGGGGGGAGACACCTGCCGTCACGAGCGAGGAAGCGCGCTACGGTTGAGGGGACGGAAGGTGGAGCGCAACTACAGAGGAGAAGGATGACGGTGCGTCATACGTTATACGCTTCAAACTCAGGAAAGCCCTATAACACCTTTTCGCGGAGGCAATAAAATGAATGAGGAGGCGCATGGCGTTCGCGAGATCGCGCGCGCTGGCAGCTTTTGCTCCGGCTTTCCCATATGGCCCGTTCCCCAGCAGAAAGAAAATGACACGAAACTGTATTACAGCGCGCACGCCCGGCTACCCCCCGATGGTGCTGTTAGGCGAGGTGTCTGAGACACGCAAAGACGACCGTAGAAGGCCGACAGCGCAAAATCTCAGCGCGCGTATTGACTCTCTTCCACGTGTTCAGTGCAGACCTATAGTATAGGTCTGCATTGAGTTTTTAGCCCCTGATAAGAAAGGAAGGAATGACTGCCGGTTTGTTTCTGAAATGTGTTTCAAAGCACGGGTTTGCAAATAGTAGTCTACAAGGATGCGTTGAAAACGACAATACCCTGATTATGTACGTGTTTCCAAGGGCTAGTCTTCCTTGTTCCAAAAACAACCGGTTTGTTTCTGCACACAAGCTTCGGGAGACTTTCGGAACGCGCCAGAACGCAGACGTAATCCAAGATGATGCCCCGGATCAGGTTCCGGCTTCCGATCAGGTTTTGCTGAAGAGGGCGTTTTATACATAAAAATACATAGACGTTCGGCAGCTAATCTGGCTGCCCAGTGCTTTAAAAACCACTAGTCATATGTAACCGCTATAGCCATAAGAGCATGACCAAGGATGGCCGTGCTAACATTGTTAGCACGGCCACCCCAAAACTTGGAAATGAAATGAAGTTAACAGTAGACTGAAAAGATAGAATTGCGTAAAGGGAACAAAAATACCACCCAGTATTATCAGATAACGAGCGTCTGAGGAAAGGGTTCCGGATGTACCAAGCGTTACCTGTCGCCGCAACAGGACCATGAAAGGCATGCAAAGGTCAGGCAACATCATTTCCCCATAATAAAAGCATGTTGTCGCCTCAGGTGCAAAACTTGCAGGCACCTTCAAAGTGGCATTAAATTTAAAGGCACCGCAAATAGTTAGACACGCAAAGCCAAATCTAGCTTCACTTGTACAAGTTCGGATGTGATTTATATGCTTGAGTGTTCCTTTTGTAAGAAACAATATATCGGTGAAGCGGGCAATCAATGAACGCCAGATTAAACGAACATCGCGCCGACACAACTAGAAATATTCCCAAAGCCGTCGCTGATCATTTCAACCAACCAGGTCATAACTTCGATGAAGTTGAACTCTTCACCTTGAAGTGAAATTTCCGTTCTGAACGAGACAGAAAATAGAGAGAATAATACCTTATCCATAAGTTCAAGACATTGCAACTAACAGGCATAAATGTTTAAAAGGGAGCTTTAGAAACTATCCGCTACGCTAAATTTCAAGCTATAGGCAACACCACTTAGTTTGGTTGCTCAGTGTTTTTCCCTTTCTTTACGTTTTTCCTATTTATTTATTTATTTTTTATTTCATTTCAACATTTTCTTTAAATTTTTTCTGTTTTCTTTCTTTTTTTTACGAGCACCGGTTTCTGCCGCTTCTTCTATTATCTCTTTCAGAGACACGGCAGCCCACCACCACCAGGTAATGGAGGGCTGCTATGCAAGCCGTTGACATGCCGGCATACGCATGGCCGTTGACGCCTGATTGGCAGACGGCCGTGTCACTGGCCTTGTGCACAGCACTCCTTTATTCTCAATTCGACAACTCCGCCGCTAACACAACTTCGCTCGTTGTCGCACCCATCCGCCTTACACCCTCCCTTCTTTAGAAGAACCCCACCGATTTACACTGTCGCGAGGAAACCACATGTTGCCCTGAATAAGACAAGTGCACTTGTCGAAACGTTGGCTCCTGCTTTCTCCGTGTTGTCGTTTTGCTCATCGTCTTGAACTTCCATCTCGCGCCTTCCCCGTGTTTTCAAAGAAAAGACAAAGATTTAAAAGGGGCACAGGAAAAGGCAACTGCTGATTTTTTCCAGGTGGGTC
Organism: Dermacentor andersoni; assembly: GCF_023375885.2. Taxonomy (NCBI): domain Eukaryota; kingdom Metazoa; phylum Arthropoda; class Arachnida; order Ixodida; family Ixodidae; genus Dermacentor; species Dermacentor andersoni. Next base: position 96,346,436 of record NC_092821.1, read on the forward strand.
AGTCTGGAGGGGTCTTTCTATGTGAAGCCGAGGCCAAACAGGTGTGTTGCCTCCGCCGGGGACCCTGGACACCTGGAATCTGCTCAACCTCCCGGATTCCGCTTTCCCCAGACACGGATAAACTGCGCGTCTTTTACCCGTCTCATGACCAACTATTGCAAAGTTATACCAATTCTACATACACACGTTAATGTAGTGAGATTATGCATGCAGAAATATATCCTGTTAAGAACGATGGTGATCAGCGAAACTGTGAAATACCTTCCCTCAACCGACGGATCGATGTAAATATTGTTATTATTATTATTATTATTATTATTATTATTATTATTATTATTATTATTATTATTATTATTATTATTATTATTATTATTATTATTATTATTATTATTATTATTATTATTATAACACACAATTCCCAACGGTGGTAACAGTGTGTATAGCACGCAGGTGGCCGTGAAAGTGAGCCTCGACGCGAGTGATGACATAAGTTGACCGGGACTCAGTTAAAGGAGTGCACAAAACAAAACGCGTTTGTTTGTTATTTGCGAATGAGCATACTTCCTAGCTAATTATCAGAATGAAACTTGCAGCACTAGAGTTGTATTCTAGTTGACAAACAACGGGCTGTCCGCTTCCCGCCCGTATGGAACCTCTTGTATTCACAGCAGACGGGAATTCCACAATATTTACAACTTCACTGTGAACTACGTAATTATGAAAGGTAGATGAAACTCAGTGTAATGTTAGAGTCATGTTAGCGGCTAGTTTTCATATTTTGTTTCGTAATTTGTTTCGGGATAGTTTTGATTAAACAACATTTAGAGCCCTTTTCTGTAACCGTATTCCCGCCGTAGACGGCCATGTATTGATTGCAGACGGGAATTCTGTTACGTTTACAACTTCCCTCTGAACTAGCCTATTAGGACAAGTAAATGAAACTCGGCTAAAAACGCTAGAGTCGTCTTAGTGGCCAATTTCACTACAATTATTTCTAAAATACCTATATTAAATTGACAGCTACAGAACATTCGCGAGAAACTGGATAGAAACTTTTTTTCGTACCGACGCGGCGCGTAGACGGACAAGCATCGATCACCGCCGGAATATTCGCTATATACAGCTTTGCTGTAAAAAGCCGTAGCGCTATCTAGGTTGGAATAAGTGAATTTGTGTGAATACACATGCTTCTCTGTACGCTCACCGCCACCTTCTTCTGGGCTCACGAACTTCCGATGCGATATTTTAACAGAAAGCCACAAGGTGTCGACACACATGCACCCCCAAAGTCCAAACTATTGCTAAAATTTTCTCGACACGCGATGAAAGTATATGCAGTGCGTGTTAGCGACACTTCCATAGAAGCTCATATGTCCTGTAATGGCGGCATGTGAAGGCCCCGCAGGGGCATCTACATTTGTTAGGGTCCAATTGCTAGGAAATAAGAACTGAGTTCGCGTACGGCACTCGCTGCGCCAAGACAGCCACTGCCGCAGCTCACATCCATCGCTGACACTACATAAAAATAACACATAACAGTACACACGAAGCACAAGCAAGTGGAAAAATTCTCCACAGCAACGCGTTACAATCCGGCACAAGCACAGTTACTGACCCGTCTATTTATAGCCGTCATTCTAAACGACAGGTGTTACACCGGTGAGACTTACGGGACTTGCATGAGTTCTAAACAGTGAGCTCACATTACTTTCAACTAATTACCACATGCACGTCGCACTTAATTGTTTGTTTTGTATTGTCCTTGTCCTGCATCGCCAGGTTTAGTAAGGAATGCCGAGATGATTCGACCTTTGTGGCGAAGTCTCCAAGGGAGCGTATTTCATTGTCCAAACACAAGACTGGTGGCAAAATGAGTTTACTTGGGAGATTGCCGAAGTGTTCGTGCTCTTCTTTGAAGCTACTTATTTCTTGAAATACGGTAATCTTAGTGTCGAAGGTACGATTGACGCCTCATATCAATGATTTCAAAGAATGCTGCGCACTATAGGACAATTTCCCAGGGGGTAGTTTCTGTCGGATATGGCTTTCTGTCGGATATGGCTTGAGATGCACTGAGGTGCATTAGCTCGCGGCTGCTGCCGGGGTTCCAAACTCCGGCTTTTAAAGAGAGTTTCCGCTGTCATCGAGCGAGATGTTTTCATGTTTGCGTGTGCGCGCGTGACACTGTGCTGGTTAATTTAGTTAAAACACGTTGACGGGCTAGTTGATTTGAATCCATGATAGAATGGTTGAGCGCGAGTGAACAAGGAGGTCGAAAAAAGTAGACATGTAAAGACAGCACTGTCTTAGTTTGTCTGTTTCTTTCTACGTCCAGTCGCGCTTACACATTCTATCATTGTTAATTTAGTTATTAAGCGAACCTTTACAAGCTTGTACGACGACCATTAAAACTACTATCCTAACTTTGTACAGCCATCTACTAATTTGCTATCGCAGTCGGTGCTTCGATTTGAGCGAAACTAGGATTTTTTTTTTTCATTCCTGGCGATAGTTGCGACGGACACTGGCGGCGGCGGCAGACAACATCGCCAACGGAAACGGCTATTGGAATGAGCCCATAACAGTTTGCAATGTAAGAAAGCGTATTGCAGATACCGCGATGGCCGGGCTTGCCTTGCCGATATGTTTTGCTTTCAACCTTTGGGCGAGGCAAGCGGGCCATTGCGCCCTTTGTCCTCACGCCGTCTCTCCTTTGTAACTTCCAGCAAGCTAGTAGAAATGAAAGGAGCGATAAAGCCGGTGATCGCCCCAATGACCACACCTAACAATGGTTGTGGTAGATGGACTCAAGAAATATATTTACTTAAGTGCCTCAAGGGCTCCAACTTGAGTATTATGTGAGGGAGCTTAAAATTTTGGTGCGAACAGAAGCAGTTTGCACATCCTTAATTGAAGATTATTGTACAATAGCAAGTAAATAAACAAACTGGAAAGTCTCACTAAAAGGAAACACTTCGAAAAAAACGTCTGCCTATTTTATCTTTGAAGATAACGGGGTCAGAGGTGGGAATAATCTTTTTCAGAAGGCCATTCCAATGGGGGATTGCACATGGCAAGGCTGTTGAGTTGAATGCAGTGACTTGTCCCGAAAGACATTTGTAACGGAGGTGATTATGCAATTAGTACGTAGTGTGGCTCGGCTGTGTAAGACAGAGGGAAAATGGATGGTGGCTATGAACAGCATTATGGAAGATGCAAATAATTTCTATTATTCTGCGAAATTCCAAGAAAGGAAGGAACAACGTTGCCTTAATTTTAGTTATGATGAAATTCTGGCTGTAGTCTCATGCAACAAAGACGGCGGAATGATTTTTGCACACGCATTCGTGAGGTGACCTAAATTTATAGTGACAACATTCTGTCATCAGATAGAAAAGTGTTTGGGTCCTTTTAAGTAATGCGGTATTGAACCGTGCCAAGGCAGAACTTCAAGCACTTCCTCGGTTTGGACGATGTCCCTGTAACACCTTAGTTAAAAATCTGTGCAGATTAAAAAAAAATTGCACTCTGTGGGTGGATTAGGAATCTGGAAGCCGACGTTGAATGTAATACAGTAACGAATAATTTTACAGAGCGCGTAGACCGCGTACAGTGCGTAGTGCCAAGTAAAAGAGGCATCAAAGCCCAGATTCGTCTCCACATGCCAAAATTTGCGGTTGAACAAACGGTGCCCCAAAAGGCAGGATAAAAAGTCATCATGAAAGAAAACCAGATTTATATATCCGTAGCGTGCGTACACGCCCTGTTAGTAACAGTATCATTCGTCTAAACTGTTTACGTTGTAAAATGGGATACTCTTCTCGCGTGCACGCTTGAAAAAGAGTGCGGCTAGCTCTGACTCTAGACATCAATAGGCTACTGCTCTCAAGTGAGGCATTTTGAGGATGCTTTCTTTGCCGCCTTCACGCGTGTTTGGCGTATCGGGGATTTGGGTAGTTTGTAAGCACTTGTAGAGAAAATACTGCCATTTTGAGCCTTATGTCATCAAAATAATTGCAGCCATTGCCGGTTTTTACAATTGGCCCTATTGTAGGCTACACCATGCGCGGTATATAGCGGCCGTCATAGCTTTACTTTTGTTTGGCAAGCAGCAATGCAGTTTTTTTTTTCTTTTGGTGATTGCCGTGCCTCGCGTTTTGATTTTTGAGTTCCCTGACTAACTCGTGCTTGCGGCACCCGTTTTACGTTGTAGGGAAATTCGCACGCATGCCTAATGCAATTCCATCAATAATATAATAGACAAGACAACGTCACGTTTTCACCTAGGACACCAGCACCGATTCCTCTCCTAGTGACCCGATTTCAAAGTCAAGGGTCACCATCTGCCCTGTTTCAGCGAGCCTGCGCCCGTTACCTTTGAAGCGCGTGCTAACGGAAGTAGCGGTTCTACAGTGACGAGTGTGGTGTCGTCTTCTCGCAACCCTGGTATTGAGTACTTACGTGGTTCAGTGCCACAGTGGCCTATAAAACACGGAACTCCGAGACCAGCCCGGGAGCCTCGTTACACAAAGTAAGGTCGAACATTTTTCTTTTCGCGTGCTTTCTTTTTTCATGTGTATCGCAAACTCACGTAAACAGCCACACGGTTTAGCAAACTACGTACATACAGGGGCGTTCTCTCAATGTTGGCGCCTTTCAGGAATAAGCACGCTGCAGGACCAGCCGATGCAAAACTATGGCGGTGAAACCCACAAGGCCGACTTTTCGGAGCGCTGTAATTGCGATAGCGTGTTTTGGCATTACTCAGGAAGAGCAAATATCATGAGTGTTTTCCATCACTTCTGCCCGCGGTCTGCGAGCCCGCCTGGCATTAGCTAGTGTCTTACGAATGACAGCTGTAGAAGACAACTATTTATCAGTAAACTTAGTTTAAGCTTTTCATAAGCATTTGCAAGTATTTCTCATAATACTTAACTTAACCGTCATCAATACAAAGATAATTTGTCATTGTCTTCAATGTACCGGCCAAATACCAAGTGATACTGTTCTTTTTTTTTTTTCAACTACGTAATATTTTAGTTGTGAGCTCCTTAAGCCAAGTGCAACGAAGTTACACTTCGGTAAAATTGACCATAAATGCGTGGCATATACTGTCAATGTCATCTTTGCAAAATCGCACAGCTTGTAATTCTATCAATTTAATACTAGTATCACTTAAATAGCGCTGAACCAGAAGACGCGAGCACAAGGCGGTGAGCGGTAGTGATGCGGATAATATGCTGCAAAGGCTACATTTCGCGAGCACACTTTCCACTTGCGGCGCCAAAGAATGTCTGAATGCAGTGCCTCCAGAGTGTAAAAGGCGAAACTTCGCGCGCACTTTGTGCTTAGCGTTTTGTACAGATGGCGGTACTTGCCGTTTTCATCTATAAGCTGCCGTATGGCCCTCAGCTTGGCAACGTCAATGCGTTGCTTGTCTCCCAGCTAAGACGGAAGGCATCGACGTTCTGCTCATTGAACGTAAACAGCCAGATAATCAAAGCCACCTTTACTCCGTGGAGAATTACATTAAAGAAGAACATCGCCGGCACGCAACAGCGGTGGAACAGCACACAAAGCAGCTACCACTTTGCCAACTCTATTGCTCGCAGACCTGCGGAGCCTATTCGATGACATGTGACAGGTGCGAGCGAGTGTAGCAGGCAACACTGGCGCTGGTTCTTTACAGTCTAAGTCGCACGCCACTTCCGGCAAGTGGTAAATGCGGCATTTTTTTTTCTCCGTTTTGGAATTAAAGACATCTATTTCGGCAACAGTGTTGTGGAGCATCTGCTCCCGTTTCGAGCGTAAAATATTGATGTCTACAATATTCAACAATATATATCCATATACAGTTTAGTACAATACAAAATATTGACCTATGTTGATGTCTAAAATATAGATGTCTACGTTACCTGAAATGGGCGTTTTACGTGATCGGAAATTTGGTTGCAGTTCGTGTTCCGCGTTCCAATCGAACAGATTGGTGCACAAAGCGGCTGTATTTTCAGACCTCAGCTTACGCGGCTTCGCTTGCTGGAACAAATTGTAACCCAGTTATACATACCCGGCCAGCTTCTGCCCTCGTTTTTCCCACGCATTGTACCCATGCTAGTGCCTGTAAGTGCGGGGTTTCTGGAACGAAACTCAGCGCGCATCACATCACGCAAACATGCCTTTGCGTAACATTTGTCATAACGCCGGCCGAGCAGCTCCTGTCAAACGCTAATTTTACTGAAGCAAGGGGGGTTCAAAGACCACTCCGTGGTCAAGACGCCCGGACTACTTGGTGGAGCGTGTGCAGCGCACGCTGCAACTCAACGCCGGGATCACACAGACCCAGCACTGCGGAAACAGTAGGCCGAAGCTGATCGACAACGCCGACAAAACCCTGCAGTTCAAAACCGCGAAGCGGGTGTAGTACACCATGCCCGCCCTTAGCGTGCCGCAGTACAGGAACGTGAGGACAACTCAAGTCGACAACGTCAGCAAAGCCTTGTAGTTCCAGCTGCTCCTGCACGCAGTCGTCGAGTTCTGTTCGTCAACGTGTGTATGCGCACATGACGCTACGCTACAGGAGTTTACTTAGCCAGCTTACGTTTGCTGCAATTCATGCTGCCACTAAGGCTGCGAGCATACTTCGCGTAGTATTCCAGCATGTTGCCATCGCATTCATTGTCTCGCCTTTTCGGCAAAATTGGGATTTTTTTAATAAATTAACAAAATTCTCCAGAGCCGTAATTCGAACGGAGGCTATCTTGCACAGAAGCCTGGAGTGCAACCGTTACGCCGTGGACGGTTTTACCCCCTAATAGTGTGCCTCGTAATGGGACAGTAGTTGTGACATTTTAAATGCCAGAAATTATTCATAATGAAGAATGCCTCAAAACGTGGGAGGGTCCCGAAGGTAGCGAAGTAAAAAAAATTTGTCCCACAATCCTGTTACTCCCCTCCAGCAAGGAGTTATGAAACAAAGTGCTGCGCGAGGTGACTACCTTTATATCGCACCTAACTTGATCAAGAGAACTTTGCGTTTGATCGACTACAAGTGGAGGTTGCATCAAATTCCAACTTTTTTATTGGCAAGGGCTCAGCATCATTGAACAGCCGGCTTCTTTATTGATATATGCAGCATAAGGATCGGCTGCAGTTTTCTCAGAAACAACTCTATCGTAAGACGTTTTTGTGGATACGTCCCCGATCAATATAACAGTTATCCAAAACCAACAGGCATAGTGATGGAAGGTAATAAGGTGGTGTACCCCTTCTTACTTCCTAATCCATTACGCCCTTCGCCGGTTGCAAGCCATGGAGTGTAGCTTATCTGTTTGCGAGCGTCAAAAGCGATATTTGAAGCTTTCAGCTCTGTGTTTACATTTACCGGACCCAGTTTATATGGTCCACTGCTGCAAAGAGCGTTTATGTAAGTAGATTAAGTAAACGTAAGTATTTTACAATTGTAAAAAGTGATGACAAAAAGAATAGTCTCACTGCCTTCTTTAAGCTGCCATTTGATTTGTGTTGTTCCGTGTTGTTCCGTGTGAGCAGTTTCTTTCTCCTGCGATGCGCCATGGTGGTCACGTCCTTCTACTTATCACATCAATACTCAGCGCTCAGTCTCTTATGTATATCATATGCACACATTCGACGCAAATTTGTGTTATGTACCGTTGTGGTGCTCTGTGTATAAATACTCATACTCTGCGACATCCGTGAGTTCCAAAGTAAACTGCGTCAGAGCGCCACCGATAGAATTTTGTATTGTACTTAGGCCGAAAAATATATACCACGATTACCTGTTGTTGCTCCTTTCATGTCTGTTTTTATTGGCAATTGCAATCATATGGACACTGCAGGCGCATTTCTACGGTCGCCATGATGTTGTGTATAAATGCTAAGGTCGATAAGATCGTCGCCATACGCCGTATGCTGTATGTGCGATTGAAACTTGCGAGGGTGGGCCGACGAGAGCGGCTCCATCTCACACGCGTAAGGGAGGAAAGCAGGGAGGGAGCGCGCCGTCTTCCATCGCGAGGAAGGAATCAGGCTGAGGGGAAGGAGGAGGCGCGTTCTATCCGGCGGCTGCTGCGCATGGCACGGCTGCGTGGGCCCTATCTTGAAAGCGAACTGTGATGAGCACAGAGCCTAAGTGCGTGGAAACTCAAAGCTTGGAGTGCGCTGTCTTGTCAACGCTTATTTAGCGTTGAAGCGAGAAGTGCCATCAAGGTGAATTGGCTCACTGCTGTTGCCGCACTTCCTCAAACCAGCGTTGCGACAGCGAGTTTCTGCGGTCATCGAGTGAGATGTGTTAATGTTTGCTTGTGTGTGCGGGACACCATGCATGGTCATTTAGTTAGTACGTGAATGCTTACTACTTTATAAGGCTGATAAAGTTACTGTCCTTACTTCGTATAGCTGTCTACTATACTCTGTTTCACACAGGAGGTGCAACGCTGTAAAGGTTGGATATACTTTTTTGCAGAGCATTCACACTTAGAAACAGTTCGGTGTCTTTTGACAGATTTTTGTGAAAATGTTCTTTATATAAGGCCAGTTATGAATGAAAATAAGAATTTACCTTCGAACCAAACAATGTGCCCATTGGGCTGCTAACACGTTTTCGTATAGGAATTTGATTTTCGTAGTTGTTTTATTTGCAGCCCGTCGCGGCAGCCTCACGTGAATGCTTGCGCGAGCAAACGCCGCTGGCGCGCAGCAAAACAGAGATGGAACGCGCGGAGTGATAAAATTTTGAGAGCGGACTACTTGCGTAGCTTTCACAGCGTTGCACCTGATGCCGGCCTGAGAAACTCCCTAATTTCGATGCCAGTAAAGGTGGCAGAGGTAATTGGCGCCATCTACGAGGAGGGCGGAGCCGAAAATCTGTTTTTCTTGCATGGCCTCGTAGATCATTGTGCACCCGCGCGCCGATGCAGGTGGCCGAGCCAACGCCTCCTAGATAACACAAGGCCGGTGCACTCCGATTTGTGACATCATGCTACTTGGACCGAAATTTCCATTGCCAAGGCCAGCGCGACGAAGACGATGACGCCAAAACCACCGCCGCTCGATCGGGAGCGTCCCCATTAGATACTATGGCAGTCGGGCAAGGTAGCATGACGTCACGGATCGAAGTGCACCGGCCTTGTGTTATCTAGGAGGCGTTGCCCAAGCCCTTCCCCCCCCCCCCAACGCGTCTGTCCTCGCCCTCTCTCATCACTCCTTCGTAACTCTCTCACCTTCGACTGTTTCCGCGCGCTCCCGGCGGCCCGCCGCATGACGTTTCATCTTTCGTTATCTGCTGTTATAGGGAAGCGTGCGCTGCTGGGCCTTGACCGGCTTGGGTAGTTTCATAAGTTTCGTGGTCCTCCATAGCTGCAGCCCGTACAAAAATGACTGTTGATTAACCATTGATATATTGTTGGGCAATTGTTGAAACAACGACCTTCAACAAATTTTCAAGAGCGATTGAGTTCACTCAACCCTTGCACAACAATATTACCGTTGAGAGTTCTCAATGAACCATTTATTGGGTAATTTGTGTTGATTTTTCTAGTTGTTTTTTTGTTGCGTGGCAGTTGAGTCCAGTATACAATAATTAGGACTCGCAAACAATTATTGCGTTGTGTTCAAACCTCATTCCCGTCACTTTGCGGCAGGTTGGTTCTTCTTTCGCCTCGCTTTCATTAAAAGAAAATAATGTGGGACCGATGGGGTGGAATCGAACGTCGGCCGTCGAGCCCGGTACTCTAACCAATAGGCCACGACCGCGCGCATACTCCTCTCATTCGAAAGCCAGTAAGCTCTGAAACGCTTGGCGCGTGCGCCGCGTGCCACTTCCTTGTGCTGTCGCTACAGCTGGCGCTTTGAAGCGCCTATCTCCGGGACCGCCCCACTTTCGTAGCCATTTTTGCTACTTAAAAACTGCAACGTTAGACTAGATTCATGACCACCCAAGTTCGTAACGATTTATTTCTTCGCCGGTGTACAAATGCCATCGTCGTTTTACCACACACTAGATGACATCACCATTGGTACGATCCAAAATGAGCACGTTTCGGGGAGCAGAATGCGAAATTCACTTTCAAACACGGTGACTACGCGCATGTGGAGTTCCCCAAAAGTAAACACGGCGGCAGCGCGGCCGCCGATAAGACAGGTGCCGACAGGCGACGACGCTACCTTCGAGCATCGGACGCGCTGTGGGAACCGTAGGATGCAAGCGCGCACACGCTACAAACGTACACGGGTGAGGTCTTCGAATTTCCTGCGACGTACCCTCTGTCCGTAAAGCAAATATAGTTTTTTACCCAATGTCCGTGGTACTAGAGATCAAAGAACGAACGCGCTTTGAGATCGCAGCGCGCAGCCGCTATAACCATTGACTTCAAAGAGCGGATTCAGCAATAGCCGCAACAGTATCACAGCAATCGCTGTATCTGCGGCTGCTCCTGTCTCTCGCCTTGCAAGAAGCACGCGATTTATTTGAGCCTCGCCAAACTGTCGTCTTTTCATGTCCCAAGCCTACAGGTCTTGTATGTTCAGGTAAGAACAACAAAGGGAAATGAAAGAAATACAGGTAACGGACTCTTATCATACCTTACTTGTCACCTCGTCATCTGCAAAGGTGCTGTAAACTATTCTAGTAGCGTCACTTTTGTAGAAATAGTAAAACTAGTAGTAATCTTTATTTCTAGGTGGCGCGACAAACGTCAAGGTAGCGTTCTGGCATGTGTGGGTGCGCGCAAGCGGGTGCAACCGAGCTTTGTGTTGCGCACACTTTAGCAATAGTACACACGGTTACCGCTAGTTCCGTAGTCGCATTTTTGGTCGTAGTATCTATTGTTTACGCTACAAATTAGGTTGTTCTTAAAAATTCATGAAGGTTAGTTGATGAAAAATAATTGCTAATAAATTAGCGGTTTTTAAGTGCAGTTATTTTGTGTTTCAAAGGTTTTTATAACTGAATACGATAGTGAAGCTGTGAACGGCTTTCGGACTCAGTTATTCGGTTGCAGTTGTGTGGTGGTCTACGCCCCGTGTTTTTTGATGAAAGTATTTTTTTCTTTTCGAACATCATAACGCACATTCTTGTGAAATGCTTTAACGACGATAAGTGGGACGCTTATCCGTTGAAGTGGTTGGCTCACCCAACGACTAGCCTTCTACTGATGTGCGAGCCTGGTTGTTTTGATGAGTTGCGCGGCAGAGGGCATGATGCCTGTTGGCGAGAAGACACCCCGAAACAGTCGCAGCCGCACTTCTGAAGATAGGTAAGTAATCTCGTTTTCTTGGGCACGTAGCCTTTTTTTCTATTTTGACATTGACGAACGTTAGATGTTAAGCCCACCGTTCACTTTCTTGAAGCAAACCGCATATGCCCCGAACCCGCCATGGTTGCTCAGTGGCTATGGTGTTAGGCTGCTGAGCACGAGGTCGCGGGATCGAATCCCGGCCACGGCGGCCGCATTTCGATGGGGGCGAAATGCGAAAACACCCGTGTACTTAGATTTAGGTGCACGTTAAAGAACCCCAGGTGGTCGAAATTCCCGGAGTCCCCCACTACGGCGTGCCTCATAATCAGAAAGTGGTTTTGGCACGTAAAACCCCATAATTTAACCGCATATGCCCCGAAGCGAAAGCGAGCGATACTAACGCTCGCTGCCACCGTCACTATCGTTTGAAACAATGGTAGGCGATGAGGCAGCGGCGCCCCACGTGCGTAAAATGGAATTGCTACATTTCTTCCTGTCTAATAACGTTTCCGTAATTTGTATGAGAGAACACAATTGGAACATAAGGATCAGCTTGTCGGCGCAGTGATAATCTTGTACAGTGGCCACGTCATCTTTCATGGGGGCTCACGTGGACCGTCTAAGCGCTTGTTATCGCGTTCCGATACGTGAGAGGCGAACTGCCTTTCAAGCTTAGGAGAACCGCGACAAATAATTGTGCAGCAGGTGTGCAGCTGTGCTACGCTTGTACCACACTCGTACCGGAAGGCAGTGTTGCACTTCACGCTTACGCATTTCGCAACTATGGCGGCCGCCGTGGCAATTTGGGGCTCGAGGTCGTGGATACGATCCCTCAAGCGGCCGCATTCCAAAGGAGCGGAATGCAAAAACGCTCGTGCATTGTGCATTGTATGCACGTAAAAATTTCGAGGAAATGAAGATTAATACGGAGTCCCCAACTACGACGTGCCTCGTATTCAGATCCTTGGTTTGGCACGTGGAACATCATAATTATTTTTTTTTTCTGTAGTGGCTCATCGTATACAATACGGTTAGTGTGATCACCTTTTGTGCCGTAGCGGTTAAGCGCGCCTCGATTTAGGTTGCGGCTAATGATGCGGCGCACCGCGAAATATATTTCGCCTCTTTGGGATGTGCGGAGAACGGCCAACCGATTAGTCACAGCTTCCGCGCGGTGACTGTATACGGATACACAGCGCAAATATACAGAGTTGTGGTGACGACGTCGGCAAAGAACACAGCCGCCGACGGGCTCTCCTTATCGCCCATCACCGCCAAAACTACCGCAGTAAGCATCTTTATCTAGCGCGGCGGGTTGCCGTTGAAGGCGTACTGTACAATTTTAATAGGCGATAACCGAAACATGCCACCGTTCTCTGCTGCCCCTTTGAGTTGGACTGATCCGAATGTGCGTTGCTTCTAGAAGCGAAAGGAGCGCCAATCGGCGCGTTGTCGCCTCGAGCTAAGCGTCGCACTTGAGCACCGTTTGCTCGGTGAAGAATGACGCGTGCATGATGCTAGCTCACGGCGCGGACGCTACTACGCAAAACGCGCAAGGGCGTTTACGCGACGTTCTGCACACAAATCGCGCGGGATGATCGGAACCACGCCGGAGCGGCTAGCTTCAAAGAAGCGGTACATGTTCTCACTCGTACAGGCACGCTCAAGCTCGCATCGCTCTCGGCGTATCTTTAGGTCATTCCTTCTGCTGGACTTCTACTCAGATTCGATATCTGCTTGGTATCGGCTATGCACTGTCGCGTGGTCTTTGGTTCTGCGAGAGAGCCGGGAATATTTTTCCCCGCTGTGAAACATCGCTGTGGGTGTTTTAGCTAACATTTACCGTAGCAACCCATTTCTTCTGCTTCTGGACGGCACTCAAAAAGAGTCGCAAATTTTTACTTGCCAGTATAGCGTGTACTTCTATTTTGTGCGTAGTTATATGCAGTGTGTGGCAGATTCTTAGTCCATGTAATCTCATTTTCTGTTCACATTCCCTTCTCACAGGTTACGCATGCAGCACATTCCCAGATGCTAAAGTGTTCTACGCCAAAAGCACCTTGGCGTCGTGCAAGAGACACCCGTTGATATGCGGCTGATTCACTAGCAAGCTCGCACCTCTGTTGCCACTCTCCATCAAGTGGGATTTTCAACTATTTTTTGTGCTGCTCTGTGGTGTACTAGCTGCCACATGGACGCTGTGAAGGCTTACTTTCGATTTGCTCTGGCGTTTAGTAGTGAAGGATGGGCTACCTTTTGAGGGGAGGCATTTACTTTTGTTTGTGAGAATGTTCACCAGCCTAACCAAGTGATACGTGCGTACTGTAAACAACAGCACGAATAGAGGCGGACGACGGACGACGAAATAGGTAGGAGCACGCACGAGCGCAAGCTCTACTAAAGGTTTACTTTTGATGACAGAGATATTAAACACACTGGTCTACTTGACAAAGGTAAAAATCCGTGCATGCGTGGCAGAAACAGCCACGTGCGACAAGAAAAAATATAAAAAAGCCATGTCATGTAGAATAAACGTGCGTGAAAAACGACAAATATCGGACAAATCTTTCTAAAAAGCGAAAGATTTGTCCAATAAGTGATACTACCGAACGAGAAATACTCCTTTGAGAACTGCAACTTTTTCCCACTAAGGGCAACAGATAACTTGGTTATGCATTTGTTTCGTTTGTGATCAATAAATATTTCTTCTGGAACTCCTCTGGTGTTGCGGTATAGAGCAGAAAGAACGATTCTTTCATCACAAAGACCAGACCACGAGAGGATTTGTGGAAGCATTATTTTTTGATCACGAAGAAATATTCATAAGCAAGATTTCTGTGACCCTTAGTGGGAAAGAGTTGCTGCAGTACTTCTCGTTAATATCACTCACAGGACAAACCTTTCAGTTTTCATGTTTTTGTTAGTTTTTGACGCTCATGTTTATTCTACAGGACGTATTTCGGTCCTTTTTTGTTGTGCCGGGCTGTTTCTGCTGCGCATCCATGGCTTTTTCTTTGTGAAGTTGGCCAGTGTGTTGAAAATCTTTGTCTTCACGAATAAACTTCTAGTTGAGTCAGCGTTAATGTGTGCTCCTACCTTAATTCATCCTGCTCGTCTCTGTTTGGGTGGTTGTCAAATATGAATGTACGCCGATTTGGCAAAGTGTCCATAGAATTGATACATGAAGTTATTTGCCCAGTTTATTTCAGGAAGAACGCTACAGGGTCTTATCGTCTCTTTGTTTTTAACACTGAGTGCATTTTTCTAGTTCAACTTCAAGGAGTCCCCTGAGGAAGCCAATAAGAGTGATGGTAACTTCCTTTGTGTGTAAGATTTATCAATTTCATTCATTCAAGGCATGACATGGCACATGCCTGATTGTAGTTTGCGAGCATTCGCAGTAAGATCTACTTTTCGGTTCTCATGACGCTTTTTTGTACTGTGCTGCATTCTCCTGGCACGTGAACCTTTTTTATCCTCTAAGTGCATGCGTTCTTCTTCTATATGTTGGAGCGAAAATTGCGAGCTTAAATGTGCATATATATCACTTTCCTTGTAGTTTTTTTCAACACGGGTGCTGTAGCTCCCTCCGTCTTTCAGTTGCTGATTTGTCCCATTTTTTATGCAACCTTTATGTTTTATGCAGCAAAATTCTGGTGCTATATTAATAACATTTTACCTGCGAAATTGAGGTAATTGGTGTTTCGTATATGCATTTATTTGCGTTTTTCACTGTCTCACCAATCTGGCTGTCGAGTCATTGGAACCTTTTCTCATCCTTTATGACTATTTCTTGGGTACTTGGTACTCAAAGTGCAGGTGACTATCTGGCTGTGTGGAATTGTGTTAGCCGTGTGTTACTACCAATTTTCTGTGCTAAATAATTATTTTTCTCTTATCGTTCAAGGTTCAAGCCTTGCCTTATCTCTTTATTGACTGAGGTACCACTTAGTTGCTGGGTATACAGAAAAATGCCCCAAAAAGTGCTCTAATTAGCTTTGTGCAAGTCCAGAAAGATTACCTGAAAATGAGCTCATTAAATTGAGTAAATGCCACCAACAAACTCTTCTGTACCCCAAATTAACATAATCAAATGGTGTACTGTTTGTTCTTGACTTGTGCCAGGGAGATAAGCTGTATTCATTATTCAAATGTTTTACAAGTTTATTTCTGAAGAAATCAATCCTGGCTTGTCAGAAACATGATTCAGGTGTCCACCATGCCCGACAACTTTCGAAATGATGTCTCGTCAAATACTAGCTGAGTTGAGTGATGGTATTGTATAAAGTAATTGGGCAACATGAAAATATATATATCTCGAATACAAAGCTCAGGCAAGTCTACTTTGGTACTTCATTAAATTTTAATCGCGGTCAAAGACCTGTGCTTAAGCTTGTATATATTTAGGTGAAGTCATTTGTTTCAAGTCTGTTATATTGCCTTCTCACAGTCAGCCGTAGCTCTTCCTGTGATGTGTTAGTGTGCGAAACATTTTAATGTAACATATTCAGATGTCTTTTGTGTATTCACACGCAAGCAGCTTCAAGTGTTAATGTGTTCAAAGTTGGTTGTTACAAGGGTATGCTTAAGCCCTACCTTTTGAGTCGCTTTGCCTTCTAGTCATAATGTTAACTCGAAAGTGAAAACCACAATGATCGTTTTGATTGAATTCATATGTATAGGTTTTTTCAGATGTATTTACACTGCTAGAGTGCTGTAGGTACTAGCCTATGTCTCCAGGTTTCATGTCGTGGTGCCTTATGTACTGTAATAATGCTTCACGTGCACGCATTTTTAGTGTAAATAAAGGTACTTCAAGTTGATCAGTCTCTCCTTTGATTTTGTTTGTGTTTGAGAAAGTTATGAGCAGGCACCGGGGCATGCAAGTGTGAACAGCAAAGCGATTTCAATATAGGAATAAAAATCCACTAGCCCAACGAAACGTCAATCACATTTCAACGGAGACTTTTGAAATCTCAATGCCATCTCAACTGTGTCACAATGTGCTTTTCAGTGCTGTGGCAATAATAACTCAACAACAGGTCAACAGAACTACCACAACGTCAGTTCAACGCAGAATCAATGGTAACTCAACAACCATTCAACAAAACGAGCACAACGGACCGTTTAAGCACAAAGGACTTTCAATGGTAACTTAACAATTATTCAACATTGATGTACCCAATGGTGTTTCAATTAAATTTCAGTGGCCAATATTCAAAACCACTCGACAATCAGCCCAACAATTCTCCAACAAACTCGCAATAATTCCTCAATAAAAAACTCATCATTGACCAACAATGTCTCAATGCCTTCTCAATAATTTTTCGTACGGGTGTGTGCTTGTGCTCCGCGATGTTTCACCCGTTTCACGACTCGTACCGCTCATGCATCGTACCGCAGTGCACGAATACTTCAAGAACCACTGCAAGGTTCTTCCGGATGCCTAAATACAACAGGTGAGCGCGCAGACCCAAGGACATCAGAAGGCGCATGTACACGAACACGTCCCTGTCTATGTGTGGGCTCTATGAGCCTCCGGACATCTTTGCGCCTCGATTGTGCTACACTTCCCTCTTAGCGGTGGAGAAAGCTGACAAAAAGATGTTCCTCCTCATTGGCACGTGGTCTATGACGTGTGTTTTTCTGTGCCAGGTCTCATTCTGAAACTCCAGTAATTTAGCTTTCCATTCCGCCCTCAGTGCTTATTCTGTGTGTCACGTTCTACAAACGTACTAACAGCCTAATAATTATTGTTCGTGTTTGTGTATTAACTCAGTAATCACCCATGGGAGAACCGCGCGAACAACCTTCATCTGTAGGCATGATATGCTTTTTTTTC
The DNA here is from genome assembly GCF_023375885.2 of Dermacentor andersoni. Lineage (NCBI taxonomy): Eukaryota > Metazoa > Arthropoda > Arachnida > Ixodida > Ixodidae > Dermacentor > Dermacentor andersoni. The sequence continues at coordinate 96,363,533 of NC_092821.1, forward strand.
TTCTGGAAAGCATGAGCATTGCAAGTTTGCAAAATGTAGATTTTTGCAGTTCGTGTTTACTATACAAAGGATTGCCCAGAAGGTACGACTTAGTGCCTTAAGTGACATAATTTTACTGCTAAGCATTGCATTATGGGGGAAACAAAAGTCGTGTTGTTGGCTTATTTTACCTGGTCTTTGATTCAGGAATAAGCCTTTCTGCGAATGCTTTCTATGTACTGCTGCAAAAGCCGAATACCTTCTGTTCCCCCTTGCCCCCGTTACTCAACATGTGGCCAAGTGCACAATAATGTTATAATGTGTATTTCAGTTTTCAGTAGAATCTTATTTTTGTTGTGCCATGTCTTTTTCATTTTGTTCAGTGGTAATCAACACGTCACGCACTTCATATACTTTCGTATAGGTTTATAAGTAAGCTCTTGTTTTTTTTCAGTATGACTGTCCATCACATTTATTTTACTATATTTTTAGATATTTTGCGTGTCCTTGTTTTTGCCATTACCAGTGAGTTTTCCCTTTCTTTAGTTGTCATGACTACGTCATACAGGTCGTCCAGTTTTGGGCAAAATCTTAGTGCATATATCACAAACTCGTTTACATGTTGGTCTTAAGGGCGTTACATAAAAATCTTTTTTTTTACTCATGTATGTGTACGTCAAAAGGCCTTCGCGTTTTCTAGCGTTTTCTTTGGTTACTTCACTGTCTGTGAACTTCTGTGCTTAGTAGTCGTGTATATGTCATGTACCTTTCACATTTGTTCATTGTTCGAGCGTGTATCACATCACGTTATAAGGAAAATGTTTTCGGAAACGAAGTCAATAAAGCGAGACCAAAGATCTACCAAAGTAGAATTTTATGTCCCGGCACATAATGGTATAAGTATGGGCAAGACTGCGTGCGTGCCATCACATAGCCCACGGTGCACCACGCGCCAGCTCGCAAGCAATGCCAATGCGTGCGCTACTCCGCGCTTGCGAGCTGGCTCGTGGTGCACCGTAGCGCGCACGCGCGATAAGAAAGCAAAAGAAAAAAGAGAACGCGCCGCGTACAGGCAAAAACACAAGAAAAGTAAGCGGTGCGCGTGGCATGGGGGAAAGGCAGCCGAGCGGGTCGGCATAATAAAAACAAACAGAAAAAATAAACGCTAGGGGGAGGAGGAGTCGCGCGGCTGCTGTTCCTGTTGCCATGGCAACGTAAACAATCGTGTGCGCCGCCATTTTGTTGGAGCATCGCCCTCCTGTTTGGACCGTAACTGAAGGGGACCTTGGCGGAAGCGTCGAAAGAGCATCTGCTCGAAAACAGCCAATGGCAGCCATGCGGAGATTCAACCCTGAAACAATGAAAGCTTGCTTCATGCACTCAGTAGAATTCCTCTTTCTCTCTCAAATGCAACACATAATATTCAAGTTTTTTCAGCTATTGCCACACCAAAACATTTTTCAGCTTCCAAAGTTTTTTTTTTTTTTTTCTAATATAGAGAAGAGAATTGGCCTTAAGGTAAACCGTCGTCCTGAGAAGGATTCTTTTTAGAGTTCTTTATAGAGGCACGTATACATTGGTCATGTTCTTTCGGTCACTGCTTTTCACTGCCTAACACCTGTTACAAAGTACCATGGTTTTGACACTAAAACAACAAAATATATGCAAATGTTATAACTCCAAATTAGGAGTGCCTTCCGTTTCCTGATTTGATGATACGGTGATAGAATATTAGTCTAAACAGTTTGCGTGCGTGAACCAAATGTTGGTGTACATTCGGGAACTGGCACGAGCTTGAGTGAGTAAGCTGAAATGTACGGTCAGTCATGTACAAATAGCCGACGCGCTTGACCAGTGAAAGTGGTTTCAACAATCCACAATTGTGTTCGCCAGTAGTGTTCTGTTATTAGTATTACTTATTTTGCTGGTCAAAAACTTGACGAATGAAAAATTTGCTTCTAAAGTGACGATTCAGGCAGTGTCTTATTTATCACCGTCAACACCACGCGCCAATTAGCCTATAACAAAAAACGGCGGTCACAAACAGTAACAACACAATGCAAGCTCTGGTATGGGTTGAGTAAATCTCCGTAGTATTTCCTACTACACGTAACAAAATGTCGCTTTATCATAGCTAAAGTTCTAGGCTCAGTTTTAAGAGGATTCGTGGAATAATCGGCCCTTGTGCAATTTACTATTTAACGAAAGCGAAAGGGTACTGCCTTCATTTCAGATTATTTGGAAGGAATTTGCATGCACCATGATGCTGTTTTAGCTGGTTTCCAGAAATGCAGGAAGGCCTAGCAACACTTCAGTTAAGGTGTAACAGATTGAAGAAAAGAGCAAACAGATATTTGAATGCATGAGGGACCACAATTTTTTTCAGGTCCTTCAACTGTACCCAATCCGCTGCATTAAGATATCCAGAATTGCCAAAAATATGAATTTAATAAAAGTTACTGTCAGAAAATCAGTGATTACATAGTAAAGTGTCCATATGAATGATACGTGAAAATTGGTGCCGAAGTTGATGCTATTCATTTTGTTTCATAGGACAATACTGTTATCGACATAGATGCTAAGTCGATCACCATGGCGCTTTGAGTACGCACTTCTGAATTCCCTTTTACAGTGGTCTCCTGTCTATGTCCATGTATTCGGGTACTGCTGTAGTGATTAAACAATGCTGTAGCGCACCCACCACATAGAATTACGCAGTACTCATTGTGAATTAGCTCCAACTGTGCACTGGAAATGCTATCTGCCTGAGAGCTTTGAAAATAAACAATCACAGAGGGATATACTGACTTTCTTATACCTGCCCGGCAGTGTGCTCAAAGAGGATACCTTCACTTAAGGAGTAAAATGATTTATGAAACATCAGTACGAACAATTATTGACAACCAATAACGCTGCGTGGCCACAGCATTCCTGTATACTTGGTCCAGAACATAGGCTGCTATACCGTGACGATGACTATTTTCATTTGATCGTACTCCATACTTACCCAACATTCATGACCGGGCCGACCAGGCGATAAAGTATAGGCGAACGCAGGCGGAACGTCACCATCCGACAGAGGAGAAAAAATGAAAAGGTCGATTATTATACGAAGGCAATAGAATTTCCTTTTGTAACTTTTTTTATGGCGTTGCAAGCGTAATTAAAGAAAAATTCGCCATAGCACCGGATACAGCCGAGCAAACTGTGGTGCATCTGGCTACAATCGTTTTTATGCAGCGCATGGAGTCTAAAATCGTGGCGTCAGTTTGATGATTCTGCTGTCTATTGAACGCGTACGAATGCGGCAGACCAATGCCTGTGGCAAGAAATACCTACTATACCAGTGGAAGAATCGCGCTTTTGACCTCACTCTCAATGTTTAACTTTCGCAATTATAGAAAAGGCTTGTCCGCTTTCGGCTGTAGTGGGCCGTCCTCGAACCCATTTGCTCTGCTGAACAGTTACGGCATCTGAACGGGTATCAATTTGTGCAATTGGAGTGAGCATGCCATTCGCTCGCGTATGGTCGGAAAATGGTACGTTGGGATGCCGCCGCACCAGCGTATGTACAGGCACAGTCGTGCATACGTCGAAACGCATGTAAAGGTGCGCGGAATGCGTGTACAAAAGCGCTGAAATAGGCCAAACATCAGCTGTGCGCTAAAGAGAGTGAGGGAGAGCGCGCTCACAGCAACTCTAAAACACCTGCCCCCAACCGGCTTGTCGACTTGTGGCACACACACTAGCAAGTACACAAAGGCCGTGCGGCATTGAAATTCATGATGGAAACCACCAATGGAAAAATGCCTGTGAAGTGAGTCTATCTATGATACGCATTACGACATTCTTTGAGCTTAAACGGATCCAAATTTCAATAATATTGTGCACGTACTGACTACATTGTGTTCCTATGCGCACGAAGTTGTCACTCTAGTTGCAGGAAATTTTTTCTCATGGGGGGAGAAAATAAAAGCAAGACTAAAAAAGATATGGCGACGCGGCCATCCTTTCAATGTTTTACTGTCGCACATTAGTGTATATAAAAGTATGTAGATAACAAAACTGAAACCAAATTCCTTTTACCTTAGGAAACAGCAACTTACAGCCCCAATCTAAGCTGGAGATAGTATTATCGAAAGCTTACGGTCAATCGCGAAAAGCACTTATAAACGAAAACCTTTGCGGATTCAGACCCTAATCTGTAAAAACTTTTTCACATTGGCTGGAATCCTTCGCTGATAATATTGCAGTGGTGCAATAGTCGCTTGAGACTAATGCTGAGCGATGATCGGGGCAGCAAGGAAGGACGCACAGGTTTCTAGCTGCAGCCATCGACCGTACCTGCCTTGGAGCCCCCATGTGGCCTACGTAAAGAGCCTGACAGCCATCTCTCGTCTTTTCAAGTTTCTTTGAGGAAAAGCCTGGGATGGCTCAATACACGTGATGATGCAACTCTACCGGACTCTGTTTCTCGGTATTTGAGGTACAGCTTGGCAGTGCTGACCAATACCTGCCGAACTAACTTCCGTACACTCGAAAGTTCTCAGGCCCAGGCGCTTTCGGTTTGCCTGGAGCTGCCAGGATGTACAGCAAGATCCGAAATCATTGCAATTGCGCATGATTACCCAGCCAAGCTACCTTTCCATTAAGAAAGCAACAAAATCCCAGTAAAGAAGGGCGTCACGCAGGGAGATACGATCTATCCAATGCTTTTCACAGCGTGTCTACAGGAAGTATTCAGAGACCTGGATTGGGAAGAATTGGGGATAAGAGCTTTGGAGAATACCACAGTAGCTTGTAATTTGCTCATGATATTGCCTTGCTTGGTAACTTAGGGGACCAATTGCAATGCATGCTCGCTGACCTGGACAGGCAAAGCAGAAGCGTGGGTCTAAAATTAACCTGCAGAAAACTAAAGTAATGTTTAACAGTTTCGGAAGAGAACAGCAGTTGAAGATAGGTAGCGAGGTACTGGAAGTGGCAAGGGAATACATCTACTTAGGGCAGGTAGTGACCGCGGATCCGGATCGAGATTGAAATAATCTGAAGAATAAGAATGTGCTAGGGTGCGTTTGGCAGGCATTCTCAGATCATGAACAGCAGGTTGCCATTATCCCTCAAGGGAAACGTGTATAACAGCTGTGTCTTACCAGACACAGGTATTCTCAGATCATGAACAGCAGGTTGCCATTATCCCTCAAGGGAAACGTGTATAACAGCTGTGTCTTACCAGAACTCACGTACGGGGCAGAAACCGGGAGGCTTACGAAAAGGGTTCTACTTAAATTGAGGACGACGCAACGAGCTATGAAAAGAAGAATGATGGGTTTAACGTTAAGGGATAAGAAAAGAGTAGATTGGGTGAGGGAACAAATGCGAGGTAATGACATCTTAGTGAAAATCAAGAAAAAGAAATTGGCATGGCAGGACATGTAATGAGGAGGGAAGATAACCGGTGGTCATTAAGGTTACGGACTGGATTCCAAGAGAATAGAAGAGTAGCAGGGGGCGGCAGAAAGTTAGGTGGACGTATGAGATTAAGAAGTTTGCAGGGACGACATGGCCACAATTAGCACATGACCGGGGTATTTGGATGAGTATGGGAGAGGCCTTAGCGCGGCAGTGGGCATATCCAGGCTGATGATGATGATTATAATAATAATGACCCAGCCAAGATTCACATTGTTATGGAAGTGCTCTGAATACACGTCAGGTACCCTCCTCGCGCCCCTCAGCACTACCTCGCCCAACAGAAGACGGGCCACGTGCCTCTTTTTCTCAGATAATACTGCCTGATCGTGTATACCTGCCATCAGATTAAACAACTGCAACGAGATTTTTGTTTCCCCCAGCGTGCTTGGCTCAGCGACAAGTTCGACGGTCAGTAAAATAGATTCGACCGAAGGCACAACTCTCCTCACCAAATCTCAAGTAACTTTTGTTGGTCTTGCTGTACGAACAATACAACGATCACACCCATATATACACTGATGCTTCAACAAACATGGATGGATATGCAGGATCAGTAATTTTTCCTGCGAAACTCACCACCTCCAAGTTCAAGACATTGCATCATACTGCATTAACAGCCGCGGAGGTTGCTGTTCTTCGTAGCGCATTATGCATAATTCGAGAGGAAGCCCCAAAAAGTGGAGCATTTTAGAGACTTTAAGGCAGCTCTACATTGCTTGCTGTGCGCCTTGCGCCGTGGACCCAAGGAACAAATATTGCTACAAATCCGAGAGCTCCTTCATGGCCTCGTCGAGCAATGACAAGACGTGACATTTCAGTGACTCCCTAGCCACTGTGGCATAATGGATAATAAGCAGGCCGATGAAGCAGCTCGATTTGCTCATGAAGACGGCGTGCAGGAGACAATCCCACTGTCATGAACAGTTGCAGCAGCGCAAATTTGACTGCTTGCATAATATGCCTTACAATCATTATGGAACATACCAAGTTTCCAGCACAAGCGTCAGCATCGACTGTACCCCTGTGGGCCACCTGAGCTCCCACCTGGACACTCCTGACACGAGACAATGGTACTTTACCGATTGTGGCTTGTCGTCGCATTTACGAAGTCGTTTGCTTGCTGCATCAGATAGGAGGATATTGTTGCGTATGGCCACTGCGGCGACGTGCAAACTATAGAACGCGTTTTCTTGTTATTTTCTCCTAAATAGCGCACAAAGACTGTCACTCGTGACCGCGGCGCTTTCGTAGCAGACAGTCCTGGAACGCACACCTATACAGTCGCCACACCGCAAGACAGTGAATGCACTCCTGACATCGTTAAGTTCGGGTGGCCTACTGGGGAGACTAATTCACATGACCGTTCACGACATTCCCTACGTTTTTTCTCATTTTATTGCTTTTTCTCTCCGCTGTTCTTCCCATCCGCCGTTTCCCCTTACCCTACCCCCAGTGCAAGATAGCAAACGCAAATCTCTTACGGTTAACCTCCCTGCCTTTCCCATCCCGTTTATCTCTCTCGCTCTGTGTGGGTTTCCCCTCACAACTTTTGGTGGAGGTGTTTAATAAAAATTCTCAGCAAGGGGCTCAGCATTGGTCGCTACAGTGAGCTTTCCTAACCTGGAGATGGAACCTTTTGAGCAACGGTCATGACTAATCACACTCCTCCAATCGCCCCGCGTTCGCTCGCTCTCAACCCTGGTTAGTTTGCCGGCCTGGACAGCACTGATGGTGACAGTTCGTCGAACCTTTAGGGACGTATCAGCACTATTAACACGTAAAATTCAACTTTTGCCCTCGTCAACATCATTTTTAACTTGAGCGGCACCCTACACGTGTGGTTGCGAACGCACGAAGACTGTTTAACACGTTGTAAGATTTTCAACGAAAAGCTCCAAATACCCTTTCACAACGCCGTCGAATAAAAAGACGGAGCAAAAAGACCACTGCAACCTGTGTTCACACTTCAATTGAGCCTTACAAATTGCACGTAGAAGAAATCCTTGACCTTTGCCACCAAGCTCATAACATTATTTAAGAAACAAAGTGAGTTACCCGAAATCTCAGATGACGCCTTCAAATTGCTAGTTTTCAGTAGCGCCTGTACCACTGGCGTCATGAAGAAAGAATGCCGCCGCTTCTAGCATGCTAAGAGCCACCATATAATGCACCCCATGATACGCCTGCCGAATACCGCTGCCACATCTACGTATGAAGACAGAAGAGTGATTTAGGCGAGTAGACCAGCACTAAAACATCAGCAATAATAATTGATCAGTATGGTTTCCAGAAAATTAAATGCACTGAAATGACACTTATCAAAATAAAAGACCAAATTATTAGCAGTATTGAAAAAAAGTTTATTACACTTGGGTTACTTCTAGTCTTCAAAAAAGTGTTCGATGCTACTAAACATAAGATATTATTACGTAACTTACCGTTTTATGGAATAAGAGGTATTGCTCTGGAACTTATTAATACCTATTTATTGTCAAGAATACAGTGCACAGTTGTAAACGGTGTTCCATCCGGTTTTGGCACAATATGCACAGGTGTTCCACAGGGCTCCATTTTAGGGCCCTTACTTTTTCTACTTTACATTAATGATATTATCAATGTACCTAGTTCGGCTGATATAGTTCTGTATGCAGATGACACTAACATATTTTTCTCCAGTAATGACTTCTTGAACACTTTAGCAAATGCAAACAAATATTTTTCTGAACTATCATTATGGATACATGCCAATGAGCTTCAGCTAAATGTGGGAAAAAAATTTTGAGTGTTTAAAGCTAAAAATAAAATTCCAACCTTCGAGCCTGTCCTCAGTTTCAGAGGAGAAAACATTGAACGTGTGAGGTTTACACGTTTTCTTGGTGTGGTCTTCAGTGAGCAGTTAACCTGGACTGAGCATAATAATTACTTGCATTCCAAGATATCACGCTCAATCGGACTAATGCATAAATTAAGGCTTCTTCTGCCAACCTGGCTAATGAAACAACTATCTGCATCATCATCATCATCAGCCTTGTTACGCCCACTGCAGGGCAAAGGCCTCTCCCATACTTCTCCAACAACCACGGTCATGTACAAATTGTGGTCATGTCGTCCCTGCAAACTTCTTAATCTCATCCGCCCACCTAACTTTCTGCCGGCCCCTGGTACGCTTCCCTTCCCTTGGAATCCAGTCGGTAACCCTTAAAAAGAAACAACTATATTTTACCCTTATCCAGTCACTTCTCCACTACTGCTTATTTGTATGGGGTAGAACAACGTCTACAAACCTAAACTCGTTATTTATCTTACAAAAAAAATGAATTAGAGCAATCCTTAATGTTCCCTACACTTCGAGTACACGACAATAATGGCGACCACTGGGCCTTCTTAACATATATAAGTTAATAACAATTCGATAGGCAATAGAGGCTCATTGCTTGATTGACAGCAAACCTCACCTTAGCTTTTGTTCAGTTGCACGGCCTGATGCTGTTTATGAACTTCGATATATCTCTCGCAAAACTCCTGAGGTTAGAACTAAGGGCTTCAGACTTTTGAACCTACCTTTATAACTTTCTTGAATGACAACAAAGATATCGAAACGCTAATACACGAGTTCTCAAGTAAAATACTTCATAAAAAAGACTTATGGATCTGTTACTTAGGTCATAACACAAAACTTACACCTACTTTAGTCTTAACGTGGCAGATTATTTACAACATTGCTAGATAACGGTGGTTTACTTATTTATTAATTTTTGCGTGCTCTCTTTCCTGTTTCTTTTCACAGCTGTAATTTCAAAAAGTACTATGTCGAAACATTTATACACTGTACAGAATTGTGGATGTTCTTTTTTGTGCGATTTTAATGTTACTTTAGAAGAAAGCTCGTCTCAAATGCACTGATGTCACCACGAGGAGGGTAGGCCTCGTCAGGCATATACAGCCTTCAGCCACCCTCCTGACGTAGCGATATATGTTTGGATGCTGTATATAACATTGAAAAATAGAGAATAAAAAAGTAGATAATATTCCAAAGACGATTCGTTTTGCGCACAATCTACAGGACTAAGACGAGAGACCAGGACTGCTGTCAGTCACCTGTAGGCATGCTGCAGTTTGTGGGGAAAAACCTACCATTGTGAATAAAATCTGTGTCAAACAAATACAAGTACCCATGCCACCCGCTTCGTCACCAGCAAGCTAAAGGCTGCCTATTTGCCATCCTTTTCCGCGATGCCTAACGACCCATCACCAGCCCAGACTGCCATTACTAAGGCCGTTGTCCGACAGATTTTGACATGGTGGGTCTGAACTCGGGGAGCTCGTCGACCCAGCAACACCTTCCAAGCGTCCCTGCTCGTCCGCAGCACTCCTTTGCTGTAACGTCCCGCAACCCGGCTAAATAGCGTACTTCTCATGGCTGGCTCACCTCGTCCCATTGCTGCCGCATTGGCCGGGTTCCTCATCTCTGCCTCAACCAATGGCTGCCTCCGCGAACAATATACACCAGACCTTTCCCTCGTAATGTTGAAACTACTTCAAAGAGTGCCCACTCGCCATGAGTGCACTGCTGTGGACACCTGCATTGGATTATGCTCGGCAATTTGCACACGCTGTGCTGTCGGCGTCTCAAAGAGCCAAAAGCGTCGCTACAACCTCGGCCACCGCGCTATGCACTTTTCGTCAAGCTCTTTATGTGGCTTCGCTCAGGTTCTGGGCAAGTTGGCCCTTGTAAGATGCTCCTTTCATATTTCATCAGGCTCCACTACGCCCTCCGCGGCGACAACCAGTGACATCGTTAACATCGGCCTCGGATGTTATTTATAACGGACTTGATTTATAACGGCCTCGAAAAGGCGCTTGAGCCACCGTAGGTAGTGTGGCGCAAAAGCGATGATTCAGGGACTGATTGAGCCAGAGGCCGGCCCCAAGCGAGTCGAGGTTGCGGATCTGGGCTTCTGGTGCAATTTGATTTTTATCGTGGTCTCAGATGGTCGAGCTTGTTCGTTTGGTTACATTGTACGAAGTCACTTTCGCCTGTGTTTATTCGACAGGTAAGAAGCTTAGCCCGCATTAGCATTGGTTGAAATTCGTTTTACGAAAACAATTTATGGCGTATGAGTTTTAAAGAATGTTTTATTCTAGGCACACACCAACAAAGTGTCAATGAGTATGTACCAGGGGGGCCAATATGTAAGTGTCATCAAGTATTCGCCTCCATACAGATATACCTAAGCACATTTATGTATATAATAATAAAGAAACAGACCCATATGATATAGACGACGCAAGAGCCGCAACGCTTCGCTAAAGAACCCTCACAGAATTCATAACAACTACTCTGTACAAAAGCAACGGTGGTTTGCATTTCCTTGATGTCAGCCAAAGTTCAATATTCCTGAGATTTGCGAGAGGTACCAAAGTTGTGAAAGCACCAGTCGTTTCATAACTAAACGCTGAGGTTGCGATAAGAAACATTACATATTTCAATGAAATCACTGATAGGACGACATCTCGTCCCATCGGGAAGCATATGCAATTTATAAATACATTGAATAGAACACCCAGCAAAAGAGTGTCGAATGGAAGGGGCGGGAGTGGGAGAGGCTAGCCCAAACGTCATACTTCTTGGTAAACGCAATTTTTGTCAGCGTTCTGTCAGGTGTCTTTGTGTTATGTATGATATATTCCTTGAACAAACAACAAAAGTTGCACGCGAATATTACCTTCACTTTTATTACCGTACATATTTCTACCCTTGTACGCCAATTGCCGCAAAATATGTGCAGTTCAAATGTCGCATATGACATTTCCCTGGCTACATTGCAGTGTGCTTCGATATTATTTACAGCCTGCCTCTGGAAGAAATGGAAGGCGGCATGACGACCATAGCCGACGTGCAGCGTATCGGAGAAGCAAAACTGGATGATGCGATCAGAGGCTATATCGGCGGCGGTGCTGGTGAAGAACAAACCTTGAGAGATAATATCACCGCATTCAGAAGGTGAGTTTTCCAGCGCTTTACGTCTTGAGGAAGAATGAAGTACTCACTCTAAGACTTCGCTCTAGTGCAAGCATCTGAGTCTACGTGAACAAGTCTTCAATGTGGAGTTTGTAATGCTATTGCAACACTTCTCCTAATGCTCGTCTCGCTACTTAGAAAGAAAACAAAACACCTAGCGGGAAGCTGAGGAGTGGGTGCGCTTGCTATATTCATGATACAAGGCATAAAAATACGGGCACAGCGGTGTAAACTCACCACACGAAGCTCCAGGTTCGAGTGTCCACAATAGCGTGAACATAAAGAAAGATACAGACAAAGAACTTAATTTACAAGGTCCAGAGTCGCTTTGCCCAAGAACAGAGCTGCGGGCCACTCCCACATGGGCACTGGTAGGCCGAGCCTAACCACCGCATCGTGGGCTCTCTGGACAGCCCAAGTTTGGCGTGAAAGTTCTGAGCTTTGGATGGCAGCTGCATTCTTCTTCCGTGATGCGATTGGGTCCCTGTAAAGATAAAAAAGGACATCTTAATAATAATATTTTACTACAGCCGCCACCATTAGAAACGGATTACCCAGCGGGAAGCACAGCAGCTGCGCCAATCATCGGCCACTTGCAAAGGGGGTGCCCTCCTATGCCGCTGTCCGACAAAGCACGAGGGGCAAGGGGCCAGCTTCAAGTGGATCCGGCCTTCAGCGGGGACTGACAGTGTCACGAGAGGGTTGTTCTCTACTGTTGCAGAATTATGAATCATTCGCATGGTGTAAACGTGTAGGAGAGCATTCTTCGATAGCTAGCATAGTCGGAATCTCCAGTACATGGTACCCCTACTGGCGCTACAACAGCAATACTTTACACTCTTTGGGGCTTATCTCGCACCCAAACATTAATTGTCATTTATACTCCATGCCTTTTATTTCTTTTGCGGTGCATACCTAGAGCTTCGAAATCACGTGGAAGACACGCGTTATCGGTGTGACATGGAATTCTGCGCCAGAAAGTCGGGAGTGATGAATTTGAAAGTAGGCTAGCGCAAGCGAGATATAGGACAAATAATGTCCAGAGAATAGATACGCCCCAAAGAACGCACGAGTTTTTAGAGCGTATGATTCATCCATATTTTGTAACATATTATCACAGTTTCCTCGTCTTTGCGTTGGGTCGTGCTGTTTCCTGAAATAGACTTAACTTATGCAGACATTTGCGAATTCGGTGTCATTCTCTGTTTGCACTTCTATTGCTTTGAAGAGCACTGCAATAGTCGCTGTTTGCATTTGCGGATTCTTTATGCTTTCATATAAGAGTGATCACTGCTACTTTCTCCTGACATGAAAATTTCTCGTGCTTTTTATGTGCCTCTCTCGTTCCGGTATTGTTGAACCGTTTATATTGAATTAAACACTTTCAAGGGTTCAACACATGCCTTTCGAACCTTTGTGTTTGCCATCCATTTCTCTACTTTGTTGCGAAAACAACACACTCTTTATTCCGGAGATGCTCCAACGTCTAAATTCCGGAATGTGAATCGAATACAAATAGCTAGGGTCGAATACAAAAGCGAAAAAACAGGCGCATCTACGTATATACAGGTGGAATACCTGTTTCTTTACAGTCATATATATACATATACGTATATGTAGGTACCACGCTTGTATTGACTAACGTGAAAACGGGCCTCTCACTATCTTTAGACTGAATTTTCCAACAAAGTTTTCAAAAATTATTGGCTGTAGCATGAAATGGAGCTTTACGAATTAGCTTCATAAATAGTTGTCAGGAAAAGACTCTTAGTCTCGGGAAAAAAGGGGCTTGTTTGTCCAAGACACACAAAAACGCCCGTTGCAAAAAAAATAAGAAATAATAATCACTGGTAGCAGCTTTAAAAGATAAAAATGCTACATCAGTACACCACCAGAGACAGTAAATGATTGAATAAAATGAAAACTCAGTGGTTATTATGTAGGCTTCCGCCACGAAACCAAAAAAGCAATTTTCATAATCCATTCTGTATCTACACGAAGAAGTTTTCTTTCGAAAACTTTATTAGTTTTATTAGTGATAATTGTCGATACTTTGTCTAGTCGACGTTACCGGTCGGTTGTTGCGAAATATTTTGTTAGCTTTAATAATCGAGAATATTCAATAGTTCCCTTTTAAGTACTTAGTCTGTAATATTCGATTCGTATCCGAAATTTTAAAAACATAATGGTCGACATTTGAACATACGGACACGTATGTTCAAATGCTCAAATATTTGTTCAATATTTGAGCAAATGCTCAATAACGTTCAAATATTTTTTGAACATACGGACGCGGATGCGCCGCGTCATGACCTATTTATGTTTTGCACGTTTGGAACAATATTTATGTGTTGCCCTTGAAATATGTTACAGAATGTTCTGCCTCCTACTGCCACTCTCTACATTTCTTCTGAGATGCAGAAGCTAAATTGAACCCAGATCTGCGACTGTCACGTTAGTCACTCAAGTTTCAAGCGTAATCTAGTATTTTTTAACAATGGGGCTTTGTGGTTTAATAATTACCAGTTTTAGACAGGAATAAATGCAATAACGCCGGTGTAAAGAATATTTTCTGCACTTTGGGGAGCCGCAGGTTGTAAAACTTAGTCCGGAGTCCACCCCTACGGCACGCCAGATAATCATGTCGGGGTTTTGCCGCTGAAAACCCAATACCTTAACGCAATCATCATCGATGCCCCTGAAAGGACATATTTGGCTTTAAAATAGTATGATCATTTCGCTGCAATAAAAAAGCGTTACTAATCACGCAAGCTTGCGAAACAAATCTGTCCCCAGCAGTGAGGTCGTAAATTAGGCCTAACAACAAACACTAAGGGGTAGCCGACTGTGCACTTATAAAATAATAGCATTTGCTTGTAGCCAGCCATTCGCATGACCTGATTTCATGTTGGAGCTTTATTTGCTCTGGTAAAATTGAGCTGCTTTCGTTTTGGCTCCCGAACTTTGTTGATGTTTTTCTCTCAAGGGAAAATAGTCGCTCCTAGTTTCCGTCTCTATCATTAGGAAAAACTTTTCGAAGCTGGATTCACACACTGAAAGTCGTCGCTCTTATTACTGGCCTAGTAGACAAGTCTAGCCTCGTAGACAAGGACACACGTGTTCGTTTTGGCCAGAAAGTTGAGTAAATACCGGTAGTAGAGAAGCAACTTCCGGCGGGTTGGTATGCATCAGCAACCTGTGTCACAAAACTGATAAAAGCATACCGGTAAACGTTGGTTGGCAAAATTGACCGACACCCTCATTTTGCTTAACCAAGCAATAATAAACAAATTATAGTTGCACATATTTGTCGGCTCATAGGCACCTCTCAACCACGCAGTTCTGTTAGCAGAATACCACTTTATAATATTCCATAGCTCTTTTATTTTAGTTTTATATTTTGTTGTATAATGAGCTTGGTGAACCCCATTACTCGGCCACCAGGCAGGTGCCCATTGTTTTGAAACCCTCCATTATTGCTACAGGTTTGACGCATTTCTCACGCGGCGTCGCAGACAGTGATAATGATGACGATGATAATGATAAATTTTAGCGGTAGCCCCTTTGAAAGGGGTGGTGATCAGCATCACCTAGCCTGCTTGATGTAATCAGGTTTTCTTACATCTAGTGATCTAGCATTTTCGCTGTCTGTGTGAAATGGTCATTTTTTTCTTTTTTTTTTTCATTGAAACTTACCTGTGAGTGTAACGACTTCAGTTTTATTATGCTCTTCTCTGCTTGTTTCTCACCAATTCCCTAAGTGGTTGTCGATTATCTGGACTCCCGAGTAGTTCATACTTTCATTCGCTTTGAATCCTAGGGCTTCTAAAAAGTTGACCTTGCCTAAGTGTCTTGCTTGGAGAATATTTCCCCATTGGATAACGATGTGCTAAGTTGTTTCCCAGCGTTTTCTGCAGGAGACGTCTTTGCACTCTACCAGTTACGCTCTACCAACTGCAAATCATTTCTCCGGTATGGTTTTGCCCTCCGACAACCAGCTGAGAACTCAAATAGAAATTAATGGCTCTTTTTTGTCATTTTGTAAACCACCATAACGTTTGTTTTTGCTTTATCCTTTGCACTCAATTTACCATCTATGTGTCTCTGACTTTCCTTTTGACGGTGCCAGGGGCGACTTATAGGAACTTTAATTAACGAAACTAATGATGCCTTTAACAACGTGTTATTAGAGGCTCATTTGAATGCCCCAAATTTGTGTCTAGCTACAGCGACCGGGTGCCCCCAACTTCATGCAGCTGTCCCTGGGTCGGCGGCCAACTCGTGAACCTGTGGCACATCTCGATATAAATGCGGACAGAATGCAAGGCATATGCACGCCTCTTCTGGCTAAACGGCTGGCTCGTTGGCACTGATCATAAGGCCAAAGCCTTATAGGACCCATGAAGCGGAAAACATGTGGCGTTCATCCGGCGTTAACATCCGATCGTACTAATTGCGTCCTCGATCACCTTGTCCCGGAGTTGCCCCGAAACCAGAATGGTGCGATTTGCACCGCCGTGGTGGCGCACTGCGGAGGGTCAACATCGAGGACAAAACTGCACCCCGTGGAGGGTGCTTGCCTGCAGCGCTACATTGCCCCTGGCGCCAAAAACGTGCGCGAACAGGCGCGCGCGCAAATTTTATTGTTTGCAGGTGCTGAGCATCTGCGGCAAGCGCTCGAACCTTCTCAAACTGCGTGCTCCGACATATCTGGTTGCAAGCAAACACCAATGGATTTTATAATTAATCCTGACGACCCGTTCCTGACGACCTGTTCAACGAACCTGTCCACTTTCGGCCGCTCTTCACCACATTGTTTTTGGACGAGGTCGATCAGCATGTCGTCTTCGCTGTCAGACGAACTTGAAAAAAGCTCATCTATTGCAGCAACTAGGAGCGCTTCCTTTCTCATTGCCGACATCTCCACTATCTAACTCCGTCAACTTCGTTGCAACCGCAGCTTGCGCAGCTATCGGGCCAGGGCGTCCGTGGTTCTGCAGTCGGCAGTGCGCGCGCGCGTCGCACGTCCCGCAGTGCTTGCTGGGATTGCGCCCCGGCGCACCACCGATTTTCTCGGTGCGAGACGGGGCAACGGAAAACCGCTCCAACAGGGTGCGCTTCCCTTGATCGAGGATGGTCGGTGCGCACCAGTGCAGTTGATCGAGGATGAAAGTGCGCACCAAGGCGCCCCGGTGCGCACCGGGGCGGGTGATCGAGGACGCTATTAAACTCACGTAACCAAGTGATGACGTCACGCTTCCGGCACTGCACCTGCTGCGGCTCGCACTGCGAAATCCGACGGTGAACAGGTACGGTGTCGGACGGACGCCGTGGCCCACACCCAAACAACAGTTACGGCCCACTTCGAAAATTGGATTAAGGTGGATTGAAGTGGATTATGGTGTATAAAGTAGAATATGGTGAAACAAGGTGGATTACGGTGGAATAAGGTAGAGTTTTAATGTAACGCGATAATTATGAGATATCATTAAACTTTCGAATTCATGTCACGTAAGGATACTTAAGTGACGTTGAATTTGTGTTTCGTAGTGCACATGCATTAATATTGCTATCGAGCGTATTACTTGTAGCCAATGGCCTACTAAAGCGCCTAGCAGAATGTGTAGAACTTTGTGCGATGTAATAGGGCCGTCGACACAGCCAACGCGAAACCGCATTACATGGTTAAAAAAAAAACAAGGTACGCGTCATGTTTGGCCGGTATTACGACAGATTGCACCGTGGCTCCGTTCCTGCAAATTGTACACTTTCAAGTTGGCAAAGACGCAGGCGTCTTGTATTCCGATTTAGTCTGAACGAGGCAAGCAATAGTGTATCAAAATGTTGCACGGAATGCATGCACCCCGAGAGGTTCTCTCTGTTAGAAATTGGACCGCTAACAAACGAACACTTTAGCAGAACGAAGGGTGTATACCACGCACTCAATTAAGCAGCATAATGTGTGGTCTTCGCTATGTAACCTTCACTTCGCAGAAAAATACAGACAATATTACGGTAACAAAACGTTTTTATATAGACCAGTACGTGGAGGCATAATTCCGCGTATGCGATTTCCTCCCGCAAACATTACAGACGTAAACCGAAAGCGTGTGGGCCGTAAGAACGAATTCAACGTTTCTGTCACACACCTACGTAATAAGATATGAGGTGTGTCCAAATAGTATCGAACGTTTGGTCAGCAGAAATATATTTATTCATTGCCAGGTACAAAACCCTAATTTCCTCCAAAGTAGTCTCCTTACTAATGCACACACTTCTTCCAGCACTCCCGCCATTGTTGAAAACACTTCTGGAACCTGTCTTTTCTAATGGTGATCAGCTGGGCATTCTGCACGATGTGATCTCTTGGCACAAATCGGGTCCTTTTCAGCATCATTTCAGCTTGGTAAATAGCCAAAAGCCGCATGGAGCCATGTCAGCGGAGCCTGACGAAAGAAAGGAATGTTGTGTTTGGTGAAGAAAGCCTGAATCAGGTGCCCAGATTTGGCGGGTGCATTATTATGATGCAGCTGCTAACTTTTTCCAGTCCACAGATCAGCTCGTTTCCGCCGCACAGCATCACGAAGGTGACAAAGGACCTCCTGGTAGTATTTCTTTGTGATGGCTTGGCCTGCACCACCCCACGATAGTCGACAAAAGCGGGCAACATGACCTTCACATTGCTGTGGACCTGCCGTCCATGTTTTTCAGCCTCGGGGATGTCGGAATTTTCCAGTGTGACGACTGAATCTTGGTTTCTGGGTTGTTCCCATGCACCCACGACTCATCGCCTGTGTGTGGTGTTTAGAAAGTTAGGATTACTGTTTCCATTGCCCAGCATTTCCTGTGCATTTTCCAGACGGAGCTGAAGCAGCTCCGTCTCTAAAGTTCTCGGACTTTGGCTCAAGTTCTCGGCGATGGCCCTCCTTGACCAAAGTCCCAACTTGGTCAATGGAATTCTAATTTTGGCTTGTTTAGATTCCGCCTGAACGCAATTAACTGTCCACTGATGTGCGGCCATCTTTGAAGCGATTGTAGCCCTCCTTTATTTGTGACGTGCTCATGGCGTTGTCTCCTTAAGCCTATAAAACTTCCGAATGGCTTAAACTTCGGCATCACGAAGCTTTTGGCTAAATTTGATGAAATATCGCTGTTCATGTTGTGCCGACATTTTGCAACTTTCTGAAATCCGACAAGCACTCACTACAAGTGCTCACTCGTAGGCCGACTGCCAGCAACTGACACTTTCTGCGGGCGGGAATAAATTCACGCATACGCATTATGTCCCCGCTATATCTCTATCGAAGGAAGCCTCCCGCACCTCATTGGTTTACGTGGTAAAGACGAAGGTTCGGTGCTTTTTGAACACACCATGTATTTATTTACATCGTGCTTACGTAAAAGTGATAGTTTCAGCAAGGCCAGTTTCCCAGTATGAGCGGCAGCGCATCAAGCTCAGCTCACCACAACGCGGGGTAGTGAACAATTGTGGCATTGCCATTGCTTCTACGGCCAGAGTACGTATAATGCACGCCGCCGGGTAAACATGAATGCTACAATAACATGAGACGAACTCAGATTCATTGAACAATTTCGTTAGGTGCAGTCTATACAGCCAACATAGTCCCTGTGATGCCATCAGCTGCTTTATAAACATCGCTGCTTTTCACTTCCAACACACTTCACGCCACCACCATGGCATTGCGACAAACGTGTAAACGTATCACTGCAAATTTCGTACTCACAGGTCACAACAATCCGGCACATTTACTATGTAACGAGACTGCAACCTGGACGCAGCGTCTGGCTCTTGTCCATTACGATTAAATTCAGCGAATGTGCTGCATTGAAAAACTCCTCCGTGCTTGAAAAGTTCTTGTGTGGGAAACGACGGCGGACGAAATCAACCCAGCGTCTTTGGTCATCCAAAGAAAGACTTCCAGTTGGGGTGAATGTTCAAAACGGACACCGAGAAACAGAACAGATTGCGGCAATTAACGGCAATGTTGACTGAGCCAGCTGTTGCCCAGCGTCACTAGCGTCGGCAAGAGCCCTACCGTTTTACTAGCCGAAAACGTGGCATACATAACATAACATACATACAGCATAACATCTTAAGGAACAACTTTTCTATAGTTAAGCAAATAACGCGCCTTATGTCAGGACCCTATTGCTGAAAATCTTCACCAAAATTTCGTTAAAATGTGTTTTTGTGACGGCAAAGCACGCTTTCCATTGCGAGTTCCACATGGCGTTATCGGCGATTTGTTCCAAGTTTGTCGCCCGAGTTTCGCAATGTTCTGCATTAAAAGGCGACATTTTCAGACCAGTATGTTTCATAAACTGAAACTAGGCGCAATGTAGCGGTGATTCAGGAAGTGCTAAATAACGCTTTAGTAAGAGTTGTATTATTTTTAATAAATTTTCGTGCATGCCACCCCTGGTTGTCGAGTTACACGCTCATTTTCCTGTACTTGTTTTGCAGCTTTGTTATCCTATTCATCCAATCTTTTTGCAGGTTTTCGAAGTACAACTATTTGTACACTTTAGTCATCTATTTACTTTCGTTCATGCACGTGAGTCTTTCTTCTAAACTAATTTTGCTTGGCGTTTCTCTAACTACAAAAGAAGGCTAAGCCATGCGCGCCGCACTCCTTCATTTATCGATATTAGTGTAGGCTCCCAATACCCTAACGCCTCACCGAACTTCGGTAAACGGCCAACCGCGACAAAACTCTGATTTTAAACTAAGCATAGCACTCACAAATGTTATCATGTGCACACCATAACTCCTTTCCAGACCTCTCGCACCAGTTGATATTTGTAGCAGCGCCGTAGTGTTATATGTTTCGTTAGGGCAGAATTCTATTTCCCCTTCATTCTCTAATTATATTGGCGAACGTTCGGAGAATTCTTTACTTTGTTTCTATATAGCCAGGTATTTATATTTCTGGACTTTGGGTATCGCCTATTGCTGAATTGATACCCCGTTGCCTAGTTGTCTCTTCAATAAAGTCATATTTCCCGACATTGTTGTAAACTTAAGGCTTTGATCGGTCGATTCATTGTCGCACGCAATCGCAAATCTCAGCAAGTCCCTTGCATTGTCTGCAAGTAGAACTATGCCGCCAACACGCATCAGGCAAAGACCTTCTGTTTTACCAATTGCCCATCGTGGTTGTGCTCTGAAGTAAAACCTAATTCTCTCTCCCAGTTGTCCTTTTATGCCCTTAGCAAAAAACTTGAACAATGCAGGTGCAGGAAATTGTTAGGAACTGGCACTTGAACTAACCAGCCAAGTTCAAGGTCCAATGCACCAGGCTTATGTGCCCCTTTGGCACTAGCGGCATGGAAGGCTTTTCAATGTGCTAAATTGCTTGTTTTACTATTTTGCACACCTCTATAATTACCTGCTTCTCTCACAAGCCTGATACATCCCTTTCGTCTTCGTGAGGCAAAGACAATACAGCTACATGTGACGATGCCTTGTGCTTGTCATGCACTACTGCCTGCTCCCTGTGCAACCAAAGCACGTTTCACGTCATTTAGCAACCCACATTGCGCTATCACCGTGGTTTGCTTTCGCCCAGATTCCGCTTCCGGCCTCGCGTCCTTGTCGACGTTTCTATGCCCAGCACCAGCACTGTTGTTCTTGGAGAAACGATTGCGGTTCCTATCGGACTGGCACCAACGGCAGCCCAAAGGATCGCACACGTTGAAGGAGAAATCGCTGCAGCGCAAGGTAATAATGATGAGCGTTATTCCTGGTACCATTTCATGAGCATGAATTTTACCTTCGGCCTCGTCTTCAGAAGCCAACAGCTTTCGCAATTATAAGTGTAATGTACAATGTCCTAGCATTCACGTAAGAAATTCACTCTTGTTACAACATTAATTTACCATTCTTAGTAGCATAAGAAATTCGAGCTATATTTACTTCCACCAGTGTGCGTTATGTTTTATGTGTTTATAATAGTGATTACTAGAGCTGCAAATCATGTTCTTCTCCATTGCGTTGCAGATCGCTGGCGGTTCTAGCGAACCACTGTACATTCACATTTAAATATGACGGTCTCGCAGCAATAGTAATTTTTTTGCGCATTAGTACTACCACACTACAAAACTATGAAAACGCATGAGTGTTCTCGCTCAGAGCAGCAAGAAATTTGGGAATATCACTTTATTTGTTACACTCAGCTGTTACGGAAAAAAAATAACAATGATTTATACTTTTTACGCAATGTTAAGACGCGCGGCTGGTAGCTTGGTACAATAAAACATCAAGCGTTAAAAGTTTTATTAGGTTCTGCAAAACAAACCAAGACGTTATTTATGTTGCGTGCTCATTCGACTCGGGTGCCGGGCAATCTAAATAGCAGAACGAACGATTCATCAAACTATGCCCCACCAAACAAATGTGTTTGCAGCGGCACAGAAAGCCCGTACGCTGATGATACTGAGTTCCATGAGCTCCACAACGATCGAAGACGTGAGAGCTAGTGCGCCCGACCTGCTCCTCTGGCAGCAGATCTACCTATTTCGCAATCGCTCCCTGACGGAGTCACTTGTGAGGAGAGCCGAGAACCAAGGGTTTGCCGCCATCGTCGTCACCGTGGACTCGTCCATCCCTGAACAGGCTGTCGTCGCCGCCAAAAGCCGATTCCGTCTTCCAAATGGCGTTACGTGAGTTCATATAAACTTGCTACTTTTTCCTCGCACTTATCATTTTCAGTGGTGCCAAGTAAATCAGGGCAACACGTGTTCCGACAATTGGTTTTCTTGAGCCAAGGAATGCACTTCTGTTCAGGGCAAGGAGTCCATGAATACCATTTGACAGGCGCGAGAACTGTAAAGGCCGCGTACAAAAATTGGATTATTGATTCGTTTTTACGTAAGGAACAACCCCTCGCTCCCATAATGACTATTGAGAAGAAATGTTTAAGTGAAAACGGACAAAGTAGAGTATGTGCTGACATATCGAGGCATTCGTTGAAATAGTGTGTCCTTGCGTCGCGGTTACGCAAATTTGACGTCAGGAAGTGGGAATAAAAACATGTTGGAATCGTTTTACGTTATACGGCCATATATTTAGTTTTCTTTTACAAAGCAGAAAATATGTTCCACGACCCGCCACACAATCGCGGAAGAATTTTGTGAAAGATTGTATCGAGGATCATTCGTGTCCATAACATATTTGGGCTAGCTTTTTCTGCAACTTGAACAATATTAGTACCAGGGCGTGTGCCTAACTTATATTAGGAAGATGAGCAAAACGACAACAAGGTGAAAGCAGGAACCAAAATTTAGACAAATGGACTTGCCTTCTTCAAGGCGCATTGAAATGAAGAAGATAAGCCCACTTGTCCAAACGTTGGCTCCTGCTTTAGCCTTGATCTCGTTTTCCTCATCGTCTTGAATTTGTATCTCCCGCCTTCTCCTTGTTTTCCCTGGATAAATTATACTAGGCCAGTTAACTTGTTAATTGCTACTGATCATAAACTTTCTTGCCCTTTGTAGACAGCCTAGAACTAAAAATGTACAATCTCAATTAAACTTTAGCTGCGTGAAAGAAGATGATTCACTTAATCTGTGTTCTCGACAAAATGCATTTGTAGTAAAATAACCCAACAAGTCCTTACTGTCCGCAGTGCCGTGGGCCCAAGCTCAGGCAAATACATTTCCTTTTCTCCTCACTCAACAGCCTTGCCAATCTCGAGGCTTCGCTTCCCGGTCACTGTTTCAGTTACGATGCGAGCAGTGAAGGATATCTTCCAAAATACCGCTCAGCCTCAGTTACATGGGATGACGTGCTGTGGTTGAGAAGCATCACAAGCCTACCTATAGTTGCCAAGGGCATCATCACAGGTACGTGTACATGTAATGTTAGAAATTAAAATTTATTGGAGCTCTTTATCTCACGAGAATTCCAAGGTAGGCTTGTTGGTAATGGATCTTCAAAGGGTGTACGGTAGCGCGATTAAAAGACGGGACAAAAGAAGACACGCAGGCAAACACACAGCGCTAATTTCCAATAATGTTTATTATCGAAAACCAGGTCGTACTTATGCACTCAGCCAACATGAGTCCTAGCCACGTGAATAGGTAAACAATCAGAGAGTGAGTGAGTGAGTGAGTGAGTGAGTGAGTGAGTGAGTGAGTGAGTGAGTGAGTGAGTGAGTGAGTGAGTGAGTGAGTGAGTGAGTGAGTGAGTGAGTGAGTGAGTGAGTGAGTGAGTGAGTGAGTGAGTGAGTGAGTGAAAAACATTATTAGCTCTAGATTCACTGGTCTTTGTGGTCTTCAGATGGCTTCGTCCATCTTCTTGCACAACGGTCGGTTGCCCTTAGTCCAGGGCTCCACTGGATGCTGCTGCCAGTTGTGCTCGCCGAATCAGACCTTCTTGGTCGACCCCGCGATCGCTGGAGTGCACTCCCTCCCATTGCTCCTCCCCCGGGTTTGGTATAACGGGTACTACGTCTATCTTCTGGCATGCCCACGTTATGTGATACAGCGTGGGTGTTTCGTGGCATCAGGGGCATTTGTCATTGTATTGTGTGGGATACATTTTGCTGAGTTCGTTTAGGTTGGGGTACGAGCCCGTTTGTAGCTGCCTCCACGCGAAAGAATCATCTCTGCTAAGGGTGTTGTGCGGTGGTGGATACCGCTTTCTGCAGCCCTTGTAGTAATTTAATATCGCCGAATAGTCTTGGGGTACATGTTCGGTCCCCTCAAGGTCGCCTACGCTGGATGCTCGGTAACATGTGTACCCTCGAGCTATCCTGTCCGCTTCTTGGTTCCCTGTCACTCCCGTGTGTCCCGGCGTCCATACTATCGTATGCCTAATTGGTTCTTCTTTTGTTTGCCGTTGTGTTATGTGGTCTCCGGAGCGGAGTATGCGGAGCGCTCCGTGCCCTATTCTACCGCGTAGGCAGTTGCGGCACGCTGTTTGCGAGTCTGTAAGGATTGTTAGAGACCGTTTAGACCGATATCCCTCCGCTGCCGCTAGAGCGACGGCCGCTTCTTCAGCCTCGACTATCGTACAGCCTTGTAGTGATGCGCTGGTGATCTCGCGTAGGTTCGAATCAATCACCGTTGCTACCGCGTTGCTCTTGCTCTGCCCCGCTGCTCTGGCGTATGTGGCTGCGTCCACATATACCGTCGTTTCTTGGGGTGCTAGTGTCTTTTGTAGGTATTCAGCCCTCGCTTCTCTGCGTGCTTTGTGTAGGTTGGGATCCATGTTCCGTGGTATGGGTGCTACTTTTAGTGTGTTGCGATACTCGTCCGGAATTGTTTCGGTCCTCTGTATCTCTTGAAGTTGATTGGCGCAGCCTAGTTTCTTCAGGAGCTCCCTGCCAGATAGAGTATGCTGTAGTCTGCACGGGTGGAAGACTAGTTGCGCCTCTTTCAATTCCTCGAAGTTGTTGTGTAGTCCTAAGGCTAGGAGCTTTTCGCTTGAGGTGTGGGGAAGGTGGAGTGCGGTTTTGTAGGCTTTGCGTAGAATCTCTTCCGCCTGTTTTACCTCGCTCTTGATGGCATTGTAGCATGGGAGGCTGTATGCCACTCGGCTGACCACCAGGCTTCTGACCAGCTTGAGTGTGTCCTCCTCTCGCATGCCGTGGTGCCTGTGTGAGATGCGCGTGATCATGCGGGCCACTTGTAGGGTGGATGCCTTGAGTAGGGCGAAGGTGTGGGTGCAGCGTTAGTTTGACTGTATCCACATCCCCAGTACTCTGATGAGCGTCTTTTCCGGTATCGCCTTCCCCTCGAGGTAGACATTCAGCATTAACTCGTCGCTGGTGGGGACTGTGCGGTTTTGCTTTCCTCTCCAAGCTCTCAGGAGCTCGTACTCGGACTTCTCAGTGGAGCACGCTAGCCCTCTTGCTCTGATGTAGTCCTCTACGCAGGTGGCTGCCTCTTGCAACTTCTCTTCTTTCTCTCCGAGCGAGCCTCTGTTAATCCACATGGTGATGTCGTAGAAACATTTTTGCAAGTGATATGTTAAGCAATGCTCAAAAATGTAAGTTCTTTTTTCACAGAGAGCTAATGACGGTTTGCTGATACAGGAATCCCCTAGGGCATCAATCTGCTTGACTTCTATGATAAGTGCAGTCTATCTCGCCTTGCGATTAAGAAGTTCTGTCACGGAGAAAACTATTTCTCCAGTGTCTGCTCGTGAATGTGAATATGACACGATCACGCCTCGCATATTCACCAGAATAATCTTTGTAATGAAGGAAGGAGTGATAATATCCTTTTCTTTTCCCCACGGTGATAAGGCTATGCTCCATGCGCACCAAAATAGGTTTACTCACGGCGTGCGCAATAACGTCATCATGTTTCGATACAGTGCTGTGATTAAATTATTCTTGCGCTCAACTCTAACATACTCTACGAATCTATATAGCTATCGTTCTCGCTAATATTACAAACATACGCGGTTAATATATGACGTAGCTAAAGGTTAACGATACTGCATACCTGAGCTACGGAAGCGATGAACTATAGTAGTAATAAAAATAATATTATTACTAATAATTACGTTAGGTATTATTTGTTGCGCTGTATCTTCTTGATATATCATGTTATGTTAACGTCAATGGCCAAACCTCTGCTTTGTACATGGAAAACAGCGGCATGTCTGAAAGATAAATATTAGGACCACTTCTCTTCGAGCGCAGCCCTTATGCGCGCGTTCCTGGGTTGAGCGTCGGCGTATCTCGGTGTAACAGCAAGAACACGCTCGCGCCACAGATCGCGCGTTCGTAGTCGTCGTCTTCCAAACCCGAATACGATGCCCTTCATCATGCCAGCATTGCCATACTGCCTCTGCGAAGGTGCTGACGGCAGCAAATAATCCTAAAAAAATTAAAAATTAAATTATGGGGTTTTACGTGCCAAAACCACTTTCTGATTATGAGGCACGCCGTAGTGGGGGACTCCGGAAATTTAGACCACCTGGGGTTCTTTAACGTGCACCTAAATCTAAGTACCCGGGTGTTTTCGCATTTCGCCCCCATCGAAATGCGGCCGCCGTGGCCGGGATTCGATCCCGCGACCTCGTGCTCAGCAGCCCAACACCATAGCCACTGAGCAACCACGGCGGGTTCAAATAATCCTAATCGTGGGACAGTTCATTAATCGTTATTAAATGACGTTTATTCCGTTATTTTGAACCTTCCTTTCCTTCTTTATGTCAACTTATATCAACATTTTCTTTAGGAAATTCATACTGCTGATGATTGTCGCATCCTGCAATGTGGCAGGCTTTGTTTTTTTCTAAAAGGCGCAAAGATAAGAACCTCAGCATAAGTCCTGCTAAGACCAAAGTATAAGTTTCAATCGCAAAACAGCAAGTATATTTTTCTTTATTCTCTAGATTTAGTATCATTGTGCAAGGTTTAGAAGATCAGTGATCTCGGAGTACCTTTTTTACATCTTTATACTTTTATGCTTACACTTAACGCGTTGTAATGCGGGTTATGCTCTCTCTGGGCTCTGCTTGTAAGCTATAGATATATCGATATATTTAACTTTTCTTACACATTTCGGCAATTTTCACAAAGCAATCTGTCTTCGTCACCTCGAATACGTGTCGGACGTCTGGAATAGTATTTTTAGATCGAACAGTGACATTGTAGATTGGGTTCAGAAAATTTTTCTAGGCAGATATTATTACTACTTTGCTAACAAAGGCTCAACTTTCTTCAAGCACTGTTGCATTATTATCATCGCCCTGACTTCGAAGCCGAAGTAATGGTGCTGTCCTTCTGCTTCTTTTTTCTTATCAAACTCTTTCACCCTACTCTCAGCTTGCCCGAACTCCTCTGGTGTATCATGATTTGCGTCCTGCACAAGATCATCAAGGAACCTACACCCTTCCAAGCTCTTGCCTTGTCCTCCCCACACTCAGCCGTTCAGTGAATACCGAGTTTTTATACGGCTTATTCTTACAATGGTGATAATTTTGATAACTTACTGTCCGTATTTTGTTATCTTTGCCTTGTTGTTTCAGGTCCACACATTGTTCAACTCTCTTTCCCCTTATATTCGATATGTATGTTGTGCTTTCTTGCATATACACTCGTCTTTTCATAGTTCTTTTTATTCATTGTGCGTTTCTTTACTTATATTCCCCTGCTGTTTTTTATAGAGTATGTGTATGGCGAGCACTCAGACATTAGGTTTTTTCTGGGAAATGATATAATGATTATTGAATAAAGGATTAAGCGATTGAATACTGCCATCTTTAAGGCTGGACATACTTAAGATCTGTCAAAATGTCAAAGCCAGTTCGAAGAAATGCGGGCAAAGTGATGGCAGAATTGGCGAGGAAAGAAAAAAGATAGTGCCCAAAAATACGCAGCAACCCGCCGTGGTTGCTCAGTGGCTATGGTGTTAGGCTGCTGAGCACGAGGTCGCGGGATCGAATCCCGGCCACGGCGGCCGCATTTCGATGGGGGCGAAATGCGAAAACACCCGTGTACTTAGATTTAGGTGCACGTTAAAGAACCCCAGGTGGTCAAAATTTCCGGAGACCCCCACTACGGCGTGCCTCATAATCAGAAAGTGGTTTTGGCACGTAAAACCCCATAATAATAAATAAAATAAATAATAAAAATACGAAGCAAAATATTGTTAGATGTCAAAAAACATTGCACTGTAGAAGTAAGATTTACTAGAAGAAACAATATGGTAATAATGCAGGTGGTTCACAGAAATTTCAGTTTCTTTCAAGCTGCGCTTTGATGTTACATGGAAAACGTTTTATGGAAGCTCATTAAGCCTCATCGTTATAACGAACGCGAAGAACATGTTCGTCTAATATTACTTGTACTACTTATAATAATGATATTAGCATTTTATTACTATTATACTAATAATAAAAATGTGTTGTTATTACTGTAAAAAACCCAAATGCAAGATAGTGGATATCTGCGTTTATACAAGAAAGCATTTCAATTAAGAGAACGTAAATTCCAATACAGGTATTACGCAGTATTCAAGCTATGCTTCTCATGACATTCTAACAGTGCCAGGTAAATACGTAGTCAGGATCACAAAAAGGTTACGGCTGAAATCGTATTTCTTTGGTTGAAAATATTATGCAAGGAGTACTCAATCCCACCTTGAACGAAAACTTGAAATGATTCTACACCTATTCATACTCTTGAGTGGTCGGATTTTGCCACTGTCTCGATGGGGGATCCCACTTCAAATCAGTGGGAGTAACTAAAAAATTCGGGTGCGCATGAAGTTTACGAGCATGCAGCTGAGAAACCATGTCGCAGGTTATAGATTCGCACCAAGACGGTGCATTAACAGAGGCTTCAAAAACTTGCGGTCAAGACGACTGCAAGTTTTTGAGGCCTCTGTTATTTTTGTGGTTCCTGAATGATGTCGAGCCTGTATCCGGTCGCACAGTTTTAAGCATAATTCCTTTTATCGGGTTTCTAGTAGGTGGCTAAGGTGTGGTCCAACTAATGAGGTCTCATGTTCTACAGCCATGAAGACTGCATGTGTAGCCGCTGCGTCATTGGCATTGCCAGTTGTTATTATCCACACAAAAGAATGGCCGTGTCATTTACCCTGTGTGTGCTGAGTGCTCAACATGACTGTTGGCAGTCCAGGCGGTGTTGCTGCTGCAAATGAGTGTGACAGCAGCAACTAAAGAGTCAGCAGAGCATAGCATTCGAAGGGCTTCAACGCGCTTCAGCTGTCTTAATTTAAGTCTGTTTCTTCCAGTTACCCTGTCGTTTAGTAAGGTTGGTTATCATAACTGACTCAGCAGGTTCATTCTGAGCTCATGTATTTCGCGTGGCTCATTTCTTTGTTGCAGCCCAAGCTGCCATCGAGGCTCTCAATCATGGTGCCGCGGCAGTTATCGTCTCAAATCATGGCGGCCGCGTTCTGGATGGAACGCCAGCAGCGGTATGGTAATGTTATCCACAAGCTGTTTTGTTGTATTGTTGTCAAGACGAGAAAAATTCCGTTGAGAGTAGCGGTGTTATATGACCTGTGAGGCTACAAATAAAATTAGGATATGATCAA
This sequence comes from Dermacentor andersoni, assembly GCF_023375885.2. Classification (NCBI taxonomy): domain Eukaryota; kingdom Metazoa; phylum Arthropoda; class Arachnida; order Ixodida; family Ixodidae; genus Dermacentor; species Dermacentor andersoni. The sequence continues at coordinate 96,393,054 of NC_092821.1, forward strand.
CTCCGGTCGCACAAGACTGCCGTAAAGGGAGATTTGTTGAAATACCTTGAGCCTGGAATTGGCGTAAGCAGGAAGATGATAGGTACACTAAAACAATGAAAAGGTGCTTCGTCCGGAGAAGACGTCGTAATATTGAAAACGAACGAACGTATATAAATGTTTTGGACATAAGTATTTTATTCATACAAGTACAAGATATGAAGCTAAGTTAACACCGTAACCTACGACTTCTTCCCTGGTTGTCCAGTGCTGTAGAAAGATATTTATTTGGTTCTGTTCTTGGCGTTGAAGGCTGCTTACTTATTTGCCAGTGCTTAAATCTATTTTACTGAATCTTGTGGTAAACTGAGTGAAAGAAAGCACGAAAGAATTGTGCGTAGAATCTCCTCAGGGAGTTATCTGAATGTTGCGTCAGAATTTCTTAGTAGCGACGTGGTGCTGAGTCATCGTGCGCTGGTGTGTTTGGTATAATTGCGAGAACGACCGTGAAATAATTGTGATACGCGGTTTCAACACCGGGCTGTTGAGTGAGACCTGCACGAGATGACGTTGAAGAGGCGAGTAGAGGCAATGGTCACTTGCGTTATAGACAGCCCGCAGCATATGTGGGCAAAGGGTGAAATGACCAGGGAGATATAGGAAATAGAGGAAATCAAGCTGTCCCTCTAACATCGGTATAGGGCAGCGTCAGCACGCCGTCGTCCTACAGCAGCTGGTGGCGCCACATGCGTCGATGACGTTTAGATCCGAAGCCACGGCTGCTCTATAGTTCTTGTGCGCGCTTGACTGTACACGTCACGTAGTCACAGAGACGCGCTCGTGTCACTGCTAGCGCGATCGTCGTGTTCTTCCACAGCTCGCTGGCTCTATCCTGAACGTGATCGTCTTACGCGAAGGAGGAACGGACGGACAGTGTTCTCGTTGGGTTATCATAAAAATGCTTACACAGACAAAAGGTGGAGGGACCGAGAGAAACAACGACAAGTTTGGCAAATAAACTGTGCTTTCGGCGCAATATCGCAATGATTGAAGTAATCTGTGATTTTTTTTAATCAATCATGTCCCGGTGAGAGTTTTACGATAAAGCTTTGACATGGTGCTTCTTGTTAGCGGGGAGGGAGCATTGTCGAGTCAAAATAGTCTAGGTTAGATGACCGGTGGAGCATAAGGGTTACAGAATGGGTGCGAAAAGGAGGGAATCGTAGTCGAAGATGGCATAAGACTAGGTGGACCGATGAAATTAAGGAATTCGCAGGCGCTAGGCTGGTATCGGTTCGCGCAGGACACGGGTGATTAGAGATTGCATGGAGAGGCTTTCATCCTGCAGAGGAAATAAAATAGACTGATGAAGATGGTGATGCGAATGTTGCATTTGTTTTCACTATTGTTCTCAGAAGATTGAATGAAACCAATATTGTTACCCAAATATTCTGGAGGTTAAGCACCTAAAGGCTCGTCCGCCTCTTTCTATCTCTTTAGCAAGAGATGTTTCACGCTAGAGGTAACTCTAGTGCCCAGTTTAATATGTCTTTCTAAGACAGTTGTCTATATCTGCGTTTCCCCCATTCGGTTGGCATTTTGAACTATTTTAACTGTGTTATCACAGCTTCCTACAAAAAACGTTAGACTGTCTCCTGGTGAAACAATATGCACTAGTCTATCAAACAGCGAACTAATTTACATATATTTCTTTATAACGTATCAGTGGGAAAAGCAACACTCGTTTTGTAATACCAGGCTCTTAGAGCGCGTGTCATTATACTAAGAATTTATGCAGCAGTTACAGTTCTCGACGGTTAACGCTCATTGCAGATCGAAGCCCTACCCGAGGTCGTTGCAGCAGTTGGTGACTGCCTCGAAGTCTATATGGACGGCGGAGTTAGATCTGGCGCTGATGTGGCCAAGGCACTTAGTCTTGGAGCACGCGCGGTTTTCGTCGGACGCCCAGTGCTTTGGGGACTAGCCTACAACGTATGTTTTCAACGCTGATCGTTTGTAGTACTGGTCTACTCTCATAAAGCGTTGTCGTCAGAACTCCTTGCAAAACTGCCACTCTTCGCTGTTCACAAAGATAACAAATTTGGCAGGCTGTATCAGGGACGCAGCCGCAGTAGGGTACACTAAACGCACATTGGTCCGTTAACACTAAATCTTCCTAATTTCATAATTTATTTATTGGTAAAACTAAATAAAATTACATGCGTGTAGTATACATAAGGAGGTCGCATAGTCAGAATGTATCGGGACCTCCTGTTAAAGACACTTCTGATGTAGACAATGTTTAACGCAATAGTAGTGCAGATGAGAGCTAGGAGTAATATCACAATATGTTTATAGCATATGTGTACCCGCCGTGGTTGCTTAGTGACTATGGTGTTGGGCTGCTAAGCGCCAAGTCACGGGACCGAATCCCAGCCATGGCGGCGGCATTTCGATGGGGGCGAAATGCGAAAACTATCGTGTACTTAGATTTAGGTGCACGTTAAAAAACCCCAGTTGGTCGAAATTTCAGGATTCCCCCACTACGGTGTGCCTCATAATCAGAAAGTGGTTTTAGCACGTAAAATGCAATAATTTGATGTTTAATTACGCATGTGAGTAATAAGAACACTTGTTAACAGCATGACAATATAAAAGACAGACACCATCAGTAAGTATTTATTATGAATGCATTTAGTTCTCTGTTCCATAGGGATAATCCTTTTGCATTTTTGATTATAGGTGGCACAGTATTCCAAAGCGATATCGAGGAAAATTCCGCAGTTTGTTTACAACAGTTAGCTCGCACTTTAGGTAGACGGGAATTACTATTCAGTGCAAGTCTAGCGTGACTCTGAGCTATTATGTCACAAGGTGAGAGGCTGATCGATGGTAGTTCCTTAGTCATATATTTGCACAATAAAATCCCTAGATTATAGTTGGTGAGTTCTGAAATGGCTAGGATGTTGGTTTTATGTAGTAGTGACTTTCCGTTTGCAAAGCGTAAACTGCTTGTAATATTTCTTATGGACTGGTTCTGGATTACCTGGAGGGACGCCAAGTGAGTGTTATAAGCGTTACCCCAGCATATTATGCCGTAGTTAATACGAGAGTGAATCAATGAGTGGTATAGCGACATTATTGTATTATGTGTAAAGTAGGGACGAGTTTTAATAAGAACGCGAATACCGTATGCTATTTTGCTTTTTATGTGAGGAATGTGACCTTTATATTTCAAATTGCAGTAAAGAAAAAACTCAAGGAAAGATGACCATGGACTGTGAGAGAGAGAGTGTGAGCCAATAGTTAAAAAATGGAAGGATGCCGAATCTTGTTGATGTGAGGAAAATACAACTTTAGTCTTTATTGCAGTATTAGGTGATAGGTTAGCATTTCACCACCTTAAAACAATTTCTAGATCAGTATATAGCTTCTTAATAAGAAGTTACATGTTTTTTTATCAGAGGCAAATACGGCAGTACCATCAGCGTAGCGAATGCACTTAGTAGACGACAAACAGTTAAGTAAATCATTAATATAAATCAAGAACAGTTGTGGCTCTACGATAGATCCTTGAGGGACGCCAATGTTTGTAATTTGTTGCCTGGAATAGACATTAGACACAGACACAACCTGAACTCGGTTTGCTAACTTCTTAATAGTGACAGCGCAGGATCACAAACTCCGATAGCCTCAAGCTTAGCAAAAAGGATACTGTGGTTTAAGCAGTGCAATGTCTTTGTTAGATCGATGAAAACTGCACCTGCAAAAAGACCTTCGTCAATGTTTGTTTTTTTAATTTGGTCAAGTAGATATATGAGTGCCAAATCTGTAGAGTATTCATTACGAAAGCCAAGTTGGCATGAAGAGAGAATATTAAACTTAGTGAAATAATTGGTTAGCCGCAATTTGATTAATTTCCCCAGAACTTTGCCAAAAAAAGGGCAACTACAAGTGGATCGGTAGTTATGTATTAATGTTCTGTCACATTTTTTTTCAGAATTGGAATGACTTCACCGCGCTTAAGCTCGTTAGGAAACACACCAGTCTTGGATATCGAATTAGTAGTATAAGCCAAGATGTTAGAAATTAGAGGCAAATGGTAAACAAACAGCGCTATAAGCGGTACTTCAAAGAGCACCATCCCATGTCTTCTTCTTTAGCCCCGTTTTAGCAGTGCCCGCTTTAGCGCTGTTTGTTTTCCATGTCTTCTGCTTGCTTCAGAGGGCTTATGGGCACTAGGGCAGAAAAATAACGTTAACAAATGCGCACGCAAGTTGCATTTGCTGACACATGAGAACGCCTACACGCTTAACGTATGCTACAGCGAATCGACGTCTTAAGGCGCAATTTTGCTATTGTGCTCACACGCGCATTCGTAGCGGGCCCGTTTGTTTTCCAGAAGATGTTTGAGCACTGGGGTGCAGAAACGATCCCCGTACTGGTGGCTCCCAGCACTGCCCCGCACCGCTGGAGCGCGCCGCAGTCGTGGGTAGCTGGGGCTCGTATGTTTGCCTCAATCTCCTGCACTTGCGCTCGCTATGCAGACGACAACGTTACACCGTGGCTAAAGTGATTGGCGATGCCCTTGTCTTGCCGCCCGATTATTTTCATTATATTTCCGGACTCTACGGGCCAAACGTGGGGACACCAAGACCGAGATAAGCAAGAAAATGGAAAATTTCTGCAAGGAAATTCACTCTTGTAGGCCTCATAGTTCCTGAGGAGCACACGTGAGAGCTTGGTGAAATATTCTTACCATGGCTCAGTCACCTCTCTTAAATACAATCGCACCGGCTCGGATCGGTAAATGAACTGCCGAGCTGTGCCTCTCTCACCTGCGAACACGTGGCTAAATTTAGCTCTGATTCGGTCATGCGTGGCTCGACAGCGGTGTCATCTGTGCTCGCCATACATTCATAACCGCGCAATGGCTATTTTTTGTCTCCAAAACAAGCATATCAAAGTGAGGCGGGCACGAAATAAAGTACAAAACATATACAAGATTAGGTTGTAACATGCTGTCGTTACAAGGTGATTTAGGAAGCAACCGCGAAGAAAGTTGGAAGGCATTACACGGCAAAATAAGTACCCTAATGGTATCAGGCCTAATTCTACCTAACAAAAGTATTTGCCAACTCCGGTTGTTACTTAAGCTTGCGCCATTCTACTGTCATATTAGCTCCCCTGTAGAGTTTTTGTCTCGCACCTCCTAGCCATCTCTGTTCTAGTATTTGTAGTGTTCACTAGGAATGCAGCACTGTGGCTAATCACTCTATAAAAATGCGCGTCTTCATACACAGGGCAAAAGAGGGGTCGACAAGGTACTCAGTTTATTGCAAGACGAGTTCGTGCGCACAATACAACTACTAGGTAAGTCTTTAGTCCTTTCACTTTACGATATTCTGTGTTAGCATAGTTACACAGGAGTGGTTATGTTATATAACAGCAATATCCACTGCATTTTCTGTGTAATATTCAATAAGTTCCCATGCACTCAGTCTTCAAATAACCTTTTATCCAGTCCCCCCCGCCCCCTCCATGTTAGTGCCCGAATAGTATCCCGACAGAGGATCTATGACTGCAAGAATTTAATGAAATAAAACCGTCTCAAATAAATGTTTTTCCGGAAATTAAGCTTATATAAACAAAGTAATCCGCCTATTATAAGTGTGAATTTGTTCCATCTTATTAGAAATAAGTACATCATCAATTTTTAAACAATCACCATTATTAATGCAAAAAGATTGCCAGGTCAGACCAGGCAATACATATATTTGTCGTATTTCATTATGGACCATCTTCTTTCTAGAAAAGTGGTTCAATAAAACAAACATGGAAGAGACTACGTTTCCCGATAACAAATGTATAATGTAGTGAGCACAGATTTGGGTTTGCCTAATAAATGTGGCATAGAATTAGAGCCGCATGGATGGCATGAAACATAGTCACTTGAGTACTTGCTGTGCATTTAGAAGAAATACTTATAGTGAAATTGCCTTTCATTTGTCAAAGTACTTGAGTAAATTCTATTGTTACATACAAATTGCATATTACCATATTTGGCAATGGCAACGCCGCCATTCTGAAATGCTAAGGACGTTCAGTAATCTACAATAACGATATTACTTTAATCATGGGCGGGATCTTATATATTGTTTTGACCTGATTTCCTAAAATCTCGCTATACTGAAATTGTGGTTTATTAGTAAAGAATTTCAGAGATATACATTGTCTTGGATGGCAGTTGGTCGGAAAACAACGAGAAGGAAAATTAAAAGTTATTTTGTTCCCATCCACAATAAAGGATGCACCATAATTACTGTCAGAAGTTTTGATTTATAAATATGCATTCCATTTGTTAACACAGCTTCTTAAGCATTTCTTCATTCTTTCTTCGCTATTCTGACTGTGTTTTATGCTGGTTTGTGTGCTTTTGCACAGTAGGCAAGCCCTACACTATATAAACCCATAAACTAATCACTTCGTGAAACCCCACATTTTTCTTTTCCGAGAACCAAACAATTCCAGTATTTCACCACAAGAGTGTCCACTTAGCACTTGAACGTGGCGCTCATAAGAAGTCAACCCACACTCGTATTGTATCTTGGACAGTTCTGACCTTAAGAAAATTGTGTGGGAGTGAATCCAATGCGAGCCACGCAGACACATCGGAAGACTTGTCTTCAAGTTGAATGTGTTAGCGATAACGATGACAATATTCGTGCGAATGGACTTCAATATGTTCCCCTACAAGTTCCAGAGAAGATATGGATTGACGGCCGTGCAGAGGCGATGAACATGGGAAGAATTCCATCACTTGTTGGCACGGGCTGCGCATGGGAAGCTTATGGCAACTGTCTTCAGCGATGCAAACATTTTGAGGATAGAGGCCCGCGCCAATATGCAGAACTCTCGTGGGCTTGCTCCGACGTCGGAGCGCTCTGATGCAGTCACTTGGGCAGTTCTTGAAAATTTCCCATGTGGCGTCTGTTATAGTTAAAGCTGGGGTGACCCCCACTGAATGCATCCTTCTTGTTTTTGTGAGAAAAGACGCCAATGTGGGCACTGATACTTGAGTTATTCTAGAGCCTGATTCACAGCCTCATTTGCGGTCCGTGACCCCCTGTGCCAAGTAGTTCACTTTGCAGCAGGACACCGTCAAAGCGCCACTGCAATGCCCGTTGAAGAGTGGCCGACGAACTTCTCAGACCAAGTGAACTTCATTGTGTAACCTATAGTTTAAAAAAGGCTAGAGACCAAATAAGCGGGGGGGGCCCTGAAAGCGTCGCTAGAGGAACTATGGAGAAGCATTTCCTTGGAGCTAGCTTGCTCGCCTCAATTGAAGCGTACCCAAAACGTTTAAAACCCGTGAGCAGATACAATGAACGCAATTTTTTGTTGCATTCCAAATATATCTGCTAAATGGCAAATAAAACATTCCTAGAGATTTTTTTTTATTGTCAGGACACATTTTAAAGAGAATCCTTCTGACAGTGTTTATGGCGCACCCTAGCGGCATTATTGCAGTCGTTTCTTCGAAAATTTACAAAAGAACACAGATATTTCAAACAATCCACAATACAAGCGTGCACAGCCCGGCATAGTCAATGAGCAGTGCCCAGTAAACTAGGTAACCTCTATGCTAAACATTGGAAATTGATATTTTTTGCTTTGTTTTATGTCTATGACGGCTTTCTACTGTCTAAAACTAAATACTTTGGATTTTAAATGGTAAATAAGATTTGAATTTTATGAGTAATTACCCCAACTGGGGACCATGATGACGCCGGGTGTTAGCGCATGAGTCTTTTATCACTTCATATTTGCCCGTGAAGGTCACCAAAACGTTTCTGTCTTGCAGAACATGAGAGTATTAAGAAATTCATTATGGCAAATTTTCATTCGCAACTTTCATATGTGCTACTGGGTTCTCTAAGTATATAAATGTAGTCGAAATTAGGAGCATGAGTTTACGCTGACCAAAAATCTTCTAATCAAAGTCGGCAAATAAAAATTGTGCACTAGAGCAAAACTATATTTTTAGTTAATTGGAGTAAATACTCCGCCTTTTGTACAAAGCAAACTTGAAGCAAAACAGCTCCAGAACGCTTCGCAGTGATAACATGACATCAGCTGGCCCGATGTGCAGGACTTGGCTCCTTCCTTTATTCCCAGTAAAAAGAGAATAGAGAGCTCGTACGGCTCAGTCATATCTGAACTGCGCAAGGATACGTCAGTTTTTCTTATACAGCACATGGCATTTCATTTCTGCGTTCTAACAAACCAGTTGCTAAAGGCCGCAATGACGAGTGTAATCGCCCACCTACGCTCGGACTTCCCAATGAACGCCGTTGTTCTACAGCTCTACATTGTTCTGTATATCTCCAACTTCTTTATACGGTGCGCAATCATAGGACGAGAAAGTGTTATCCTTCCAACCGCAGTAAAACCCACGAGCGCATGGTTAAGGCAATGTATTTATCGATTTATTCCGGCTCACTATGTGTCTGAGCCATTACTTCACTTACTGATATCTCACTATTTTTGCTTGTAAAGAGCGCTACAAATAAACATAAACTGAAGAAATTAGGTCACCTTTGATTGGGTGAGTGTTTGATAAAGCAATACTCATAGTATTGCCTTTGTGGAAGTGTGAACATCATATTTTAATTTTAAAGTGACGCCCCTGAGACTGGCTTCAAGTTGCATCCCTTTATTTAATTTTACATGCCCACATTTTCTCTCCGTTTTAGGTTGTCCTAACTCTAATGACCTCAGCACAGACTACGTTGTCCGGGAGGACCACTACCACCGTTCTTAGAAGAATATCGTAGCAACGCAGATATCTTCAAGAGTGAAAAATCGTAGAGAAGATGCATACATATTTTTTTCTTTCTTATTAGTACTCAAAGAAGCAAGTTCATCCAATAACCTAAATGAAAAGGGACACCGCCAGTACATCGGGTAGAGTAATAGTTCTACTAATAACAACGTGATGTTACTTAATGATTGCTAAATGTGTAATGTGGTTTTGTTCCCCGCAACAATTTTTAACACCTGAATAATACAGAATAGAGGAAACAAATGTTGTATCTCAAAATTGAGTATGACACTATTTCTGCGAGAACACTTCGTATGAGGAAAAGTAATCTCAACGACCAAATCTTCTCGACTTTAATCTGCAGACTACTTTTTTACACGATACAAAGTTTTGCCAATTTTTGTTAACAAGTTGAAGATTATCGTATGTGTCATTATTTCTGTGTTGAGTGCTTACTTGCGTTTGTTATTCTTTCTGTATATGATTATGTCGCGGTATCTTATCAATGTTCTTTTTTACACGCTTATAATTGTAACTGGCTCCCCCTCCCCCACCCCCTATGTAACGCCTGAATGGGCCTTTAGGGTATATGAATAAAAAACAAGGAATAAAAAAATCACCTGTGGCAGATGGTGTTATGGTAGTCTTTGAGCAGGATTACTCAAAGCAGCGGATAATACTGGCACGAGAAATCAAGGTGCAATATCGCTGATTAACAAGATTTCACCAATAATCTCTTTCATTATTTACTTAGTCGCGCATATTGGAATTTACGAATTGTAGCGAGTCACTCATGCAAGGGTTCCGAGACATGCGCCGCGAATGTTGCGGTAAAAATGGCCTATTGTTACAGTTATTTTTTCAACAAAGCGCGGTTTTATCCTTTGATGCGCATATGTCTCTGTCGCACCCGTATATTTAGTGGCACACTCGGTAAATATTGTATCAAAAGTGAGATCATGTTGAGAGTTTGTAATAAATGGATAGGCTTCCGAACTCACGGGCAACAATTGGTATGTTGCAGTATGTGCCGTAAATATTCTAAAGTGTATTAGTGAATGTTTTCTTACTCCAACACGCAATTTGATTTCGCATGCAAGAAATTTCTGCCTGTTTAAGTAATCCAGCCTAATGACTAGAATTGTTCTATTTCCTATGGTCTTTTTTCTTAACTTTCGTTTCTCTGAACAGTCACACAACCATTTTTTTGTCCTCTCCAACATCAGCGACATCGATGCATTCAGATAGGGATATTGAAAGATGCTTTGTATCAAAGGAGTCTGCTTTAGCTTCATGGCAATATGCATCACCGTGAACAGTATGGTCGTGGACGTTCAGTAAATTCTCATGCACTGCACCTCCGTTTCAGTGCTCACCTACGTTTTTCTTTACGTTCGTTCCTTATGTTGTATTAGAACCTTCCTGAGGTACTACCACGTAAATCCGTTGAGTTGCAACATTATATCTTTTTTCCTCTACTTTCGTGTGAAATGTTTTACTGAAATAGACGCCCACTTGCGCGTTACACTTTTTAGACTAACGATCATTAGTTGCAGGGGTAGCTATGATAAAAAGTCTCCACTTTGCAATTCTGTTTCGTAAAACATGTTCAGGCAGTCACTATAAGTTAACCTGGGGCGGTTTCCACGAGCATTTAATAACTAAAATAATAACTAATTCAAATCTTGTGCGGACTAGCCGTTGTCTATGGAACATTAAAGAACACGTTCTTAAATTCCTTATTATGTTTGTTATTAAATATTTCTGCAAGCCGGCCCTGGGGCGCTATAACGTAAAACTATTCCAAACTTTTCTATTCTATTTCTGCTATCAACCCTTCGCGATTGGTCAAAAACTTTTTTGGACCACCCTACCTTCACCTGTCTGTCACGCGACGTTACGAAAACCGCGATATGTCCCCATCTGATATGATGTCTACACGTTGATTATGCATTATTTGACCAAAAAAAGAAAAAGTGTTATTTCTGATTCGACGCCTTTTCGCCATTAGCCTTCGGCTATTGGTCAAAAGTTTTCGGGCTCCACCCACTTCACCTGCCTGTCACGCGACGTCACAAAACGGCGAAAACTCACCGCGTCAAACTGACGCGTACGCGTTAAAGATGCATTATTATGCCGAACAAAACTGAAATTCCTTCTGAATAGCCGCAGGCTGCCCCGTTCCGAAAGGAATAAAAGATGGCTGCCGCCAATCGCTCAGGCGCTGGCTACTCGCACCTGCCGGAGAGCATGGGCTTATTTGCGTATTTTAATCTTCTTGTGTAGCCGTGTAACGTTTTCGAGCACTTTCAGCACGTTTACGACCTCATTCTACCAACTCTTCTTTGCTGAGGATCCGTTTTAGCGTCATTCTTAAGCTTCCGTTCCATGCCGCCGCGATTTTCGACCAGCCACCGCAAGCTAAATAAGGGAAAGCGGACCAATCGCAGACGCCGGCACCACCCTCTTCATCGGGTTATCGATATTAAGTGCACTGGCTCGGCCCCAGCGAGTCCCTCTCCACTTGAGCGTTCACCTCGCCCCTTGTAAGCCAATTAGATACGACAAGCCGCTCAGTGTAGGCAATGGTATTCGTTTTTCAAACAAACAAAAGTGACCTCCTATGAACGAGGAGAGCGTTTGATTGGTCTGTTCAGACAAACCTGCGGGTGACCACCCGGTGCTTGCGTCGGTGGTTACGCAAATTTGACGTCAGCAGATTGGAATAAAAACATATCGGTTTATTTCTGCAAATCCTGACAATAGGAGGACACGCGCATTAGAAGCACTAGCGACGGCATCTTCATCGGTATTTTTGCACTTCAACGTTGTTCTAAATGTCCAGTGTAATCACCCTGCACATGCAGAATATATTCAAATATATACACAGGATAAAGTTTATTATATTTTTGAAAGAGGAGGAGGCAGCCAATTAAACATTATTTCTAAAGGTATAGATAGCCTATTCCAAGAGAATGGATAGGTTGCTATAAGTTCCTCACGCTTCAAACTGCTTTGCGTTAATTTTGACCATGAAAAAACCTATAGACTTCAGTGGCCCCTTCAGCAGTATTTTCTTAGTGCTGTGTAAAATGCACGTGAGTGTTGTGTGTCTCAGTATTGCTTCTCTTTCCACTAAGCAATGCTAGCGACTCATGTAAAAAAACGTTCCTAATAATTTACATAATTTATTTGAGATGGAAACATTGTCGCTTACATACAGAGGTCAAAAATGTGTACAGGTTGCCCGATTAACTATCATGCGCCCAAAAGTTTTAAAAACGAACAGTGCGTCATTCGAAGCAAACTGCATTGTTTACCATACAGTGGAGTAGCTGCCAGTGATTTTTTCATTACTAAGATTTATTTAGGCAATTCTAATTCACTATCTAACTCGAGACGTACTACCCTAATTGTCAAAGTCTCAATGAGCCATTTGAAGGCATAGCCAAGGGATGGCTAAGTGCGGTATTTCAGCGACGTACTATTTGCATACTAACGTATCTCCTACTGATAATTAAACCGAGCAAAATATGGACAATAGCACGTGGCTGCGCTCTCACCTGGATTATGAAGCAGCGCCCTCGAACAGGATCGCTCTGAGTTATCCAGAACAAAATAAAATAAAATAAAACATTGTGATAGAGCAGGCGCCTTATCTGCCACGCCCCGGCCTATGTAACAAGTCGCGTTTGGTGTTAGTTGGAAACAAACTATGGTAGGTGTTGTCTTAGCGTAGATAAAGTGCACAGCCGTTTTTTTTTTTTCTTTGCCACGAAACGTATCAGCACAAAAGCGAATTGACAACGTCAGTGCAAAGGTTTGAAGGTGTGTTTCGTTTCGCCCAGGTCGCCATTTCTGTCTCTAATGAACGCAACGTTAACATGATCCTTACCTTGGGATATGCAAATGGAAACGAGAGGGTGGATGGATGGATACAATTTTCTTGTACGTTCGGCAAGGTGTAAAGCGACCCTGGCTCAGGTCTCCCACGGGGGAACGTCAAGGCCCTGCTTCAACGCCGCCTTATGGGCTTGCTGGACTACCGACGTCTGGATTACGAGGTCTGAGCTGCGCCGCGTGGCGGCCCAGCTCCACGACAGGGTCTCCGGAGCAACTGCCATCCTTCCTATAACTACATTGCACTCCCATTTGAGTGTTGCTGGTCCTTCCTGCAACAATTTTGACTTGTCGTCCTGATGCTTATCTCGGAAGATACATTTCAGACGGAATGGATTAGGGAACGTGTTCGTCTTCGCTGTCTCCAGGCGACGGCATGCCTCCTGTTCAATTTGTTACTCGGTGGTAGGTATATCCTTCTAGCGTTTAGATACTCACTGGTTATGTCATTGTATCTGGTGAGCCTGCCCCGTTCTGCGCGAGGAGTCTTCGCTATCGTGCAAGGGGCGTTGCCCTTTTGGGCGCGGCGGGTCATTTCTCGCGCTGTCCGGTTCGCCGTCTCGTTTAGGTTCGGGAGCGCGTCACCTTCCATGGTGACGTGCGTGGGGAACCATATGATCCTCGAGCTCGTGAATCTGGATCTTCCCGCTTCGGCCAGAATGGACAGGGCTTCCTTGAAAATTCTACCTTTGGCGTACTTCTTTACTGCCGTTTGCTAGTCGTTTAGTATGACATTGCCTTCCTATTCGGTGAGGGCCAGCGCGATCGCTACTTCCTCCGCTATTTCCAAGCGTTTGGTGCATACACTGCATGCGATTCTGATTTTGGAGTTCGTGCCCATGACTACGGCGGTGTATTTTTGCCATTCGGATATTCGGCTGCGTCGACAAAGCGCGTGTTTCTCTCCTTGCGGAATAAACGGAGCAGAGCTTCGGCTCTTGCCTTTCTTCTGCCTCTGTTGTAATCGGAGGGCACGTTTCTTGGGATCTTTGCCACCATAACGGTGTCTCTTATTTTGTTGGAGATTTGCATTTTCTGGCAGTGCTGGTTGTGGTACGTTATGCCGAGCGTGTTCATAATGTAGCTTCCCATCCTGGTGATCGACAGGCGTTCGAGCTGCGCGTTGCGTTGTGCTTCGGCTATTTCTTCCAGGGTGTCGTGCATGCCCAGCTGGACCAGGAGCTCGGGTCTCGTCGATTCCAGGAGGCCCAGGGCTATCTTGTACGTTTTCCTTACGAGCGTGTTGATCTTGTTTTTTTACACGACGTACCAGGTGTGGTAGGCGGCTACGTAGGCGATGTGGCTGACGACGAAGCAGTGGATCAGTTGAATGACGTTTTATTCCTTCATGCCCGCTTGTCTGTTGGTTACCTTCTTTATGAGTCTCGTGGCGCTGGTGACTTTGCCTTCGATCTTCCTCACGGTTTTGCCGTTAGCTCCGTTGACCTCAATGATCATCCCGAGGATTTTGATCTTGTTTCTTTTAGAGATTGCATTTCAATCTTGGGTGTACAGGCCGATTTCCACCTACTCCCGGCGTCCCGTGTAGCTCTTTGGTGGCATGCCTCTGCGGGTGGGCCAGCAAAGGAATAGTTCGGACTTGCTCGCGGAGCTTTTGAGGCCCGTTCCGTGGAGATAATCTTGAACTTTGTAAATGGCCGTTTGTGGTGCGTTCTCAATTTGGCCGTCACTGCCGCCGTCTACCGAAATCGTTATATCGTCTCCGTATACAGGAGGAAGGCCGAAAATATATATCTATCAGTCATGGAAGTGTAGCGACTGACAAACGCATCGACTATCATCCGAAATTATGCAAACCCGAGACCAACCGGCAGCTTCAAGAAATAGCAGCGGAGGACTCCATCTTTGAGCCGTAGCCTACGCACGGACGTTCTACCATTTATGGCCTCAAACCGTCATGCTAGCGCGCGGGAAGTGGCCGCTCAGGTATTAATTTCCAAGTAACCTGTTTCGAGGACTCTAAATGACGGCCTCTCACCAGTACCCCCTTTACCAGCACTAATGCTTAGAAGATAGGCACCTGTAGAGTCGTCTAGATTTCTCGAATAAGGTCCTCGCAAAAGCCGATGAGTCACCAGACTTTTTGACCAACATCATGTGCGCAGATGAAGCCAATCTTCTCAGAACCGCCTAGGTAAATTTGCATAATACACACTATTAGAGGGACTCCAATCTACAATGAGTAAAGCGCAATCGGCATCAGCACCAGTGGTCGCTCAATTTGTGGTTCGGAATTTGTGCCGGTGCTATAACCAGTGACATCTCCTTTGATCACACACTGACTGGACAGCGTTACGTGAACAGAATCCTTGAAGGAGGGATGGATGAGTTTCTCAGCGAAGTCCTGCTGTCACGTCTTCCCCTACTGTGGTATCCGCAAGATGGGTCACCCACACACAGCAGCAGCCGACCACGAAACTGTCTGGATGTGACGTTTCATGCGCAATAGATTGGAAGGCACGGGCCTGTAAATTGGCCGGCTAGATCACTAGACCTCTGTCCACTCACCTTCTTTCTTTGGGGTTATGTGAGAGATCGTGCTTATAAGATTGAGAAGGACGTCAGATTAGTTGAAGGCAAAGACAACGGGTGTCTGCCATAAAATTTCGGCTTCGGTCATCAAGAAAGCCACTGAAGATGCGATAAAATGGACACAGTACTGCGTAGCTGAAAAATGAGACCTATTCGAACACGTTCTCTGGGCTGGTGTTCAACGGAGCTTACGAATTCGTACATAATAAACGCACGCTAAAATCAGATTTTCCTTCTTTTTTTTTTTTTTTTTGCAGACATCCTGATTGCCCATTCGGCTGATTTAGAAGTGGTATGCTTACTTTTTTGAACGCATCAGTTTTGTCTTTTCTCTACACCCTTCGTCGCTTCCCAGTCTGCTTATTTCGCTTTCATTTTTTGACACGAATCTGTTTTCGCGGCACGTTTATACGTTCAAAAGAACAAAACGGTCACTTTTATTTTGCTTTGGTTCGAAGCAAGCATCTAGTGCGAAATATAGCTTCGCGCCCACTCTTTGGATGCGATGCGAGCAAAGCCGGGATTTTTAAACATTCTATGCATATCACATTGCTTTTCGCATTTCGTTCGGGGTCAGAGTGTCGAATCGGCCCTGTTATCGCGGCGCTTTTCTTGTCAGTTTGATCAGTCGGCCTTGAGAAAAAAAATTAAATTATGGGGTTTTAGGTGCCAAAACCACTTTATGATTATGAAGCACGCCGTAGTGGGGGACTCCGGAAATTTCGGCCACCTGGGGTTCTTTAACGTGCACCTAAAGCTAAGTACACGGGTGTTTTCGCATTTCGCCCCCATCGAAATGCGGCCGCCGTGGCCGGGATTCTGTCCCGCGACCTCGTGCTCAGCAGCCTAACACCATAGCCACTGAGCAACCATGGCGGGTAGTCGGCCTTGAGAGACGGATAATAAGTGTGACGTAAAAATGATAGGAAGGAATGGCTGCGAAGCCGTGATGGTGCTCCTTGCGTACCATTATCCAGGTTATGCGCTGTCTTTTCGGATCTGCGACAGGCAATGCATTTGCTTTCAATCAGCTTTATGATGCAGGTGGGAACGCACTGACGTGGTGTTTTTCATACTCCGTGAGGTTTCTTTGCCAATCGGAAAAAATTGTTTACGCAATTAGCTCGTCGTCCAAAACACCACACTCATATGTTATTTTGCGGTGCCTACAAATTCCCTTTTGACATTTTGAAAATTAGGACAGTACTTCTCGAGTTAGATAATTATTTGCAATTACCGGAATAAATCTCAGTAATGAAAGAATTACTGGCGGCTGGTGCACTGCACAGGAAACAATAACCACTAGGTTTACTCCGAGTAACGAAACGGCTCTCTTCTAAGTCTTGGGGCATGATAGTTGGGAAACACTGTATAATTCACTCAGCAACCGAAATGAGGCCAAGCCGGATTGACTCGAAACCAGAATCAAGAGCAGTCATACTAAAGCAGCGCTTATACTCGGACTCACAGAAAAAGGAAAACATATATTTAGAGAGAGGCTACAGTTTCGCTAGAAAGATGAAGCAGTGTTAGCGATAACCAAGTTATTTATTTATTTATTTATTTATTTATTTATTTATTTATTTATTTATTTATTTATTTATTCGGTATACCTACATCGCCTGCACGGCATTCTCATAGGGGGGTTAAAATACAGCCGGTCGCAATGCAAAAATGTTCAGCAATATCAAAATAATACATTAGTAAATGCAACATTGTTTAAGCCCGGAAATTCGCCATAGTGGAAGAAAAACTAATAAAGTGCAGCACCATTTAACGCATCAATTAACGCACCTTTCTTTTCGTTCTTTATGCATTAAAGCACAAACGTAAGTGTGGCGACCACCTGTTTCATCTCACAGCTTGACAATGAACATATCATATTGGCGCCATCCTGGCAATATTTCAAAGTGGATACGCCTTGCTAACTTACCGGCTACAATTCGTAAGTTGAAATATGTGTCGTCAAGTAAACGCTCTAGCAGTTAATAGGTAATTTTGTGTAGAGTTTCACACGTGTTTTATTTTTCGCGCAAGTAATGTACACCATGGATTTATTCAGTTAAAGCACTAGAATTAGGCTATATGGCTAATGCAGCGTACCCTAGTTGCTTTTGCAACGATAAAGCTGATTTCACTAGAATTTTCTTATCTGCCACAGACAATCTTAAAAGAAAGTCTGCGAAAACCGAAAATCACCTCCCCATATGCAGAAGCGGCCATATGTGTCACTTATTAGTCCTATATCAGTTGCATACGAGTTGAATAGGAATCCTTTAGTAGATCCTCATAAAAAGCATATGCGACCTTTGAGAATTCGTATATGTCCTGTTTCAATCAGCATGGGTTCTAGAAAAATCATATAGACTTTTTCAGTGGAACGGAGCGGTAGCTATTAAAATGAGACTTGGCGCCACTCCAGAGCAGAATCTTCATAAAGTACGGCTGCCAAATGACACCGCTAGGATGTGCGTGCGTTGCCTCCGAGATTTGGAGTTTCCGTAGAGAGAGCATACGTGAGCATACAGAGAAGCTCAAATATAGCACGTCACATCGGTTCCAGGCCTTTATAGCCACGAGTACACCGCCATGCACGTCACTGCCAATATCTGGTTGAT
Organism: Dermacentor andersoni; assembly: GCF_023375885.2. NCBI lineage: Eukaryota > Metazoa > Arthropoda > Arachnida > Ixodida > Ixodidae > Dermacentor > Dermacentor andersoni. The sequence goes on from NC_092821.1 coordinate 96,410,928, forward strand.
GACACAAAAATGGTTAAATAAGACGCCGCTAAGTGCTGCTTTTATGTGCTTTGAGTTCTTCTCTTTAGATTATGGAAAATACAGCTGCACATGCATCACGAGTTTAAAAGGGTCAAGGCGCATACACTAAAATATTTTACCACTGTCAATTGAAAGAAAATTTATTGACAAATCATAAGTTTTCTTTAAACTTGTACTCTTTGTGGTCATTAGCAGACCCGCACAGGTCTACAACAGCGAGGGTATGTTCCAGGACCGTTAACCAACATGCAGCTTCCGTAACCGCTATTCCGGGGCAGCTTCTCTGCGCACCTGCATAACATAGGAAGACCAAAAAAAGGGACGTTGCCGACAACCTGCCTTTGCTTTGATACAGTTTCAATGCTGGAAATAAACAGGTGGAATGTACAGACCTTATCCCGAAAAAAGGTTACGCTAGGCAAGTACATTGTTCATATATTTTATAGCTTTTACGCTTCAAGATTGAATGACACCTATGACAACAGGCAAGGACCCCCAACGTATTCCTCAAACATTCCTGTTCAAAATACCTGATACCACATTTGTTTATTATGCGCGTACAATGTATTAGCACCATTCTATTTATTTATTTATTTATTTATTTATTTATTTATTTATTTATTTATTTATTTATTTATTTATTTATTTATTACCTACTGCCGATCAATCTGGCCCAAGCACAACGGACAATTCCACTTGGAAAAAATCTGTATTACAGAAGTAATAATAGAATCTGAGGAAATGTATCTATTCATACATTGCTTTAAAAGCTTCTATTAGGCTATTATGTACAGGTACAGAACGTATCTGACTGTAACATGAATATTATTTCTAGCACTGTCATCGGTTAGGACGCGGGTTTGGTAATGTCGCGTACGTCGTGTAGACAGTGCGGAAAGAAACTGCGTGGGATAAAATGCGATTTTACCGATAAGCGTGCTCGTAAAGTTCAAACAAAATTTTTGCGTCCTGATTCAAAGAGTTCAAAGTTAGCATTCATGAGCTTACAAGGTGAATCAGCGTACCTAAATTTTTAATAGATAGACCTGGCAGCTTTTCGCTTAATGCTTTCTAATTATTTATTGCTGTATGTTTGGTTTATGAATCCCAAACAGTAGAACAATATTCAAGCTTAGGTCATATGAATGCAAAACAGCGAATGAGGTCTACCTTAGGAATGGAATTCCTTCCTGCGGCAGAAATAATATTCCACATCCCCTGCCTAGGTTTGTGATTCGTGGCGCTGACTAACACTGCCAGGGTTAGAGTAATAATACATAAATACCCCAGAAAGCGGATGTGAAGACGGCGCCGCTGTATCTCAGATAATAAGAGCATCGCACGCGTAATGCGAAGACGTGGGTTGGTATCCCATGTGCAGCCAGTTGTTTTTTTTTTTCAACCACTCTCATTTCCATTATCATTTCTTTAATTCAATAAGTGCATGTAATTTCCCCTATGTTGTCTTTGGTGTCTTTCTTTGTTGGCTTCTTTTGATACTACTATCACATGTATCTTTAGAATAGTACAAACCACGAACGTTACTTTGGTGTGATTATGTAGAGCAAAGAAGTAATCGCTCAATCATACAACTGTTGAGTGCACAGATGGTTGCATTGTCGTGCCATACATAATGGAATCAAATCTGAATTTAGCCTGTCGCTTGGCATTCAGAGGGGTGTAGCTCGGATGCGCGTTTCTTAATCCGAACCGGAATAGACGCGTTTGAGAGCTCAGTATGCCGTAGCAGCTACAATATTTCAAACTCAGACCGGTACGCATTGCAAGTGGAACGGCTAGCAACTGTGCAAAATGTTGCAGAAATTTTACGCCTGCTTGCTTATGGCGCCCCGGCTTTCGACAGGCAGGATCCAAAAATGGCGTAGAGATAGTCGGGCAGCACGACAGAATAGCCAACCCCTCTGAACGAGCCGGAACGTGTCCATCCCCTGCTGTAGTGGAAGCGCAGGAAATTTAGCCAGCCATTTGCGAGTGCGGCGAGCCCATTTCCCACTGTGCACTCTAGGGTGCCACCAATAGGTCCTTATTTTTCATCACAGGGCCAAAAAACCTCTCGAAAAGAACTGAGCGCTCTATGAATGGGGAGCGAATACTTTGGCAAAATTAGACCGTAAACCATCAACTAGCTTCAACATTAGTCAGGAATGTAAGCTTCCCAACGCGTAAGTAAATGTAGCTTGTTTGTTTGCTGAAGTCATTTCTGTTGCTTAGTGCCAGTGCACCCTCTGCAGTACGCACAAGACGCTTGACGCACCCCGCTACGGCTTCCTCCTTGTATTAATGTTGCTCTATTTCTAGTACTACAGCGGTAAATCGTCCAGCGTGCGCTAGCGAATTGTCTCCGAAATGAGAATTAGAAGGCTATCAGTGACACAATATGCTCATTTTCAGTTTTAATGCGTAAGAATTAAATGGCTAATGAGGCGGTGAATCTGGCGTTGTCTGTGGGACCACACGATAGTACAAAAAGGCTACGAACCCTCGACCTTGGGTGGGAGTCTACTTCAAGACCTTTGGTAATAACTAAGGCAAAGGTAATTACGGTACATTTGATTAAGATAGACATAAATAATGCGCAAGTGATTAAGACAGAACTCAGGAAGGCACTCGAATCCAAGACCATTGTTGAGGTTAAACCCATGGTCTTTGAGGTTAAGACGAAGTTAATTAAGGGAAGGTAATTGGAGTTAAATAACGCAATAGAGCCCACGAACTTTGGTGTTAGTTGGGGCACAGTTACATACTTATAATAGAGTTGATGCACTCTAAAATATGAACTTCGGTGGGACTCGAACCCACAACCAATCGTGGTAGTCGAACCCACGACCTTGCATCCTACCCACGACCATGCTCCCTACGTCGCAGTACCACGTAGGGACAACCAAGTGCCCCATTCATTTTTGTTGCACTTTTAGATTAATTTATAAATTATGAAACAGGCTGGAGATGATCTTGTAACGTGATAATGCAGTATGCTAATTTTTCACGAATATTGTAGATACGTTGTGTTCTACTTTGTGCACGAGATCAAGCGCGCTGCTTTTAAAAACTGATGCGTAGAAATATTTGTAGGCTGATTTCAAATGCTATTTGGTGGCTACGACGTAGTGTAGCTTAGCTCAAGGTTGCAGGTTTGGTCGCGGCCACGGTGGCTTCATTGCCATGGGGATGAAGTGCAGTAACGCTTCAGTACTTACACCTATGCACACGGTGAAGATCGCAAACTTGAAAAACTAAGCACGGAGTCGGGCATGCCACATCACCACATGTTGATTTTAGCCATTTCACTACAGGGCCTAATAATGCGAGATAATTATATGCTTCATTGCGCGAATATCCGTCGTCGTAGTCGGGATGACAGCAAGATGGTACCAAAAATGGCCGAGGGCGCAAAGAGCAAAACAAGTCACAAAATGCTCCTGTTCCAGGGTGATTCCTGTAAGCAACGCACAATAAAGGCTTCCCAAATAAAATTTGGTAAATTTTGGTCGTAGTGGGAATCGAACCTGGCAGTCAGCGATACCAGACGAACACGCTTCCCCGACGCCATTGTTCCTGCACGGTTCTAATTGTATAAAGGTGTGCCTTGTGCTAGCGTCATTGCACACGGGACGGCGCAGCCAATCGGGAGAAGGTGGCACCATGGAATGAGTGCAGGAAATGAGTGTATAAAATAAAAATTGACTCCCGATGCCGTCCCTGAGAAACCCGATGTCCAGCGAAGCTCTCGAAAACCGCCACTACGACTGCTCTACATTCCACTATAAATGCAGTGTTTATTCCTAAACTACTTCTCCGGTACATTATTCAACGACAGGACAATTTGGACGTGCTGACTTCCCCTGTGCTGTAACTCCACGACAATACGGATATAACCAGCGGCCGCACGCCGCAGCTCGTCGTATTGTCCTACTTTGTCCCCTTTGCCGTTGCCGCTCCTTCTATTTACGTTGCTCGTCGGGAGTCACAACAATGCGTTGCCTATCAATAACGGTGCTGCAACAACAATGAAATCAGTTGCTAGGCTGGCTACTTTATCTAGAAAGGCTATTGACGTCACTCGGCCCGTCGCAAGCGGCCGTCCCCACGCCAGCTTAGCCAACAGTAATCTTCACCGGGAAACATATTTTGGGAGCGCTAGCGGCTTTGCATTGTTAGCAGGAGTGCATGATCGTCAAATATGTGATTTGCATGCCTGTTTTCCCTTGTTCTTTATTGAAACGAATGCAGTTATCTATGCTGTATGCGTGATACCGAAGAATTTCTGCACTTTTCGATTCAATCTTGAAAGGCTTTAATGGCCCGATTCAGCGGCGAGCATCGGTGGTGGCGGCGACAACGACGGTGCAACCCACAGAGCGAGCTCCACAGCGAAAGATTAAAAAGCGACCGCGTAGCGGCAGATGAAAGACCTGAACCGCGAACGGCGGAGACCAATAAGAGTGGTCCCTTGAGTGATGTACGCGCGGGAAACTGGCTTCATGCGGACCTACCCGAGCGCTCGACGCGGACTGGTATCTGGCAGAGCTGGGCGAGGATAGTTTACATTTGTATCAAGATACATATACAAGATACTACCGCAACCATTGTATCCGATACGATACTTTGCATAAGTATCTTAAGATGCTTCAATACATTCGCAAATTTCTTACTATACATCTGTATAATGTAGCAGCAAAGGCCTATAGTGTTAGGCTGCTAAGCACAAGGTCGCGGGATCGAATCCCGCGGCCACGGCGGCCGCATTTCGATGGGGGCAAAATGCGAAAACAACCGTGTACTTAGATTTAGGTGCATGTTAAAGAAGCCAGGTGGTCGAAATTTCCCGAGTCCTCCACTGCGGCGTTCCTCATAATCAAAAAGTGGTTTTGGCACGTAAAAGCCCATAATTTATTTTAATTTAATTTTAGCAGCAAACGCCTAAGCACAAAAACTGTTTGCTAGGAAATTTCTTAACTCAGACCAACCTTGCTTCATCTAATGAAAGTGTCTTCTTATCTCAAAATGATTGTCTGTCTTGCTCAAGCAGAATATTGTCATTCTGGAGCTAGTTGTCTCGGTTGCTTTAGCTGCTTAACGTCAAAGCTCTTTATACGCTGCGCTGTCAGAGGCATTTGTTTGTTGCTTTTGTAATTGATGGCAGGCGCTGCTCTACTTGCCGATCAGCTGGCGCGTCACTGCCTCATTACAAGAACGTCAGTAAGGAGCCTTTGCACGATGGCGCAAGTACCGGTGTGGAGTTTACTCTGTCCTCAAACGTATTGCAGTTTACGCTATACCGCATCAACAGCGAAGTGTACAGTAGGGACAAGGGTGGTATCAACATTTCTTTTTTTTTCGCGCGTCGTGTGCGCAGAGAGACACATAAAGCTGCAATTGCTCTGCCAGGTAACTCTGCTACACCAATAAGGACGTGCAGTCGTCATTGCCTGCCCTCGTTAGAGATCTCGGGCGGAAAGATAGAAGAATGCTTAGGCTTTGTTTTATTTTCGTGGCTTAGTGGCAGAAGTGTCAGCTTGAGAATCGAAGTTCAGCCAACGCTTAGAGTTTCGCACAGTGATATTGCGATAGCCATATCTTGTATCTTAGATACACGATGTATCGGAAGTACAGATACTGATACGCGTCTTGCCAGATGTATTATGTTACAGATACAAGTTGCCGAAATGCTATCTAAGATAATATCTAAGATGCATATATCTTCGATGATGCCCAGCACTGGCACCTGCTCTCAGCCGGACCACTCGTTTCGTACTGTTGTCTGCTCGCGTCAGATCACGCTCGGGCATTTTTCATCGCCTTGGATTGGTCTCTTTCGCGCTTGTTTCAAATGTCATGGTTTGCGCTTGTTTTGTAATCTGCTTGTGTGCGTGACGCGGATTGTGCAGTACTCTCTGGGAGACAAGCGGCAGCAGTGATTAAGCTGGAACATTCGAAGAGTCATGTATTAAGGTCGACGCGCTTGACCCGCAGGTCAGATTTTCGACGATTGCCGACTCTCCTACATGCGTTTAAAGTTCTTTGCCTCAATATATCACGAAATGAAAACGAGTATAGAGATAAGCTCAATTTTTGCACTAAGGAACATTTCAATTGTCGGCAATTTTTTTTTTTTTTTTTTTGGTTCGTGACGACGACGTCGCGAAAACTCCCGACCAACGGGACGCTGTAGCCTCGCTGAGAAAAAGTATAGATGTGCAGTTAAAAGGTGCTGGGCGGTTGTTCAAGTTCTGAACTCCTCTTGGGCAGGCCAGTACGTTGTCACGCTTAGAGCGTTTTGATTTGGCCGTACCTCTGACTCAGGCGAGAGCATGCGTGCACAAGGAACGCTCAGAAAGAAAAAAACATTTCACCAAAGCGATTACGTGCTTTTACATTCCCTTACGTAAGCAGTCTTAAGTCTTTTTGCCGAATTATATTTTTTTGTAGGGAAACGAGTTCAAATCCGTTATCAGACCCTTAGAATACTTAGATGCAGTGGAAATTTCTCAATTGACAAAAAAAATGGCGGGCTTGAAAATCTTACTCTGTTATCTCCATGGTGCCATTTATACACCACAGGAATCTGCATGGATTGGACGATGCGTTATATTGATTGTGTTCCCACGTTGTCCCGTTATATTTACATGGATCTACAGTAAAAGACAACAAAAAGCGTCATTTCATCTTTTTTTTAATATCACAGTACATATGCGCCCTAGCATGCATCCTTTAACAAAATAAATTTTGAACGTCACGTCCAATTCATTTCTCGAGCTAAATATGTTAACGGACGTGAATTTTTCAGTAATATAGAGCTCAACTCGAGCGGAGCTTGCAACAGCGATAACTTAAATGTTGCACAGCAGACATTGAACTCAGTTATTTACGCGTCGTAAGTTATTATGAGCAGTGTAGTCGCCTTCATCCTCTTGCGCCCGTTCCACCACTAGGAGCACACACACCTGATGACGCACTGCTAAGATGGCGCTTGATACCTCCATCATTCGACGCACGTCTGAAAAAGCGCATCATTGGCTTGGAAGCATTTTGCTGACTCACCTGTTATGTTTTCTTGTCCCATCACCAATGGGTTTTATGTGAAATTTCTTTTTCATAAACACTACTTAAGCCATAGTTTTTCCAGCAATCGCGGTGGCTGTGGCGGAGCTGTTGTTTCTGGTACAACGAGCGTGATGTGTAACCTTAACAAAGGTAAACATGATATAATAACCGGAAACAACTCCTAAGTAGTTTTATAGAGAATTTTGCTAAGCCTCATGAGCCGTAAGCGGTGTTGGAAAAATGTTGCCTTCAGGACCAGCAGCCGTGATCGTTGTGCGCTAACGGCCACGTTTTTATGGCAAACGGATATGTTCGCGGCCACCGTCGTTGACCACATAACGGGACACGCGCATTCGTTAGCGAAGGCAACCTCAAGCATTTCGTGCGCATAAACAGTGTACTAACTCTTGCCAGTACCGCAGTCAGTCCCGACGCCAGTGTTCCCGCCGATTACACAAAGTAACAGAACGACTCCAAGGGCAAACAATGGCTCCACTTACTACCACATACTCACGTTTTTCTGAAAGTAATCATTCACAATGCTTACACCATTTCTTTCCTTACAAGAGCTGTCATATAATAAGAAGCTGAATAACGTATGTCATTAATACGTAATGTATGTGAAAGACGTGCTCAAGGAGTGATTTGGACTGAGACAACGACGTTATCCCTGAACTCTGAGTTCTTACCTGTTCAAAAGGCAACTCAATATTTTATAGAACACCTTAAGCCCTTCTCCTTTTCTGAGCTATGCTACATGAGTATTCTAGCGATTAAGGCTAATTATGCCTCAATAATGATTCGCTTGTGTATTAGGCAAAACGTGTTGAAGGGTGACAGCATGTAGGAACTACACAGCACGAAAAATGAAAGGCGGCACACGCCCAAGCACTTTCTTTCTTTAGAGACCACAATTATGCGTGCATTGCACTGACGTTTACGAAAATGAAAGCATCTACAGGCCAACCCACGCTTATGGAACTAGGACGCTCTTCAAGCACAGCCATCGAGCCAGATGCGCTGATGTTAGACGCCTAGCTTATAGTGCCTACTTAGGAACTACGCATAAAGTGTAGGGCACCTGCAATATTGATGCGCACCGTTTCTCTTTGAGCTGATCTTTCTGTGTGCAAATTTCGCCATATACTCTGAATATATTATGCAATCTGTCAAAAAAGGTTCTCATATTTCTTGTGCGTAGTGATGAAGCGTCGTTCATAAAGTAGGGCCCAGTGCTTTTTGTGAGTAATAATTTTTTTTACCAAAGCAAAACTAAAGCTATTGCAGATGCACAATTAGGATTCCATTTCCCAAGTTTCAAAACCTAAATACGGCCGCACCAACCAAAATCAACGCCATCATCAGGGCAGTGCGTACGCCTGCCATAGGGCTATCAAAATATACGAGCACCGACAGAGTAGACACTCTTGGTATTTGCCACTCACACAAAGAACACGACATGAGCGTGATTGTGGCACAAAGACGTCTGAGTTCCAAAGAACAAGGAAGGGTCCTGCTGCAAAGGGTGCGATAACACTCTGAGAACGTGGTACGACGGGGAAGAAATAGTTTTGTTACCCAGACACCCGCAAGAGAAAATTCTAGTTTCACCATTCCCAAAGAGCATTAGCACAGACCACCACCAAAGCAGAAGAGAAACGCAACGAAAAGCTTGGCAAAAGAAATTTGGAAGAAATCCAGACATGCTACACGGCTGCGTGTACAGTGGCAACTGACGAATTCGAGATAGTCGTCCTAAAACAGTACACAGCAATCGCGGATTCCTATAGGAACCCTTCCACCTACACGGGGGAGGTCACAGCCATAGCGCTGGCCCTTATAAATGCATATACTAAAAAACAACCTGCAATGGTGATGCTGGACTCACAGGTAACATGCCGTTCGTACATGAAGGTTACCGTCCCACACAATATCCAGGGAATGTTAGACACCACCCTAGAATAGTACCATGCTACAAAGTGGTGCCCGGCACATTCTGGAATCGAGAGAGAGATAGCACTTTATTTACACCCGTCAGAGAGTATGGGTGATCGGGTGAGACGCAGCTCTCCCTATCACCGTCTACCTCCCCCCTAGACGTCGGCCGGAATCAGTTGGCTTCCGGCGGCGGCCTGGGCTTGACGGATGGCCTGTTTTTGGGCTTGCTCTTCCTGGCTATGGAACGAGGATTCCCATGACTCTCTGTTTCCATGTAGGCCGTTTAGTGCTGGGCAAGCCCAAAGCATGTGATTTAGCGTTGCTGTGCCTTCACAGTTTTTACATTTTGGAGAGTGCACCTCAGGATGCCATTTGTGCAGAATATACGGGTTTGGGAAGGTACCTGTCTGCAGTTTGCGCCATATTACCTCTTCCTGCTTTGTGAGAGATCTATGGGGGGGAGGCAGAGTTCTCCTCCCCATTCTGTAGTGTTCTAGAATTTCTCTGTATGTGGTTAACTCTCGCTTTTTGGACAGGAAGTAATCCGCCTGCGCTGGGGCCCGGTGTGTGAGTCCTCGGGCGACCTCATTGGCGATCTCGTTCCCTGTGAGTCCACTATGAGCGGGTGCCCATATTATCCTAATTAGGTCGTTAGGTACGTTCTCCTTGCCTGCTTGCAGGATTTTGCCGGCCTCTTTGGAAACCTTACCTTTGTCATAGGCTTTGATTGCAGTTTTAGAATCGGTGATGACTATTCTAGTTGATGGGTGTGTGATTGCCAGGGCAATCGCCGCCATCTCTGCCTCATCTGGTGAAGAGTGTCGTACGCTACAGCTAGAGACTAGCGCGCCTTTGTCGCTCACTACTACTGCAGCATAATGCCCCTCTGGGTATTCTGCCGCATCGGTGTACACTACCCCTTGTGTTTGGAGGAGGGAGCCTTGGAGTCTTTGGACCCTGCTTCTCCTGCGTTCCTTGTTGTGTATGGGGTGCATGTTTCTTGGGATAGGGGTTATTCTTAACTTGTTAGCAATTTCTTTGGGGATGACGGTTATCCTATCACGTGATTCTGGGTTTTGATAGCCCAGGTTTCTGAGGATGGATCGGCCCGTTTTGCTGCCAGTTAGTCTGATATATTGTGCCGTGAGTTTCGCCTCGCACATTTCCTCTAGGGTGTTCGACACTCCTAGGTTCAGAATCATCTCGGTTGATGTGCATGCTGGTAAACCTAGTGCTGTTTTGACACCTTTCCTGATGAGAATGTCTACCTTGTCTCTCTCTGCTTTAGTTGTTTTTAAGTACGGGATAGCGTAGGTGATTCTGCTAATGATGAAAGAATGAACGAGCCGAAGTAGGTTTGCCTCTTTCATCCCCGCGTTTTTGTTTGCTATCCTCCTGAGAAGCCTGCATGTTTGGTTGGTCGTGGCGGCTAGTCGGTTAATTGTTTCGGTGTTTTTCCCATTTTGTTGTATCCACATACCCAGTATCCTGATCTTGTCCACCCTTGGTACCGGGGTGTTGTTGACCAGGAGCTGGATATTGACCTGCTGCTTGCCCATGATGAGCATCTCCGATTTTTCCGGCGAGCATTTTAGCCCTATGGGTCTCAGATAGCATTCCGTTTCCCATATTGCCCTTTGTAGGGTGCCTTCTATTTGGCCATCGCTCCCCCCTCTGTCGACCCAAAGGGTGAGGTCGTCAGCATAGAGTGTGTGGCAGAGGCCTTCTATCTTTCTGAGTCGTGCTGGCAGCCCGATCATTGCAATATTGAACAAGGTAGGGGAGAGCACTGATCCCTGCGGTGTTCCCTTGTTGCCTAGCTTAATGTTTTTTCTTATTGTGCCCCCGATTTCTATGTTCACCGTTCGGTCCGTGAGGAAGCTTTTGATATAGTTGTATAGCTTGCTTCCAACATTTAGGTGACTGAGGTGTGACAGGATCGCTCTGTGTTTGACGTTGTCAAATGCTTTGCTGACGTCCAGTCCGACTATGACTCTCGAGTCGCTAGTCTTCCGTTCCAATACTTGTTCTTTGAGTTGTAGCATGACGTCAGTTGTGGACAGTTGTTGTCTGAAACCAATCATGCTGTCTGGGTAGAGTTCCTTACTTTCCAAGTAATCGTTGAGCCTAGTCTGTATGACGTGTTCCATGAGCTTGGCTACACAGGAGGTTAACGAGATTGGCCTAAGGTTCTCAAGTTTGAGTTCCTTTCCTGATTTGGGGATGAGGACTAGATTTGCTGTCTTCCACTCCCCGGGTATCTCCCCCCGTTCCCAACACTTTTGAAAGAATGCTGTCAGTTGCTGGAGGGAGTGGTCATCGAGGTTTCGAAGCATCTTATTGGTGACCCCATCTGGGCCAGCCGCGGTTTTTCCGCTGAGCCTGTTTAAGGCAGCTTGGACCTCTCTTAAGGTGATTGGTTGGTCCAGCTCTTCGTTGTTTTCGCCACTGTAGTCGGGCAATGTTTCGGTGTTTGTTTCTCCTATGTACCTGTCTTTGATCTGGTTTATCATATCCTCCTCCGACCCCTGGAAATTGTGGGTTAGGCGTTGCATTTGTCTCCTGGTCTCAGCTTTGGTGTTGTCTGGGTCTAAGAGGTGTCTCAATAGTTTCCAGGTGGTGACGGAGCTTAATTGACCGTCTAGTCTATCGCAGATGTCGTTCCAGTGTTGTCTATTTAGGGTTTGGGCATGGCTCTCAATTTCCTTGTTGAGAGCTGCTATTCTTCTTCTCAGGTTACGGTTGCCCCTTTTTTGGGCTAGCTCGGTTTCTGCTTCGTTTTTTTTCCGCCACAGCTGTCTCATGTGGCTATCAACCCAGTTTTGTTCCTCATCTAATTCTACTTCCTCCTCAGCCTCTTTGCACGCCCGCTTAATGCCATTGGTCCATTCAACTATGTCGGTGATCGCCCCACAATCCGCTCCATTGGTTCGGAAGGACTGCCAGTTGATAGATTTTAGGATTTTTCTCTCCCGTTTGATGTTTACTCCGTTTTGGACAACGATCTCTATGATTCTGTGGTCACTGCCCAGGTTCTCTCTCGTGTTGTGCCAAGTAGCCTCAACGTCCGCTCCGACCATGGCCAGGTCGGGGGAGGTGTCGAATGACACGCTGTTCCCCTGCCTTGTCGGTGCGAGTGGATCGTTGAGGAGTGTTAAATTGCATTTCATCATAGCGTCCCATAATTCCCTTCCCTTTATCTGGGAGTAGTGGTAGCCCCATGCTTGGTGGGGAGCATTAAAATCCCCTACGATTACGAGACGCTGCTTACCCCGTGCTAATGCTTGCGCTTTGGCAAAGAGCTCCCCGAAGCCACAGCCTTTCCTTAGCTTAGGAGAGCTGTAGACGTTTATGACTAGCAGGCTGCGTTCTTTCCGCCTCTGCGGTAGAATCTCCGTTAACACATAGTCAATCTGCGTGCATCCTACCTCATGCTGTATGACGGTGATATTTCTCTTCACCAGGGTAGCAGTCTGAGTGTTTGGCGACTGGCCTGGGTATGTTTTGTATCCGCTGAGTTTAGCGTTTTTCCCACACTCTTGCAGCGCGATGATGTCGGGACCATCGCATCCCGCAAGGTAGGCTTGGAGAACGTTTCTTTTTTTTATAAAGCCCCTACAGTTCCATTGCCATATTGTGTTTGCCCTAGTGTTGAGTCTGGCCATGGTTCAACCGCAGAAAGAGTTGGTTTTGCTGTTCTGCTAGTTGATCAAGGCGAGTTCCCATTGGGATGACTAGTTGGCTGAGCTGGGCTGAGAGTTGGTCTATCCTCTCCGCGTTACGCTGGGTAGCTATGGCCGCCTGCTGTACTACCTCTTTGAGTTGCTGCATGTCTACCTCAAGTTTTTCTGCCCTGCCCTCTGCGATTTCAAGGCCCGAAGCGGTATTTTTAACTCGCTTTTTCTTTGGTGGTGCAGATACCTCTTGCTCTGATTCGGACGACGTATCGGCCATGGCATCCTGACGCGCTGCCGGTTGTCTAATGAGTTGAGCCTTGAGCTCAGTGTTCTCCCTTTGCAACTCGATAACGTGATTACGGAGCTCCTGCATCTGAGCCACTGTTTGCTCCTGGTAAAGTTTCCATTGTTCCTGTTGCTGTTTCATCATTTCGTGTTGTTGTTGCATTTGCTCTTTGAGCTCCCTCACTATGTCAGAGTCATGGGAATTCCCCGCTTCCCAGCCTACCTTTTTGATGGTTGTTGTCCCTTGCTTCTTTGGCGGGGTGGGGGTGGCCTGCTGTGGTAGCCTCGGAAAGGATGCTGACCGGCGGCGCTCCTTGCTCGTGGCCCGCGTCTCGCTAGCGTCCCGCCGGCTGCGATGCTCTGGTAGTTTCTTCTCCGCCTCCTCCTGTTGCTGCAGCTTCTCCCATTGTCGTTTCTTAACGATGTATGGCGTTCTGAAGATCCCCTTGCAGATTCTGGCGCCAGTGGGGTGCGGTTGGCCGCACAGCTTGCAGGTGGGGTTGCAGTCGTGTCCCTCGCTTGGGTTGGGAATCGAGGAAATGTGAATAGAGCGAGCTTCTCGAAAAATAAGCATCTGAGCACCGGAAGGTTCTTTGTAGGAAGCCCCGATTCAGTCGTACAAAATCCTATAAAAACAAAGAAACGAGAGACAAAATTCAGCGGCATACAGCCACAAGTTACGGGGGAACAGGCCATGGACTGGCACCGCATGAAGACAAACGCATATCCACACCTCCAATTGCTTAGTAAGATACACCCTGCACTCTATCAGGATACCTGGCCTTAGTGCGAGGAGCGGACCACTCTTTCCCACGTAACATGGACGTGTTACGTGGGAAAGAGTGGTATCTCAAGAGGTAGGCATCTTATTCTAGTGGTGGAATAAGGGCCCTTGGACTGCAGACAGTTGGTTTTTTGGATCGATCACATCCGATTTTGGGTGCCAAGATATACTTCCACCAACCACCATGAATCAATAACAATATTTGGACGGCTTCGTGTGACGCGAGGGCTGTGTAGACTGTGCAGCTTCTGTGAGCGCGTTTTTGCCGGTGTCGGCAGTTTCGCCTAAGGTTTTAGGCGGTTTCATAATTGTGTCGTCAAACTTTGTGCGCCTCTCGTCGAAGATTGTAAATCGCCAATGTTTGCCTTTGTTAGCGGCACCTTCAGTTTTGATCTTTAGCTGAGAGCCCAGCCATACACAAAGAAAATCAACAAGAGTGGACACTTGGTGAAAACTGGTAACAAGAAATACGTTGCGCCGTGTGTTCACAACAGCCGTTGCCTGACGCGAGGATCGGAAAGAAATAATTTGGAAGTTAGTTACCATACAATCTTTATGTTTTTATTCTGTCCCACTGAAACTAAAAACATTTGCATATAAATTACGTTGTACTGTGGGATTATGTTCTTCCGTTTCTTAGCGAAAAGCTGTTGACATACTAGACACGCCACATGATCGCACCACGTGCCAGACATGCCAACAAAGCGAGCGAGGCGGCCTGGGCATCTGAGTGTTCGCGTGTTCGGCCTCCGGTATGTCTCTTGAGCTGTCGACGTACTTTCACGTTCCTGTTCCACTTCTAACGCCACTCCAGTGATGCTGGACTAGGGCAAGATTAGAATTTATTCCTGCAGTCGGCACCGTATTTCCAGTAGCTTCAGCTTAGTGCACGCTGGACACAGTGGCCGTTGTGACGCAGTTAGAAAAAAAAACAGTGCGGCCGTTGTGGCGCAGTTCGTTCGGTCTGTATATGAATCTTACTGGCACATGTTTCTGCCGCTTCATACTGGTCCCAACATTATTGTAACATATTTAGGCACTTTTCAGGCATGCTGGCGCGTCACAACGCCCAGCCCACCGGGCTTTGTGACACAGTTGGCGAAAGAAAGGTCGGTCGCTATGGCGAATTTTACCTTTCGTTTTTCTCGCATTGACTGATGCTTACGGTGTCAAGCTTGTGATGCTTTTAGTGGCCCTCTCAATAATATTTGCCTTCTCTGAGCGCTCACACTAGTCGAAAACGCGACGATTGACTCCCAGGTGTGTCAACGCGAGAGATTGTTGCTTGTGCCGGCAAAACGCGCAAAAAATAAATGCCGAGGAGCTCAAACCTGGAACTTGTACCTGAAAAATTTCGGCTTCTGAATGACTGGAAACAGACTTTGCACCCACGAATTTGTCCTGAGTGAGCGTAGAAGGCATTTTGCACGTGTCTCTCGGGAAGGGTGTGTTGTGGCCACCTCTGTATACGTCGCGTAACATCGTGTCGACTGAGGCCAAGTTGTTTCGAGAATGTGCAGTCGCCCGTGTATTTCTACTTTGAAAGAGCAGAAAAAGAGGTGTGAGAATGGCGGAATGCTGGGAAATTATATGTCGTCATCATATTTTATGCATTGTATTTTTGGGGATCCGTCATTTTCTACGGCATGTTTCACGCAAACTTTCCCCAACCGTGGCCCACGCTCAAGGAAAATTAATTTGTCAGAAAAATTTAAGAAAGAATGGCACCTACATGAGCATCACTTGCACAGCGATTTGCTGGAATATCTTGAGCGAAAATACATTTTGTACGCCCTTGATGGCCATTTGAATTTCACCAACGGGTGGGAAACGAGGTGCGAAATAAAAATTTGGGAGAAAGAGACCCTTTCGAGCATTTTTTTTTTCAAACCTAGCGTTTTTGCCTTGTCTGAACATTCTGCTTTTATTATAAGGCAGTTGCACAAAATGGTTTGCTTTTTCTATCCTTATCACTATGTAAAACTGGGCAAATTATCGCGATTTAGGGAAATTAGTCACAAAGTACTGTGCTCGAACGAAACCTGGAAACATTTCAATTAAATTGTACCAAATGCATACTATATTTAAATATTTTATTTTCACCAATATTTCACAAATAGCTTCTAAAATAAAAGCTGACTTTGGCAAAAAAAGCTAATTTGGCATATATTTAGACGTTGGTAAGCCACTAATTTTGTCCATGCAAAAGCAAATAACTGGGGCCCTATAACGTATATCTATTCCAATATGTTTTTATGCCAATGTCCTGACGTCAAATGTGCGTAACCGCTGACTCAAGTACCGGGCGGTCACCCACAGGGTCGTCTGAACAAACCAATCAAGCGCTCTGCTCCACATAGGAGGTCATTTTTGTTTGCTTCAAAAACGAATAGCATTGCCTACACTGAGCGACTTGTCTTATCTAATTCGCTGACAAGAGGCGTGGAGCCCGCTCACGTAGAAAGGGCTTCGATAGGGCCGAGACACTGCACTGAAAGTCGATAACCTGATGAAGAAGGTGGTGCCGGTGTCTGCGATTGGTCCGCCTTCCCTTACTTAGCTTGCGGTGGCTGGTCGAAAATTGCGGCGGCATGCAACGGTTTGTTAAGAATGAGGCTAAAACGGATCTTCAGCAAAGAAGAGCTGGCAGAATGAGATCTTAAACGTACCGAAAGGGCTCGACAACGTTACACAGCCACGCAAAAAGTTTTGTTATACGAAAATAAATCCATGCTTTCCCGCAGCTGCGAGCAATCCCAGCGACTGAGCAATCGCCCAGCTCAGGAGCGCTAGAGCAATTTCCCCAGTGCCTGAGCAATCGGCGGCAGCCATCTTTTATTCCTTTTGGAACCGCTCAGCCTGCGTCTATTCAGAAGAAAACACAGTTTTGTTCGGCATATTAATGCATCTTTATCGCGTACACGTCACTTTGACGCGGTGAGTTCTTGCGGTTTTTAGACGTCGTGTGACTGGCAGGTCAAGTGGGTGCAGCCGGAAAGATTCTGACCATTAGCTGGGGGCTAATGGCGAAAAGGCGTCGAATAAGAAATACCTGTTTTTCTTTTTTCGGTCAAATTATGCATAATCAGTGTGTGCACGTCATATCAGATGGGGAGCTGTCGCGGTTTTCGTGACGTCGCGTGACAGACAGGCGAAGTGGAGGTGGTCAAAAACAATGGCGGAGGGCTGAGTACAGAATTGGAATAGAAAAGTTTGGAATAGTTTTAGATTATAACGCCTCTGCTATACCGAATGAAAGTCACTCACGCCAAGGCAGTACTAGGCCAGAGAAACATTGCACCAGCAAAATACTCCCGTAGTCCTAACCCTGAGTGAAGTCTTTTTTCTCTCCCTTTATCGCAGAAGTTTCTAATTTTAGTTTCTTAACTGCTCCCCCCTCCCCTTGTCGACAAGGAAAGTAAATAAATGACACACGTAAAGATTTATTGCTCATTTCATTTGTACAAAAACAAATACTACAATTTGCCATAAATGCTAAGTAGAGTCACGAGACTGTCAAATAAAGAAATGGTAACTCACATTTAATTCTAGTGCTATTTTGGGCAATAGAAGCACTCCAAAAGAAGGGCACTAACAATAAACCAACCATGCAGAACTTTGCCGCCATCCTCAATCTATTAAAATTCAGCAGAGCCTGAAAGACAAACGTAAAATTTTTAGAAAGCGTTTTTATAGGAGCACTTAACCATAGCCAGTGCAGTAACAGCGCCAAAAAATATTCTTACATTCAAGCCTGACAAAGCACCATTAGGATTTGCTAAATAATTTTTAGGTTAGCTGTCCGACAACCAATTCAAACAACATGAAATTTACCGCATTTTCTAAAGTGGGCGCATTGGCTTGTTAGTGCATATGTGACAAAATTAAATCCCGCACTCAGGCCTACGCGTGGATGCAGGCAAGGGCCACAGAACTGTTCATCTGTCCTTTTCTTGCCTGCACTGGTTTTTGTTCGCCAAACTCATACAAAGCAAAATAATATGCTGACTAATATAAGTATAAAACCTTTGCCAACAATATTATTTATTTATCAAATACTGCACGTCTAATAAGAACCTGTTTACTCGTGTTCACTTATTGATAGTTCGCTAGAAAGAGCAGATGAAAACATATTATCGGCCCTCGGTGAAATCATTCAAGTGGGACAAATATGCTATTAGCCTGCATCAAATTGGAAATTGATAATTTTTGATGGTTTTTTCAAGGTGCCCCTTACACATTGTTGGCATCTTCCAAAGCGGTGCCTAAGATAAATGTTGTAGATGTAAAACTTGTTCCAATGTATAAAATTAAATGAGCTCTGGTAGCATCTCTACTGTTGAGTTGCAGCACAGCCAGCCTCATGTTACATTTGTGAAAAATTTCCGATTTCCGGTAATGTATGAAAAAAAAAGTATGCCATAGATCAAAGTTGCGTTGTGAACAGTCTGTTTAAATTCAACAAATGCCCCCTTTAGTGGCTTAGTACATAATGAATCAGGCAGAGTGACACATATATGAGAAAGCTGAATGAGACCTGATGTTTAAGACCGTGTGTTTGAATGAGACCTTCAGGCCTCATTCAAACATACGGTCTCAAACTTCAGGTCTCATTCAGCTTTCTCATATATGTGGCATGATTATTTTAAAGACTTAGTAATATTCCAATAGGTTTGGTGCGTATTTTTCGTGTTTTTCATCAACTTAATAATGCACAATGCAATGCAAATTACGGTATCGCAATGTGAACTATTGCATGCACACAGAATGAGCAATCATTTTCCTACGCTAAAGAAGATTTTCTGTATTGCGGGATTAAGAACTCACGTTTTTTGTCCTCACTTCGGGAATGATATAGAAACGGCTGAAAAAGTTGGAGACGCCATAACTACGCGACATGTAGCATCGGGAAGCAATTGAACTTCATAAAAGCTATATTCCCTAAAATATCAATATTAGCATGATATCAGTGACTGTTGATTTCCCGTCAGCTCCTTCGCCTGAAGAAACATTAGAAGAAGTTTGGAACGTGTGCTATTCAATTTGGCGCAGTCAACGAACGTAGCGTAGTACAATATTATTGCAATAACTTTCAATGCTGTGGAAGGTAAGGCCCGTGCACATTCAATGTTCCTATAGGTGCTATATTTTGGTTCGACATCAAAATAATCTAATCGATAACAACGGGCGTTGTAAAACAGCCTGCTCTTCGAAACCCCTTAGCCTTGCAAGAAAGGGTGTTTCTTATTAATCAGCTGTCAGCGCCGATTCCCAACATTGATTTCTTATACAGAAATGTGCACCACATTTTCCTCAAGGACTAGCTGTCTGTAATATCCCAATTGAAACTGTATGGTTTAACAACATTAGCTCCATATAGGTATCCACAACAATTTTTTTCCGCGATTCTTCGTTTAACAGCTACATATGCAGGAAACGCTAACTTCGGAAGCATCCTCTATACACTGTTCTTGCTGCGCAGAAAATTATTAAAAACCATGAGTGCAAGAAGCACATATACTCACCGTCGTTCAGGGATAGATGGGCCCGTTCAGTAGTAGCCACATCTACCCGCAAATACTTATATTGCCTTGATGCCAATGACGTCAGCATTTGTCATTTAAAACTAGTTCCGTCTATCTGTGGTATAAAGTCTATAAGAAGGATCTAGTTATTCATAAAATTAAGGTCACTGTTCGTAAAAGACATTTCGTGAAAGAAAAGAAAGTGCCCAGTGCGCTGCCATTTTTCGCCATCGCGAACTTTATTCTATATTCGTCAGCGGAAAGTGTGGGCCGTTGGCTTCAGTCGGCATATATTTCTGATTGTGAGCCTATTATGCTCTTCTACAGCTTTTACAGCCTTTTCTGATGTCTAAATTTGCGCATCGCTTTTTTTTTTCAGTCTACGTAGATCGTACTACGGCTTCGTAGTACCCAGAGCAAAAAACCATCAATCGAAGGAATACACACATTATTTCAAATAGGAAAAAGCCAAAGGGTCAAACAAGTGTCGATGCTACAAAAGACGAAGTCGATGTACATTGCTGTTGATATTATTCGATGATGAATCTTCATTGCATGTGTCTATTCTGTCTCATTCCCTTTTTTTTTTTGTTTTCTTTTTTTATTGTTAAGGAATCAATATTTCACCTCCTAATCTCATCGTATTCATTGCGCAATTACGATGATACACATCGAGTCTTCTTGGCGACCCTGCAACATCGGAGACGTGCATTGCGTTCAACAGAAGTCCCGGCTACCACGCATCTGTGTTGGGCTACTCTATTCTGATAACACTTCCACGGGGCCCACCGACCGGCAACTGAGTTGAGATTATTGACGCCAGCGCGCGGCTTTCGCCACCGCGGGCTCTCAAGATGGTAGCACGCATGAGTGGGCGTTCAGACTAGCTTCTCCAGCCCACCTCTCCTCCCTCCGAACACTAAGGTGCCTCACTAAAAGCGCACTCCTTCCCACCATGCGCGGTGGGGTGCGCAAAGCAAGGCACACTTTCGGCGATCAAGATGATGATGTTTATGATGATGATGATGATCGTGACGACGATGATTGACGTGACCTTTGATACGGGGTATGAAGAGATGAGAAATAGCTCCCTAATCTGTTTGATTGAAAGAGGTTTTTATTTGCAGCAATTGCTATCTCTCATTTTTGCCCAAGTCATCTCATCTAAGCTTTCGTATTTAAACTCTCTTTCACTATACCCTACCATGGGCTAAGCTGTCAAACGCTCCGATTTTATGGATCTGGTCCGTGCTTTGATTCCCTGCAATATTCATGCCGTCTGTTACTTAATCGCGACTGCGGGCCTGTTATTTCTACAATATTCTTTGAATCCAGATTCTCTTGGAAGGTGAACACTCGCTACGGGTCCCGCAGCATTATCATGGTATTATATTACAATGTGCTAAGTCGTTCTGGGCTTTGTTTTTGCGACGCAGACATGCCTAAACCTCTCGCGCCTATGTTCTCCGGCATGCTTTTGTCTTCAGGCAGCCAGCTCGGGCCTCAATAGCAAGACTCTCCCCTCCGCATTATCATTAAGATTTTCCATCTTGATTTCTACCTGGACGTTTTATAGCGCAGTTCATAGGTGCCCGTTCCTGGTTTGAGCGTCGGCCTCCTTCGACTTAACCACGTGAAAGCGCCTTTGGCACTGCTCGCGCGTTCGCCGTAGTCTTCTTACATAGCTGGCACCAATGCCGGCCATCATGACAGCGTTCCCATACTGCCCCTCTCTCTGCGCAGGTGCTAACGTCACTGGCCCACTGCCAGTCGCAGGTGAGGTGATTTTCATCTCAAGTTCTTTTCTTAAGTATATCGCGAAACAAGAACACATATCGAGCTTTGCTCAAATTTTCTTTTAGGAAGTATCTTAATTATTGTATACTCTTTTAACATTCAAGATGTCAATGGAGGACCAGAAAAAATCTGTCCTTGATGTTAACAATAACAAATCATCATGCGAGCCTATCCTGGTGATAGTGCAGAAAGCGTGCAAGCTCAATGGCACATAGCCCTGTATGCTGGGGGACGTTTAATGCGCCCTTCAACTACCCTTCTCACATGAGTGACCCGAAAAAGTTCGAGACACAAAGGTAAGAAGAGATTTCTTTACAGCGAAGCTGTATACGAGTAGGTTCTGATGAAAATGTGTCCGTGAGCAAAAGTCGTGTAGATCGAGATCTTCACCCCATACGCTGGCCAATCCCGAAAAATAGTGCAATACCGCGTCGACCTGGGGCATAGGTCAAGCAGGCTGTATGAGGCACGCTGTAGTGGAGGGCTCCGGAAGTATGGACCAGCTGAGGTTTTCTAACATGCACCTAAATCTAAGTGCACGGGCGTTTTGGAATTTCGCCGCCATCTAAATGCGTCACAATTTATTGTAATGACTAGCTGACATTATTTGATAAGTTACGCTGCACATTTGCGTGCTTTCTGACACGCGAAGCGGTGCCGCCACATTCATCACAGTAAACTAGTTGCGCGCCCTTCTTCAACTACGAGGACTTCTCTGCAAACCTTCCCATGCAAACTGTGTGGCGTCACACACGTTCTGCTCTGCCTGTCATACAGTCACAAGCACCTTTAACAAACTCGCTGATACACTAACGCCTGTAATGTTTATAACATTGCTGACATAGCGAGCTATTGGTTGCAGTCGCTTTTAGCCCAAGAAGCATGGTCTTCGAGATTCGCCATCGAGGTGACCGTCGATGGAGTTAGGATTAGGACACCCCTTATTGCTTCCGTCGAATGCAGCACACAAAGACCTAGACTTTATTATTATTTCATTGCTGTTGCTCAAAGACAGCTGCAGTACGCCTATTCAATTATTCATCTCTGACACACCAGACCGCCCGAGGCAGGGATTTCTGCCAATGAGCGTTCCGTGTTTTGCGCCTCGGGCAGTCTTGGACACGCCGGGGCAAGACGAAGAGGCCCACTGGTCACATGATGTTTATTATAACATGTTTTCAGCTCTTGGATTTCCTTTGAACTCTTGCAAAACACAGCAACCTAGCCTTGGAGATCTGGCCTTTTTTACTGTTGCTTCGAAGGAGCTGGTGTAGAGAGGGCGATGTGGTCACTTCGAATTACCAGAACCGACATAGCCAGAAAGTCGCCAAACTGCCAGCTACGACTCTCAGTCGCCAGGACCCTCTAAAACAGTAGTAATGGCGAAAAGAGATTAGCCTTTGTGCGCCCATTCTGGCCTCTTTACCCAGAGCCCGCACGACTCCCTGATGTCTGCGTAGGTTCCGCAGTGCTGTCTCCTTTCAGCGAGTGGGATGGTAAGCGTAACGTGTGCATTCACTCGTCCTTCTCCTCCTCGGTAAGAGGAACGGCTGTGGTCTCTGTATATGTGTGTGTGTGCGCGTCAGCAGCGCCTTTCCCTATGCTGGGCCAGGAGTGGTTGGAAAATACGTTGAATTGTCTCACATGCACCGAGCGGCTCCCGCAAACGTGGAGAGCACTCGCTCTATTCTTCTCCTTAATGGGCGCGTTCCCGACTCTATTGGCCCTTTTCGCAAAGCAATCTGTTCTAGAGAAACGAGATGGCGCTTTCGGCGGCGCGCAGCATGTCACCTCTACGACAGCACAAGAATACGAACCCATTACCGCTTCTACCTTGCATCTGTGCGGTCAGCTGTCGGTAATGTAACTGAGTTTTCGCTAATATGCAGTGCTTTAATCATGGTGCAAATTGTGGAACGGTGGATTCATGAAAGACGTGTGCAGTAACTGGCTCTGAAAAGAATGACTAGAATACTAAGAAATGGAAAAATCTGTGTGAGCACGGTGACGGATCACTGCTATATAAGAGCAGCCTCTGTTGCCGGCCCTTTGCAATACACGACTTTCTCCATGAAATAAACACATCACTCATGTGCTAGCGTTGTATCGATAACAACCAAAGAAAGCATTTCCACCCCGAAATATTGTCAAGAGTGAGAGCCGCTCATTAATCAATGACAAGGGGAGTAGCACTGCGTCCTATCACAGTATGTTTCGCGCACGTTGTCTACACAACTTTACCCCGTCTGGCATGCTAACTGACGCCCACTCTGTCGCCAAAGTATCAAGAATAAGTGAATCGACACCTGAGTATGTACGCACTTTATAAGCACAATAAATGAAGAAACACACCTACAGTGAACGAAGAAAAGAGTAAACGACGATCCTGGCGGTGTATCTGTGATTCTGACTGACATGTCAATTTTTGTGTTTCATCCATTTTTTGTCTTCTTTCTTTTATCTTTGCTTTTTCGCGGTTGCTTGATTTCAAATGAAATGTATAGTAATGTATTTACGCTGTCGATATTATTACGCTGATTTGCTGTGTGATGCTATCACCATCAATGTTGTTATTATTAACCGAGAGCCCCACTACAGTTCTTTCACTTTGGGACCCACGTCTGTATATTTGGGGCTTTGAGGAGGAGGAAATAACTTTGTTGAGTCCTGAGGAACCCCTCCCCACCCACTCTTTGTTTAGTGGTTGGCAGAGGTCGCGGGCCGCACCCACGTTGGGACGGGAAGCCCGTGAGCCTCCGCCCTTTCGTGAGCCCTCTGGATGGCCCGGAGCAAGGTCTGTTGGTCGTCGCTTCGCAGGGCGTCCACTCAGTCTTCTTCTTTAGTGAACATGGTGCCGCTTAACGCGGAGTATTGCCAGAGCATGTGCGCTAGCGAGCAGTACGATTCGCCACAATCCGGACATTGTGGCTCTACTTCACGTGAATAACGGCTCATTCTGCCTCTCGAGGGGAACGACCCTGTCTGAAGCATTCTGAATATCGATGACTGTGGTCTAGTGAGTTTAGCTTGGGGGAGCGGGAAGGTCCTCCTCTACAGCTGATAGTGCGTTGTTATTTCGTTGAAGGTGAGCAGCGGGTCTCGGTGCTCCCTCCTTCCCCGCCACTTCGCTCGCCACGATCGCCGTGGTGCGTGAGTCCTCGCGCGCGTCCGTGCGCCAGCTCGTTGGCGTTGGGAAATTCGGGTTGCACGTCGGCCCCCATGTGGGCTGGAAACGATTTGACGATGTGATGACCCGCGGCTCCCTCGCTGCCTAGGACGGCCGCCGCTTCCCGCGATATCGAGCACGAGGCGAATGCACTGGCCGCCGATCGCGAATCTGTGTAGACGTAAGGACGTTGGGGGTCCCTCATTGCCATGGCTATTGCCAGCTGTTCGGCCACTTCGGACGTTACCCTCTTGACCGATGCTGCGTTAATTATCGTACCATCCCAGCCTATCGAGACGGCCACGTACCGGTCGCTGCGCCCGTACTGGGCCGCGTCTACAAATGCCGCCAATCCCGGGAAGTTGGTGGTCGATTTCAGCAGTTCTCGGGCCCTCGCCTTTCGGCTCCCCTCGTTGAATTGCGGGTGGACGTTTCTCGGAAGCGGTTCTACCTTGAAAGTGCCCCTGACCGCCGCGCTGAGCGCAACCTTGCGTGCGTTGCACTCTGCCTCTGCATTTATCCCTGCTCCTTCTCGGATGCGTCTGCCGGCCCTGGTGGCCGACAGCCGCACGACCTGTGCTTTGGTCTGCGCTTCGATGATTTCTGATAGTGAATTGTGGACCCCTCACCGATCGAGCCGCTCCGTGCTTGTAGTGATCGGAAGACCTAGCACCCTTTTGATGCTTTTGCGCATGTCTCTATCCTGGCCGCGTCTCTCTTGGTCCATTTTAGCGCCGAGGCTACGTAATTTACGTGACTCATGAGGAAGGCGTGGTAAAGTGTGATGAGATTGCTCTCGCTGAGCCCTCCCCTGCGGTTCGTCACCCTGAGGATCAGCCTGAGCATGTTCTCCGTTTTGGACGTGAGTTTCATGACAGTTTGCGTGTTACCGCCTTTAGCCTCAATTAGCAAACCCAGAATTCTTATAGTGTCCACTCTGGGAATCGGCTGGCCGGTACTCGTGTGTTGATCAGTACTTGACTGATCGGCGTCAAATTCCTCATGCCTTGTTTCGATGGCCTGTACAGCAACAGTTCCGATTTGCTGGGTGACAGACGGAGTCCCGTTTCCTTCAGGTACTCTTCCGTTGTGTCCAGCGCCTCTTGAAGAGCCCGCTTGACTTCTGCGTCGGACCCTACCGGGCACCACACCGTAATGTCGTCTGCGTACAGGGCGTGATTGACGTTGGTCACTCTCGTCAGCTGGTCCGAGAGCCCTTTCATCGCCAGATTCAATAATAGTGGGGACAGCACCGCCCTTTGTTGGGTGCCCCTCGCGCCCAGCGTGTACCAATCGGACGTGGCCTGTCCTATTTTGATCGTGGCTTCCCTGTCTCTGAGGAAGGAGCCTATGTAAGAGTGGAATTTCCGGCCGAGCCCCATCACCGAGATTGTTTCCATAAGAAATCTATGTTTGACTATGTCGAACGATTTCGTTAGGTCCAGGGCCAGTATGCTTTTGGTGTCTCTGGTAATGGCGTGAATTATATGCTTCTTGAGTAGTAACATTACGTCCTGTGTGGAGAGGCCCGGTCTGAAGCCGACTATGTTATGTGGGAAGAGGCCCTCTATCTATGTACCGCGATACTCGTTTGTGTATGGCATGTTCGGCCGTCTTGCCTGCGCACGAGGTTAGCGATATTAGACGCAAGTTCTCCGCCGCAAGTGGTTTACCGGGTTTCGGTTTTAGTATGACCGAGGCCTCTTTCCAGACTTCTGGTACTTGTCCCGTTTCCCACGCTCTGTTGATTTCTTCGGTGAGCTTCTCGACCGACTTTCCGTCTAGGTTCCTCAACAGTTTGTTCGAGACCCCATCCGGGCCCGTAGCGGAGCGTCCGTTGAGGCCTTGTAAGGCATCCCGAATTTCCGATTCCGTGAAGGGAGCGTCAAGTTCTTCGACCTCTGCCCCGGAGTATTGTGGATAGTCGCCGTCGCCTGACGGGCCCAGTGGGAGATAGGTCTCCGCCAGCTCCTTTAGGAACTCGCTTTCCGTTTTGCCCTTGCTCCTTTTGCTTTTGTAAAATCTTATCGATTACCAATGTCTGATTGCCTTTGGATTGCCTGTCGTCTAACAGTTGCTTTAGGAGGTTTCATTTGCGCCCGGTTCTCATTTGTCCGTCTACCGATGCGCACACCTCGTTCCACTGTTGCTTGGAACGAGTGCGCTTCAATTTCCCGGTTTAGTGCCGCTACTTTCTTTCGCAGTCTGTGGTTCAGTCTTTGCGTTTTCCACCTGGCCATCATGGAATTCTTGCCTCTAATAGGTGTGCCAGTCTCGCGTCCATCCTTTCCACGTTCAGTTCAATTTGGACAACCCTCGTCGCGGAGCTAACGTCCTCTTTGAGCCTCCTAAAAGACTGTCTAGATCCGCGTATTCGCTTGCGTCTTCCTTCCTTATGTTGTGGAAGGCGTCCCAGTCGGTGACCTTAATTTCTTTCGGTGGTGCCGCCCTGATGGCAATCGTGAACGCCAGTATGTAGTGGTCTCTGCCGAGGTTCTCGTGCAGGTTGCGCCACTCGGCCCCTCGCACGTTCTTGACGAAGGTAAGGTCGGGCGTCGTGTCCCGTGCCACCGACGTGCCTAGTCGAGTCGGATAGCGGGGGTCTGTCACCAGCTCTAGCGAGCACGTAGTGACTGCCTCCAATAGCCGCTCTCCCTTAGGCATTGGCCTTGCGTAACCCCAGGCTCCGTGGGGCGCGTTAAAATCTCCTGCCACTATTAGCGACCCCCCCCCCCCCCGGCCATTGAGGCCGTCTTCGTTATTATCGATGTGAACGCCTGTCTGTGGTCAGAGGACGGGCTTTACACGTTCACTACGAATACGCTGTTTTTCAGCCAACTGTTCGGTATGATTTCGATCACGGTTACCTCCACTTTCGCGTTGCATAATTTCAAATCTCGTTCCTGGAAAGAGCATTTGTTCGCGACGAGGGTCGCCACTCCGCGCTTACCCTCTTTGAATTTCGACGAAGCGACCCGGTAGCCGGGCAGGGTCGCCTCGCTAACCAAAGTTTCTTGTAAGATTATGACGTGCGGTTTGTCCGCCTGTGAGGCAACAAACTGTAGCAGCGGAGCCTTGCGCTTTTAGGAAGCTAGCGCAATTCCACTGCCACACTACCAGGTCTCTAGTTGAGTTGTTCGCCATGATTGATGCCTTGCATTTGTTTAGCACCGGCAGGCGCCATGTGTGCTTCGATACGCGTCACTCTTGCCGCAAGCGCTACCATGCTTTCCGCTAGTTGCTGGACCATTAGTTGCAAAGAGCTAATCGACTGCTTAATTCCCAATAGGATGCTACTGGACTCGGGTTCCGCCGGGTTTCCCTCCTCCGTCAGGGGAGGGGCCCTGCGTTTGACCGAGCGAACCGACTGCTCCCCTTGCGGGGTCGGTGTACTTTGCGGCACCTGCTGCTGCTGTTGTTCGACTAGCTGGGGAGTGGAACCTTGTTTCCGAAACGATTCGATATCCGCCCTCATTTGCTGAATCTCCGCCTTGAGGCGCGCGTTTTCTTCCGATAGCTGAGCTATTCTAGGGTCTTCCTTGTTATGCTTTCGCAGTGCTACCTGCGTTACCTTTGATTGTGATTTCGACTTTGGCTTTGGCTTGGCCCGGTCCGCCCAGGTCGGCCCCTCTTGAATGCGCACTTGGGAGCGGGAGCGCCCCCTGGAGCGGGAACGGCCTCTCGATTGGCTGCGCTGTTGTAGTGTCGGCGTTGTCGAACGTCCCCCTCTGGGGGCACTTGCCACGCTAGAATCGCGTGATCTACTCTCCAGCTGTTGCGGCTGGCTTGGCAGGTGCGATTTCTTCGCATTTCTGCGTCGACGCCTCCTGTGCCGCACGATGTAAGGGATTTGGTATCGTTGCTTGCACTTGCTGTCCGCCGTCGGGTGTTGGCCTCCGCAGAGGGCGCACTTGGGCGAGGACTGGTGGTCTTCAGCCGGGTCGCTGGCTCTGCAGCCGCGGCACCCCCTCTTTTTAGGATTTGGACCGACGTCGGCTCTGGGGCCCAAGTCAACGCACCCGTAGCACACGTCGTTCTGCCGCCTGTATAGCGTGCAGCGTATCAGGCTTACACCACACATGACGTGGTTCGGCACTTTCTTGCCGTTGAAGAGCACTGCCACCGTCGAGGTGTTTTTGATCCGCTTGGCTTCCAAGGCCTTGGAATTTCTTTAGTTCACGATCATGGCCTGAAGCTGGGCCTCGTTGATTTCGGGGTCCAGTGCACTGATGACCCCCTTGCACGTGTTGTCCGGCGACGCAATGTATGTGGCCACATTGTATGCGCCTTCTCTTAGGTGAAGCTTGTGAACTCCGACGTACGCGTTCGCGTTCTTCTCGGTCGGCGTGGACGCGACGAGAATGTTCTGGGTTGCGTTCGGACAAACGATGTCTTCCTCGGTGTCGTTCGGCGGGAGTGAGGCCGCCATTGCTAGCGCTTGCGCCAGGCGAATTGACTCACTTTTTTTAAGTCGAGGCCGTCTCTCGGCCTCACTATGATGCGAATGTGGTCCCTCGGTAGCCGGGGGAGCCTCGATGCGGCGACGAGGCGCTTGACCGCGCTCTGCTGGCCGGCTGTGCGGCGGCCGCCCTTCGTCTCTGCTCGTCCCTCGCTGCCTCGGTCCGGAACGGTCGGTCCCGGTTTGGCCTTCTTGTTTCTGCTCATGGCTGTCGCCCAGCCTGGGCGATTCACTTCTTCTTGGGAAATGTCCTCTCCCTCCACGGTGGTCTCCATAGCGGGCATGCTGCCGCGCACACGTACGAGCGAGGCCTGGGCCTGCTCGCTCCTCACCCCCCACGATAGGCCTAGTCGGGTAGGGCTAGCTGAGCCGCGGCGTGGTCGGAACTAAAAAGTCTCGGAAATTGAAAAGAGTTCACTGACGGGAAGAAAAATAGGACATCGGCGTGTTCCTTAGGAGAAAGTGCGTCGAATGGTGCACATTTTGTTGCTAGGAATCACAGAAATCAGTCCGAAAACGTGTACAGAAGCGGGAGCCGAAAATTCCACATACGCATTGGTCGGCTTCTTCTTCGTCCCTTGTGGCTTTGAACCTACTTTTTTAGAGCCAGTAAATCTGAACCTGAACCTGAATCATACTACTCACCCTGTGTACTCGGCCAAACCCTTCTGTATGTAACTGAAGAAATTATAAGTTACTTTTGTAATGCAAAATACGGCTTGCCTCATATCGGGAAATTTTCCTTATCCTTTCCATTAACGGTCGTTTCAATAAGTTTCGTGTCCTATTGTGGGATTTTAACCATGGCTTCCCGACCACTCACTCTCTAGTTATATGCAAGGTCCCTGTGATCATAAATTAGCAAATCTATGGACTGACTGTTACTGAGAAAAATAGAGAAAATGCTGCTTAAAGCAGTATATATGAGCGCTAGGTGCAGTGTACACCTAATATGGTATGCGGCAATTAGCGATTCTCAGGGAGCGCACCAAGCTATACTAATTTTCGAGTGGAATGCTGGCTCATATTACACTAATTTCTGAATTTCCGAAGTGCCAATCGTACCTGCGCACTGCGAATGTCTTAGACCGTATTCGTTATGCGCAGCCACTCTGCCGCACACCAGAGTGGATACGAACGCTCAAGTTCTTCGCCAAAATTTACAGCTGAGCAGAATGACACCACCAGAGTTAAGACAAGCGTAACTGAGCAAGAAAGTTTTGTACGATTCCTAAAGCCGGGCGCAAGCGAGCAAGCATGGTGCACCAGATTCCAATTGGTGTCGTGCCTCATTAACCACAGTATGGACACGCATACTTGTTTATCTTTCTCCGGTGGCTACGTTTCCCCACGTACCAAAGGTTAAAAGTTTACGTTAATCGCACCTCGCGCTTGTTAGTATCAAAATATTTTATGTCATTCTCGCAGATTCGACCTGTTCTCGATGCTGTAGCCGAGACATGTGTAATTAGAGGGCACTTGCGGCGCGAATAGTCTTGTACTTTCCGCAATGCACGTGAGCACAAGCGATAACGCCCGAAACTTCAACGAGCCATGCATCAAAAGGCGATGCGGTTGACCCGCTGACCAGGTTTCGGCGAAAATCGAACGTGGTGATCATCGCCCGTTATTATAGTGCACTAAGAGTAATTTGTTCTTCTAAGAACAAGTTCTCCCAACAAGGAGGCAGTTCGTAATCCCGAGTTTCTCGTAGTTTGTTCTTCACTGTCACTACATTGTGAGATTTGATGTAGGTGCGTATGTCTGCTCTACCGAACAGCCGATACAAGTCCAAGGCGTGGTGGAGAAAACGTCCATGCCACCGCGAACCAGTGAGCTAGCCACCGTGTGCAACGACTTCCGCCGGAACACGCATAGTTCTATCCATAATCAGGAAGGTCATCACGGAGTCAAAATTTCCAATGATTCCAATGACAGGCACAGCGTCCACTGCAATGATGGCGTACAGTAACCAAGGCAGCCACCAACATTCCGTAGATCATCACATGAAGTCCCACAGCCCTGGATGGAGACATCAAAGAGTCACTGCGTTCAGTAATTTGGACTCGGTGACAAGCTATGGGATGTCTGTTTTTTTCTTGGAAGACGCCGCCAAGACTTGGTGCAGGAATCGAGTGTCAAAATTAACAACGTGAGAGCTGCTTCGTAGTGCCTTTCTGGACACTTTCAAGAGCGTCTTGCGTAAGGAAAGGCCCGAAACTCTGCTAGAAATCATTGTGATGCTTACAAATGAGAGCATTGCCAACTGTACGAACGATGTGGCGCGTCTTATTCGCCACGCCGACGCCAAGATTACAAAGGAAAAGCAGCTGCATTTTTTTATACATGGCGGGAAGCAAGACCTCTTCTCCGGATTGATCCGCCACCTAGCAAAGACAGTCACCGAATTTGTTGTTTCGGCGACAACAACGATTCAAAAGGCACCTGACATGCGGACCAGACAATGCAAACACCGTACACAATGAGATCAATTGCGTGCGAAGAACTACAAAGGATGCATTGGCACGGACTAGAGGGGGTGAGTAAAGGGGTAGTTACCCGCGGGGTGGGGAGCGCCCCCACCCCCTGTTGGAAGCTCGCTTACCAAAGCTCTATTACCCACATCATTTCAGGTTTCTTTTGATTTGCCTCTGCCTTCTCACTTAAAATTTTATGGCGGCTAAAATCTTACTGCGGCATTTTCGGTACGGA
This sequence comes from Dermacentor andersoni, assembly GCF_023375885.2. NCBI lineage: Eukaryota > Metazoa > Arthropoda > Arachnida > Ixodida > Ixodidae > Dermacentor > Dermacentor andersoni. Next base: position 96,442,357 of record NC_092821.1, read on the forward strand.
CTTCACAACCTTTTAATTTATACTTTCGCTTTATTTCTGCAAATTCTGACAATAAGAGGAAAAGCACGGTTGAAACACCAGTGGTGGCTACATCATCCATATTTTTTAACTTCACATTTCCGAGGGGCACGAGCATCGAGTGACACTCTTGTTTCTTGCGCCGCGCTTGCGGTTCACCTCCTGAGACGACTGCGAACAAAATTCAATATAAATCAGAAAAAAATTTAGGAAATCTACAGTACAAAATTCATGGCTTTCATTATAGATATATCAGAGCATAAGTTAAAAACATTATGGCTTTTTACTTTGTCATTATGAGGCACACCGTAGTAGGAGACTCCGCAAATGTAGGTCATGTGGGGTGCTTTAGCGTGCATATAAATGTAAGTACTCGGGTGTTTTCGCATTTCGCCCCCATCGAAATACGACCGCCCCGGCCGCGATTCGATCACGCGACCTCGTGCTCAGCATCAGAGCATAAGTTTAGCGCCAAGTTGAGTTGCTGAAGTGTCTGAAATAATTAGAAATCACTTGTTACCGCACGCCAAAGCAGAGAATCGTAGACATTAGAGACCCACCACGCGAGCACGACTTTGGCGAAATGCCTGGAAACCTGGAAGCAGAAAGCGGAAGTAATAACGTCACTAATTCCGTCACAGACAAAAAGGCATGAAATTTACGGAAAAGTTTTACGAAAAGAAATTTACGGAAATAACAGGAAAAGTTGCCTGGCATAAACTGAACATATGGTTAGCAGAGTGGATGAGACGTGACTCCCTCTTCTCTCACTTCTCCTCTCCAGGCGCACACCTGCTCGCTCGCTCGCGGACTCCCAAGAGCTGCGCGCGCGCTCGTTACATGGCCTGACGTCAGCACCGGAGAACGCGGGAAGGTGCGCTTCATGCGCCTCCCGCTAGAAGGCTACGCCCCGCCAGGTGGCAAACACTGCGTTTCCTCCTCGCCCTCCCTTACTCCTCGATCGCATATCGTGGCAAGGGAAAGACCCTCGCTTGCTTTACACCTACGCCAATATGCAATTGCCATTAAGGGGCAGCTAAGTCAAAGATTAGGGCCACCTAACTATTTTTTTGTTTAGACTCTGAAAACCACGCACACGCACACACACACACACACATATATATATATATATATATATAGAGAGAGAGAGAGAGACGCAGGACAAAGTTCAAGCTATATCCTTTTAATAGAAGAAGGTCGCCAGCTAACAATTATTTATAATTGTGTGGTTCACCTATGCCTAGAAAATGAATATTTTAGCTACAAATTCGTTTGAGGGCTTTTTGATCCTGATAAAGAAATAGCGGACTTCAGTGACCCCTTCTACAGTCTCTTATCAATAGCGTTTGAAATGCACATGAATGATATGTCTGAGTATTGCTTTCCTTTCTGGTAGGCAATGCTACCACCTCCTGACCCAAAAAAAGTTTCTAATAATTTACAACGAATAATAAGACGGAAGCGTCGCTACTTGTACTTGTGGTGGTTATATATATATATATATATATATATATATATATATATATATATATATATATATATATATATATATATATATATATATATATATATATTGTACTGGAGAAGAACGAGCAGCAGGCCCTTTTTCGAGCAAGACGACGACAACGAGCGATTGGAAGCCTGGTGCCTCTGTTGCCTAAGCTGTGTGACCTCTCGTTGTGGTGCTCTACTATCTGAGGGTTTCATCAATTAAACTATAATGCCTCTTGACATTTGGTGGACGTACTAGGCCCTTCTGAAACCTGGAACACCGCAGCCGGACTTTCCCTACCGTTTCTGCCATGCCTCAGGACGCCGCGCAGCCCGATCATCCCCAGGCATCGCCTGTCATATGCCGCGGTGTTCTACGCCAACGAGATCCTCCAGTCTTCAGCGGCAGCGACGACCATGACGTGGAGGATTCGTTCTCGTCATACGACCGCGTAACTGAGCATAACAAATAGGATGACACAGACAAACTGACTAACGTCATTTTCTATCTTTCTGGAGTCGCCAATCTCTGCTTCCGGAATCAGGAATCCAGCCTTACACATGGGCAGCATTTACCCATTGTTTCAAAGAAGTCTTCAGTCGCCCTGCTGAGCGCAAGCTTCGAGCAGAACAACGCTTGCGCGGTCGCGCTCAGCAAAACGAGGAAAACTTCACCAGCTACATTAAAGGCGTAGTTGACCTTTCGCCGGTGTATTAATCCCGCTATGCCCGACTCTGAAAAGCTCAAGAATGTCATGAAGGGCATAGAGGGTGACGCCTTCTAAATGCTCTTGGTGAAAAACCCTAAAACTGTTGAGTTCATTACCCTGTGCCAGAGCTACGATGAGCTCGGCAGACAACGCTACCCAGTCGTCTGAGTCCTCTTTGTCCCCTGAACTCCGACGGGTCATACATGAACAAGTCAGCGACGCACTACTTCTCGCTGATCCGCCACCTACAGCGTCGGTTCCGCTCACGTACGCTGCCGTCTTCGCTACGCCAAGACTTCCACCTGAAGTTGTGCACATCAAGCCCACAAGCGGCTTCTACTCATCACCTTCTGCAGCTGCGAACTACTTGGCCAGAAGCGCGTGTGGTGTGGCTTTGCAGGCCAGGTGGCACCCTTCTGCCGCCGGCGGGCTTGGTATCCCTGCGATACTGCCAGACTTCAAGGGAATGCTCCTGTATCCCAGCCACGCTATTCGCCACCAGTTCCGCACTTTGCGCCGTCATCTCCTGTTCCCCAAAGCTTCAACACTCGCTGTTCTTCTTCTCCCCGTCGACGTTCCCTGTCCCCCATCGTCTGCCACCCTCCAGCAGTGAGGGAAAACTAAAAGGCGCAGTTCAGGAGGCAAGAATTGCAATCTCTTCGAACTGTTGAAGCCTTCATTTATTCCCTACGAACGTCATTGAAGTTTTTGCCGGAAATATTGCCGTTCAAATGCTTGTCGACAGGGTGCCGCCGTGTCTGTGATTGCGGACCAGCTTCGCAGTACGCTCCGAAAAGTCGGGACGCCATTTTCGGCCATTTGACTATGTACAGCAAGCGCTCAGCCAATTGAGCCCTTAGGAACATGTACCGTCCAAGTCGCTATATAAAACATTTTATACGACCTTGACTTTGTTGTTTTTCCCCGCTACTCTCATGCCATCATTCTAGGGTGGGACTTCCTCTCATCTCATCCCGCTGTTATTGATTGTGCCCGAGCGGAACTTGCGCTGACCCCATTTTCTACAGTCTTTCTGAAGATTTGCCTCCACCTTCTGCTCGAGCGTTCGTCGCCACCGTCGCTGATATCCCTCCTTTCTTTTCCTCCTTTGTACCCGTTTCTTCTAACCTCCCCCCCCCCCCCCCCGTACTCTAACCTCACCCGCGATACTCCGACATTTTGACCCAAGCGCATCGACAGAAATACACACGGTTGCCACTGGCGTCGGCATTGGTGCGGTTCTTGCACAACGAAAGACTGGCTTCGATGAATACGTTGTTGCCTTCGCCAGCCGCGCACTCGCGAAAGCGGAAGCAAACTATTCCATTACGGAAAAAGAATGCCTGGCTACCATTTGCGCCTTAACTTAGTTTCGTCCTTACCTCTACGGCCGCCCGTTCGACGTCATCACGAACCACCTTGCACTCTGCTGGATCATTCAGGTCGCCTCGCTCGATGGGCGCTTAGCCTCCAAGACTACAATATTCGAGTGCGGTATCGCTCTGGCCGTAAACATTCGGACGCGGATATCTTGTATCACTCTCCAGCGCCAGACCAGCCCAATTTTCACAATGCACGAATATGCGAGTCCTCCCTCACCGCCACGGACATGCTTTCGGAGCAGCAGAGGATCAATGGATTGTTGCTATGCTGGCTTTTCGGTCACACCCATCACCGCCTTCTGGCCGTGCATTGCGTCGCCAAGCACACCACTTCGCTGTTCGTGACGGGCTCCTGTACCGCGGTAACTACCTCTCGGACGGGCGTAAATGGTTACTCGTGGTTCCTACGTTCGGAAATATGTGCAGCGTTTCACGATGACCCGCAATGCGCACATGTAGGAGTACTAAAAACATACGCGCGCCAGCGAATTCGTTATTACTGGCGCGGGATGTACCGATTCATCCGCCAATATGTCCGCTCCTGCCTCGCTTGCCAACGCCGCAAGAATACCCCTCATGCCTTAGCTGCTCCATTGCAACAATTGCCTTGTTCAGGACGGGCCTTTGATCGGGTCGGAGTTGATCTTTATGGGCCCCTTCCGGGTACTTCAGATGGCGACCGCTGGGTGATAGTGGCGATAGACCATCTCACGCGTTACGCGGAAACTTCGCCTCTGCCCAACGCATCTGCGCGGGATGTTGCCGGGTTCCTTCATCATCATCATCATCATCATCATCAGCCTGATTACGCCCACTGCAGGGCGAAGGCCTCTCCCATACTTCTCCAACTACCCCGGTCATGTACTAATCGTGGCCATGTTGACCCTCCAAACTTCCTAATCTCATCTGCCCACCTAACTTTCTGTCGCCCCCTGCTACGGTTCCCTTCCCTCGGAATCCAGTCCGTAACCCTTAATGACCATCGGTTATCTTCCCTCCTCATTACATGTCCTGCCCATGCCCATTTCTTTTTCTTGATTTCAACTAAGATGTCATTAACGCGCGTTTGTTCCCTCACCCAATCTGCTCTTTTCTTATCCCTTAACGTTACACCTATCATTTTTCTTTCCATAGCTCGTTGCGTCGTCCTCAATTTAAGTAGAACCCTTTTCGTAACCTCCAGGTTTCTGCCCCGTACGTGAGTACTGGTAAGACACAGCTGTTATACACTTTTCTCTTGAGGGATAATGGCAACCTGCTGTTCATGATCTGCGAATGCCTGCCAAACGCACCCCAGCCCATTCTTATTCTTCTGATTATTTCACTCTCATGATCTGGATCAGCAGTCACTACCTGTCCTAAGTAGATGTATTCTCTTACCACTTCCAGTGCCTCGCTACCTATCGTAAACTGCTGTTCCCTTCCGAGACTGTTAAACATTACTTTAGTTTTCTGCAGATTCATTTTTAGTCCCACCCTTCTGCTCTGCCTCTCCAGATCAGTGAGCATGCATTGCAGTTGGTCCCCTGAGTTACTAAGCAAGGCAATATCATCAGCGAAGCGCAAGTTACTAAGGTATTCTCCATTTACTCTTATCCCCAATTCTTCCCAATCCAGGTCTCTGAATACCTCCTGTAAACACGCTGTGAATAGCATTGGAGAGATCGTATCTCCCTGCCTGACGCCTTTCTTTATTGGGTTCCTTCAGCGTAACATCATACTTCGCCATGGAGCCCTCAGAGAGTTGCTGAGTGACAGAGGCCGCGTCTTTCCCTCTGATGTTATAGAAGCCCTGCACAAGGAATGCCACGTCATTCACCGTACCACTACTGCATACCACCCGCAAACTAATGACGTGACTGAGCGCTTTAACTGCACTCTTGGCGGCATGTTAGCCATGTACGTCGCACCTGACCAAACCCATCGGGACCGCATTCTACCCTTCGTGACGTACGCTTGTGATACCGCCACACAGACCACTACCGTATTTTCGCCGTCCTACCTTCTTTACGGACACGAGTCTTCCTGGACAATGGATACAATCCTTTCGTATAGCCCTGAAACAACTGAGGCTGATACCCTGTCCAAACCTGCAAACGCGGAAGAGTGCCGGAAGCTCGTCCGCAGATTTACTTCGGAAGATCAGCAGTGACCGAAGCATCTTCGGGATATTTTCCACCTCTCGTGCACCCTATGCCCCTGACTCACTAGTCTGGCTTTGGCTTGCCAATACCAGCCCTGGACGTTCACCCAAGCTTGTTTCCAAGTACCAGGGTCCCTACCCTGTGTGCAGTCAAACGTCTCCTGTGAAATATTTCGTTGAACCCCTTGAGCCTCCTAAGGATAAGCGCCGCCGACGGCGCGAAATCGCGCACTTTCAGTGGCTTAAACCGTACTTTGATCCACCTATGCTATCTTGGCCGTACGTCGTCGAGTCGGCTCTTCTTCTCTGGGGAGGTAATTGTACTGGAGAAGAACGAGCAGATGGCGCTGCTTCGAGAAAGACGACGTTAACGAGTGGTTCGAAGCCTTGTACCTGTGTTGCCTAAGCTGTGTTACCTCTCGCTGCGTTGCTCTACTGAGGGATTCTTGAATTAACCTATAACGCCGCCTGACAATATATATATATATATATATATATATATATATATATATATATATATATATATATATATATATATATATATATATATATATATATATATATATACATACATACATATATAGCCAAAATAAAGCCAAGCGCCATTCACTCGAAATCAGAATCAGTAGCAGTCGTACGCAGCCGCGCTTGTACTCGGACCTATAGCAAGAAAGAAAAAGGAATACAAAGGCTGTAGTTTCACCGCAAGGGCGAAACACCGTTAGTGATATCGAAGTATAAGATAACTGCGCGAAGGAAAATTATTAGCGTACAAATCCCTGTCAGGGCCGCAGCCATGTAGGAGCTGCACCTCCAACTTCACAGCTAGCATTTTTTTTTAATCCAACCGAGAAGCAAACACGTTCAGTACTCTGATTTCGATGACGCTCAAAAGCGAGTTTTCACGCCCAATGCACTTTCGCAAGTCGCTACTAGCTGGCGAGAGTTAGCGATTGGGGGGATTTCTTACACGTAGTTAGAAAAAATTTCACCACCGATTCCGATACTTCCTAATCGTAATTTCGAGCGCAGTTGTTTATGCATTCTGAATTCGCGATATATTGTGGCAATGAATTTGATTCTGAAGGTCAAGGTGCTCTCGCCGACTCGGGCTGAGCCTCTACTCAGGCAGCTCGTTTAGCAGCAGCGGCAGACGAAGCTCTTCCACCGGTTGCGTCACTCACTGTTCACAAACAAGGCGTGAACACGGGAATGCGTGGCGCGCGCAGAGCGCATTCTCTAGCGGCGGCGGCGGCGCCGCATGTGAAGTAGCGCATGCGCAGCGGACCCGAGGCCGACACCAGCGCTTTGTTACCGCGTTACTCTGATCCCCAACAATTCCATGCAGGCCACGTAAGCGCCAGCTGCGCACAGCCATTCGCACCTGCGGCATGGACAGAGGAGAACACTGGCGCTGCCCTTTTCAAGCGCGCAACTAACTAACTAACCTTCAACTAACCCGAATATTTAACACATAGGACGATAATACAGAACAAGCCGCCATCCTTTACCGTTCGCTGTTACGGCATTTCCTCGGACCCACGATGCATGGGTCAATCATTCATATGGCTTTTGGACTTTAAACGAAACATCACGGCGACGACGACGAGAAATAGAAAACGTGTGTCGAACTCGACTCCACCGCTTCTTCGGATGTCGCAATGTGCACCGGCTACAAAGCCGGCATGAGAACCTGTGACGAATCCAAGAGTGCGTGCGTCGCTTATCGACTTCGCCAGAAACCGTGTGACGCTGAGAAGGAAGCGTATTTTGCACTACATAAGCACCAGCAGAAACATAACTCTAAGCGCGTGGGGAGATAGTGCACGCGAAGGAACGAGCCATCTCGGCTTGCAAGCTTCAAGCAGGTGCAGATTACCTCCAAAATAAAGCGTGCGACCCACGTATTTGTAGTACTCAGGCTCACGGACAGCCAAGCGCAGTCACTGCAAACGAGGAGGAAACGCAAGCTTAATTCACTATTCGACGTAAAAGACATATACGGAAAATTGTTCTCTTGCGTTCTAGTTGAGGAGTGCGCCTTCATGAACGTTGCTTAGTGATGAGCCTTGATAAAAGAAGTTAGAAGCTAGCGCATAGCTCTGACCCGTTTTGTACCAGGGTTCCAGTTTCGCAGGCAGAGTGCTCCTTATACACTAATGATGAGCAGAGCGTGAAACAGGAAAGAGCGGGATCCAACGTTTGTACAAGCGGGCTTGTTTTTTTGAAGGCGATATATGAAAAGACAAGCCCACTTGTCGAAACGTTGGCTCGTGCTTTTACCTTGTTCTCGTTTTGCTGATCTACTTGAATTTCCATCTTTTGCCTTCCCCGTGTTTTCCCTTGCCTTGAATACATGAAGTATTAGGTTAGCAAAAGTTATCAGGCACTGATACCAGGTGAGGAGGCAGTGAGGTAGGCTGCAGGTATGTGAGGAAAGCTTCAAGGAAAGCACCTGGCTTAGAAAACAACGCAATAGATACACGTACGATTACGACACACTCTAATGCGAAATTGCTGGGACCATGGCCATCGAAAATAGCGCCCCTAAAGGCACTGAACGCATTCGAAATTTTTAGGAAGACACAGGAGTCCTTAAGAAACACTAGATATCGCATTGAATAGTCACACGATGTATATACAACTTGCTTCTACTATTTGCGATTGTATATTACGTCTTTCTATTCTTTTGAACTATGTGTGTTCTCATATATTCATACGCTACTCACCACCAACATGACTGCTGCTTGTGAGTGTTTGTGAGTTTGTTCACAAACTCCTCGTGGTGTGACTTGTCTTTACCTTTGATATTTATATGCTCGTATGTGTATAGTATTGTGTTATTGGATTTCTGGCCCTATGAAGTGGTTTCTCTTCGTTTTCTTACTAGAAATATGCCTTCTTTTATTATTGTTGTTTCTGCTGTGCGAAAAAGAGTAGTCGTCACCATTACAGGGTGACTACATCTCTTGCTTTTATTTTCACTTCAATAAAAACAGGCAGAGCTATTCGCTTTGAAACCAATCCAAATCGACCTCTTATAAACAAGGAGAGCGTCTCATTGGTCTGTCCAAACAACGCTGCGAGTCAGTACCCAATGCTTGGGTTGGCAACTACGTAACTTTGACGGCAGGACATTGGAATAAGAACATATCTGAATAGTTTTACGTTATAGGGCATTTGAAATCCGTCAGCTTTAGTTGAATGTTCTTGGCGCCGTCATGACCCTTTCCGTGCTTATAGATGATGGCCTCGCTTCTCAGTCGTTTTGGCAGGGGCAACAGGTATCTCCCGTCCCGATAATGTTCTTAGCTACCGTCATCATACCTGTTCACGTTTAGAGGCAGTACCACGATGTTTATTTGACACGCCGCTTTTTCCATATTGCGCAAAATGTACGACATTCCAAAGTCAGACATGTGCTCGTGCAACTGTTGGGCACTTGACAGTTGCACTTTTTTTGGTCCGCTGTGTGGAAATGCGTATGGATGTCCCTGCGATTTCGCTGTCAAAGTTGTTTAAGAGCGCAAAACCAAATCGAATGCCCACTCATGTCAGAATGGCTCGTTGGAAGAGTCTCAAATATTCGCAAAAGCAAACGTCCTTCTTGCTCGGAGCGATGCATTCTACTTCGCTCCGGATCTCGTGTGCTACGTCATTCTGGAGTGCGACATCACCGTCAAAAGTGCCGCTTATCATTCCAACTGTTATCCTGAAATCGCGGCGGAAGTGGTCGAAGGTTAGGAGCCGATGTCCCTTTTCTAAGCTCCTCAATGCGTTCAGACTCTCGCCAACGGTAAGCGACGGAGTATAGCTTGCCTCTTCTGGGCGTCAGACGCGATATTTAAAGCAGTCAATCTTATATTTCTTAAGATGTCCTATGTATATCATTTTAAAAAAAAATCATCCCATGCACGTGTTCGTCAGCGTGACCCATCGCATGGCAAATGGAAAACTCTGACATCGGTACAAAGAGTAGGCTCTTTCGTGTTCGTGTTCTATGTTCCTTATTTCGGGGCTTAAAAATAGGGTGTTATATTTAAAGAGCAATACGAAGGAAAATATGGCTTCTTTCATGCATGGTACGAAAACGGGGAAGAAATTGGTGGCTGTCTTTTCTGACAGCCCAAATCCAAGCATATTTCCTCCAAATCTCAAAACATTTAACACAATGAATGGTCTTCTTTCGGACGCGAGCTTTTTATTTCTACAAGCAAAGTGACTGTCAGGAACATAAAATCCCCACGAGAGGGGATCGCAAGTTACGTACAAACTTATTTCTACAAATCCTCGTGGAAAGGCATAATTGCTACATTTGAAGAAACTACGCTGAGTACCAAAGTAAATAGAGATGGGTTTCATAATTTTCTCATTACTTTAATACTTGTGCTCTTAACAAAAAAGAAAGTCCAAGAGGAAGTGTACACATCAACGTTTCGCGAGAAGTCGGGCGCTTTTCCTTATTTTCAAAGGTCTTGTTGAAGTTTTTTTTTTATTTCTGCGTCCATCCTAGACTTTTGGTGTATTTCGTCTATGTTTGTTGTCGTGTTGTTTCACTGGTTCCAAATACACGCTAGTGAAACCGGATGTAATACAAACTAGATTAATCACCGCCGTTCTTGGAACGTATCCCAGTTTGGTAAAGGCCCTCTCCAAGTTACAGCTACCGTTCGCAGTGCTCAGCAATGTCAGCTCTGAGCTAATTCGCTTCCCTTCGCGTTATCAGCCTTTAGATGCATGTGACGCGCTGGAAATGCGATACATTGCCCCACTGCCGTATTCTTATAAACGCGGCGACTCAGAAACTAGCAGCTACCCATTCACTCAAGACCGGCAGACGTGGACTACGATATCATTTTTTATGCCACGTTTCGCTGGGGTAATAGAAAACAAAATATCTGCTATATTCATAAGTTAACAATTCTGATAACATGACCGATCGTCATCACTTACTCACAGAAAATGCGCAGAGCTCATTAGTTTTACAACACCTGCATTTATTATCTTTTGCGAAAGACCAAACTTCGGAGGAAAGTGGGGCTTCGGCTAATTTGCATAAGTTTACTTAGGGGTGCGAAAAAGTAGAACTATTCAGTTTTACCCAAAAGCGAAGTTCCCTTAGTATACGTAGTTCGTCGGTGCGAAAGGCGTTCTTTTTCTTAATTTACTACTTGCACTGTGTGCGAACGTAAAAGAAAGAGGGCCATCGACTCAAAACAATGTAGTTTCACAGCTTGTTTCAGCCGTCATTCGCTCGGCGATGCACGGACTTCCATTTTGTCAAAGGCGACGACACGCCATAACAGCGTTCCGTTCGCCCGACACTTGCACACATGTGCGAGGTGCCTAGGCTCTGCTGAGGAGGACGAACTTTGCTTCGTTCTTCCCTATAGAACCAATTGCAATGCGCATATTCGTCCTCTTCGAAGTCAACGTCATGCCATTCGGCCTTTTCTCGACATCTGCAACGTTCGCTGCAACACAGTGCTAGCTTGACTAAAGTTCACATGTGTGTCGTCTATTGGATGACGCCATTGTTCTTTCTCTCGTCAGAGTTCGTCAATGACATGAGCTGACTTGGCAGTGTAATAAAAGCGATCAGGTCATCCACTCTGTCTCAGAAGCCGGAAATGTGCCGCTTCGCGTACGAGAAATGTTCAATTCCAGTACACGTCATCATCAACTCTGGAGTCCCTCCTTACCCTCACAAGACAGCTGCGATAGGAACATTTCCACATCCCGCCTGGAGGAAAGCAGTGCGCAGATTCAGTGGCCTTTCTGCCAAGCATAGGTGCTTTGTCAAACCCTTTTGACTGAGCTCACCATTGACTGAACTCACGAAATGAGAGGTCAAATTTAAGAAAGAAACCACGTAAGTCCAAGCATTGGAAGACTTTAAATGACACCGACAGTTGCGTTGCTACTTCCGCGCATCGACGACGACGCAAATACGAAAATTCACTCTCATATAGGTAGAGCAGGCCAAGCCGTTGTCCTGGTCTTGAAAAATGAATGAATGACTTCTTTTGTTTTACGTGCGAAACCACGATTTCATTAAAAGGCACGCCGTAGCTAAGGATTAATTGGGCCAGCAGAGGATCTCTGAGGATCTCTCTTAGCAGCGCAAAGCCATAGCCACGAAAGCACTGTGGCGGGACTTTACTTTCGAGGAAAAAGCTACTTAACCGGGTCACAGCTTACCATAGCAAATCGCGGTGGAAACAGGAAGCCAGTTATCTTACCATAGAAAAAATAAATATGCGGTTTGTCATCCTGCAAGTCTGTCATCTTGACGTGATTAGTGCAATAAGAATAACCTGTTTTTACTCTTAATCGCTTGTTGCCTTTCCAGTTTCTTTTAATTCTGCCACCCTCCGTCCAGGCTCCAAGAACCAACACTCTTGTCCTGCTGCCAGCAGCAATTGGTCATCCATTCACATATAGGAAATAGATTGGATCTAGAAGCTCTGGCATCCGGAATATTTTTCTACTTGTAGATTTGCTGCTACGAAGCAAGTGATTAGTCTTCGGTACACTAAAAACTAGGGAGGGTATTGCTAGAGTGAAGCGGCCCATTTACTCTTCGAAGCGTTGTTTTACTCTCGCAATATATCGAGTGGAGTGAAATTCATTGTTCACATCATCACCAAGGAGAGAGTGAAATGGGCTTTTCACTTTGCCCTAGTAGAATGCCTGTTCTACTCTCGCGACAATAAAGAACAAAACGTAGCGTAATCTCCTGCTTCAACTGTAGAAGGGTGGCCCCGAACATGGCGATGTATCACTCACGCACGCTGAGCAAACAACATACCGGTTTCCTTCTAAGAGAGCAGGCAGCCACAGTTGAAAGGAATGCGTAGCGAGCGCTCTACTTTTTCACTCGGAGTTGGTCCACCGCGCGCGCGCTCAACATCGCGGTACAGCACAGCACCGGAGAAAGGTGACTCGTCCAGCGAGCTGCAACGAACGCTATCCAAGGAAGGTCGTGTGTCAGCCATACTTTATTGATCTGGTTGTAAATTGTAACTTCACCATTGTTGTTGACCCTAAGGCATAGTGCTTACTAACAAATGTATGTACCGTCTCCTGCTTGGACTGATTCGGTCTGCAGTATTCTGCAGTAATCAAATAAATTATTTATTAAAATTAAGAATAAAGCTTGCTTTAATTCCGTGTTACCAGTCGTCTGTCGTACGCAAAACAAAGAGTTGGTCTAATAAAGTAAAAACTGTGGTCTAACTGCAACTTTTACATGCCTTGAAATATGTAAAATGGTATATTTCAAACTACAGTCTGTCAATCTGAATTCAATCTGTCAAAAATGAACTCCATTGCACACTTCATGAATTAAAAAAAGTTCATGCCTTTTTGCTAGCTTGGATGCAGGCCGCAGTGAACTTTCTTGTTATTATTGAAATGTGGGTCAGCTTGCATAAAAGGCCTTGTTGCCCTTTCTTATAGGCACATGTAGTCACATCCATTGAACTCGAGGACCATGTTTTCATCCCTACTGAGCTTCGTGTTTGCAAATATGATCCTAAAATTATGGCTTGAGGAGCGAGGACAACCACTAATGGCGCGGGGGGCATCTGAGCACCTGCTTAGGATGTGTCACAATTGGTGTTTGCGGCGTACCAGACTAATAACAGACCTATGACATCTGAGAATGACCAATATTCTATGAATTAGCCGGAGTATTTTAACGCTGGTGGCGGACGAGGATGAACTGTCGGTTATTCATTTTTGTTTAAATCTAAAAATTGAAGTTAGTTTAGCAGTTGACTGTTGCAGTCACTTAGAAGTTTTGCATGTATTTCAGTATGAAGACTAAGAGCTAAGACTTTCTTTTAGTTCCATGACATTGACTGTCTTGATGTTGTGTTACACCATGTCCTTGTACTGACTTTTGCACACGATATTTTTCAGGCACCCACTTTACATAACGCTAGAAGGCAGCAGCAAGGACACAAGGATGTCAAAGAGCCAGCCTAGCATGGCTTCGCGTAATGCACAGGAACGAACACCAATGAATCAAAACACATTGCCATGCAATTTGGACACGAAAACCAGAATGTGGTTATATTGAGCGTACCATTTCACTATATGTCAAAAAAATCTAAATCGAGTATGTCACACTACGATGAAAATTCCCACGTGCTCTAGGCAGTCATCTTAACATGGTATATTTATAAAAAATTATGGGGTTTTACGTGCCAAAACCACTTTCTGATTATGAGGCACGCCGTAGTGGGGGACTCCGTAAATTTCGACCACCTGGGGTTCTTTAACGTGCACCTAAATCTAAGTACACGGGTGTTTTCGCATTTCGCCCCCATCGAAATGCGGCCGCCATGGCCGGGATTCGATCCCGCGACCTCGTGCTCAGCAGCCTAACACCATAGCCACTGAGCAACCACGGCGGGTATGGTATATTTATGTAATGTCTCTGATGGGAAAGTCAAAATCTAGTATGCTCTCTGGAGACAAACAAATAGGAGCAAGTTGGAGTTGGAGTTGGAGTTGCAGTTTATTTTCACCACAGTGTTACAATGTTTACTTATTCACACATGAGGAAGAAGTACAATGTGTGGTGTGGAATGCGGAAAAAATGCTGCGACATAAATGCAGCTTGACTGGTCCCACATCCCCGATATACAAGGTAGAAAAGGGAAAGAATTCGTAGTCATGAAAACAAGTAAATAGGCACATAAATAGATTGTGAAATTGGCACAATAAGGAATATAATTATACAAAAACGAAAATTGCTGAAATATCTGTACTCCTCGAGAAGAAGAAAAAATTTAAAAATCTAAGAATGCAGCATCTTTTGCCGCATTCTTTGCACCCAGAAAACACAACAAGAAATACATTATGTCGGTAAAAAAAGATTGGACATGTCTTGTCGCGAAAGAAGGCGCAATCGCTCTAATGAAAAATTAAATTTGTTTAGTATGTGGGGGAGTGAATGTTTCAGCATTTGGATACCATAGTTTGTTCGGCAACGAGGAACCTTCCAATAATTGATCTGTGCAGTAGGTCGAGACGTGGCGCTGCGCTCTAAGTATGCTATGGAGGTAACATTTTTATTTCCTTTGTTAAATTCAGTTTTCAAGGACACTAATAAACAATATTTATACATGTTATCAAATTGCATACTTTGAATTTATTGAATAAAGACTAGATATGTGTATTACATTCGGCATTTGCTATACAACGTAATGCATTTTTTTTGAAGCGCGAGAATCTTTTGCTTAGATTGCATGGTGTCAGTGCCCCACACCAAAAGACCATAGCGAAGTTGTGAACAAAAAAGCCAGTTATAGACAGTTAACTTCTGAGTAGTCCGTAGAAATGACTGACAACCCCTAAGCATGCCTAGTGCCTTACTTAGCTTTTTTCTTACCATTTCACTATGGAAATCCCATTACATATGCTCGTGAAAAATTATTGCCAATGCTTTAGCTTTCGAAGAAAAAGCAATCGCACAATCGTTCAGGTATAGCTTTGAAGTAGCTGTGTACGTCATTCCCTTCGATCGAAACCGAACAACTTTGGTTTTTAAGCAGTTCATTTGTAGAGAGTTTACGGTCGACCATGCATACAAGTCACCTAGTTTCGCATTTGCTGCTGAAATGTCATTTACGTCCACACCTGTGAAAAACAATGAAGTGTCATCCGCATATATGACATATTGGATTGTCTTGTTTATGTTACTAATGTCGTTGACATAAGCAATGAAAAGTAGTGGCCCCAATATAGTACTACCTTGAGGTACACCTTGAGTAACGTTTTGCAAGGACGATTGTTCTGTGTTTATGCTTACACACTGTAGCCTATTGCTATAATAACTGGCAATTAAATTCAGTGCAGTGCCTCGGATGCCGTAATAGGGTAATTTTTGTAAAAGGGTATTGTGATTTATCCGGTCGAAGGCTTTAAAGAAGTCAACAAATATACCTAGTGTAAGTTTCCTGTCCTCTATAGTGCCTAATATAATTTCCTTTTGTCCTAGCAATGCTTCCTCTGTCGACAGCCCTTACCTAAAACCGTACTGAGCCGGCGTAATTACCGAATGTTTTGTAAATTCGATAATCTTATAAATATAAGGTTTTCTATGGGTGTTGGAAAGAATGGTAGAACGGATATGAGCCTGTAGTTTTTTCAATCATTTTTGTGCCCTCCCTTAAACAGTACTGTAACTTTTGCATGCTTCGTAGTTTGTGCGAAACTACCTGTGGGTAAAATGAGGCCATAACTGTGTGTGAAAGGGACAACTAACATATATATATATATATATACATATATATATATATATATATATATATATATACATATATATATATATATATATATATATATATATATATATATATATATATATATATATAACAAATATATATATATGTATATATACATATAACAAATATAACAAAGCAGATTGGAGCGGTATTTACACCGTCAATACCTTCCGATTTACTGTTCTTGAGTTTTTTGAAAACACACATAACCTCATATTCATCTGTCGGAGAAAAATAAACCTACGAAGCTACTTGTGGGGCGGACATGTACGACAAGTAGTGTAGTGCATTGGTGTCACTCACGCTGTCTACCAATGAAGTAAGGTGATTATTAAATTTCTCAGCCAATGCTTTGCCCCCATATGTTCGATCCCCTTCAGTTATCTATTCTACAGTAAAATTAGCTTTATCTAATGGCGCAATTGAATTTATATTGCTCCACATCTGTTTAACCCCTGCAACACACCCGAACATGCAAGAATAATAATTGCGCTTTGCTATTTTCATGAGTTTAGTTAAATTATTTCTATACTTCCTAAACGAATCCAATGTGTCTGGATCGCGATTTTTCAAGTATAGTCGATACATGCTATTTTTCTTATTAATAATTTTTAACAGCTTCTTTGTGACCTATGGTTTTCGTGAACATTTGGACTTATTTATTTCTTTGTAGGGAAAATATCGCTTGTAGATACGGTAAATTATGTCCATAAAATTGTCATATGCAGCGTTTGATAATGGGCACGAGAACACTGCTTCCCAACTAGTTCTGGAGATTTCATCTCGAAACTGCGAAAGAGAGTTTTCTGTTACGTTCTGGCACCGAAAATTATACGTTTTTTTGATTAATTGTGGAACTTATCAAGAACTAGATATATTGGCAAATGATCACTAAGTGTAATGTTAATTGTCCCAGAAAGGAGACTTTCACGTGGTAAATTTGTAATAAAAAGGTTGGTTCCAGTACCACATCTGTAATAAAAAGAGTTGGTTCCAGGACCACATTTGACAACAAATACGGATTAAGAAGTATGGAAAATTACGCGTGTTTTGATGTATTAGAAAGCATGTCAAAGTTTAGGTCCCCACCTAGAATTGTACTGATGTATATTACCATAAGAGAATATCGCGTGTAGCTGCTGAAAAAAAAAACATTTAAATTACCGTCAGGTGCACGGTACACCACAGCAAAAAAAAAACTTTCCGCATTTCAAACATATTACCTCAATATCTGACGTACATGAAGATAGGTGATCAAGCAGTTGAAAATTTATGCCTTGTTTAATAAGCATACAGAGGCCTCCACCTCTTTCTAAGCGATCTGTTCAAGAAAACTCCATTATAACCTACTAGATGCATGCCATCATTTGCCGAAAACCACGTTTCTGTCAACATAATTACAGAAAAAGAAAACCCGAAATCACTAAGAAACATTATGTGTCATTAAGAAACACTAAGTGTCATTGAAAAATTAGAAATGTGTATAAAAATTGGTGGTACAATGAAGTTGCATATTTGCGTAGTGAGATGATACATGCTTGAAATGAGCACGGTGCCTGTGTTCACTATAAAAAGCAATAGCTCATGCTTCGTTAGGTGCCTACATACATTTAACTGTTTTAATAGCTTAATCTAACAGCATATGAATGCATGTGTGCAAATACAAACCACTGTAATTCTGTATTTTAACTTCTGAGATGAAGCAGCCCGATTTTCATGTCTTCCTTTTATCTTATTTAGAATTATGGCTTCCTTTTAGGTTCCAGAAAGGGGCAGCACTGGGGGAAGAGAATTCCATGTTTAAGAAGTCATTACCGTTTACATGCATGCTCACGAAACTAGTTCATTAGAACCGCTCGTGCCTCCCGAAGCGAAATCAAGGAGCAATTAAGGCCTCTGTGTAGACCACGGTGCACAGCTTACGTCTTAGAAGCGGGAGAGTCACTTGGAGTTAAAAATTATTTTAAAAATAGAAAATTGTGCTTTGTCTAATCTACTTTCCAACGAAGTATGCTAGTGGAGGTACAGATGCGCTCAATGCAATGAACTGAGAGCATCTGATTAGAACACTTGTTCATCAGTTGCCGGATGTGAACATGCAGTGTTAAGCAAAATACCCTTAGTTTCATGGCTTTTGTAGACATAATTCTTCTGGACTTAAGATAGAGTGCGCAGTGAGGTGATGTATCAATTTTCCCAGAAAGATATGTACTTGGTTTGTCACGAAGATTCTGTGAAGTGCGATAATTGTTTAGCACATCTCGAGTACTCAGTAGAAAAAAAAAAGCTTTGGTTTAAGGTAGTTGGTACATTGTGCAAGTATATGCATAGTCGCATGCAAAATATACGTGCAAGGAAGGGATATGTGAAACCGGATGGTGTCATTCTCAATTTATGTTTTGCTTCTTTGTTTTTTTTCGTGCACTTCCCTGCCTGCACTTACGTTTATGTTGTCTTTGACGCATCATATCCATCACATCTGATTTTTGGTTCACATATCAAGCCATGCTATACTTTAGGTAAATCGCATATTCAACGACTCACAATAATTGATCATGCAATTATGCAAGCTGCCCCTCAGAAGTATAACATTCTTACCGTAATGGAAATGAAAAGCTACCATATATGACAAGAAATTTGATGCACAAGATTTTAATGCCAATGCTCCTTGCAGTTTTATACTCATTTGCTAGACACTAGATATGTAAATTTTATTTATTTCAGAGAAAGTCTAACGGATGAATACCAACAGCACCAGGAAACTACTTTCGTGAAGAGGCCAACCGAATAGGAAATATAATACGCCTCTGTACCAGTTTCAGACGGGGCCCCCAGGATATTGCTGCAGAACCACGGCACGACACACTTAGAAACAATGAGGTGCAGTTCATACATGAATAACTTTGTGTGAAATATAAGCAAAACTCGCTAGACATGCGGCCACACACAAGAATATACATTTTTCTAAACGCACTGTACTCTGAGTCAGGAACATCCATACGCTGTACAGCACATTATCAAATGAGCTGCTGTCTTAGAATATGGCACACGAAAAACGTTTCGCGCACAATTTATCTAAATTACTAGCCCCATGCTTAGTAGCTCATCTGATATCATCTGCCATACAAGCGCACACGTTTTGTGCCCGAAATGCGTTTGCTGGCCAGTAATGTGGCGCATATTTCTCTTCGATCATAGTGTCGGTACTCTGAGAATTTGGAAACGATTGTTCTATGTTTATTTTCTACTGTATATTTTTGAAACGAAGGAACCAATTGAAATTAAAGGATATTTCTGCACTGTAATACTGATGAAACTTTATGGAATGTACTAATGTTTTATGAAAAGATGTGTTCTAAAGCTAACGGCATCATTGGGATCTGATTCTGTGGGTTTGTCAGTATGTTTCTCAAATTATTATTCAGTTTGTCTTATGACTACACAATGAAAAATTTTTACCTTTTAAGAGAGAAAATCTTTCATTTGAGTAACTCGGCGACTGCAGATTACATCCCATTGACCAAACATAAGTGCAGGAGCTCCTTATGAAGGAATCAAATTTTCTCCACATGTAAGTATTGCGCATCCCTTCAAACATGACCATGGATCTACACCGTGCTTTCACACTATTGGGAACAGTACTATCACTCTGCTCTGAAGGAGTACAAGCACTCTGTTTGGGGGAGTAGAAACACTCGGCTTGGAGGAGTAGAAGTACTCGGCTTGGAGGAGTAGAAGCACTCGGTCTGGGGGAGTACTATTACCTCTGTGGGCTGAGTATCAGCACTCTGTGCAAGAGTACGAGCGCTCCCTGTGGGAAGAGTATATGTACTCTGTGGCAGAGTACTAGCACTCCCTTGCGGTGGAGTAACAAATCTCTGTCAGGTGGAGTTAACCTACTTTCTCTCAAAGAGGGTCGATATACTCTCGAAAAGAGTGAAATATGGAACAAGTGGTTACTCACTCAAATAAAGTACCCGGAACTCTCTTTGTTTTTATAGTGTATGAATGAATCGTAAAAATAGGCTTTCCGTAAAATCTGCGCATGTGAACGTATAAAATGCGTTTAAATCTACGTGCCTCCACCACATATATCGAGAACATGCAGCTGCTGTGAACGACATTTAGTGATTAATGACCTGCTGTTGACGGCCACTGACATAACTGAAGGCACGATAGTTCTCTAGCCGACTATCATTATTCGGCTGGTTACCGCAGCAAAAATGCGCTTACATAATTGTCCCCTTTACGTGTGTGAAGTTCCCCTTAAATACCCTTCAAAACATTTCTTGCCTTCCTGCCTCGGCGAAAAAACCTCATATTCATGCTGAAAAATAACGCACCCTTTTGTTTTTGTTGTTGTTGCGAGGCACTGCGCGTTTGCACGCAAACTTTCGAGCTGTTTGAGCCACATCTGCAGTCAGGATTGTATTTCGGTGGACCGGGTCCACGGAATGTCCCTACCCCTATGTCTACGTTCGCAGATGTGTTTGTACGGGGGGTGTATTTGTGCAAATACAAACTCGAAATTTCTGGGGATTTAAATTGCGCTTTTAATGCAAGCCTAGCCTGCAATAAGAAGTTCCATCTTCCTCAGCGCAGCGAACAATTGCCACATATAGCTCGCGACCACTAGAGAAAAAAACATCTGGAAACCCTTGCGCCATTTGCCTCCTGGGCACGCGAGAACTGGCTTCACTGCAACACAACGCCGCACCTATGCTCAACTCTGCTCCCTGCGAGAGCATATACAGGGATACTAGGGATACGTAGGTTGCTTTATAACTTGAAAGTACCGCCACTCTTTGAGCTCTGCCGCCGCCGCGTGGCCTCCTCGTCCCTTGCGCGTCCCCTCTGCGGGAAGCGGTCTTGCGTCCGTTTTCCTGCACGACGATTGGTCTCTCTGCCGGTGCCCTTGAAAACGCGTGGATCTTGCGTATTGCTTGCGTTTTAACGCGACAGCGTTCAGGAGCTTGTGTCGCAGAAAAGCCGGTGTCGTCAGCGTTGTCGGCGTTGGCCGGGAGCGAAATATCCCAGAAGGCAATTCATAAATAAAAACAACTTGCAAGATGCGCTGGGTGGGAATCGAACCAGGGTCTCCGGAGTGTGAGACACGCAGATCCATCTTGCGACAAACACAGAAGACCCCGACTCGCAATGTACGGCGCTGCCCCGACAGGTGGCGCGCCACTCGCCCGCTGCTCCCCTTCGTCTCGTTTGAGCGGATTGGGGCCGTGCGGGGACCGGTGCGAGGATGCGCCAATAACCTTGCGTTTAATAAGTTTCCTTGCTCTCTCCCCTTCCAACTTTCAGCGTGAGTAACTCGAACCATCGTGTATAGGCGACGCGGCTCCTCCTTCCGCTCACAGCGCCATTCCTAGATGCAGCGTCCGATGCGGGATGCCTCTGAAGTGATCACTGCGCCGTAGCGCGTCTGATGGGATAGCGCCCCCTGCGATGTGTGCCGCGCTGCTGGCGAGGAGTCATGCGTCGGCGTGGTGCTCCTGGAACAAATAATTAGAAGAAAGTTGTGCTGTGGACTTAGAAGTGATGTACATAAAAACTATGTCTTCGTGTGACTCAAGAGCATGCCGAGCGAATGAGTGGGTGGTGCGAACTGGGTGCGACAACGATAGTGCGTTCCACTCTCTAAGGCGAAGCTTAAGCGTGCGCCAATTTTTTCTGTTTCGTCCGCGCCATTTTTCTCTTCAGTTCGGCTAACTCGGCGTAGCGAACGTTTCACGCTTTCTTTCCTGCTCACTGTGCTAGCGCTATGTCGTGCTGTCGCGCATATAACCGCAGCAAGAAGCCTAAAGGTGGTTATGAAGTTTCTTATGATACCAGAAGGAAAGCGTGATGGCTCGCGTAGGAAGCAGTGGCTGCAATACATTGGCCGAAAAAACTTTGTTCATACATATAGCAGCGTTGTTTGCGAGGTGAGGCGTCTTTCTTATTGCTCATATCAAAACATCCCCTAATGCGGCATTTTTTTAATTCTTCCAGCCTGCTCACCAGCGTTTTTGCTGCTGCAATTTCTAAGTTGCATAAAAATGGGGTTGTCCTCAGTATGCTTTATATTATGCTGGGTCATCTCGCACGTCGGCACCTGTGGTTCGGAAATACAGCACTATCGATTTTGATTTCTGCTGTGAACATTTATGTGCGAAGATACAACCTCTTCACCGCACTTTTCGTGATTGTTAGGATCCATTGCCTGAAAAAGGCCCTGAAAAAAATTTGTGGCAAGTATACCCGTGGTATTGCAGGTGATCAGTTCTAGCTAGTTCACATTGCGTTTTTTCGCTTTGGGGGCTAAAGCTTTTAGATCTATTTTAACATCGCATTGTGAACTGAAATTATCACCGGGCGCAAAAAGGCCAGAAGCGACCCAAAGCATGTCCAGCCGTGTATAAGAGATCACTGAGAAGCCAAGTAAATAATGGTTCATTAGTGATTGAATTAAGGTTGATTAGGGAGGATTAAGGCAGGTTTAGGTGCAACAATAAGGATTAAAGTGTATTAAGGAGGATTCGAGTGGATTATGGTAGATGAAGGAAGATTAGGGTGGATTAAGGAGGAACATTGTGTATTAAGATGTATAAAGGTGGATTAGGGTCACGAACAAGATTTAAGTGGTATTAAGGAGGATTTGTGTGGATTAAGGTGGATGAAGGATGGTTAAGGTCGAGTAGGGAGGATTAAGGTCAATTAGGGTTGAGGAAGGAGGATAAAGATTGATTACGGTAGCATGAGGTGGATTAGGGTTGATGGAGTTGGAGTTAGGTGAATTACAGTAGGCTTTACAAGGCTTTCACATTCGTGTCTCTTAGACGATACCTAAGGACACAATGTATTTTTTCGAATTTGCTTTCCACTGCGCTTCCATGCAACGCGTGAGTGGGCGACGATTAATATTTGGTTTTATCGCGGATACAGGCAATGTGCAGGTGGTGTTCACATAATAGCGCACGCTTGCTGTTGATATCGACACCTAGGCGGGGGCAGGGAATCTTCGTTTTAATAACGAATGTTTTAAAACAACCTTTCTGCGGTTTTATTCTGCGGGCAAATTTTTCCATTGATTTAACCGGAGCCTAAATCATCGCATCAATGTCCTTTGGTTACGAAGGTTGAGCAATGAATTATGATTGCTGTCAAGATGTAGTAATGCCGAGAATATTCTGCAGGCAATGCTGTTTAGTACTGCAACTTATTTCACCCTTATCCACATTAATCCTCCTTCATCGACCCTAATCCTCCTTAATCTATTATAATCCATCATATTCCTCCCTAATGCACTTTAATCCACCCTAGACCGCTTTCATCGTCTTTAATCCGCCTTAAGTCTCCTTAATACACCTTAATCCATCGTAACAGAATCACTAATCAATCAATAATTAACTTTGCTAGTCAGTAGTTATCTCTTATACGCGGCTGGACATACTTTGGTTCGCTTCTGGTCTTTTTGGGTCACGTGATATTTTCTATACCTCACAACGCAGTGCACAAAGAAAAGCATCTCATCATGTGTTAGAAAGATTGTCTGGAGTATAGAACTCGCCTCAAAGCTCCTTTTACATCAGTATACCACGTTCTACGGCTTTAGGAAAAATTAACGTCCTCACAAACGCTGCCTTCAACATTATCGATGCTGTTATCAGCATTTCCGAAAATTTTCAACATCACTGGGGTGCATAATTGGCCCAAAATAAAGCGCCTCCCTAGAATGCGGTGGTACGTCCGCAGGGGCCCAATAGAAAAAGAGCGTGCCGTGCGCAGCGCGCGCAGCCGGCGCACGAGGAGAATCGAGGAGGAAAGTGCAGCGGGCAGGAGAGTGTTGCTATTTTAAATTATCAAGGGGCTTTAGGGATACGCAGAGGTGGCAGTGTTGCAATAAACCTAGTAGTGCTCACGAGCAAAACCAGGAGAACAGAGCCGTGTGGTGATGTTGCAAGAAACCCAGCGGCACGCTTGGCGAGACCATCGCAGCAGCAGCAGCAGCAGCAGCACCCACAATGCCGGTAAAAGACGCAAAGAAAGCTTCGCTTTAAAATCAAGCACCATTCGTAAAAAGTGCACGGGGTACTGACGCAGAAGTGGAACAAGAAAGGAGAGAGTGCAACCAGAATGGAAAGGACACGTTGGCGGCTCGAAGAAGGGCAGGCGTCTAGGGTGCAGAGGTGTGAGCTTGAGGGGTGCTTGGACCCGGGAGGGCGAGGCCTCTGCCTAGCCTACACCTACACATCTACACCTACATCTCTACACCTTCCCACGACCGGGCGTCTTCTCCATATCAAACTAGGCTCAGCACGACCGTGACGGCTATCCTGAAACTGATGATAGCGGAGGCGCGGATGAGGAGGTTAGCCGTGTGCCTGAACATGGACCCCACTGACTTCTACTCGATCACTGCTTGTCTACTGCGGAGCCTGGGGTGTCTGGCTATGACTACTTCCCGACCATAAGCTCACAATTGAGCCTGTCATCATGTAGGTCGCGTGTAACTTTTAGAAGTCTGAAATTGGATTTCTAAAAGGCTCTCATCTCAGCTAACTGGTGAATTCGGTATTTGCTCGTGAGCTTCTGTAGTTTTCTTATCCGTCAGTAGCTTAGTGAACTCGCTGGTGACTCCTTAGCTGATTAGTGTGTCACGTGCTTTAACCATACTTCGACATCTTATATGTAATGTTAACTTAACGTAACTCCGACTTTGTGTGTCGTTTTAAAATGAGTGTTAGTTTTGTTATTGATAAATTCATTTTTGGTGGGTTTGCAAGCAGTCCTGCCTTTATTAAATGAACCGAGATGAAGCCCCACGGGGGCATCTGTTTAAATCTTCCCTTAAAGGAACCTAAACGTAACATAAGTTTACTGCTTATGATGCCTACAGCTTGAGAACCAAAGGAAAGGTGTCGCTGACATTTGAAATTGTCAGTTGCCAATATACCTAACTCAAGCGTAGGCTCAGAAGCTAGCGAGCCACATGGAGTGCTCGTGTCACTACAACAGGAACAATCACTGCGAAGTGACGGCGCCTTTAAACACACGAAAAAAGAACGTAAGGGAAGCGGTCTCATATGCCCAATAAAGAATAAGCCTTAGTACGCACACGATATTCAAACATCGCAGTCTGCATATTTGATTATACAGGCGCAGATCAACGGTATAAATGTCTTGCACAAAGAGTGTTTAAGTTCGGTAGAAACTTCATGAACACTTGCTTGGGCATATAGAGCCGCAGTAAGCCTCCCACGTCAATGTTAATCTTCTACACTCTAGTATAATTGTGTTATATTCAACTACTTTATGACCTGTTCAACATTGAACATCATCTTTTTGTACTTCTTAGTATTGACGCATTTCTTTTACCTCCAACAGTTTTATTGCTACCATTTAAAGTGCTTCTGCCGGCCGGTGACTTTCAATCTGTTCGCGCATTTTCCTGAATACGTCAGTCACTGAATATCACAGAAGTAGTCACTGACTTATTACGGTGTCAGTGACCGCAATGCATTGAAAGAAAATAACAAAAAATCACGTCGGGCCAGTCGTGCACGTCGGTAATGTCATGCGGACGTCACTGCCACGTTAATGGTTGCTCTGATCCGAAAAGTGGGATGAAGTTAAGTTGGGGTTAGGAACCTCTGGTATCAAAATAGTCACTCTTTACG
Organism: Dermacentor andersoni; assembly: GCF_023375885.2. Classification (NCBI taxonomy): domain Eukaryota; kingdom Metazoa; phylum Arthropoda; class Arachnida; order Ixodida; family Ixodidae; genus Dermacentor; species Dermacentor andersoni. The sequence goes on from NC_092821.1 coordinate 96,468,070, forward strand.
CTCTAAATACTCGACGGTACTATTAGCCAATGCACTGGATTAGTTAAATTGAAGAATTCGCCACTTGGTTCACGTAGCGATCAATTAATATAAACCACTGCAAACCATAGGACACTTCTCTAGAATTATAAGGCAGTGACACATCGACGATATGTTTCTTCAAACCAGGAAAAACAACATTACAGGCTCTCATATATTGGGACTGCACGAAACTAATACACCATGTGCTTCTTCACAACATATCATTGTGGGATTATTACAACAAGCCTGTTCGGGAAAATAAACCTTTACAACAGACAAGAATTTGGCTACCGCATGCTGAAAAATAATTCGCGTTGGTTTTTCTAACAAGGTAGGTGGAAAAGATATGCTGCACGTTCCGCCTGATCTTCCTACTGGTGTGGAGAAATCTATCTTCTAGCTCACACTGAATAGTTATCAGGAGAAGGAAAAGGACCGCAAGCTCCGCATAATTCACTTTCCAGCCCCTTATTGTTTTTATTATTTTTATTCACAATACTGCCAGTCTCGATCGAGAGCATAACGGGTGGGCGCGCTAAGCGTAAATTGGACAAAACACTGAAAAAAAGACATGTATACATAAGCATACACATATAAACACACCTATATATATACATAGCATAAATTATTGACATAACGTTCACATATATAATAAGTACGTGTAATAACAACGTCATACTGCACATATTTTTGCATGTGCCATTGGCACACCCTGTATAATATATACATGACGAAAAATTGTACGCTTAGGAGTACGCATACTTAAATTGAACATAGAACAAGAAAGCTTGTACAGTAAAATTTAACACAGTAAAAAAAGAAAGAAATACGATACAACAAAAGAAAGGCATTGACGTGATTAAAAAAAATTTCTCACGATGACGCACTCAGCGTATTCAAATGCGTAAATGTGCTCGTTGCCTATATTAAGTTAATGCCTCTAATGTCGCACGGAACTCAGAGAGAGGGCTAGTTCTCGTTATAACGCCAGCGAATTGTTTCTACTTCCGTATTGCAGATGGAAAAAAATGAGTGTTTAAATGCGTCGACGTTTCGGGAAGTACTCTACCAACGTACGCAGATGCTTATGTCGGCTTTCACGTGACTCAATAAGCGAATTGTTTGGAATTGTCAATTCTATAAGTATTATGAAGAATTTGAAACAGAAATAATAATCGGGCATGTCTTGATCTAACTTCTAACGTCTGAAGACCAGAGGCAACGAAGAGGTTAGTAGAGGAATCGGTAGATTTACATTTGTTGTGAATAAACCTAACGTTATCACGTTCAATATTTTCTATTTCTTTAATCTTAGCCTTCCGATGCGGAAACCGTACGGCATTACCATACTCTAAAACAGGTCTCACAAAGGTCGTGTAGGCCAGGAGTAAGGTGGGTGGAGGTGATAGCTTTCAGCAGTGGCAGTGATGCTTGTGATGTGAGTGTGCCATTTCAGATGCAGCGTTAACGTAATGCCTAAATATTTGTGTTCGCTTACATGTCGTAGGGGGTTCGTGATTAATAAGGTAGATGTAGTAAGAGGCTGTTTCTTTATTGAGACGGTCATGGCGACGGTTTTCTTTTATGTTAACTGACACCTGCCAATTATTCCACTAATCTACCAGCATGCTAAGCGATCCGTTGAGTAGAAGGTGGACGTTGTTACTGTTAATTTCTTTGTAAATAGTGCAATCACCAGCAAGTAGTGCTTTACTGCACTCTAATGATACTGGTCATGTAATTAATAAATATTAAAAATAAACCTGGCTCAAACACAGATCCCTGTGGAACCCAGGACTTTACTGGCACATTTTCAGATGGCACGTTTTATATTACGAAGAATTGGCAGCTACCAAACAAAATGTCCTTAATCCAGTTGCGGATTTCCAATTCTCCAGTCACGGTTCCTAGTTTCACCATTAGTTTTTTTCTTTTTTTTTGTGGCAGGCAGAATAAAATACTTTAGCTAGATCAAGCAATATCACATCTATATTTATGCGGTCATTGATAGCACGTGCAAGGTCATGAACTAGTTCAGTCAGCTCACCAATGGTTGACAAACCACTACAAGAACCGTGTTGATTAGGTGATAGGTAGCTTAACGCCTCTAGAAAATTAATCATATGTTTCTGGATTCTCGAATGTCGAAGCAAGGAGCAATAACATGGTTAACTAAATAAATAGGCAACCGTAAACGCAAGTGCTTGCATAATTGACAAAAAAAAACGGTTATCAGCGCATTTGTTTTCTCAGACTGAACCATTCATTGTGTAATCGAAACCTTATGGTCTTCAGTATAATCGCAGTCACGGCCTTTTTTTGCACTTGTGGCGATGGTAGACTAAACTATGCACAATCAATAGTGGCCGAAATAGCTGCCCTTTTCATTCTTTAGCGGCACCAGGGTTTTCTCCCTTCGTCATCGCCAACTCTCTCCTTTTGATTTCATTGCTCGCTGACGAACTTTTGCTTACGGATCCCGTTTTACGCCGTAGAAAATCTCGCAGATATGCCTAGTGTGTTTCACTAATTAAATGTTTTTTCCTCCAGCAACAACTGCTCCTCGAGAGGGTAGCTTCGTTCCCGATAGCGGGACCACGCTCTCATTTGCGTTGGAGAACGTACTATCTCAAGCTGCATTTGTATGATGGCAAGCGGGGTTTCGTCCACCTAAAAGCTTGGGGCAAAGTAACTGCGGGTCATTCAGTGAAACAACAGCCTCGAAAGCACACCTTACCGGGACTAGCTAATAAGTGTCTCCCAATTTTAAGGAAATATGAAAATAAGACAAGCGTCGAGCTATACAAGAGCCAAGGCTGGCATTTTAAATTTTTTATGTGCTTTTTTTATTCTTGTCATGTGGTAAATCGAGGGGCTTTTAACTACACAGCGATAAAGTAAGTATGGATGCGTTAAAGTAATGCTAGACGCTTTCAGGAAGAAGGGCTCTGCGCGCAACAGGTCATGGGAAACATTGACCTGGTAAAGTGCCCAATACTAACTTTTCAAAGCGCTGTAATTTCGATATCGCGTGTTGGCAGCAAGAAAAAGGGAAACTATAATGAGTATTTTCCTGAATTTTTCTCAGCCTGCGAGCTTACGAGGTGGTCGCGTGTGCTCAATAACTGTAGTAGTTCAAAGAATTCGTAATGGCGTACTGATTATCTCTAAGTACTTAGCGTCGTAAGCATTTTCAAAGTCTTCGCCCCAATAATTGCACGTAGCCGTCAGCAAAACAAAGATGGCTTATTATTCATTTAAGCATGCCATTCAACTGCTAAGCGATGCTAACCATTTTTGAAATGCACAGGAACGGGAGCACACGCTGCTAACGTTTTCTATTAAAAAAAAACACGCAACTACGTCAAAATCGCCTAAGAGAAATGTATGGGACGGCGTTTCCTTCTTAAAATGCTTGTATAGGTTAAGACAAGCCACTACTAGGTATAAAGTAATCAAAGTGCTTGCACAAACCATCACGTCCATGTTGCTGAGGAAGACTACTATAAATATAGGATTGTTTTCACAGAGATGCAGATACCCAAGAAGGTTCATTGCACTTAGCACACCAGGACTCTTCTTAGTGAGCCTCACGATCGCAATGAAACACATACGCACACAATAAAAGTTCTTGCTTTAAAGCAAGCTGGCTTTAGTTGCATTTAATTAGCGTACACTGTGAGCTCAATGTTGTAGACATTGTCATAGAGGTGCGGAACATATTTGCCATTTGTGATTGCGTGTTATGTTCGCATGTGTGTAACGCCGTCAACGACAAATACCCTAGACGCTCGCTTTTCCTGGTTTCCGCAACAAAACGTATTCTGTCTCGGACATTTTCTGCAAAACGGCACATTAGTCTGCACATTGCTGGTTTCTCAACAACTCCACGTGCCACCATTCAGCATACAGCGCGAGCGCCAGGGCCAACAAAAGAGAGAGAGAGAGCACGCAGCCGTCATGTTAAGAAACCGGCGACAGGGTGCCGTGTGCAGTTGCCGAGGGAAGTTTCCCACGTGAGCGCTCCTAGCGAGAAGTAGCACCGCCACCTGGCGGAAGTTGTCTGTCTTTAACGGCTGCTCAATTTCAACAGAGACGGCGCCGTTCACTCACGGAGAGCGTGTCGGGTGAAATTCCGACAGGGCAGCGCAATATCCTGCCGGTGGTCCACCCAAGCCGTCGTTGGCAGTCTTCATGGTTGAATAATGGCGAAGCTTTTCCTTCCTTTCTTTTTACTGAGAATGACAACTTCTGGCGAATAAAGCTCCCTGTGCACTAAATAGGTGCATAATTTGATTTTTTTTACTCCCACCCCGTAAGAAACATTTCTTCTGCAACCATTGGGTACATCAATACGTATCGTCTCAATATTGTAAATGGACTTGGGCAGGAACTTCCATCGCTTCCACAATATCAGTTGATGCAGGAACTACAGTGGTGGAAGAATGGATGCCTCAGGCAGGAGAGATACCAGGGCTAGAGCCTATTTCGGAGGCTACTTAACCAGTGTCGTAGCTTTCCAGCCTACTCCTTTCAATAAAGCCAGTGCCATCTCTTGTTCGACCTTCATTGACCACCTCGATGCATATTCTTGTGAACATCTATCTTTTATAGGGCACATCCATTTCGGTTGATATTTAGAAAGGCGTTCATGGAAGGCCGGCAATTGGATGAGTCAGCTTTGGGTAATTGTCAACCAAATTTGTTTTTAAAGTGCTGATAATAGGACACTTCAATATAATCAACTTAAGGATATCGTAATTTATCAGACAGAAATTATTTGCTGGAGAGGCTTCTTCATCGCACTGTAGAAATTTTTAGCTCTAGAAGTGATGCTAATAATTACCTAAATGGCATCATCAAAATTAGGATTGACCTATGCACACTGAAGGATAAAGGTTTCTCCCAGCAATTTCTGAAGCCCTGCGTTCCCCAGTTGACATTATCTTATGCTTGCCAATTTCTTAATTTCAGCCCATGGTGTTGTCAGCTACGCTTCGCCTTTCTTGGCACCCAATTTGTAACTCGGACCACAGTTTATCAGCCGTCAGCATCACCTCAAATGGCGAGCTGAATTTCTTTCTCTTAATATCAACTAAAATACCTGCTATACCAAGGAAATCTTTTAGGTATTCTTGGTCCACCCCACTTGCTGTCTGAACAGCACCATTGTTGTTCTGTCCTTTAACATTGCCCCTAGAATCACTCTTCCTCCATTTAGACTACTCGCTTGTGTCTCGGAGTTACAAGCAAGCAGAATGGAGAAGTAATATTCTTTGCACAAGCATTCACGGAATAATACTTGCACACCTTATGTGACGTCGGTGCACGCTAAGCCTCCTCTCGCAACGCAAATTCCTTTCCACAATTGTAACAGTAGGTACTAGCGCATCATGATGCCAGAAGACTATCACTTAGACAGCCTTGCTTTGGGCACAATAGCTTTGTTTGTGTCGTCTCTCACGACAACGTTGTCTGTCACGGCAACGTGGTGGTGCGCACCCGAGGCTGATAATACGTTGTGCATGTTTGGAAGGTGCGTCAGTGCAGCGTCGTCGGAAGGTGAAAGTGCAGTGTCGCACTTTCTCAACGGCGAGACTTCGTCTTCCAGACATGCTACCTTCCCAGGGCAGCCTGTTCCACACGACAGGGCCATCTTAGCTGACCAGAGGGATCATGAATTTTTGCCCGAAAAGTAGCTGCTTGCCGAGCGCAAGAATGAAAGACACAGGGCCGCTCAAGGAATGGAAATGGTCGAACTAGAAAGAAGTTAACCAGGCGGGCCGAGGAAATGCCTCTTGCCTCTTCCTTACAATACGTATATTGCTGTGGACGGTCCAGGCACGCTCACATCGACGGCCTACTCCCCGCACTTTTCTGCCTTACAAGGCGCAGTCATCGACGCTGGCTGCTCTGAACACTCGACGCGACTAAAAGTGCCTGAGCTAATCACCAGGTTCCTGAAATCAGATCACGCCAAATTGGAATCGAGGCAGGCCTCCTGCGTCACTACTGCTGCGCAGAAGCCTTCGATGATGCAACGGGGAGCATAAAAGCGTGCTTCACACTTCGACAGAACCATTGCTGTGAACGGTCCAGGCACGCTCACATCGAGGGCCTACTCACCGCACTTTTGTGCATTACAGGTGTGTAAAACTACTTCAATAACTAAATAGCTTCGTGCCTGGGTCGTCCTCCAGCTATGGGCCATGATGGATCTAATGCGGGGAGCAAGAATACGGGCGAAAGGCTCTTCGAAAAAACGCCCACAACGGTGAATGAACTTGCTGTGTTGTTTTTGAAGTTGAGTGCAAAGATTGACAACATGGATAAGAACCGAAACAATGACCTTGCTTTCGTTGAGAAATCTGCAGATTTTATTAGCGAAAGCTTTGAAGAATTCAAAAAAGCACTTGGTAATGTGCAGAGGGAATTAGGCGAGGTCGACTTAAAAGTGATAACAGCCGCCTCTCTAAAGAGTTGCAGGCTACTAGACATGAACTGATGGAACTACAGCAATACAGTCGTAGAACAAATCTTGAAGTGAAAGGTATCTCCAGGGTACCCAATTAGTCAATGTCAAAGTCAAAGAAGCTACACAACTGGAAATAGGCTTGGGTATCGAGAGGACGAATAATAATGAGGAAAGCAGGAAACTCCGATGTCCTCCGCATCTTCACGGAGGCTGACCTAGACCATGTGGCATAATATCCCCAATATGCCGACGACTTCTTCTGTTGATAACTTTCATAGATTACATAGACCACACTGACTGCTTCCATGCAATGTGAAAAGCTTAGCAAAATACGTTGATGCTCTTCTTACGCTGTTGGCACAGCACCATAACATGTATGACGTCAAAGCCGTTAGGGAAACTTGGCTAAAGCCTGGCGAAAGTTACAACATTCCAAATTACGTTTTTCTCTCGTGTCCTAGAATTGCTGCAAACAGGGGAGGAGGGGTGGTATTCTATATTAGAAACTCACTCGGGTACAGGCTTTATTCTTTGTTGAATAAACCTAGCAGCGGACACTCGGAGATGTTTTTCGTAGAGTTGCACAATGTCATTATTGGCGTTGTATACCGTCCCACGCATACTTATTGTAGCATGTTTTTGAATGATCTAGAATATGCTCTCATCCACCTGGCCGAAAATAATAAGAAAGCTGTTACAGTGGGCGACATGAATACTGACACTCTTAGTAGCAGATACACTGAATATTCAAACTTACTGTCTTTGTATGGGTTCAGTAATCTTGTCACTGGTCCCACGCGAATTACAAGTCATACCACCACTTGCCTTCATCACATTTTATGTAACTTTGATGCAACAGAAAGCCTTTATGGAACCTACGATGCAGCTCCTGCTGACCACTTAAAGATTGCGTTCCTATATTCTCTTGACGATACATATTTTAACCGGACAAATTTTTCCGGTACAACAAAGCGAATCGATCATGAAAAACTGTCACTGTCACTTTCTAACTTGTCGTTCTCCGACTTCGACGACTTAAACGTTAACATGCACTGTTCTGTGCTAAGAGAAAGACTTAAGAGTACAACTGCAGATTGCACTCAAATAAAAGTAAAGACACGATATACGCAACCAATACGTCCATGGATGACACAGAGCATACTGAACTTAATTAAAGCGCGAGATTATTGGCACAATAATGTGAAACAATATGGAAGAAACACGTACTACTTTATTCAATACAAGGAGCACAGAAACAAAGCCTTGGCAGCAGTGAGAATACAGAAGAAGCTTTATTACAGTAACCAGATCAATGCGCCATCTCACAATACGAAAAAATTGTGGGTAACTATAAACTCTATTACTAAACCTACAGTTTCAAAATGAATTCTTCCATCGATAGCTACGGGATGCGATGCTTCAGCAGTAAGTGAAGAATTTAATCATCACTTTTGTACGGTTGGAACCCAACTTCTTTTTGGCATGCAAAGTAGGTTCGAGCCATCTTTGCCTGCTTGGAATTCATGTTCCTTTGGCTACATAGATACTTCAATCCAGGAAGTAATAGCAGCTGCAAATCTATTAGATAGAGGAAAGCCACCTGGTTTGGATGGTATTGCGGTGTCCGTAGTTAAAAATAATATAAACATCTTGGCACCTACTCTTGCTAAATTGTTTAACAAAGAATTTTACACGAGCACATACCCGGAGGTATAGAAAATAGCAAGAGTGACGCCTATTTATAAAAGTGGGGACCCCAATGATTTCGGTAATTATCGAGCTATATCGGTATTCAACTGCATAAACATAATTTTTGAGAAACTTCTGGCTAGTAGAATAAGAAAATTTCTATACAAAAATAACATCCCCGCGTCAACACGGCTTTCAGAAGTCCCGATCAACAACTACGGCTATTCTGCCTTTAACTAATTTCATCAATGAAGCCTTGAACAACAACGAAATATCAATAGGAGTATTTTTAGATATAAGAAAAGCATTTTATGCTGTCGACTATCGCATATCATTCATGAAACTGGAAAGACTAGGATTTAGAGGCATTTCCTTAGACTTTTTAAAAAGCTATCTCGATAACCGTAAACAAGCAGTGGTCATCGATGAGCACACCTCAAGTCTCTCTGACATTACTATGGGTGTACCACAAGGATCGGTACTTGGGCCAATATTATTTACAATATACATAAATGACCTTCCGGATGGCATAAATGAAGCACATGCCTTCATGCATGCTGATGACGCAGCTCTTGTGGTCAGCAGCAAATCTTTAAATAACGTTGTTAAAACAATCAACAATGAACTTCAATATATTAGCAAATGGCTTGAAAGTAATCGACTTTCGTTAAATACAAATAAAACTAACTTTGTTATTTTTATGTCCCCGTTTAAGAAAAAATCTGTTGAGGAGCCCTGCCGCATTACGATTGGTCGTGATGAAATAGAAAAGGTCGACTCAGTGCTCTACTTTAGGGTAACCCTTGATTCCGCTCTGAATTGGAAGCCTCATATCGATAGGCTGTGTGGTAAGGTCTCTTCCGCATGCTTCGTACTTACAAAGGCGCGGAGTAATTTCAGTTTCAAAACGTTGAGAACCCTGTATTTTTGTCTCGTTCCTTCTCACTTAGCCTACTGTATCGAAGCCTGGGGATTTAAAAACAAAACATACTTGGAGCCTGTAGTACGGCTTCACAAGAGAGCTTTGCGTATAATCAACTACGCTAGCTTTACTACACCGTCAAGAAATCTTTTTCTTGCGAACAAAGTCATGTCATTGTCGCACCTGCGAGATTACCGCGTTGCCTTATTAGTTGCTCGATAACGAGATGCAACACGCCATTTCCTGCCACTATCTTCAATGAATCGCCATTTAACAGTCGCTCAGCCTACCCCGAGAAATTTCTCGTGCCGATATGCGACAACCAGTACGGTCAGCTACGCATACATTATATAGGTGTCAACATATGGAACTCGCTTCCTGCAAACATTAAGCAGTCAGCAAATTTTAATACTACTGTAAAAGAATTCTTTCTTTCCTATCTAAACTGATTAGTCTTTAACGAAATGTATAATGATGTCAACAACTGGATACAGCGTTGCTGTTACGCTTTTTTGTTGTTTCTACGTACGTATGTGTTAATGGATGTATAGTAACGTAAGTGTCAATGCTGGTGTACCCTTGTTCTTACTCCACACACCGTGCATCAAATGTATATATAGCATATCAGTGTACATTCTTGCTGCGTTGAGTAAATAATAATTACATGTTACTGTTCTGCAAACGGCTAAAGGCACAAATGTTCAACCAATTCTTTCTATGTAACAGTCATGTATTCTTATCGCAAGCATGTATGTGTTCGGGCTGCCGTGGGAGGGAGGCCATGGGTCTTGTGTCGGATACGTGCTGCCTCACTGGTGGTGTGGGGCTGCTGTCATGGGTGACACTTAGCAGTTTGCACAGCACCTAAGCCTTTTCGCTTCTGGGTGCCGATGGCTGTGTCGTCGGCATGCGGGGAATGGCGCGCGCCCAAGCCGGCGGGGGCCTGTTGCTTTTTCCCTCCTGCGGTGGTCGGCACCTTAGTTCATTGGTTTTTGTTTGGTTGCATTTCCTTCTTTCTTTCTTTTTCTTTTTCTTCCCTTTTTGTTTTGTTTGTTTGATCCAAAATAAGAAATGATTGGGCTCGTGTCTGAATCGTTTACTTTTCTTTGTATAACTGCATGGATCCATAACTAGCCTATGGCTAAGGATCCAGATGTTGTCGCATACTAGTTTTGATTATTTCATTAAAATTACTTGTTGAATTGAATTGAATTGAATTGAATATATGTTTATTTGGACGGACGGACGGACGGATGGATGGATGGATCGTCGCTTGCCGGCAGAATATCTTGATGCTGTGCATTGAAATGCCGCAGCAAGCCCGAAAAAGGAATACCATTATTTTCAGTCCTTAAGAAAAACATGACGCCTAGCGTCGCAAACAGCTGTCGGTTGCCTTCATTGAAGCCGTACGTTAATGGATGGCGTGCCGTTGGGAAGTGATTCTCGCTCGTCGCGACGTGCTTTTATTGAGAATACTCGTGCAAAACGAAGGAGCGTCATGCAAAGATATTTGTTTTGTAATTGCTGACTAGGATACGAAGTTTTTCGTGCCTACCGAAACTTGAAAATTGGGAGGAGCGTATGTGCCACGGGCTCACACGACCGTACAACGTGTCTGGAACCATTGCATGCGGTAGGCGGGAAGAGCAGGAGCTGGAGGAAAGTTGGCACAGGAGACCCTACCGCGTGTAACATTAGTCTGAATACACTGGCAAGGCGAACAATTGGCGCGGGCTGTAGCAATGTCCAACGAGGAAAAGAGAGTTCAACGCAGCAGCCGTTCGATTTTCTTTCCTTTCCCCACGTGGGGTGCCAACAGTGAATGCACTTCGCTTGAAGCAATGGTGATAGTCAATGTTTACCCAGAAAAGAAAACAAATTTGCATGCTTAATTTTGCTGCTGCCAACGTACGCGTTTTCATCTTGACTGCTGCTTGCAACGCTGTCTATTGCCGACCTGCTGCTCTGCAGGAGCTAAACGAAAACTGGTTCGCTACATCCTCTATAAGAGGGAGTCTGAATTGCACAACTTCGTCGGCCTTGCCTCATGATTACGATGACGGCAATTCTGGCACCACTGACATAGCGTGGCGGCTTTTTCCCTACACTTCGGGCGTCGTCCAGACGAGTGTAGTGCCGGGTAGAGGCTATGACGTCGCGTGGTGCTCTTAGCTGAATAGGGAGTACAGAATAAGCCTGGGCTTTGCGAAATTTTTTTCGCCAAGTTTGACTACCAGCTACAACCAGAACTTCAAAAAGGCATAATTTAAAAGCGCACACGTAGGTTGACGACTTTCTTGCTTTTAACGGGACTGAGTGACCAAATGCCCCATCAGCAGCTAATAGCGTATCATATATTTTTAATAATAGATCATGCTGTTTGTCTCTCACCCTTCAACTTCCCGCCAATGCATGTTTCAGTTTTCAGACGTCGCTTTGTGTTTTAAATGGAACGGTGATATTTGTTCAAAATATTTACCGCGCTCCAATAAAAGACTTTCACCTTATGCGTCTTCACAAACAAAACTCGTCAAACGAGTGACAGCTCTGTCGTGCCTGACTTCAGCTTTGAGAAAGCCTTCTATGCACGAAGACGAGCCCAGCTTCAGTTTGCAGGTGTCAGGTCTGGAAAAGACGGCTTTGGCCTCCAGTATTAGTGGCCGTGGAAGGTTCGCTTTTGAAAAAGCTCAAAATTGCCCCCGCTGCAGCCACACAGGAAAAGCTGAAGAAAAAAAAACGTTGTGGTGATTTCATATACACATGCAGTTTCACACAACATGAAGGAACTAGGAGGCAAGCATATGGTGAACGTATTTTTCACAGCTCCTTGCAACCTCTCTAGGTTGTGCTTTCTAGTACGTGGTCGCCGCGAAAAGAAAAGTGCAAAAAAAGGCATGCAAGAAGACACATGTAAAGCCCCATGTGACTTGCACCACTGAGGATCTTTACCATATCGCTCCGCTGTGGGAAAGGTTATGTTCGCCAAACAGGTCGATGTATAGGCAACCGACTCAGGCAGCAGGCAGCATCTTTAAAGGCTGTAGAGAGTGATATGGGTCTACCGGCACACATGAAAGATTGCGGTTGGACTCCGCTATTTAGAAATGCAACCATCTTCAAGAGGTCTAATGACCAACCGGTTAGGGAAAATATTGAGGCTGCCAGATATACGCAGAGTCTGGCATGTGTGCCAGGATCCCGTCAGTTGCACTGACGGATAACGGAATTAGTTATCGTCTTGGTCGTCGGCATTTTTTACAACTTTTTTATGTGAGTATGCATGAGCTCTGTATCAGCCTTCTCATTGCGCATGTGCGGCCCACTGCCTCTTGGAAAACCTTTAATTAAACTTGTGTTGTAAGTGAGCGTCTGTCCTGTCCACTCGGTTTCTTCCGGCTCATATTTACGATCAACGACACTACATGATATACCAACTGGTCCAGCTGTCTAGGCTTCTATTATGTTTTATAGCTTTATGCGCGCGTTTTGAAGCTACGCTAACATTGATCCTAATTCATAAAGTAAATAAAATTCATCCTATAATATCATATTTTAATATGTGTCATGGAGCCGCATAACAAGAACGACAGCTGCGTAGTCCTGTGCTCCATGTTTTTTTGTGCACACGTGATTAGTACGTTGCGGGCCACCGCGTGCCACTTTGCTTTGGCACTGTCGCCGCGAATTAGGGGATGTTTTGGAAGACACCCTTTTTTTAGCCTACTTCAGGCGGATTTGGTGTATCCGGGACTGGATATCATTTAACCACATTTCAAAAAAAAAAAAACTGACGGTTAGATTGTTTGTATATGTCGTATGAACATGACAATAGTGTTAAATGATACCTCGTCATGCCAAATATACGTAGCAATAGTCCGTAGCGGAGGATATAGTAAAAAAACGAGTTTGAGTAACTATAAATGGCGTGGGATGTGTATGTCCGTGCTTCTCTCCTCCTCCACCATGCCGCCGCCAAGTTAGTTCGCCAAGTTGTGGGGACATGCTTCGCCCTTGCGCAGAACTACACCGCAGGAGTACGGATAAACGTAACTGAGAACATTTTGTGCGATGCTAAAACTCCAGACAGAGCAAACAGATATAAAACGCTGATATTCAATTGCATTCACTCACAAGCACGCCTCATTAGTAGGTATCGTTCGTCTAATCTGCTTATGCGCTGTGAAATAGCTTAGTGCTCGTCTAGCACAGCCACATCAACAGTGGTGCTCACTTCGATTCTCCACATGAATTGCCGATCAATCAGAAAAAAATCATATTTAATAACGAGATAATGAGGCATCCACCCAATCATAGCGACAGCTGCAGAGGAAACCCATAGGGGTTCTTCGAACGAAAAGCCTCCCAGTTGAAGAAAAATTCGTCCTGGTCAGGGACTCGAGCCGAGGACGACCGCCTTTCCGTGGCAGCCACTCTACAATCTGAGCTAGCCACGCAGCTAGCAGATGGACCGGGGTGAATTTGCCTTCAAATGGGAGGCATTTCATTCGACTTAGCCATCAAGGTTTCCTTTGTAGCAATTGCTACGATTGGGTGGATGTCCCATTATCCCTTTATTATTTACTTCTCTCTAGCTTGCGTGTTCCGCAGAACTATTTGGTCAAAATAGATATTTTTATCATTCTGAACATCTGCAGCAGTAGTTAAATGGCAGCTTCTCGCCTTCTACTAGACATTTGACTGACCACGTGGTTTAAGACGTGTTGCTGCGACATGAGTTTGTGTGTATTCACGTCTGTTTTTTCGCCATCAGTGATGGCTCTTTTTGCACCCACCCCATTTGTCCTGTGCAATATCGTAGCACAAGAAGAGCTAGATTGAGCTGGCATTGCTGCCATTTCTGTAAGGCGCAGTCTATCTGTAGCGTTTCTTGAGCAGGTGGAATTTAGCCCAGTAGCGCGCTCTTTTTATATCATCACGTGACGTGCACCTCACGTTCCCGTCGTAACATCAATGAGGCACTGCAAATAACGCAAATTTATACTGAGCGATGGTGAACTGTAAAATTGAAATGTTTATGTTCTAAGCATTAAAAGCAGAATAAATTTTCAGCCTATTAGGAAGTCCTTTGTCAATCATTTCTGCCTAGGCCTTCGTCGTCTACTCGCTCTTTACAGTGGGTGTATTTCTAAATTTCTCCCAAAAAAAGCAGCACTGCCTGCATTCCCTGAAAGTTCTAACAAGGATGCGTACCTATATGTCTCGCTTTGTGCGTTGCGTTACAAGAGTGAAATAGTGTTGCTGTCGGTGCAGTTGTGTTTTATTGAGGTCACAACACGCGAATAATGAAACGAAACATTGGTCAAAACCAGCCATGTTTGAGAACAGTCACTTTTAACACAAGTCATGTGTAAGGTTACTTCATATCAAGCCTACAGCTCCAGAAAGAAAAGTGATATCCTCCTGAGATTTCAAATCGCCAGCTGCAAATGTGCAGTGAAAACTATAAGCACGAAAACTATATAAGCAAGTGAACAGGACGAAATGCTCATGACACGACGCCACGCACAGTCGCGGCGACTTTACTGTAGCATTAAAATTAAAAACCGGCTTAGTACGCAAATGATAGTCAAACATTGCTATCTGCTAGAGAGAGGCAAAGAAGAACGGTACAAATATCTGGCTCTAATATAATTCAAGCAATGAGTGAAACGTTTCAACACTTTAATGGGCATGTAGAGTGGCAATACTACTCCCACGTCAACGTTAGCCTTTTGTTCTGCAGTATACTGATGTTATATTCAACAAATTTAGTGAAGCTCAGGTTTTAATGTCATTTTTACCTTTTCGTTAGCGTTGACGTGTTCCTTTCTCTTTTACTGCTAACATTTATAACGTTTCTGGCGGCCGGTGGCATTTTCCTGTCTTCCCGCATTTTCTTCAATACGTCAATCACTAAATGTCACTGCGAATCGAAACGAATTCTGGGCTCTTTCCGTGCGAACGTCCCGATTGTGTTATGACGCACGTCGCAGTGTGGGACTCCGGAATAATTTTGACCACCAGGGGACATTTCACGTGCCCCCAACCCACAGTACTAAAGTCAGAGAGAAATAGAATAACTTATTACCGTGTTAGCGACCGCTAGAGATTGATATTAAACAATATAAAGTAAATCGACACGGGTCGTGCACAGGTCGCGCACAACGGTACAATGTCGTTGATGTAATGACGTCGTTGTCACGTTAATGGTTGATCTGACGCCAACGGAGTGATGAATATAGAGTGAGGTCGGGAAACTCAAACTTGAAAGGTCTCACAACTTGCGCCCTAACTACTAGACAACACCGTCAGAAAAGGCACTGGATTATTCAAATTCAAGATATCGTCACATCGTTCCCGATGCCATCCAATGATGTTTTCGACTGTTAACCGTAACGCACTTCTTTGCTCTTTACGCAGTAACACAGCGATGATACATTTCGTCTATGAAGGAAAAGAACATACATGCTTTCATATATTGGGCATGAATGAAACTAATACGCCCCATACTTCTCCACAACTTATTGTTGTTGGATGAAGGCAAGAAACCTGTGAGGGAAAATAAATATTAATAGCGGAGAAGAATTCGGCAGCTACACGTCAAGCAGTAATTCGAATTTATTTTTTGACAACGCAGCGGTAACAGATACGCAGAGATATGTAGCACCTGCCGCCTCATCTGCCAAATCCTTCAGATAAATGGATATTGTAGTTCACAAGGAATGGTCAGCAGGGGAAGAAGGAGAAGCGCACGTTCCGCACAGTTTCCTTTGAAGCCACTTTTTGTTTGCCAACGATAATTACAACAATACTGCTAAATGACTTAAAAGGCAACCATATTCAACAGTGCCCATATTATTTGCGAAAATCAAGCGGATTTCCGGTGATTACGGCACTCCATAATGCGAAATTTGAGCAATGCTCGATGCGTGTTTTCATTTAGGATATATTGAGACACAGAATTTGAGACCGAAATCACCGTAGCGACTCGCAGTGTCCCAGTACCGTCAGCGCATTCGCAGAGGGAGGGGCTATATGCGACTGCTGCCATGATAGGCAGCATCGGCGCCAGATTTGAAAAACGATGACGAACGCACAAGCAGTGGCACGAGCGCCTTCGCACGGTTACGCCGAGGGACGTCGACACTCAACCCAGGAAGGGGGCGCCCAGAGCTGAACCCTAAAAAAGCTTGCCTCGCGTTTGCTTTCGTTAGTCTGAACAATATATTCTTGAGCGAAATCTTACGGCCATGAAAATATTCCCTGCTGTCGCCATATGTTATAGCAATGGCACTGACGGGCAACACTACTGCTAGTAAAAAGCTTTCCTTTTCATTGGCTTTTCAGCCTCGCGTTGCTATTTCCGCGTCGACTGATGAACTACTGCTTGCGGCGCCCGTTCTACGCTGTAGGCAATTGTGCAGACATGCCTAATGCATTTCCACCAACCAGACATTTTACCATAGCTTGAAGTTTCCACATCAACACCAGCAGCAGCCACTCCTCCATGGCAGGTTCGAACATCGAAGGTCGGATCAGTTCCCCTTGGAGCGCGCACCCCGTACGAAAATGTTCTTGTATATTCTGGGTTTTTCTTTACGCACATATTTATCTGTTTGCATTGTTTCTGTATTTCCTGTAATTTTTAAATGCTCTGCAAATTGATTTTTTTCTCTACTCTTTGTATGGAATTGATGCCACTGTATGCCATGCTGTGGTGCACGGACCCAGACAAATCTTTTCAGGCTTTTTGTCCGTGCTCCAAACATCTGGTAGATGTTGAATAAAGCTGAATTGGAAAATGTCTGTTGCTTTACTATAATTGTTGAAGTAACGGACATTCCACGAAATTTCAAAATTTAGTTGGCTGAACACTTGTACAACAATATTACCATTGAGTGCTGCTCTGCTCAATAAATGATTCATTTTTAATGTGCAGATTATTGTAGTTGTCGTTTTGTTGTGTAGCAGTTGAATGCAGCACATAATAATTATGACTCGCATATGAAGAAATTCGACATTTTAAATGCGAAGCGTTCTTTCGTCTTTGTGACTTTGCAGCAGGTGGGTACTCGTTTAACCTTGCTTTCACAAAAAGAAACTTATGTGCGTGAGATGGTGGCAGCGTCTGCCGGTGGCAACGTCGGCCTTCGAGCTCGGCGCTCGAACCATTAGTCCACAAGCGTACGCATACTCCTCTCGTTCGAAAACCAGTAAACTCTGAAATGCTTGGCGCGTGCGCCGCGTGAGCCGCGTGCCACTTTCTCGTGCTGTCGCACACCTCACGCTTTGAAGCGCATATCTCCGAGACCGCCCCACTTTCGTAGCCGTTTGTGCTACGTAGAAACTGCGACGTAGGACCACCTTCATGATCGCCCAAGTTCATAATAATTTAACATTTCTTCGCCGGCGTACAAATGCCATCGTTGTTTCAACATACAATAGATGACAGACCCATGGGTAATGGCCACGGAAAGTGAGCACGTTTCAGGGAGCAGAAGAATGTGAAATTCACTAGCAAACGCGGTAACAACGCGCATGTGGAGCTCCCCAAAAGTAGACCCGGTGGCAGCGCGGCCGGTGCCGGTAAGGCAGGCGCCGACACGCGACGACGACCATCGGACGCGCTGTGGAAACCGTGGGATGCAAGCCCGCACAGCAAACGTGCGCGTGAGAGGTCCTCGAATTTCTTACGCCGCACTCTCTGTCTGGAAAGTAAATATAATTCTTTTTTTGTCGGGAGGCCGTGGTACTAGCGATAAAACAAGGAACGCGCTTTGAGATCGCAGTGCATGGCCGCTATAATCTTTGGCTCGAAGGAGCTTTGCATTCAGCAACAGCCGCAGCAGTATCACAGCTAATCGCTCTATCGGCGGCTGCTCCAGACTCTCACCTTACAAGAAGCTTGCGACTTATTTAAGCCTCGCTGAACTGTTGTCCTGTCGTCTCCTAAGCCTGCAGGTCTCGTATGTTCAGCGAAATAAAAGAAGGCCAAAGGGAAAAGAAAGAAATACGGGTAGCGGCTCGCATCATACCTCACTTGCACATCGCCATCTGCAAAGGTGCTGTAAACTATTTTAAGAGCGTGATGCTTTGTAAAAATAAAGAAATGAGTAATAATTTTATTTTCTAGGGAGCGCTACAAACGTCAAGTTAATGTTCGGGTGTATTTGTGTGCGCACGCGTAACTTTGTTTCAGCAGACTTTTCACACAGTACGCACAGTGCACCGTTAGTTTCGTAGTCACATTTTTTGGTCCTAGTATTTGTTGTTTACTCTACAAATTAGGTTGTTCTTCCAAAATTTATAAACTATAGTGGGTGAAAAATTATAAATAATCGTTTGGGGATTTTCCAGCGCCGTTATTTTCTGTTGGAAAGGTTCTTAGAACTCAATACGATAGTGAAGCTGTGAACGGCTTACGGACCCAGTTTCTCGGGTTCAGTTGTGCGGTGGTTCGCGCGTCAGACATTTTGATGAAATATTTTTTTCTCATTCGGGCATCACGACGCACGTTTTAGTGAAATGCGTTAACGAAGATAACTGAGACGTTTATCCGTTGAAGTCGTTGGCTGACCTAGCAACTAGTCTTCGATTGATATGCCAGCCTGACCGTTTTGATAAGTTGCCCGGCGGAGTTCATTATGTCTTTTAAAGGGAAGGCACCCCGAAACAGTCGCAGCCGAAGTTCGGCACACAGGTAAGTAATCTCGTTCTTGTGAGCACGATGCCTCATTTCCAATTTTGACTTTGACGAGCGTGCGACCTGAAGCACACCTTTCACTTTCTTGGGCAAACCGCATGCCCCAGAGCGTAAGCGGTATGCTTGCTGCCGCCGTTACTTCGACTGCAACAATGGTAGGCGAAGAGGCAGCGTCGCCCCACGCGCGTAAAATGGCATTGCTTCATTTGTTGCTGTCTAATAGCTTTTCCTTAGCTAATCTTAATTTCTACGACAGAACACGCTTGGAACATAAGGATCAGTTTTCTGCGCAGTGAAAATATTTTACAGTGGCCATGCCGTCTTTCATAGGGACTCACGTGGGCCATCTAAGCGCTTATTACCGCGTTCCGATTCGTGAGAAGCGCAGGGCCATTCAAGGTATTTCGGCAGGCATTTAGGAGCCTAAGACAACCGCGACAAGTAATTCTGCAGGAGCTGTGCAGCTCTGCTACGCCTTTACCACACTCATACCGGATCTTATGACCATCATAACAGCATCCATTCGATCACATGCAAATAGGGAGCTGCCTAACAAATCGGCCAAATGTTTCGTTATTCCGAGGAACTTGCGTGGTGCTGTTTCCCACGAATATTCCAGCCCTAAAGACATGCGTGGTAAAATTCAGCAGCGTGGCCGGCCAATTAACCATCACGCGCAGCAAGTGCTTCGTTGACAAAACACGCCGTAAGATCCGATGAGATGCAGCGCCGTGGTATATGTTTGCTTACGACACGAAAATTTCCTTGGACGGTAGAGGTATCCAAATTCGCTGTGGGCCGATCCTGGTCATCGTGCAATACCGGTCTGACCCGCGGCGGAGGTTTAAGGGGTGTTAAGCACTCCCCATTTAGGCAGGCGTTAGGCACTCCCCATGCGCGGGCCGATCCCGAACATAGTGCAATGACGGTCCGACCTGCGCGGCGGTGAAGCAGGCATTAAGCACTCCCCATACGTGGGCCAATCCGAAAATAGTGCAATGCTGGCCCACCGGCGGCGGAGGTGCAATTTGTCATTAAGGTGCCCACATGCCCAGCTTCGCTGGTCATCCTTCTTCACAGAGTGGAATGGCTCCGAGATTTTTTGTGCTGTTCTGTGGTGCAACAACTGCGGCATGGATGCTGTGAAGGCTTACTTTGGATTTGCTCTGCCTTTTAGTTGTAACGCATGAGCTACCTTTTGAGGGGACGTATTTCCTTTTCCTTGTGAGTATGTTCATCAGCCTAACCAAGTGATACGTGCGTACTTGAAACAGCAGTGCGAACAGAGGAGGACGACCAAACATGTACGAACACACGCGAGCGCGGGCTGAACTTGAACTTCATTCTTGAACACAGAGGTATTAAACACACTGGTCAACTTGACAAAGATAAAAAGCCATACATGCGCTGCAGAAACAGCCACGTGCGACAAGAAAAAGTATGGAAAGCCATGTCACGTAGAATAAACGGCGTCAAAAACGAAGACTGTCAGAGAAATCATTCGAAAAAATGAAATATTTGTTCGATAAGACATACTACCTAACGAGAAATACTCTTTTAAGAACGGCCACTCTTTCCCACTAAGGGCAACAGATAACTTGGTTATGCATTTTTTTTTTTTGTGATCAATAAATACTGCTTCCGTTATTACTCTGGTGTTCTGATCTTTGTGATAAAACAAATTTTTTACCTACCGTATAGGGCAGAAAGAACGATTGTTTAAAAAAATTAAATTATGGGGCTTTACGTGCCAAAACCACTTTCTGATTATGAGGCACGCCGTAGTGGGGGACTGCGGAAATTTAGACCACCTGGGGTTCTTTAACGTGCAGCTAAATCTAAGTACACGGGTGTTTTCGCATTTCGCCCCCATTGAAATGCGGCCGCCGTGAAGAACGATTGTTTGATTACAAAGACCAGAACGCAAGAGTGATTGTGGAAGCATTATTTATTTATTACGAACAAGACAAATGCATGCGTAAGATTCCTGGTTAAAAGGTAAACAAAAACCCGGGGCACTTCGCCGGCCAAATAAAGATTTAAAAGAAAAGAAGACGTAAAAGAAAAGAACAAAAGAAAAGAAGAAGAATAGCAGAGCAATTTCAAAATGCTATGAATAAAAACAGGAATGTATCAATATGAGGGAAATATATAAATAGGAACATATACAAATATGAACGAAAATCAATCATATGTCAGTGTCAATATTTAAAATCTCAATGCAATCTCAAAGCAACCGGGCCACAATGTACTTTTCAGTGCTGTGGCAATAACTCAGCAGTTCAACAGAACTACCACAACGCCATTTCCGTTGAGCATCAGTGGTAACCCAACAATTCAACAAAACGAAGACAACAAGTTGTCTAAGCACAACGGACTTTCAATTGTAACTTAACAATTGTTCAACATTGAGACACCTAATGGTGTTTCAATAAAATTTGAGTGGCCAATATTCAAGATCTCTCAACACTGAATGCAATGATATTCCAACAAACTCCATGACTTCTCAATACGAAACTCAACATTGATAAATGGTATTTCAATGTCTTCTCAATATTTTTTTTGTAAGGGCGACCATGCGCACATTTGCGCTGGAGCAAGTGCTACCGATTGTTGTGTTATCACGATGGCAAGCATAGTCTCATCAACCAGCAAGACTGGTATGAAATAATTGTCGCTATCCACCCGGGATCGTGGACAGTTACGGAGTCTCGAGGCAGCCTCCGTCAGAGAGACGCTCTGCAGCGTAGTGGTGGGGAAATGATTGACTGACAGCGAGAACCGGTATTCGTCGGTGTTTATTTGGTGTGGTGACTACTGTTGTTTACAGAGCCTTGCGGGCCACCGAGCCTGGCAGGCCAGCGAGAATTATGCACGAGGGGGCGTCACATGTTTGTCACAATATCTGTGGGTAATTCAGTGCCACAAGAGCATCGAAACCCGAAATACCGAGACCAGCCAGTAAATTCTGCAGTCCTCAGGTAAATTTTGCATAAGAGACAAGCGCAACAAAAGCGCACAAAAACACTACAAAAGATATATCCCGCATTTTGTCTATTATTAGCTATTATTTCCTTCAATGTAATTTGGTAAGTCGAGTGGCTTTCACCTGCACAGCGAACAACTATGGTATGCTTCAAACGTACGAGTGCGTTCATTCTATGCTAGCTGGATTCAGGAAGCAGTGCTGTGGCCGCAACCGCTGATGAGAAACACTGACTTGGCTAAGTTTCCAATGCAAGCTTTTCAAAGTGCTGTAATTGTGATATCGCCTTTTCGCAGCAATGAAAAAGCAAACTATAACGACCATTTTCCTGAATTCCATTGGTCCGTGAGCCTGCGACGGCGTCGCGTTTGGTATGAACGACAGCTGCAATAATTTACACATTGGTATACGCGTTCTCTTTACTCACAGATCCATATTGTCACCACTTCTTAACGTCGGCTTACGCAGAATGGGCCTAGACTTACAGAAGAACCGGGCGTTGGCTGCTTCATATATGCCGAAAACATTCACTCTGGGCCTTGAATGTATCCTAAGGAAACCTGCAGGACACAATTCAGCAGGCCATCAAGACCATAGAAAGCTATATGAGGCCAGCAGGCGTGAGGCGCACTCCAGCGAAATTGGAGAACATTCATATTAGACCCAGACATACCCGAGCGACCAGGGTTGCGGATCTGTGGCTCACCTTCGAGAGAGAGCCCATCTAGAGGACATCCCAGGTGCGCGTACTGCGAATCTGCATTCAAGAAACTGGCAGCGTCAGCATAGCGCTCTTCAATCTCAGATGCACTGTTCGGAGCGTAACCGGGCTTATTAGGAGAGTTCCACGCAGCCGAGAAGGCATGACTGAAGCAAACACCACGCAGCTAATAAACACCTTCGTAATTACCTGCCTTTACAAACTACGCGGCATAATGACGTCTAACACTCGGACAAGTTTATAAGAATCTCCTGTAAAGCAGTACTCAGCGAGCCTGAAAGCATAAGCACGATACGACTGCTCAAAGTGGGAATGATGAACACATTCGAGGAATATGCAGTGGCCACACTTATGGCGCAGCGTGAACGGCTAGACACGACACCTTAGGGATACTTGTCTTTACAGAAACTTAACTATCTACCGGCACCACAATATTGCAGCGACGACACAATACTACTGCCATCTGAATTCCGAGAGAGGACCCACTGGACTGCGTCTTCCACATTCTAAGCACGGTACTCACTATGGATCATTGCGTGACCTAGTGCCCGGCGCACGCAGGGATAGCGGGGAACGAACGGCGCACCGCTTTGCTTGAGGTGTGATAGGCCGAGCCGCAGGCCACACCGCCCAAGAGAACACTTCGGCAACCGGTGCGCCAAGAGAAATCCTCGAATTTCAATGTGTAAGTAGGCGAACCAAAGCCCATCCTCACATAGACCTATACAGGAGGCAAGCACGGGATTGGCACCGCTTCCAAACAAACACTTTCCCACATTTATAGTCTACACCAAATGCACCCAGACAAATACCACAACAAATGTCTGCGGTGCGAAGGAACACCGGCATTGTAACACAAAACATTCCAGTGCACAGTACACCCGGCAGCTGCCACCTCGCCGCTGCTAGACAACACTCTCCATAACTGGTCGTGGAGTGCGCGACTCGCGGAAGTGGAATAGGGAAGCGAACTGGCCACGCTTGACAAGGCCCGGCGAGCCGCTCTAACCTGTGGGGCCCTCAAAGAGGGGCTCCACGCACCATAACCAAGCAACCTCTATTGCAGTAAACGTTTACTCTCTCTCCGTACTCTTTATCTTTAGATATTAGGCGTTATCCTTCGCCAAGTTGTTTTCCTAATAATTTCACGTAATCGTCAACGAAACAAAAGATAACTTGGTATCCATTCAGGTTTGCCGTTCACCTACTATGCATGTTATTCGTACTTGAACTCCAAAGATCGGGAGTGCGGGCTGCCAACGTTTCTTTTTTTTAAAAAAACACGCACCAATGGTAAAATTGACCAGCAGAAATTTGCGGGATGCCGTTTCCTTCTTAAGCTGGTTGGATAGAGTGAGACGTGTGACTACCAGGTATAATGTCAAAATTGATTGCGCCATACAACGAGCACATGTCTGCAGAAGACGCATAAATATGTGATCGTTTTCATACAGTTGCAGACACCGAAAAAAAAATGAATGGTCTTCAACAGACTAGTATTTTAACAGCGAGCGTCAAGCCGCAATGAATTAAACAGTACATGTTTTTATTACGCACATATCAATGCACGGTAGCTTCAGTTTCATTGAATTAGAGTGTACCGTAAGCTCAATGCTGTAGATGTTGTCTCATATCTGTGAAAGATATTCGGCACTTGTGATTGCGGTTTGTAGGTTGTGCACACTTTTTTTGTTGACGACGTAAAGGACAGACGCAGCAGACACTCGCCTTTCTTCGTGTTCTCACCACGAGAAAGGTATTCTGTTTAAGACATTTCAAGCAAAAGGCCACTTTATTCTACACATTGCCGTTTCTCTACCACTCCACGAGCTGCTGTTCAACATAGGGCGGCAACTATGTCATGAAATCACTACCAAGTAGCGTGTGTGACAGCTTAGGCAAATTTTCCAACACAGGAGCGCTTTAAGGAAAGAGCAGCAGCGCAGCCTGGCCTAAGTTGTTTAGTCTCTAATGGATGCTCGTTTTCAACATTGATAGCATTTTAGTCACGGGGCCGTTCACGAATTCAGAGTGCTTAGGGTGAAACTCGCACAGGACAGCGCATCATCCTATCCATGTTCCACCCATAGCGTCGGCTTCCCTGATTCGCTGTGTTGCATGGCATTTCATGGCTGACCATTGCCGTAGCTGTCCCTCCCTTACTTTTACTCGGAGTCACAATTCCTGGCGAACACAGCTCCCCGTTTCCTAATTAAGGGCATAATGGCATTTTTTACTTGCACCGCGTCAGCAAGGTTCCTTTTGTGACCATTCCATATGTTACAGTATATCCCCTCAAGATTGTAAATGGGCTTGCACTGTGCGGAAGCTTCCTTCGCTTTTACAATATGAACGTGTGTAGCAATGCAAACAACTTTAGGATTCATGAACTACAGTGATGGAACAAAGGATACCTCAGGCAGGAGAGATCCCATGGCTAGAGCCTATCTTGAGGCAAGTGAACCAGTGCCTCAGATTTGCAGCCTCTTCCTTTCAAGGAAGGCCGTCCCATCATCTGTTCGATTTTCGTTGATGACTTCCTCACATCTTCTTGTGAGCATGTGTCTCTTATAGGGTTCATCATTTTAGAGTGATATTTTTAGAAAATTATTTAGTGACTTTAATTATTTGTGTGAGTTTTCGGTGTTCATTGAGAAAGATTTGTTTTGATAGTGATAATAACTCATCATTGCAGAATGGCCAACTTAGCGGTATTATAAATTGAGACGAAACTCCTTTCCTAAAAAGGCTACTATGTGAGACCAGCAGTACTCTACCGTGAGCGGCATGTCTTTAAGGCGCTGAAGTGAATGGGAGTCACGCCTCCTAATATGACTTCTTGCATAAACAAATATAAACTATATAGGCTGACATGGTGCTTCAAATTATAAAACAGAGTATTTCTAACAAGCCAAGGAGGATTTTAACAATCAAAATGCATTTCCACGGAAGTGATTTGTAATAAGAAGTGCCAGAGAAAGAAAGGATCATCAATAAGCGAGCAGAAGATGAAGAAGACGCTGCTTGGTAAGCTTCAGAATTCAATATATTTCCACCGAATGCCAAACTTCTGCCTACCAAATATTTAAATGGAATGTTACAAGATTACTTAGTGCAATTGGGAATAAATCATGTGATCAAAACTGTGCGCCGATGAGTGAGCAGAAAGCGGGTACGGGTATTTTCTCTGAGCGACTATCCTGGTCATATGGATTATGCGGTCCGGATTTCACACTCACATTTCTGGCTGAACTATCAGCCGTTATCTCAGCTGTTCGAAAACTTTCTTCAAATTACGAAACAGCGATCAGATTGACTGATTCCCTGACAGTATGCACATCATTTACTTCATCTTCAGGCACTACTATAGACAATAAACCTAAATCGCAAACCCCTCCAAACATAAGCCTGCTGCGGTGGGTACAAATTTCAGGCCATAGCGGTATATTCTAAAATAAGATGGCAGACACACTTGCGCAGATATCACTTGATGAACCTGTTATGTCCGCTATGCCCACTTCGGCTTATGTAACTGCGGCTAAGTACAGAACAGTTTTCATTTTCCAAAATTGTACAAAACTGACAATCGAAACGTCGGTATTTAATTATTTGTCCTTTTCACGGGGCAATAAATGGTGTCCCACACGTAAATTAGAAATCTCCTTAATAAAACTACGATGCCGCAACCCTCCATATCGAATGTTTACCTATACAGGTATGGTCTGACACTCTCCCCTGTGTGCTACCTCCGAGGAACCCGAAAACATTGATGATTTTCTACTAACATGGCGCTGATTTAGAAATCAGAGAAATATATTCAAATTTTCATTCCGAAAATTAGGTATTTTCTTACGTACCCAAAATACCCTTTCCTTTGGGCCTTCTTCATTAGGCTTTGGGCACAGGAATATCTGCGTGGCTATTTTCGTCTATCTCTGCGACGCAAGAAGGCTACCATGTTCATTCTCGAAATTATTAATTAACTACCTCGTTAGGTCGCTATTTGTGTGTTAGAATCCGCTAAAACAAAAAACGTAAGAACTCGTGAACTACGGAAGACTGAGACATTCGTTTGGGCAAAAGCATTCACGAACTATAGTAAAAGAACGAGGTCATTTTATGTACCGTTCTACTCTAATAAAATACAAGTTCCCTAATTATCGCCATTCGGGAAAATAAAACATTTTGTACGTCACACGGTTCTGACAAGTGGCTGGGAATAGCAGAAGCAAACCATGTGGTAGGACTTTTTCTGGTCATCTTTCGCTAACAATTGTATAAAACAGACTACAGCATTGTGTTCTTTCTATGTGTATTGTGTTCTTTACGTTCTAATAGTGATTGATGACTGCTACGTTTCCAAAACATTGACAACTATATATGATTAAATAGAGGGTTGTGCTGTACATATATTTGGCTGCTGCAATAGGTCTTTGCATAAACTATTGCTCGCGCAGTAACAAATACTAGAAATTAGCCGAGCCATGGAGGGCTAGGGTGAGATAATTGTAGGGAGGAGGGATTGAAATTGTGTACTTGTATTACGCCTTGTTGAAGGCAAATACACAGTGGTCTGCATAAAAGCATCGATGCTTTCGCGGACTACAGGTTACTCTTTGTGGCACATATAGGAATTTTATTTTGCTATTCTACTTTTTTATTTTTTCTCTCTTCATGTTGTTTGCTCTGTTCTTATAGCACAAGACTACCTGCCGTGGTAGTTCAGGGGCTATGGTGTTAGGCTGCTGAGCACGAGGTCACGGGATCGAATCCCGGTCACGGTGGCCGCATTTCGATGGGGGCGAAATGCGAAAACACCCGTGTACTTAGATTAGGTGCACGTTAAAGAAACCCACGTGGTCGAAATTTTCGGGGTCCTCCACTACGGCGTGCCTCACAATCAGAAAGTGGTTTTCGCACGTAATATCCCATAATTTAATTTCTTATAGCACAAGACTGTCATTTGGGCCAGAGCACTGCCCAGTCCCGCGGAAAGCATCATTTCTTTAGTGGGCTGACAAAATATTTGACTGTATGTTTTATGTTCTAATAAAGAAAGAAACAAACAAACAAAAGAAAGGAAGGAAAGAAGTTATTGCAATACAACCAAAAGAAGACACACACACACTAAATTTGCTGTTAATGTATAATAGCCAATATTGTTATTTTGGTATCTGCCAGGTACATCTATTTACTAATTATCATAGATGGGTATGCTTAAGGCCGGCCTTTTGAACTGGTGCAGCACAACATACAAAGGAATAAACAAGCCGGGCAGCCAGATAAAGGACTGTTCCTTTATCTGGCCGGAGCGGCTTGTTTCTTTCTTTGTATGTTGCACTGTGCCAGTTCTAGAATGCAATACCAACTCGCCCAGTCCTCAACCTTACTGCCTTTTGAGTCACCTGGCCTTCTATTCATAAACATAAGTCGCAAGTGAAGACCGCAGTGATTGATCTGATTGAATACGACTGTATAGTTTTTCAGATGTATTTACATTGCTAAGAGCACTGTAGGTACTAGCCTATCTTTGCAGGTTCCATCCAGTTGTGCCTAATGTACTGTAATTATGATTCAGGTTCCTTATCTTTATTGTAAATAAAGCACTTGAAATAGATTGGTCTCTCCTTTGCGTTTGTTTGTCAGTGAAATTTATGAGCAGGCACCGAGGCAACCAAGTTTGAATCGCAAAGCAATTTCAAAATGATATGCGTAAAAATCCACTAGCCCAACAAAATATCAATCATATTTGAGTGGCGAGTTTTGAAATCTCAATGCGATCTCAACTGGGCCAGATTGTACCTTTCAGTGCGGTGGCAATAACTCAGCAGTTCAACCTAACTACCACAACGTCATTTTAATTCAGCATCAGTGGTAACCCAACAATGCAACAAAATAAACTCAACGAGCTGTCTAAGCACAATGAAATTTCAATGGTAAGTTAACAATAATTCAACATTGAGACACGCAATGCTGTTTCAATAAAATTTCAGTAGCCAATATTCAAGAGCCCTCAACACTGACTCCAATGATATTCCAACAAACTCTATGATTTCTCAATGCGAAGCTCAACATTGACGAATGGTATTTCAATGCCTTCTCCATAATGCGCCCATTTGTGTTGGAGCAAGTGCTACTGGTTGTTGTGTTTTCCCGATGGCAAGCGTAGCCTTGTCATCCAGTGAGAGTTGTATAAAATATATGTTGCTATCCGCCCGGGATTGTGGAAGGGGGGGGGGGGAGGCTCGAGGCAGCCTCCATCAACGAGACACTCCGCAACATGGTGGTGGTGGAAGGATGACTTACAGCCAGCACCTGTGCTCGTCGGTGTTTATTTGGTGCGGTGACCAATGTTGCCCATAGAGTAAAGGAAATTATGTAGAGGTACACAGCATAGAAGAACTTCAATGCGCACTCGGGAAACCCTGGTAACGAATCCGCCAATGTCCACGCCAGAGGACTAATAAACAGGGCGGCGGCGGAATAGGACCAGGAGGACTTGAGATAGCGCATGTACATTTCCAGCGAGCCGACGCAGGCCTATATTGCCGAACGCCAGCTGTACCCCCATTACACCATCACATCCGGTGGCGCCACCCGCAGACACGCACACAGCCCACCCCTATATACTATCTCGCATCCACCAGGGTGCCTTCTCCCCAACTTGCTGCTTTTGCACCCACCCCAACGCTACCCCAACACACACCCTTATAGAGTGCCCGGCTGATCCACCCCCGCCGGGCTCGGAGCTCTGCACAGGGGAGCAATAAGAGAACACACTGCGCGCGATGGACCCGCACCGAGAAAAGAGCGCCACCACGTGGGCTGCAGACGTGCTGCAGCGACATGGACTGGTGGACCTCAAAGCACAGTGGGGCCGCGCTTGGCCAACACCTCCGAAAGCCTTCAGGCCGGCGCACTGTCAGATGTCACGTGAGCAACGTTACATATGGTAGGGGATCGTCTCCGGTAGGTGCGCGTGAGAGAGGGAACCAAGCGAACCCCCGTAATTCGCCTAGCAGCGCCCACGCTAGACCAGCAGCAACCAGCCCAACGTTGCATCTGTCGTTCTTGGGTGGTTTTGTGTTTCTGTTATGGGTGTCCGTTCCTGCCCAAGATCTGCACGCGTGGTGGTGCTTAAGAGGAAGCTTTAGCTCGGGTGCTCCTATGTAAATACATGTAAAAGGAGAATTCATTTTTCCCGTCAGCCGCTGAACCAAATTTGACGAGTATTTTGCATTTAAAAGAAAAACCTAAAATATAGTGACTGTTAGTTCCGGATTTTTGTTATAGGTTGTCATTTTTTATTAAAAATTGGCAAAATCGAACATTTCCACAATACGAAGCTATCAACTTTACAACCCTGTAACTTAGCAATGAGAAATTATGCCTTAATTCCGTGTATTGCATCTAATAGTAGATGGGTCATTCCACGCCAACTGTCCCAACCTTGGCGCTCCACCATCAGCGATGTCTTTGAAAAAAATTCAGGAATATCGATTTAAAGCCGGAAGTCTTCCTGTAAAACATTTTGGTGAAAAAAAATTTTCAGCACCGCTAGGAACATGTGATGTTTTTTAGAAAGCTCGGAAGTATGAGTCGTAAAACGCATTGTCAAAAAATTTTCTCTTCCTAAATTAGGCGGGCACACAATTTTCCCTTGAGAATGAAGATATGCTTTTCACTTAAAAATGGTGTTATTGATCTTTACGCTTCTGTGAGTTTTTTATACGGCAATAAACATGCAAAATTTGGTGCATATTGGGAATTTTTTTACAGAAAGATAACTTTTACCGAAAGGTTATATTTAATAGTAGGCGAGTTGTACTGTCAGCTAAAAATAATTTGGGACGAATATAACGTGAAATGGCCTGTACAGCTGGCGACAAAGTTGCAAGAAAGGTAGTTTTAGCCTATGTTTAGTCCTAAGGTTAGCATTCAGGTGTGCGGGGTAAAATACGCTAAATAGCGTACTTATTAGAAACATCCATCGTCTACAAACTGAGAAACCTTTATCAACTTACTTTTTGTTTTAAGCAAGAAAATCTTTTTTTGAATTTGCGTTATACCAGTCTCTGTGCTTGCACCTGTTTCCCCTTCGGAGGAAAGCGTGATAGCGGTAAGTACAGCTTGCGCGGACGCAAAATTTCCGGAGTCGATGGAGGAACATCTCGACAAGACAATCAGCTCAAGTTTTTACTTGAGCGCTTTATTAGAAATTATTAGCCTAGCCAATAAAAAACGCGAGCCCCAATAGAGCGCATTTAAGCGGATGTCTCCGTACACCGACGGCCTGCATAGCGTCGTCAGGCGGCATCGGAAAGTTACGCCGGTGAGTTACAGAGTGCAGTTACGTACACTAAGATTTAGAAATTGGCGAAAACTTTGTGAATAAGAAAACAATCTGTTGCTTTATTACGGCAAAGATGTAGCGAATATCAGCCAACACAATCGTGTTTTAGCGACCATGTTGGCAATGAGGTTAGAGGAGTGATATCCACTCGTCATTAAATGTTTTGGCATGTTTAAGTTCAAACTACTGCATTTAAAAAGATGCTGGAAAGAAATAAATACGCTTAGTTGCTCGCCCTCTCTGTCTTTCTTGTAGATAAATCTTAAATTCAGACCAAATGAGGCAGTCTGCTGACCTTTGTGAAGCGCAGGATTTAACATCCAGTCTTCGATAACTGAAGAAAAAGATGGGAAGGCTCGTTCGAGTTATCGACTGTAAAAAGGTTGCGCCTCGAATCAGTGGTTCTGCAGCTCGCCGGAGCAGATGGGCGCGAAGTTTGAGATTGCTTTATTACGAACTGACGGAATTGTGTGCTGCCGACACGCGTCAAAACAAAGCCTACGAAACTTCTGTAGCAGTTTTAGTGAAGCAGACGCGCTACTGTTTTTTTCCGTGAAACGTTGAAGAAGACGACGAAGACCTGCGCCGTGATTGCTTGAGTGTATATATTGCTTGCTGACACTCACCCTCACAGACCCAACATAATCTTTAAGCTTAAACACCACACTCCAGAGTCAGATTTTTTCGCGAACAATATGTGCTGCGAAAAAGACAATGCGGAAAAATCTTATCTCACATTTCAGAGACCGAGAGCAGCAGCGAAAGCTTCGTGAGCGCGGTTTCTATGGCAATGTTGACACTTGGAGTACCCGTCCCAATGTTCATTAGCGAAAAACAGCACGCGACTTCAGCCACACAAACTCCAATATGTTCGTGCAGGTCGGGGCCTACCCTGGGTTTCCTTTCTCCATGTCGGATGCAATAAATATGTGCCAAATCAATAGAATGTGTTTTTATTCCTGCGATCCGACATATGGAAGTATGAGTGCGACCACTCTAAACACGCATGTACAACAAGACTATTAAGCACAACCGTAAATAAATGTATCTGATGCCCTTCTTATTCTATAACGCAAAAGTGGCACAGTCAAAACTGTAATCCTCTAGGCGGATATGCATTAGTCTGTCCACGCTTCAGCATATATAGTCTGCTTTCTCTGGCACATATCACCAATAAAAGTTCTGATGTTTTGCTAGAGCCACTACAGAAATACATTGTAGCTGTAGGTACCGGAAATTCTTGCACTTGAAATCCCCCTCCTTTTATTTAAAGCAATTATTGTGGCCTGGTAATGTCTAAGAAATGTAATTCTTACCTTGTTCTGAACATTGCTGCAAGAAGACCACCAGGGGAAGTGCAAGCATTGAAACATACTAGGTTTTGTGTGAAAAGCTATAATGCATCG
Source organism: Dermacentor andersoni (assembly GCF_023375885.2). Lineage (NCBI taxonomy): Eukaryota > Metazoa > Arthropoda > Arachnida > Ixodida > Ixodidae > Dermacentor > Dermacentor andersoni. The sequence goes on from NC_092821.1 coordinate 96,500,349, forward strand.
GAAAAGCATATGAGCACGTTCTAGAATTATAGCCGCAATTTTTTTACAGTCGATAACTCAAACGAGCCTTCCCATCTTTTTCTTCAGTTATCGAAGACTGGATGTTAAATCCTGCGCTTCACAAAGGTCAGCAGACTGCCTCATTTGGTCTGAATTTAAGATTGATCTCCAAGAAAGACAGAGAGGGTGAGCAACTAAGCGTATTTATTTCTTTCCAGCGTCTTTTTAAATGCAGTAGTTTGAACCTAAACATGCCAAAACATTTAATGACGAGTCGACATCACTCCTCTAACCTCATTGCCAACATGGTCGCTAAAACACGATTGTGTTGGCTGATATTCGCTACATATTTGCCGTAATAATGCAAGAGATTGTTTTCTTATTCACAAAGCTTTCGCCAATTTCTAAATCTTAGTGTACGTAACTGCACTCTGTAACTAACCCGCGTAACTTTCCGATGCCGCCTGACGACGCTATGCAGGCCGTCGGTGTACGGCGACATCCGCTTAAATGCGATCTATTGGGGCTCTCGTTTTTTATTGGCTAGGCTAATAATTTCTATTAAAGCGCTCAAGTAAAAACTTGAGGAGCTGATTATCTTGTCGAGATGTTCCTCCATCGACTCCGGAAATTTTGCGCCCGCGCAAGTTGTACTTACCACTAGGACGCTTTCCTCCGAAGGGGAAACAGGTGCAAGCACAGAGACTGGTATAACGCAACTTCAAAAAAGATTCTCTTGCTTAAAACAAAAAGTAAGTTGATAAGGGTTTCTCAGTTTGTAGACAAATAATGCTTCTAATAAATACACTATTTAGCGTATTTTTACCCCGACCACCTGAATGCTAAATTTATGACTAAACATAGCCTAAAACTAACTTTCTTGGAAATTTGTCGCCAGCTGTATAGGCCATTTCACGTTATATTCGTCCCAAATTATTTTTCGCTAACAGAACAATTTAATTGCAGTAAGTTACTATAAAATATAACCTTTCGGTAAAAGTTATCTTTCTGCAAAAAAATTCCAATATGCACCATATTTTGCATATTTAGTGGCGAATAAAAAACGCACAGAAACGTAAAGATCGATAACACCATTTTTAATTGAAAAGCCTATCTTCTTTCTCAAGGGAAAATTGTGTGCTCACCTAATTTAAGACGAGAAAAATTTTTGAAAATGCGTTTTACGGCTCATACTTTCGAGCTTTCTAAAAAATTTCACATGTTGCTAGCGGTGCTGAAAATTCTTTTTCGCGATAATGTTTTACACAAATACTTCTTGCTTTAAATAGATAGTCCTCATTTTTTTCAACGAAATCGCTGATGGTCGAATGCCAAGGTTGGGACAGTTGGCCTGGAATGACCCACTTCTAAAGGGGAGAAAATTGATATGTGACACATGAATCTTTAAAAATTGAGTAATATGGAAATACAGCTTTTGCGGAACCCTTGTACACGACCTAACGAATTCACGCAAGGCATAAAATGACATATCAAATTTGTCCGTTTTGGATGCCGTTTAGGAAACCACGATATCTGTTCTTTGCGCACAGCAATTCATTTGCGCTTCTATATTTTTCAGACTTTCGAATTATTGAAAATTCTTGTAACGAAATTCAGGCCCTAAATTGAAATTCCGCTTGCATCAGTCACTAGAATTTAACTTTTTCTCTCAAATGCAACAACTTTCATCAATATCAGTCCAGGGGTTATCCCAGAAAGACGTTTTCGCGTTTTACATGTATTTAATAGGCCGCGTCGAAGTTGGGCCAGAGCTAAAGCTTTCTATTAAGCAGGGAATTACGGCTATCAGCTTGCCGTACAAGGGCTGCGTGCAAAAATGCCGGAGTAACTGCGACGAAGGCTTGAAAATCTAAGTCTTCTGTTTCCGTAGGACGACGCCCAGAGAAACAAGTGACTGCGTGAAATACCACGCAAGGACTATCAAGTTACAGCTTCTTCAAGGATAAGAATTGCTTTAATTAGCTTATTGTGTACCTTCATGAGTGCTTTTACGGCGCGCAAAGTTCAATGTCAGTGCGAACCTAATGAGCGTTAGGCCTACAAACCGTTGCATCGCTGAGAGGAACGAGGCGTTGGAAAACTTTTAGAATGCTTCCCACGGCCGACTGACGATAGTTGTCGAAATCATATTTTGCACAAAGGTGGCGTAAAGCAGGCAGAGTTGATTTTTGCTAGTTTTATGTCGTATATTTGCCAATTTCACTAGATTAATAATAAATTATGAAGGATGTCGTACAAAAAAAGCTCTCTAAGTGACGCCAGCTCTCGCCGTTGAGTACAGTCAAGAGCTCTAGACGTTTCGCTTATTCTGCGCTCGTTCTTCTGCCGTTAGAAACAAATAGCACTGCGGCTCGAGCTGTAGGGAAGATATTTTTCACTCGGACGTCATCGTAGATGGTGCCATCTCCGATATATTCCGTCATGCATGTACGCTGTCAATTTGCCGTAATAAAAAGGCTGACCACTAAATACTACGTGCTGTGCGATGATCTGCGCGAGCATGAACCAGCTAGTGATACCAGCGGTTTGGAGCAGCACAACTGTTTCTGCTATAGACCGGAAAAGTAAATTGGTCATGGAAGCGGATTCAAAGCTTTATTTCTTAAAACCAGACACGTGGCCAATAATTTACGCAATTGGTGACGTGAAGCTTCGTTGACGATGTTTTCGGCTCTTGTCATTTCATCAATTCGGTGTTAAGTTGAGCAGCCGTAACATTTAGGTTTGCTCACCTATTTCATTTGCTTAATGTGCCTGTTCTACGTTTCTCCATGGTCTTCAGCCGCAATAATTTTCGCGGAATGATCTTGCCGAGCTTAACGACAAGAATAATTGTGAAATCGAAGCATGCCTTTTCGATCTTTTAGCACACGCTGAGGAGCACATGTGTTTTCTGTGAAAATTGTTCGTTCAGCCTGTCCTTGCATGTCGAAAGAATATAATCTGCCATTACTAGAAAAACTATCTTGAGCACACATACATAATATGAGCACTATCCTTTCGGAAACACTATGACATCGTTTTGTGATACAATGCCCTGTTTTCGTTTTTACAGGTCTGTGCGCTACACTTCCATGAGAGCTTTATTATAAAGAAGTCTGTCTATCATGACCAGAGGACTGGAAAGGTTACCGAGACCATTTTGCCGGTACCACGACTGGACCCTAGTGCTGTGCCTTCAATATTCAAGGACTGCCCCTCATAACTGCCCACACCACAGCGTTCCAAAACAAGAGCCGAGCCACAAGATCGACTGCAGTGACTGGAGTCCTCCCACCTTGCAAAGGCATTGGCGGATTCATTGCTGTCTTATAGGGCGGAAGTTGGTAGGTGTCAGTTCCAGACATTAACAAAGCTGAAGGCATGTCTGCTGGTATCCCCGTTGCCAGAGAAGTGGTGACTACAGCATACTTCGTCGAGTGTAATGTTCCTGTTCTAACCGGAAGCCCCATGCCAAGCATTGAAGCTTCTGTTTTGATGAGTGACAATAAGTACATAGCTGTATGTCATCAAAAGGCCAAACTTACCAAAGTATATGGCTATCCTGTGCCCAGCAAAGTTCAGTATATTAGATGCATCCTAGAAATTCTACGGAATGTGTCTAATTTTGAAACACAATCTACTATTCCTGAGGATGTGGCAAAAGCTGTCGATACCATGCTCCAGGTTTTGAAACAAGAGCTACCAGTGGAAACTCGGAGTGTCCTTAAAGCGCTGAAAGAGTAGCTGGAAATAGTCACAATGAAAATGCCCAGATATTCACCACATTTGATGGCTATTGCTAGTCTTCTCTTTACAATATCGCCCCACGTTTACAATTCCTGCGACACAAAGGTATTATTACACTTCCTCTTCATGCAACAATCAGAAAGCTTTGTTCATGATGTGAGCTGTCGCCGCAAGGAAAGACGGATGGAATTTTTTTATCTTACATGAAGAAGCGTGTGAAGTGTCTCCAGCCTCACGAGTGCATACTGATTTTGATTCTTGATGAAATTCACTTGAAACCATTCTTCAATTACAAGGGTGGGAATACTTGTGGAGCTTTCTTTAACTCATCTGGCGCTGCCATGACGGCCCAAGTTTTCATGGTACAAAGTTTGCTTTCATCTTTTAAAGAGGTCGCGCACATCCTTCCTGTTAAAACTATTGACACTGCTATGTTGCATAACGTCACCCTGAAAGTTGTGACTGGTTTGGAGTCGCACGGGTACAGAGTAGTATGTATTGTTACTGGCAACAATGCCATTAACAGGAAGACAATGTGAGGCTTTTGCAGTCCTTTAAATCTGCAGTTTCTGTATCAACATCCCTGCGACCCGACGACCCCCTGTTTTACATTGTTGACATAGTCCACCTCTTGAAATGTGTGCGGAATAATCGGATAAATCCAAAAAAATCATGGCACCAATTTCTATTACCCAAAGTTTGAGATGGCTCCTTATACGATTGACAGTGGTCATAGCATGAGGGCTTCGTTTGAAGCACGGCACAGACTACACAGACTGGAAGACGGGTGTTTGCTAAACTATGGCCACCAGTTAACCTCAACAGTTTTGAATCAGACAAAGTTAAAGCGGCAAAATGTGATGATTGCACTACAAGTATTCAATCAATTTACTGCAGAAGGGTTTCTGGCGCATGCCAATGACATTCACAGAGCAGCAGAAACTGCGAACTTTATCAACATTATCGTTCGGTGGTGCTCAGTGGCAAATGTCAAAACACCTTCAAAGGGCTTCCAAAAACGTGACCCCCTTTCAAGAGCGATTGAAAACAATGGAAAATGACGAAATAATCCAATTTCATGAGAAGTTTGCAGACTGGTTAAACATATGGTTTGCACTACGTGTTGGTAATGGCGTTTTCACTCGTGTAACGGTTAGGGCCTTGCGGCTTAAGTCCTGTGGGCTTATGGAACTTTCTCGCTACTACCTTCAGGAACTGAAAGGGACACTAAAGAGAAAAATGCTTTCTTCTGCATCAGTAAATTACCTTTCTACGACACTAAAAACACCACTGTTACCACGATAAGGCGCGTGGTAAGCCAGAAAAAGCACAAGAACGAAAGACGGGTGTCGACACCCCCTTGAAGCTCCCACACCTGGTCGCTGTGACATCATGGATTTTGATGACATCTTCTATGGCCTACTTAAGTATATAGCGGTACAGATTGACTGCATTGCGTTCTAAAGAAACCAAATAATAAGCATGGCAAGTTTCGCGAACCTGTACTCAGCCAACGCAGCCAAAATGCGAAAACATACTTTGGTATCCCTGACGTCACAGTGACGTACGGGCGTCGCTGTTTCGGCACGAAATTCAGACACTCATACTTTGACCGTCATTTTCTCATGTAATAATGAAACTATTATTTTGAAATGACTCTCTGTAGGGTTCTGAAACAATGCTTTATTAGTTTAAACTGATTTACTGTTTCGTTTTAGTGTCCCTTTAAGATGTGCTACGTGCTTCTGGGAAAGTTCAGACCGATCCACTCGAGGCGAAGTTCGGTCAATACAGATACCTTTCGGGCGACCAGTACCATGTTCTTATTCAACAAGTGTACGAGTGTGAGGCAAAACTTCCTTTCCAAAATTCGCTGCCAGTTCTACCAACTGAAGGACTCAGGCTTCCTCAAACGAGCACGCGACGAAAGCAGAACTTTGATAATACTTTCAGAATTGAAGTCACAGATTCTGACATGGATGCTTTGTCTTCGAAAATCGCAGTGATCACATATGTAGCTGGGTATTGCACTCATTCTTCTTTAAGGCACTGAAATGTGAAGAATGTGAAAGAAACCTTGTAGTGGCTAGGAAAGTGGAGGAATCCCGTGAAGAAAATAACCTTATCGACGCCCCTAATAGGGTGGCCCTTGTTTTCCGGCACCAGTTGTTGTGAATTCTGAGATATATGCGATGCAGTAATAGAGAAACTTCTATGTAAGGAAGACTGCCTTAAGTTCTTGAAGTTAGAAGACAAGCGAACTGCTCTCATATGCTTAACAACCGAGTTCTTACCAGAATATGAAGACTCTGACACATGCCTGAATGGCAATAGACTTGAAGAACTTATGGACCTATTGCTGCATTCAGCAGCAAACATTCTTCCAAATAACATGTGCAAAAGGAAAAACGACGCTCTGTCAGCGTCATCTCATAATGCGGAATTAAAAAAGGAAGCTAACTATCGTGTCCAGAAGTTAGGTTATTTTCACGGCTTTCTGCTTTGTTCTGCACTTCTGCGTGGGTAATTTGCTGTGGTTCCTGTGTTTTTTGAATAATTTTATAAATGCAGTTTATAAATCCTTGTATTTCATTGTGCATGTGCATGTTTGTATATGAAGTTATTATTGGTTTGATTTGCTTTCGCAGTGCCATATTTTTTTAAAGGACGCAAGTTCCTAATTCTAGTCGCTGGCAATTATTTTCAAAAATTATGTTTTGTGCTTAATCTTTATATTGCTCAAAATTTTGTGTATTTCTTTACTGCGAACCATGATTGCTTTACTACTTGAGGAAGCACGTACACACAGAAGATGGCTTGCATTGCGGACAGCTGCCTGTTGCTTCATTACCTTGAACATGTTTGTTGCGGTCACCTGTTCTTCTCCTATATGTGACATGCTCCGAATTTTAAGTGTGTTCATGAGTAGAGTTTCTTTATGTCTTGATATTTGAAAGGTATGTTTGTTCTACAGGTCTGTGGTTGCTACTTGCAGTTCAGTTTTGTTACCTTGATGCTTTATTAGTTTTTTTCATTGTCTGTGTTTTATTATTGTTATTTTATTTATTTATGGGGCCTTTGAATGCCCTTGACCAATAAACCGGAAATTCTCTTTTGGTTGACCACTTTACGTGTTTCTGCATTCTGGAATTTTTAGCACATAATAAACAGCCCCGTAAGAGCAACAATATTAGAAAGCTGCAGTGGGTACTATTGTATATGTTGCATGAAGGTTACGAGCTGCTGGTGTTGTCTCCATCATCGCGAATTCACGTGGCGCGTGCCGATGAAGCAGAAGCCGGCCTAACAACTGCACTGCAGAAGTCGCCCCTCGCTTTGTATCGCAGTTATTCACTTACCTAGAATACTTCATCGACCTTACTTCTTTAAAAAGTGCACTGCAGGTTACCTGGCCCCTAGCTCTTTCACAGCCTATCTTTTTTTACGCTTGTATAGTGGACACCGAGCGCGGCGGCACAAGCAAGCGAAGTGGACAACCGCCTACCGGATGTGATGTCAATCGCATAGCGCGCAGGCTTGAAGTTTTTAGGACGTATTGGCCTACGGACTTTTCCAGCTAACTCAACCGGATCTCCCAACGCGAATCGGGAACAGCGTGTCCAAGGACACTTCCCCCGACCTCACATTCACCAACAACGAAAATGAGACGCGATGGACGAACCTAGGTGGAAACCTAGGAAGTGATCACTATATCTTAAGCATATCGGTTAATGCAGCTAGGATTCGAAGAGCCATTGGCAAGGCAAGGCTATCCGACTAGACCAAAGTTCGTGAAAAACAGAAAACAATCGGCAGCATAAAAGACGTAGGAGAATGGGCCGAGCGGATCACAGGTATTCACTATGGGGTCACAAAAACAATTAAATGACAACGGAGGCTCCAGCCGTGAATTGTCGCCTCTTGCATCTCTGGGAAGCCCGGAGAGGCCTCAGAAAAAGATGGGAAGGGCAGAAGCTTAATCGCAAACTCAGGATACGGATAGCTCAGCTAGCGCAGGAAGCTGACGAATACACACAAAAGTTAAGCGACAGCAATAGGCGTCAGTTCAGCGACTCGCTTCGGGGCACGTTGACTACAAAGAAAACATGGCGCATTCTTCGATGTATGATTGACCCGGGAGGAACAAATACAGTCGCGAATCGCACACTTGAGCAGCTTGAAAACAATTTTGAAGGTCAGAAAGCTGACATGATAGACAAAATTAAACAGATATGTGTAGGAATTGTTCCGACCGGGCAATCCACCAAACCCGTTTACGAAGGTCAGGACCAAGCGGAACTGGACGCCCCCATAACCTTTGAAGCGGTTTATGCAGTGGAACACTCCTTCAGGAAAAACACGACCCTAAGGGTAGATCAGGTCACGAACGCAATGATTCGCAATCTAAGTATCGACACGCTAAAGAGCTTGACCAAATTCTTTAACGACACGATCTGCACAAAGGACGGCGTCCTTCCAAAAGAATGGAAGGAAGCAAAAATTATTCTCATTCCTAAATCAGGTAAGTTTCGTAACATAACCTTCGACCCATCTTCCTAACGTCGTGGGCGGGAAAACTTTGGAAAGGTTGTGCAGGTCCAGCTCTCGAACCACATAGAGCTAAACAACATGTTCCCCTCCAACATGTTCGGTTTCCGACCCCACGTGTTGGCGCAGAACGTTTTTCTACTACTAAAGCACGAGGTCCTGCACCCCAACAGAGGGTCGGACGATAAATTTGTACTGGCATTGGACATCAAAAAGCCTTCGACAGCATCTCTCACCACACTACTCTGGAGGGACTGGATGCGGTGAACTGCGGAACGCGAATTTATAACTGCGTGCGCTCGTTCCTCAGCGACCGCACGGCCACAATTGGATTAGGCTCCACGAGGTCCGACACCTTAACTGTCCCGACAGAGGTACCCCTCAGGGAGCTATACTTTCTCCACTGCTATTTAATGTGGGGATGCGAAAGCTAGCCCTGGAGCTAGATAACAACCCGGATCTCGGCTGTGCGATATATGCGAATGACATCACGTTCATTCCTACGGGGACAAGCAAGGAACTCTTCAAAAGGCCATAGGCGCAGTCGTGGAATACGCGAGGGTGGCGGGCATGGCAAGCGCGCATGAAAAATCAGAATTCATTCGGGTGCGTGCGAAATACGCAAGAAAGAAGGACTGGGTGCGACTCACTCTGACTCTCGACCGGGCGCCAAGTCGTGAAGTGGAGACACTCAGAATATTGGGAATGTGGATACAGCAGAACGCTGGAACAACCCACACCCTCCAAAAACTAAAGGCAGTCATAGGAAACGTTGCCAGAATGATACGAAGAGTGGCAAGAAGCAGAGTTGGCCTAACTTAGCGAGAAACCATCAGCCTGGTTCACGCATTCGTAATTAGCCGCATCACATACGCCCTTCCGTATCAGGCCTTGACAAACCAAGAGATTAAACAGGCAAACACAATAATAAGAACAGCCTTCAAAGCCGCCATTGGTCTTCCCGAATGCGCTAGCACAGAGATTCGAGGGACTGGGCCTGCACAATACTTTTGACGAGTACGCAGTCGCGACGTTATATGCTCAGAAAGAACGACTTTGTTCTTCTACTCAGGGCAGCGAAGTATTGGCGAGGTTAGGCTTTCCCCTGAGACCCCAGTATTGCGGAGAGAAAACGGCACAGACAGACCGCAACATTCGATCGCACATCGCGGTGGCCCCAATTCCCCAAAACATGCACCCCAAGTACCATTCAGGACGACGCAGAACAAAAGTAAAGACTCTTCATAAACATTTTGGCATGGGACCGGGGGTGTATTATACGGATGCCAGTCGAGCCAGCTCAGACACTTTCATCGTAGTCTCTACATGCAACAACAACATAACAACGGCATCCTTCAAAACCGCCTGTGCATGTGGGGCAGAGGCTGCAGCCATCGCCTTGGCCATTCAGGACGCCGAGCGCCAAACCAATTCGGCTGTCATATTATGCCTCAGGACTTCGAGCGTACCGGAATCTTGGAAAAACGCTAATATAATCCTAATCCATAAGAAAGGGGACGCCAAAGACTTGAAAAATTATAGACCGATCAGCTTACTGTCAGTTGCCTACAAACTATTTACTAAGGTAATTGCAAATAGAATCAGGAACACCTTAGATTTCCGTCAACGAAAGGACAAGGCAGGATTCCGTAAAGGCTACTCAGCAATAGACCATATTCACACTATCAATCAGGTGATAGAAAAATGTGCGGAATATAACCAACCTTTATATATAGCTTTCATTGATTACGAGAAAGCGTTTGATTCAGTCGAAACCTAAGCAGTCATGTAGGCATTGCAGAATCGGGGTGTAGACGAGCCGTATGTAAAAATACTGAAAGATATCTATAGCGGCTCCACAGCCACCGTAGTCCTCCATAAATAAAGCAACAAAATCCCAATAAAGGCAGGGAGATACGATCTCTCCGATGCTATTCAAAGCGTGTTTACAGGAGGTATTCAGAGACCTGGATTGGGAAGAATCGGGGATAAGAGTTAATGGAGAATACCTTAGTAACTTGCGATTCGCTGATGATACTGCCTTGCTTAGTAACTCAGGGGACCAACTGCAATGCATGCTCACTGACCTGGAGAGGCAGAGCAGAAGGGTGGGACTAAAAATTAATCTGCAGAAAACTAAAGTAATGTTTAACAGTCTCGGAAGAGAACAGCAATTTACGATAGGTAGCGAGGCACTGGAAGTGGTAAGGGAATACATCTACTTAGGACAGGTAGTGACTGCGGATCCGGATCATGAGACTGAAATGATCAGAAGAATGGGCTGGGGTGCGTTTGGCAGGCATTCTCAGATCATTAACAGCTGGTTGCCATTATCCGTCAAGAGAAAAGTTTATAACAGCTGTGTCTTACCAGTACTCATGTACGGGGCAGAAACCTGGAGGATTACGAAAAGAGTTCTACTTAAATTGAGGACGACGCAACTAGCTATGGAAAGAAGAATGATAGGTGTAACGTTAAGGGATAAGAAAAGAGCACATTGGGGGAGGGAACAAACGCGAGTTAATGATATCTTGGTTGAAATCAAGAAAAAGAAATGGGTATGGGCCGGACACGTAATGAGGAGGGAAGATAACCGATGGTCATTAAAAGTTACGGAATGGATTCCAAGAGAAGGAAAGCGTAGTAGAGGGCGGCCGAAAGTTAGGTGGGCGGATTAGATTAAGAAGTTTGCAGGGACAACATGGCCACAATTAGTACATGACCGGGGTAGTTGGAGAAGTATGGGAGAGGCCTTTGCCCTGCAGTGGGCATAACCAGGCTGATGATGATGATTATCCGACTGACAAGCGGCTTGCCGCCTGTTTCTACATGGAACGGCACCCAAATCAATAATCAAAATTTTAGGCACTCAACCAGAGGGGCACACAACTATCGTATGATGTCCGGCACACGAGCGACTGGCAGGAAACGCGAGGGCAGACCGTATTGCTCGAGGATTAAACGTCCGAGCAACGCCATGGTCTAGTGACGACCTTCCATCAAATTCTCGTGACATCCTCCTACAGCACAGGCAGGAGCGGAGACGTTTTGGACATCCTCTCTCCGATTTAAACATCCAAGAGGAGACGGACTGGCGTCGTATTCAGACGAATACATACCCCAACCTGCACCACCTACACAGAATACACCCCACGAGGTTCACTGACGAGTGCCCGTGGTGCACAGACACACCCACACTAAAACACATCACATGGGAGTGCCCCAGGAGGCCTCTGCACATAGGCAGTCCCATATTACATCAACATCTACTAATGAGGAATAGGCAGTGGGAGGTATGGCTTGCGGACGAGGGTCGGGAGAGCCAGTTGGCTCTTCTGGACCAAGCCCAGCGAGCTGCTCATGCCAGTGGGGCCATGGAATAGAGGCTCCAACCATCGTGCCTTATTTTATTTATATGCAATAAAATTTTTTACTCTACTCTACTGGCCTCGCCCGGGCTTGCAGCCCACATAAGTGGACATTAAAGTTTCGTCTCCCTCTCTCTGTATCCTGATGAACACTACTTCGAATGAAGGTAGCATGGCTGCTATGGGTGCTATATCAGTCAGTAAATAACCATTCTGTTGCTTTTACTCCGTCATTGAATTTGCTAATGGTAGTAACTTGCTCGTATTTCAGTGCATCTTGCCTTTTCCTGTGCCAAGTTTCCTTGTCGCTAAGTTAATGCTGCGACCATCGAAAGCAAGTTAAGGACTGTATAAAGAGCCATGGAACGAAAAATGTTAGGTGGAACATTACAAGAGTAGAAGAGAGCGGTGTGGATCGGAGAGCATACAGTAATAGCCGATATTCTAGTCAGTATTAAGCGAAAAAGATGGAGCTGGGCGGGCCATGTAATACGTGGGATAGATAATCAGTACACCATTAAAGCTACAAAAATGGATTCCAAGGGAATAGAAGCGCAATCGATAACGCAAGAAATTACGGGGGGGGGGGTGAAATTGGATCATTTGCAGGCGTAAGTTGAAATAAATTAGCGCAAGACCGGGGTAAGTGGACATCGCTACGAGAGTTCTTCGTCCTGAAGTGGACATGAAAATAAGTTGATCATGATAGTACTTGGAAAGCACTCATCAGGCCATCAAACTTACCAAGTGTAAAAAGTGGCCAGAAACAATGACAGCAGTGAACCCACTGCATGACGATATGCTTACTGGCATTGACAGCGCACATCCGTACGTCCACATGCCAACTTTTCTCGCTGTATCATTTCGCTTATGTACACTATTAAAGTAAATCTGTTAAGCGAAGTTTCTCACTATGGGGTGTTTGACAGGTGTTTGACAGGTTTTGGAAATCAGTATTTTCATTGGGTTTTTTGCTTTTGAAGTGTTACCGTGGCGCGCACAATTGTGTACCCAGTGCTTAAAATGTTCATTACACACGAACCAGTCCAGCACAGAAGTGCATATAAAATAATATTTGACCAGAGAAAAGTAACATTTGAAAGGAACGTGTGGTTGGAACAGAACAAAGTAACTACTGATGCGAATACCTTGTCTACTGTGACATTTTATTAGATAATGCAAAGCAAACCACTGAATTTATAAAAGCTACTGCTCGTGGCAGACACCACACCTAGCAGTGGTGCGATCTAAAAGTTTCTTTGCTCTGTAGTGATAAAAACAGGCAAAATATAGCGTTTACACTCTCTCAGCAGCTGCTGGAGTACTAAACAAATACGAAAGACAAAGCACAGTGCTTTTGTGATTTTTGTTAGCTGTAGCTTTTGTAATGAGTAATATGAGCATTATGTAACTGCGTTTTGAGCCTTGGTCTCTTACAAATCGAATCTGATTCATTTGATAGGTAGTAAGACAGTCACCTGTTAGTTTCCGTACTAGCTACTAGTCACTGAAGCTGTCAAAAATAAAATAAACTCGAAAAATAATCAAAGAGAGTAGTACAAGGACCAGAGAAGAAGTTTTACTGAAAACTCACAATTTCGGTCAATCGTTCTGCCCTCAAATCATTTTTACCATTCCCTATACGACTCACATGCAAATGCAGGTGCTTCTATAAAACCGCTTACGTTCCCAATCAGCTCTTCTAGCATTACGTGAATACCACACTGAGCTTGTGCTTAGAAACCCCGCATTGCTCCGACTAACCATTTTCAAACCGCAGTTTAATTACGAGCCAAAAATTACTTACCAGGTAAACGCGACACGCGCTTTGGACAGCTGCTTGGTGAGACACAAAAACAGCAAACAAGAACACTTACACTCAAAAAACCCTAATTCACCGTAATAATAGTTCTCATAGATGTTGCCGTTTGCGCTCAATTTCCAATACCGCTTTGTCCTTTACAGAGTGTGTCTTGCTTCGCGGCTCAAATGTTTTAATTCTATTGACACCTATGATCACCCGATATTAGCCCTTATCTGTTTATTATAGGCTACATTATACATGACTGGCATTACAGGAAAAGTCAAAGGAACAAAGTAATATGAGTGATCAGTGGAAAAATACGCACCAGCAAAAGTCATATCGACATGCAGCGACTCATGTTCTAATGACTAGAGGTCTGAATGGCTACGGCTCGTTCCTTGACACGTCGCAACATTTGTATGCCGGTATGCTATATTAGGTATTTAATTACTATAGAAAATCGAACGTTCATTTGGTATTTTACGGCAATTTTTATTGTGTGCATAACTTCAGGCAGTCGTCATACAAATCTAGTATGATTGCGTTACGAGCGGCTTAAAAAACACCAGAGTCCACATTTGTCTTCATTGTACGCGGCTTCCGCAATAACAAAAAATACATCGGCCGTTCCATTGGTGGCCAGGTGTTAGGTATCTGTACCTACGCCCAGATGAGCCTTATATTATCCCTCATGTTCGAACAGCAGAATTTTCTAGTCACAATACTCGGTTTAAGACGGGGCCAGTGCTTGCCCGCCCTCATCTATTTACCCGTCAAGCTCTTTCCACGAACGAATTGTCTCCCTATCGCTTAGGCCAGAGAATGGCGTCCTAGTACGGGCATCATATGCTGTCGAAAGCTTCACCACTGATGGCTTAACAAGATCAACGAGTATGACGTGTAAAACAATAGAGTCACCTTTGAAGCATGCAACTTCATCGAAATTGATGGCGATGGAGCACCTGACACCGACAGTGGTCGCGAAGATGAAATCGAAGCTTCTGTGTGCATTCGAGAAGCACATTATACGAACTTCAGCGGCAAAACTGACCAGTTTGAATCGCGGTGTTGCGCCATCAGTTCACGAGTCTGAATTTTTCGCAATGTGCCTCTGTGATTTTGACGCCACGGTTCTGCTAAAAACAAAAACTGCGGCTTCCTTAAAGCATTCGTTGTGATTGCGCCACACGTGTGGACTGTTTAGATGCACTGCATGCATCTAAACATGCATGCTCTCAGCACAGTGCACGGTAGTGAGGCAGGTCATGTTCTCTACAACGATATTGTGCCATGCATCGTACTAGTACTAAATATAAGTAAAAAATGAAAGCGTTAAGCAGCAAAAAAGTTGTGTCGTGGAAATAAATGTGTCAAGAAATAGCAGGACAGTCAAGACCAATATGACTATTAGAGCCGGATTAGTAGCAGTGGCACGTAAAAAAGGAGGATTGTCGTACCTAAAACGTCTAATACAGCGTTTTTAAATATTGAACTGATCTACAATCTACTGAGAAACTACAATGCAGACACTAAATTTAGAGCTCCAGCAATATTTCGCTCAGATTTCTGCTATTCTGCTTTGTGGCCCTTCTTCATAACCGGAAGTTTTTTGCTGCATAGGATTTCGATTTTGCATGTTGCGTAACATGCAGTGAGCCAGTTTGGCAAACGTGATGTGGTGTGTCACTGAGAAAATATAGTGTGAAGTGGAGTTCACATGACTGAAACAGTTTTGCATCCCAGTTTTTTTTTTTTTTGCAGTCATGTTTGGTCATGCTAGCATAAGCATAGTGTAATTAATGCTTTCTATCTGGCCATGCCAGCTTCAAAGAACCTACGTAATCGTTTAAATTCTCGCCAGTGCTGTATTTCACGAAATATTTTCACGTTTACCCCAAAAATCTGAACGCCGCACACGATGAAAATGTCCGTGTCAGTGTATTGGGGGATTGTTGAAAATCGCTTGGTGTTCACATATGTTCACTAGTCAAGGAATATTGGCGCCATTCTTCTTTGTGCATCGGTTACCAACACCCCCATAGTTAGTACTTCTTAATCAGTAGTCCTGCACTACGGCACTCCTCATAATCTAATCTACTTTTTCCCATGTAAAACCCCAAAATCCAACTGTTTACCACCAAGAAATAGTTGTCATAAGCAAATGAGCCCCGCGAACATCAACCGATATAAGAACTGTCGCTTCGTCTGCACGGACTATAAGGCATTGGCCAAAATCGTATCGCGTGGCCACCACACAATTCTTTGCGCATGCTCTGTAGCCTACCGCCACTAGCACACGGAAATGCAGTTCAACCACCGCTCACGTGCTCCATTTGCTTGTTAGTTTATATACTGCCATTTATATGTTTTCATATTTAAAACGCCTGTTTTATTTGTAATTTGGCTTCAAGGCTGTTCTCTTTCCAGAGCGTCTGATAAAGAGGAAGTTGTCAGAAATTTGCCCGAATATTCCAACCACTTTCACGTAGCGACATCTAAACCTCAACGAAAAAAAAGGCTCGTGAAAAGTGGCAGTACCAGCACTCATTAACAAATAATTCACTGAGGAAACAACATTTATACAAGCACAAGCCTCTACTTTATGTCCACTCTATGCAAGTACATAGACTCTCGTCATGCAAAACCGTCTGTTATGTTAGAGTGATATTTTACTATCTAATGAAGTTGTGAAAGCTTCGCTAACGCGCTTATCAACACTCCGCTTTATCATTCAATCCATAGAATCCCTTCAAAATCGATCAGCTCGTTTTATTATGTCGCACTATTCACGTACCGCTAGTGTCTCGCAGATGAAATCGTCACTTACCCTTCCTGACCTTCAAACTCGGCGCAACATCTCGCGCCTTTGTTTATTCCACAAAGTGTTCCATCACCATTCATTGAATCAGCAACTCATTTCGCAACCAGTGTACTTATCCTCCCGTATCGATCATAGCAATAAGGTAGCTATTCCTCTTTGTCGCACTGACATGTTCCTGCATTCTTTTATGCCGAAAACCTGTTCTGAGTGGAACCGCCTTCCCTCTTCTATCGCCACCTTAGCCGATGCGTCATGATTCAAGACCTCTGTGACAGATCATCTTTTAAAATGACTGGAATTTTGCTGTTTTTTTTTCCTTTTATTTTTCTGCTCTTACTGTCTGTTTATCTTGTCCTTGTGTTATACGCTTGAATGCTTTTTGTTTGTAAACCATGTACCCACCCCCTCTGTAATGCCCATTGGGCCCTGAGGGTATCATAATAAATAAATAAATAAATAAATAAATGAATAAATAAATAAATAGGTTTCCATATTCTCCTGGGACATGACATCTCTGCGCCTAAGCACAACGGTGTTTGCATGAGACAATGCATCACATGCACAGGCCCGGCAATAAGTTAGCAAATGTAAGCCTGCGAAGGCTTTCCGAATGTTTTTTTTTTTTTGCTCCTGTAAGCACATACTCAGACACTTGTCGGTTGTACATATACATATTCACATATGGAGGGATTCTATAGACAAAGCGTCTCCAAATGTTTTCAATAGAAGACCATACTGGCGACGAGTGGCGGTGCTAAAGGCCGGACAATGAAGGATATAAGAAACAACTGCGAAAATTAACTTTAAACATTAGTAACTGTACTTAGTGCCGACGAAAACTTTATTCCAAATGATTGACGTGTTTTCATATATTACAGCGAAAGCTCTAAGTGGCTCATGGGTCGCAAGATCCGTTGTCCAGCATTATCGAAAGATTGACTGTCCGGCGTTATGGCGCCAAAATTGAGGGTGTTACACACAGCCATTGATGGGACTCGAACCCAGGACTTTTGGTGTAAATGCAAAATTAATTCGGGCATTCAAGCCCATGATCTTTGGTGGGAGTCGAACATTCGACCTTTCATGGGACCAAAATTCAATCGTACTAAAATGGATGGTGTCACCATTGATGTTTGAACCCACGGCCAAGGGGGGAGTCGAACAGATGACCTGTGGTGTTAACTAAAGCGAGCTTAATTAAGGCACATTTAATTTAGCGTTAAGATACTCCGAACCTCGACATTGTGGGAGTCAAACCCACGACTTTTGGTGTTCATATGGGTGATGTTCATTAAGGCACAGGTAATTAGGATAACCTAACATACTAGAACCCACGACCTTTGGAGGGAGTTGAACCCATCACCTTTGGTGTTAATTAAGACACAGTTAATTAAGATACAGTTATGCACACCAGCCCACGTCATTTTCTGGGAGAGATCAAGTAATGGGAAGTAGAAATGCATTCGAATGAGAATTTAATGAGATTAATGAATGAATCCTCTTTCGCGTATGCTAAAGTGAATTTTTTTCTAAGCGCCGTCAATGGCGTAGACCTAATTATATAACCTGCAGAAAGTCGTCAAAAGAACCTTGGAAAGATTACAATTATGCTTTTACTCGCACGTATTCACAGGTACACTGATTTGAAATAGTATTCAACAACAGTGGTAATGTAGCGACTGAGGAAAGTCAGGTGCTTAACCACAGCATGCGGCTTGTGGAGCGATGAAGAGAACGACGTCAAGGAGGCTTCCTTGCGTACCATTGTGATGGAGTCGAGTTGTGGCGTACGTGGTCCAATTAGGGACACGTAGACAAAGACGATGAAATACGGCAATGATTGATACCGTGATTGTGTGACCTGTGCGCATGAATGGAATGTTCAAATAAAGGATGGCTTCGCGGTGCTTCCATGAAGATTTGTGCTACTATATTGGACAACCGGTGCAGAACATGTGTCCAAAAAGAGGTGATCGTGAGAGAAGCGGCAGGAGAAGAAGGTGGCGGGCACCAGCCAAACACAGAGGATGTGGTCGACATCCCTGAAGACTCCACGGGCCGGAGTCCCAAGGCAGACAGCGAGGCACCAATGACTACGAGCAAAGTCTAAGGCTGCCTGGCACTCCGGTGAAGGCAGAGACCCGCTGCCGAAATAGATCGACAGCCACTGTGCGAGCGAAGGCCGCTGGTCGCCATAAATGGGTGTACATTGGTGCCTTGGACAATTGTATGCAGCGGTACGCGTTGTCGTCGTCTCCGTCTCCGACACCCGCTAGCAAGTCCACATCGAGCCGTCTGAAGGCGTCGAAAGCCACCGCGAACTCCAGTAGCACGAGACACGCCGCACCTGTTCTACTGCGTCAACTCGATGGACTAACCGTGAGAGCGTTGAACTTTCTGCTGACTTTTAGGTCGCAGCTTCTTGAGTACAGATTAGCACTTAACGTAAGAACACGTAGAGCTCTAGCATTGCATAGACCACGCAGACTTTCCTTTAGACGCGAGCTCTGTTTTCTACTAGTGACTTGTGCCTGCAGGTTTGTTGGTCCTTTTACGGCTCAATATTATAAACACACCATGTTTTACAATGAGTTGTCTCATTTGCTCGACACACTGCACATCAGCAAGCCTGACAAATGTCCGCTCAATTTAACATCTCTGGTATGGTGACCAACAAGCTTGTTCACATTCCTTGGTAGCAGGTACCTTTATTGCTTGTTGGCGCTTATTTTATTTGCATCGAGCTGTACCTTCAGCGCCTTGAAGTGGTCTCTGAAGCCCCAACAGCCAGAAGACCAGTCATATACTGCACTTCGTTACAGTCTTTTATTAGATGGCGCAATCAGCCACGGATGTACATTTTTACCAGGTATCTTCTCCGCTTGTTTCAAAGTTTCAGCTTCAACATGCCTATCACTTTTCTTGAGGACTCGAGGAAGCTTCTGAATGTTTGATCCCGCCACAGGTAGAAATATGCACCCTACTGCAACAGCCCTTCACTGAGTCGTGCTACTTTCCATCACATTTGCGCAAAGTTTGTCAGTCATCACATTGCCACATCTATATGCAACACCATTCTTTTTATTACAAGAAAGTGTAGGCTCTTCGTTTAGCAGCGGTCTTTGTTGCAGTAATTTTTTCGAAAAGTTATCCAGAGATTAGGGTATTTGGCTTCAGTATCAGTACTAAGCTTACTCAAGTGCAGCATTTCTGATTGTAGTGTCACGCAAGGACCAGATAAGCGCTGCAAACTACAACTCTGCAAATTGAAAAATTAAAATTGAAAGGACTCTGAGGAACAATCAGGTGATGTTTGTTATATCATTGACCTTATTTATACTAGAAGAACTGGTGAGGCTTATCCAGGGCTGGCTAAAGGCATCATCGGCTCCTAAGGAAGACTTCCAGATAAGAAGCAGCAAGGAGTAGAATTGCTGATCCATAAGGGCCTAGCGGGCAGCACTGATCAATTCTACAGCACTAAGCAGAACTCGCAATAAAACTTAATGAGAGGTATAGATTAAAGATAGTACAAGACTACGCCCCAACTTCCAGTGCAAACGCTGATCAAATAGTTCAGTTTTATGACGATATTGAATAAGGTGTGAGAAAAGTGAAAACTCAGTATATTGTAGTCATGGACAACTTCAATGCAAAAGTGAGGAAAACGCAAGCTGAACAAGCAATTGGCAAATCCGGCATCGATTCTAGAAACACAAGAGATGTTGGTAGAATTCGCAGAAAGGAATAAGCTGCGAATAATGAACACCTTCTTCAGGAAGCGTCGCAACAGAAAGTGGATCTGGAAAAGCCCAAATGATGAAACAAGAAATGAAATTCATTCATACTTTCTGCCGAGCCCAGCATAGTGCAGGATCTAGAAGCCTAAGGTAGGGTAAAGTGCAGTGATCATAGGCTAGTGAACTTTAGGACTCACCTGCAGTTCAAGAGAGAAAGAGTAAAATTAGTAAAGAAGAAAGGAGCCAACCTACACGCAGTGAGGATAAAAGCATACCAATTCAAACTGGCACTTGCAAACAAATGTGCAGCCTTGGCAAAGAGAGATGAAGATGACATAAAGGTAATGAATGAAACCAGAACTAGGCTGGCTTCAGAAGCAGTTATTTGAAGTGGAAAGTAACGCACCAAGGCAACCAATAGGTAAGCCCTCCGAAGTAACGAAGGACCTAATAAATAAATGACAAAGATTGAAAGTGTCCAGTTCAAAAGATCAGAATAAATTCGCGGAACTGCCAAAACTGATAAACAATGAGAAAATAAGGGATATTCGATGTTATAACCTAAGAAAAACGGAGGAATCAGTAAAAGATGGAAGCAGCATGAAATCAGTGAGAAGAAAACTTGGCCTAAGTTAATTCAAGATGTGTGCGCTGAATTCATCATCATCATCATCATCATCCTGGTTACGCCCACTGCAGGGCAAAGGCCTCTCCCATACTCATCCAACTACCCCGGTCATGTACAAATTGCGCCCATGTCGTCCCTGCAAACGTTTTAATCTCATCCACCCACCTAATGTTCTGCCGCCCCCTGGTACACTTCCCGTCCCTTGGAATCCAGTCCGTAACCTTTTATGACCATCGGTTATTTTCCCTCCTCATTACATGTCCTGTCCATGCCCATTTCTTTTTCTTGATTTCAACTAAGATGTCATTATTTCGCGTTTCTTCCCTCACACAATCTGCTCTTTTCTTATACGTTAACGTTACACCCATCATTCTTCTTTCCATAGCTCGTTGCGTCGTCCTCAATTTAAGTTAAACCCTTTTCGTAAGCATCCAGGTTTCTGCCCCGTACGTGAGAATTGGTAATCTTGAGGGACAATGGCAACTTGCTGTTCATGATCTGAGAATGCCTCCCAAACCTTAGAAGTCTAAGGTGTTCCTGATTCTATTTGCGATTACCATAGTAAATACTTCGTAGGCAATGGACAGTAAGCTGATCGGTCCATAACCATTCAAGACTTTGGCGCCCCCTTTCTTATGGATTAGGATTATGTTAGCGTTCTTCCAAGATTCTGGCACGCTCGAGGTCATGAGGCATTGCGTATACAGGGTGGCCAGTTTTTCTAGAACAATCTGATCACCATCATTCAACAAATCTGCTGTTACCAGAACCTTCCCAGCTGCGTTCCCCCTTTGCATAGCTTCGAAAGCTTTCTTTACTTCTTCTGGTGTTACATGTGGGATTTCAAATTCCTCTAGACTATTCTCTCTTCCACTATCGTCGTGGGTTCCACTGGTGCTGTATAAATCTCTATAGGACTCACCAGCTACTTGAACTATCTCATCCATATTAGTAATGATAATGCCGGCTTTGTCTCTTAACGCATACATCTGATTCTTGCCAATTTCTAGTTTCTTCTTCACTGCTTTTAGGCTTCCTTCGTTCCTGAGAGCATGTTCAATACTATCGATATTATAGTTCCTTATGCCAGCTATCTCACGCTTGTTGATTAACTTCGAAAGTTCTGCTAGTTCTATTCTAGCTGTAGGGTTAGAGGCTTTCATACAAGGGCGTTTCTTGATCAGATCTTTTGTCTCCTGCGATAGCTTACTGGTATCCTGTCTAACGGAGTTACCACCAACTTCTATTGCATACTCATTAATGATGCGCATAAGATTGTCGTTCATTGTTTCAACACTAAGGTCCTCTTCCTGAGTTAAAGCCGAATACCTGTTCTGTAGCTTGATCTGGAATTCCTCTGTTTTCGCTCTTACCGCTAACTCATTGATCGACTTCTTATGTACCAGTTGCCTCCGCTCCTTCCTCAGGTCTAGGCTAATTCGAGTTCTTACCATCCTATGGTCACTGTAGCGCACCTTGCCGAGCACGTCCACATCTCGTATGATGCCAGCGTTAGCGCAGAGCATAAGGTCTATTTCATTTCTAGTCTCGCCATTCGGGATCCTCCACGTCCACTTTCGGCTATGCCGCTTGCAAAAGAAGCTATTCGTTATCCGCATATTATTCTGTTCTGCAAAGTTTACTAATAACTCTCCCCTGCTATTCCTGGTGTCAATGCCATATTCGCCCACTGCTTTGTCTCCAGCCTGCTTCTTGCCTACCTTGGCATTGAAGTCGCCCGTGAGTA
Organism: Dermacentor andersoni; assembly: GCF_023375885.2. Lineage (NCBI taxonomy): Eukaryota > Metazoa > Arthropoda > Arachnida > Ixodida > Ixodidae > Dermacentor > Dermacentor andersoni. The sequence goes on from NC_092821.1 coordinate 96,522,755, forward strand.
CAGTGTATTTTGTTTTGACTTTACCCATCGTCGTTTCAACGTCCTCATAGAAGCTTTTGATTTCCTGGCCATCATGACTGGATGTAAGGGGGTACACCTGTACCACCTTCAATTTGTACCTCTTATTAAGGTTCACAACAACACCTGCAACCCTCTCGTTAATGCTATAGAATTCCTGTATGTTACCAGCTATATTCTTATTAATCATGAATCCGACTCCTAGTTCTCGTCTCTGCGCTAAGCCACGGTCCTCTTGCACGCCAGGCGGATGCTCTACCTCTACGCCACCGCTGCACGTTATTTATTTAAAGATGCCTTACAGGCCCCTAGATGCATTGTGTAAGGAGGTCTCTGATTGGTAACCTAATCGTTTATCTTATTGTTTGTCGAATTATTTCTCTTATTGCCCACTCCGTCGACTGCGCCATGACTTGGGCACGCTACCGGCCAGGATGGCAAACTAGCGCTGTCGCTAGTCGAGCTGCATGCTTTCTTGAGGGCTCCTGAGGGCGTCTACCACAAATGTATTGCCGAACACGTTCGTCCCGGGCTTGCTCTTTAGCGACGACTTTATGATCGGTGTACTCACTTTACCCTAGACGGCGATGCTATTGTATGTCGGTCCTTTCAGCTCACCTTTCAGCAGCAAGATTACGAACAGGACCCGCCACGTCCATCATACTAGTTCACAGGGACGAAACGCCAACAGTTCTTTCCAAGTGTCGGTCCAGAGCCGACTCTCCGAACGCGCAGTTATGTCTAGCGCTGAAGCCACCCGCTCCGTGCCGCGCTACCTGTGTGAGTTGTGTACGCACCAGCTCTGCCAATGGCATGATCAGCATTGCCATTGGCCTACTCTTATTTAGGTCATCCATAAACCACCGTGGCTGCTGCGTCGTTGACTTCATTTTTGCACTGTGCCAATTTTTATCGCCCAGCTTCATACACCCATATTGCTGCTCTTCGAATTGGGGGCATATACGCTGACGACGCAATAGCGATCACGAGCCTTTATATGTCCCCCGTCTTAGCTGACAGCTAGAGCATAATAGCCTCGGATCCTCAGAAAAGCTACTGGGGAAGTTCAAGACGAGGGTGTGAAAAAGACTTGCAGAAATATTCTTGCTTTTTTACGTCCCTAGACTGTCTCACTATATAGAAGGTGTCAAATCAACGTACGGAACATACGTGGTATTTCCATTGTAGATAATGGCGAAGCAGTATGCGTATGGAGAAAAAGGAAGATGGTGGACAAGGTGCATGTTCATCGGCCTCGATTGCGTCGTGCGTACTGGTAGGGATTTGTGGCTTCCCTTCACATGGGAACACGTATACGTGTCAAAGGGAACTGAACACGTATTCCAGATATGAAAGTGAACCTTAACACGTGCCTCTGCGAGTCTTAGAATAAGCCAAAAGTTTTTAAAGAGCTTTATTAGACGATACATTTGCTAGACTCTACATGCGAACACTTGACCTAGGCAAGGACGATTTTGCTTTGGCACAGAGATGTCGTACCCAGAGAGAATGCGAAACCTAATTTTATGAAGCACCATAGTGATAAAACTGCTCGCCAAGCACCGCTATTATAGCTTGAGGTAGAATGTCTAGCAACGCATGTTACGGTGGTGCATGAGAATAGGTGAAGTGGCATGATACACGTGCATAGCAGCCTCTGTAAGGTGCACATGTGCACGTGTGCCATCTATAAACGTGTCTGTGATGCATATGTAAATGCATAGACCGCATGCTGTTCCCAATATGTGGACGTTCAGATATTTTACAACTACCATAAAAATTTTAAATATTACCAGCAAGTCATTTACATTGCATTAAAGAGGGTCAAACTCTTATTTGACAGGTTCTAATTCTTTTCAAATAGATATATTCTAGTGGACCCCATATTTTGTGCAAATACTGCATCGAGCTTTATGCGACTTATATGAGAAAGGATGTTACACATCCGCCACTAAGTTTTTTGAGTGGTGGTGCTGGCTAACACTCCCAAGGCTAGTTTTAGGAGTAACACATAAATACCCTAGAAAATCGATTCGGTAGCGGTGCCGCGGTACCTCAATCGGTTAGAGCATCGCACGTGTAATGCGAAGACGTGGGATCGTTCCCCACCTGCGGCAAGTTGTTTTTTCATCCACTTTCATTGCCATTAATTGATCAATTCTTTATTTCAATTACTAAGCACAAGTAATTTCCCCTATGTTTTTCTTGGTGTCTTTGTTTCTTGGCTTCTCATGATAGGATTCATAAAAATCAGGCCCCTCGGCTAACCCCATTCTTCGTGTATACGGGGTGATTATCTTTATTTTTACAGAATTTTAATTTATCGCCTGTGTGAGATAGCCTTATTATAGTCCTCGAGCTGAAGTATTCAGAGACCCATAAATAAATGAGCCCATACTTCACAAAAATTCACTAGTTATCTTTTTTTAACTAATTTGTTTACTGCACATAATGCAGTTTAATAAGTGCACCCTTTGAGTTTGCAAAGCATATTCACTTAAAACAAATCTTTCTAACGGCATGGCTTTCGAGATATGTGCCATCAAACGAACATTAACACATACTTTCGCATCACCTATACTCTTCGAGAAAGCGCTCTTTTATGAATGTAAACACAAAGCTGACTCATGGGCTCATCTATTCCATCGCATCGTTGGGCAATGAATATATCATGTTGGCGCCACCCTGAAAATATCTTAAGCTAGCTCCGCCATGAAAAATTACCGGCTACAATAGATAAGCTGAAGTATGTGCCGTAACGTGAATCATTAGGAAGGTATTTAGTAATTTTTTTAAAGAGCGTAATGAGTTTTCATTTCTCGTGCAAGTAATGTCCGCCCCTGAATCATCCAGCTGATCTACTAGAATTATGCTTTATGGCTAACCCAGCGTACCCAAGGTCGTTTTTCCCCAGTAATTCTTCTTGAACTAGAATTTCACAATCTGCCACAGGCGATCTTATATTAAAAAAGCTATAAAAGCCATGAAGCACCACCCCGCTTACAGAAGCGATCATATGTGTCTCTCATGAGTCTATATGAGTCATATGTCTATATAACTCATATGTGTCTATATGAGTGCAATGGTAATTCTACAGTAGATCCTCGTTAAAGCAATATGTGACCTTTATGGATTCCCATATCTCCTGTATGAATCAGCATGGATTCTGTAAAAATGTTACAGGCTTTTTGAGTAAAACAGAGCACTAGTTACTAATGTGACACTTGGCGTCACTCCAGACTAGAATCTTCATTAAGCACGGCTACCAAATGACGCCACTAGGATATGCAGGCCTTGCCTTCGTGATTTCGAGTTTCTGTACAGAGAGCATAGGTTCGTGGTTGCAAGCTTAAATAGTGCATGAAAAATTGGTTCCAGAACTAAAAGCCGTGATAACAGAACCGTGCACATCACTACGCATATCTGGTCAATGCCACGAAAAGCGTTAAAGAAGGCAAAGCTAAGTGAGGCTTTATTATGTACCGCGAGTTATCTGTACATTATGGAAAACACAGCAACGTAAGTATTGGGAGTTTAGAAGACAGTAAGATGCATACACTGAAATATATTTCTGCTGCCAATTCACTAAACATTTATTCACAAATGATAAAGTGTCTTGAAATTTGTTATTAAAGTGGGTTCGGAAAGTGCAGTACTTCTTGCGGCCATTAGCATACCCGCTCATATTGACAACATCTAGGATACGGTCCACTAATGGAAGCATACAGACAGCCTCCATAGCCGGTAAGTCGGGGCAGCTTTTCTGGGCACCTGTATATAATAGGACGACCAAAAAAACAGATGTTGCCAAAACCTTCACATAGGTTTGATAAAATTTGAAAGCTTGAAATGTACAGGTTAATGCTACAGTCGCTCTCCGAAAGAAAGGTTATGCTCTGCGAGTATTTTCTTCACATATTTTAAACCTCTTACGTTTCGAGATTGAAGGATGCCTATCACAACAAGCAACGACAACGTATTGCTTAAAAAATGCACTTACAAAATACTCCACACTGCCTTTGTTTAGTGTACAACATATTAACACCTTTTTTTTACTCATTTATTTATATTTATTTATTTATTTATTTATTTATTTGCTTATTTATTTATTTATTATATTGTTTATTTATTTATTCCATACTGCCAACCGATCTGGTCCAAGCAGGGCAGTCAATCGAACTTACGATATATTTGTATTACAAACAAAGAAAACAAGACAGCATCTCAGGAAAGAGCCCAAAAAACATGTTCATCTACTCATACAGTGCGGTTTAAGGTTCGGGCATGGCATTCCATTCGGATGCAGAACGTGGAAAAAGGAATATTAATTCTAGCAAAGTAACGGGTGAGAAAGTCTGTTTAGTAATGTCGCGTAGGTCTTGTAGACAATGCGGAAAGAAGCTGCATGTGATGAAAAGGTATCAGAAGTCCAAACGAAAGTTTTTTGTCTTGATTGAAATTGTTCAATGTCGTTAGCGTTCATGAGCTCAGAATTGGATCAGCGTGCCTCAATTTAGAATACACAAACCTTACAGCCTTTCGCTTAATCCTTTCTAACTTTTTAATGTGAAGTTTAGTTTAAGAATCCCAAACTATAGAACAATATTCAAGCTTCAGTGGCATGAATGCAAAATCGACAAGAAGTTCGACCTTAGGAGGATACTTTTGAAGTTTGTTTTATTTAACAAAGTTTGGGGAAGGCCGATGATCAAATGTTATCAATGTGCTGATTCCTAGAGAGGTCATTAGTGATTGTCTCTCCTAGATACTAGTAGTCGAAAGGAAAAGATGCCACATTATTAGTATATTGAAGTGACGTTTTCTTAAGCATCACGCCAGGATAAGAAATTTTACCTTCATCAATTGTCGCGCCAAAATCTGTGCACCATCTAAGTACATTACCACAGATAAAATTCAACTGAACATGCTCATGTATACTTCTGATTTAGCAAAATGTAGCAAAATTATAAGCAAATAACCTAATCTGAACTCCAGGAGTAATTACAGTGGAAATGTCAATTACATATAACTGAAACAGCATGGGTTCCAGAATACTTTCTTGGGGCACACCTGATGTCATAGGAAAAGGGCGGGAATTATAACCATCAACTGAAACAAACTACGTTCTGTTATGTAGGTAATCAGAAAACCAAGCGACCAAAATGTGACGAGGTTCAGTATTTAGGAGGTCATTGAGCAATATTCTTTAATAAGTTTGTCAAAGGCATTGCTAAAGTCTCAAAATATTTAGTCAGTTTGTCCGTTATTACAAATGCATGCTATAAATGAATGAACTACCGTGAACATTTGGTTCTCAATACAAAAATGTCTTCTAAATGCCCGTTGTAAGGTTAAAAGTAAGACGTTTTCCGCAATTAATTTCATTATGCGTTTGGCTATAACATGTTGCAGTAATATTCAAAAAAATATCTTAAGATTGTTGGGCGATACTTTTTTATCAAACGGTCACCTTTTCTTATAGACGGGGCATCTTGTGCTGTCTTTCATTCATAAGGTATCCTCGCGGTTAGTAATGAACATCGAAGCAAAATCACAAGAAATTTCTCAATAAATTCGGCGCAATCACGAAAAAGAATATTAGGCGAACTGTCAGGACCAAAAGTAGATTTTGTTTTCAGGTTTAGCAGCATCGCTACTGCACCATGGTATAAATGAAAATCAACTGCGAATGCTAAGAATGCCCCATGACGCAGGTTAACGCGTGTATTGCTTTGGAAAACACGCCACTAAAATAGCTATTTCATAAGTATACTACTCCCTGTTAGATAATCCAATCAAATATTTTGAAACTTCAGTGGAGATCGCACGAAGAATCCGGCTGGAAACACAAATCTACCTTTGCATGGTTGCGGAAAGCATTGCGGTCTTCGCAACAACCCTGAAACCCTTTTTTCCTCTTTTCAATACGTTCTCCTGTTACATGTGACACAATTTTGTCTTTCTAGACGCACTTCTTGAAGACGTGAAAAAGACATGTGCGAGAAATCACGACGTTGGAGTATCTAATGAGATATTCTCTACATTGTTCATTATTCGAATTAAGGTACATGTTGCGCTTTTGGAGTGGGAGCTGAGCATAAAGGAAACTTGCGCACTTAGCAAAAAAAATACGGACTAGTGCCACTTCAGAAATATATATCCCCAGGATATCATAAAGAGAGAATGAACATTGAATATGCATCGTGCCACTTTTTCTGTTTTCGCAATATTTTTTTTAATAAGTAGCTTAGCATGCTATGGCGGTGGGCCCTTGCGGTGACGTATCAGAATAAGAGAATTGTGAAAATTCCTAGGCTTGTGAATTTGTTCAGATAAAAAATACCAAGATACATATGTTCTTTCTCTCGATCTCACAGCTTGCTTTTATAATTTGTCACAGCCATGGGTCAGCGCAAGCCAAATTTAGATTACCATTGGCGTTTCAAATATGGTAATAAGAAATCGCGGCAGAACTCATCTCGCAATGACTGTCGACGACAATGCGATTCGCAATTGAGCTATACACTGAGACATATTTCTGAAGAAACATTTCTTTTGCCGTCTGCAGAGGTCTTTCTGAGACTTTTGTCGATTGGACAAGCTATATGTTACATACTCCACTATCATCGCACTTCACTATCGCACTGACTTGTCAAGTTCACCCATATGCCTGGTGAGATGACGACGACTGGATGACCGCGGCGCAGCGGCGATGGTGAGATAGACGAAGGGGTTGTGTCAATGAAACGACAAAAATGATATAACAACAATGAGATGATGATTTTTAAATTATAGTGGTATAACGACGACGGAATGACAACAACGAGATAATTTTTAAATTTTAGTGGCATAATGAGGATGGCAAGAGGAGGACCCCTTGAAGACAAAGGAATGGCGACGATGGCGAGACGACGGCGGTATGACGATGAACAGATGACAAAGCTGGAATGACGAATGAATCGGCGAAGGCGGCATGACGTTGGCGGTATGGAGACAATAGGATGAAGTTACCGAAAATATGACTATGGGTAAAACGCTAGTGTGACGATGGTGGCATGGCAATGTTATGACGACGACTGTGCGACGACAAAGTCATGCCAGAGTCAGATGTCATACTAAGAATGACGACAAAGGAAATACTGTATGGCATTGCGGCGACGCTGTGAAACGAACGCAGGATGACGACTGTATGACGACGACGGCATCATGGCGGTCACCCCGTACAAAAATGACTGTTGATTAACCATTGATATATTGTTGGGGAATTGTTTGAACAACGGACTTCAACAAAATTTCAAAAGCAATTGAGTTCGCTCAACACTTGCACAACACTATTACCGCTGAGTGTTCTCAATAAACAATTTATTGGGTAATTTGTGTTGATTTTTGTAGTTATATTGTTGTGTAGCCGTTGAGTCCAGTATACAATAATTAAGACTCGCATATGAAGACATTCCAAAAATTTAATGCGAAGCGTTCCGACCTCATTCCTGTCACTTTGCGGCAGGTAGCTTCTTCTTTCACCTCTTTTTCATAAAAAGAAAATAATGTGTGATCGATGGGGTGGCATTGAACGTCGGCTGTCGAGCCCGGTGCTCTAACCATTAGGCCACGAACGCGCGCATGGGCCTCTCGTTCGAAAGCCAGTAAGTTCTGAAAAGCTTGGCGCGTGCACAGCGTGCCACTCCCACGTGTTGTCGCTACAGCTGGCGCTTTCAAGCGCCCATCTCCGGGACCGCCCCACTTTCGTAGCCGTTTTCGCTCTGTAAAAAACTGCAGCGTTAGACTAGCTTCATGACCGCCGAAGTTCATAACGATTTATTTCTTCGCCGGTGATCAAATACCATCGTCGTTTTAACATACACTAGATGACATAGCAATTGGTACGATCCAAAATGAGCACGTTTCGGGGAGTAGAAGAATGCGAAGTTCACTCGCAAACATGCATGGTGACTACGCGCATGTGGAGTTCCGCAAAAGTAGACACGGCGGCAGCGCGGCCGGTGATAAGACAGGCACCGACACGCGACGACGCTACCTTCGAGCATCCGACGCGCTGTGGGAAACGTAGGATGCAAGCGGCGCACACGCTGCAAACATACACGTGAGAGATCTTGGAATTTCCTGGGACGCACCCTGTCCGGAAAATAAATATAGCTTTTTTTTATCCAACGCCCGTGGTACTAGACCAAACAACGAACACGCTTTGAGATCGCAGCGTGCTGCCGCTATAACCATTGACTTCAAAGAGCTTCCGATTCAGAAACAGCCGCAACAGTATCGCAGCTAAATGCTGTATCTGCGGCTGCTCCCTACTCTCGCCTTGCAAGAAGCATGCGATTTATTTGAGCCTCGCCTAATTGTCGTCCTCTCGTCTCCCAAGCCTGCAGGACAGGTCCCGTATGTTCAGTTAAATAGAAGAACACCAAAGGGAAATGAAAAAAATACAGTATCCTTGCTTTTGTAAAAATAATAAAATTAGTAGTAATTTTTATTTCTAGGTGGCGCTACGAACATCAAGGTAGCGTTGGGGTGTGTGTGTGTGTGCGCACGCGGTTGCAACCGTTGTAGCTTCGTTTTGAGCACACTTTTGCAACAGTACACATCGTTACCGCTAGTTTCGTAGTCGCATATTTGGGTCGTAGTATCTATTGTTTACGCTACAAATTAGGTTGTTCTTAAAACTTTACGATGATTAGTGGATGAAAAATTATTTCTAATTAATTAGTGGTTTTTCCGTGTTGTTATGTTGTGTTTGAAAGGTTTTTATAACTCCTTACGATAGTGAAGCTGTGAACGGCTTCCGGGCTCAGTTAGTTGGTTGCCGTTGTGTGGTGGATCTCGCCTCGTGCTTCTTGATGAAAGTATTTTTTCTTTTCGGACATCATGACGCACATTTTAGTGAAATGCTTTAACGACGATAAGTGGGACGTTTATACGTTGAAGTCGTTGGCTGACCCAGCTACTAGTCTTCGACTGATCTGCGAGCCTGGCTGTTTGGTACACTGCGCGGCAGAGGTCATGATGCCTGTTGGAGAGAAGGCACCCCGAAACAGTCGCAGCCGAACTTCTGCAGATAGGTAAGTAATCTCGTTTTCTTGGGCACGTAGCCTTTTTTTCTATTTTGACATTGACAACCGTGAGATGTTAAGCACACCGTTCACTTTCTTCAAGCAAACCGTATGCCCCGGAGTGAAAGCGCGCGATACTAACGCTCGCTGCCGCCGTCATTTCGTTTAAAACAATAGCAGGCGAAGAGGCAGCGGCACCCCACGTGCGTAAAATTGCATTGCTTCATTTGTTCCTGTCTAATGGCCTTTCTTTAATTTGTATGAGAGAACACAATTGGAACATAAGGATCAGCTTCTCTGAGCAGTGATAATTTTGTACAATGGACACGTCATCTTTCATAGGGGCTCACGTGGGCCGTCTATGCGCTTGTTATCGCGTTCCGATACGTGAGAGGCGCGCTGCCTTTCAAGGTATTTAGGCAGACACTACGAGCTTAGGAGAACCGCGACAAATACTTTTGCAGCAGGTGTGCAGCTGTGCTACTTTTGTAGCACACTCGTACCGGAAGGCGGTGTTGCACGTCACGCTTACGCATTTCGTAACTATGGCGGCCGCCGTGGCAATTTGGGGCTCGAGGTCGTGGATACGATCCCTGCAGCGGCCACATTCCAAAGGAGCGGAATGCAAAAACGCTCGTGCATTGTGCATTGTATGAACGTAAAAATTTCCAGGAAGTCAAAATTAATACGAAGTCCCCAACTACGACCTGCCTCATCATCAGATCGTTGGTTTGGCACGTAGGACATCATTTTTTTTAATCCGTAGTGGCTCATCGTATACCATACGGTTAGTGTGATCACCTTTTGTGCCGTAGCGGTTAAGCGCGCCTCGATTTAGGTTGCGCCTAATGATGCGGCGCACCGCAAAATATATTTCGCCTCTTTGCGATTTGCGGAGAACGGCCAACCGATAAGTCGCAGCTTCCGCGCGGTGACTGTACCAACTGTACTGTCAGCGTCAAATGAAATGCGAACCACGGAAAGCGCGGCCTCTGACCCAGCTTATGCCTCAGCCTGTCGACAGGAACCATAGGCGCGCCCATCCGGTTTGCGATACTTTTGCTTCTGTTTTATTTGACGTTCGTTGTCGCGTTTCGTCACTGGAGCGCCACAATCATTGTTTCTGCATGTAGAAACTTGCGCGGCGCCGCTTCCACTGGCGGCAGCGGCTTGGGCCCGCGTGGATGAAGCGAGCGCTTTGATTTTGCTTCCGTCATCGTCGTATTATCAGTGTCTTGCTGCAAAGCAAACAGTAAAAAATCTGACCGGGTTAAGGTCGGAGTTCTGAATTCCTTCTTTCTGGTAGTGAGCTATTATCCGATCCACAATGCTTGCAGACGAGTGCACGAAGTCGAGAGCGACCTGCATTATGCTGTGTGCACCGTTCTCGATTTCTTGCCTTCGTCTGCAAGCGCTATCAATCATATGATGACTGAAAGAAACCAGCTCACCCACCTAGCAACCAATCATGTTCTTTTAGTGAGCATATCTGTATTGCCGCCGGGAAGACTGTAATAAAATAGGAACGAACCTTCGACTCGTCATTTGAAAGCGACAATGCCAAGCGTCCGGACGGAAGATAGAGAGCGAATCGTCTCCCTTTACCTCCACCGTGTGCAACAACGTGCCATTGCAAAGGAACTGGGTCGACCACTATCGACAATTAACAGAATTTGCAAGGCATACCGTGTTGAGGGAAGGCTCAGTAACTTGCCCCGTGGGCACAGACAGCGGGTGACAAGCAAGGAAGAAGACGAGCTCATCGTCGCCTCTGCAGCAGACACACCCAATATTACTGCTCGTGAGATAAAGGATACTTTTCAGTTGGGTGCCAGCACGTCGACTATTAGACGTCGCCTGTACGAGGCTACTCTGCGAAGCCGAGTAGCGTCGCAGAAGCCCGCGGTCTCAGAGGCAAACAGAAATGCAAGACTTGCATTTGCGCAAGGCCACTCATCATGGACGGTGGAGGACTGGCTCTGCGTGATGTTCTCTGACGAGTCAACTTTTTCAACACGTTGGTGCCAGCGTCAGCGAATTTGGAGAGCTACAAACGCCAGGTGTGTATTTTCTTACATGTGATCGTGTAGACTCTGCCACATTTGAGGTAGAATTGCTTGTATGCGATAGCCGTCATGTTTAAAAACGCTAAGCAGAAAGAAGGTTTTGTTATATTCTGGGACCTATCGATACTTCGCAATTATTTGTATATTCTTTGTGCTACGTTTTTGTTTAGGCATTTTCGCTGTCTCTGGTGATCGCAAAATTATATCATAGCCACGAAATTGTCGGTTCTTTTTCTCTGTTCAGGTTCGAGCCCAAGAATTTCCATTACGTTGCAAGCAGCGGCCGCTGCTCCATCACTGTATGGGGAGTGGTGTGTAAGGACGGCCTTGGACCGTTGGTTCGCCTGCACGGAAAGTTTGATGCCGGAGTTTACCGCGACGTGATCCAGAATGTCGTGGTGCCCTACGCCCTGGACGGCCCATTTCCCGACGGGCTGTACTATTTTCAACAGGACCGCAGCCCTATACACACGGCCAAGTCAGTTACATGTCTGCTGGAACAACTGGGAATCATGTTGCTGGAGTGGCCTCCACAAGGCGCTGGCATGAACATACTTGAGAATGTGTGGGGTGATATGAAGAAGGCTCTTTCGCGGCGGCCACTCGAGGCTGGCTCTTAGGATGTTTTGTGGGCCGCTATGCAAAAGGAGTGGGAGCGCTTACGGACTTCGAACTTTGTGGCCTGGCTGTATGAGAGTATCCCTTGGCGAATGGCAGTGGTGGTCGCCGCTAGAGGCGATTTCAGAAAGTACTGACTTTGTCAGACAGCTGCCTACTCCTCACCGAATGCACGCCCCCGACCCCTTGACGGGGCCTCCCTGCTTGACGGGGCTTCCCTGTGTTCCTCGTATGTCTGATGCCGAGGTCTTGCGCATCCACCCTGAATAAAGTGTTTTCTTTTTTCAATGGCATACGGAGAAAATACCAACTTTTTTATTCAACAACTGTGCTATGATACATAAGTTGAGAATGGGTGAAAGGAATGCAGGTGGTAAAAAGTCAAGTAGTGATGTCCAGTTTCCTTTATGTAGCCCGTGCACGTTTCACTTTTCAAGGACAAATACTGCGGAAGGTAGCAACGTTGCACGCTGTCGTAAGCGTAGTGAACCTCCTGTCTTAATTCCCACGAACCGGCCGACGTTTATTCTTCGCATCGCAGACGGACGGTGATAACATGGCGATGACGGAAGCAAAATCCACGCGGGCCCGAGCCGCTGCTGCCAGCAAAACGGTGCTGCGCGAGTTCCCATACGCAGAAAGAATGATTGTGGCGCTCCAGTGGCGAAACGCGACAACGAACGTGAAATGAAACAGAAGCAAAAGTATCGCAAACCGGATGGGCGCGCCTATGCTTCCTGTAGACAGGCTGAGACATCAGCTGGGTCAGAGGCCGCGCTTTGCGCGGTTCGCATTTCATTTGACGCTGATAGTACACGGATACACAGCGCAAATGAACAGAGGTGTGATGACGACGTCGGCAAAGAACACAGCCGCCGACGGGCTCGCCTTATCGCCATCACCGCCAAAACTTCCGCAGTAAGTATCTTTATCTAGCGCGGTGCGTTTCCGTTGAAGGCGTACTGTACAATTTTAATTCGCGATAACCGAAGCATGCCACCGTTCTCTGCTGCCTCTTTGAGCTGGACCGATCCGAATGTGCGTTGCTTGTAGAAGCGAAAGGAGTGCCACTCGGCGCGTTGTCGCCTCGAGCACCGTTTGCGCGGTGAAGATTGACACGTGCATGAAGCTAGCTCACTGCGCAGACGTTACCGCGCAAAACGCGCAAGGGCGTGTACGCGACGTTCTGCACACAAATCGCGTGGGATGATCGGAGACACGCCGGAACGGCTAGCTTCAAAAAAGCGGTGCATGTTCACACTCGTTCAGGCACGTTCACGCTCGCATCGCTCTCGGCGTATCTTTAGCTCATTCCTGCTGCTGGACTTCTACCCAAAGATTCCATATCTGCTTGGTATCGGCTATGCACTGTCGCGTGGTCTGGTTCTACGAGAGAGCCGGGAATATTTCTCGCCGCTGTGAAACATCGCTGTGCGTGTCTTAGCTAGCATTTACTATGTAGCAACCGATTTCTTCCTTTTCTAGACAGCACTCGTAAAGCGTTGCAAATTTTTACTTGCCAGTATATATGTGTACTTCTATTTTGTGCGTAGTTATGTGCGGTGTGTGGCAGATTCTGAATCCGCGTAATCTCATTTTCTGCCCACATTCCCTTCTCACAGGTTACGCATGCAGCAAATGCCCAGATGCTAAAGTGTTCTACTTCAAGAGCAGCTTGGCGTAGTGCAAGAGACAGCCGTTGATATGTGGCTGATTCACTAGCAAGCTCGCATCTCTGTTGCCACTCTCCCATCAAGTGGGATTTTTAACTATTTTTTGTGCTCCTGTGTCGTGTACTCGCTGCCGCATGGACGCTGTGAAGGCTTACTTTCGATTTGCTCTGGCTTTTAGTAGTGAAGAATGGGCTACTTTTTGAGGGGAGGCATTTCCTTTTGCTTGCGAGAATGTTTACCAGCCTAACCTACCAGCCTAACCAAGGCCGGTATTTTGTAGCGATGCCTTTTTCGATTCTATGCCTTTTCAGGCTCTTCGCTCTTGGCCACTGGTCAGAGCGACGGTCTGCCCACATTATCAACGCCATCAGTTGGCCCTGTGTGGTGGATGATAAGAATAGCATAGAATAAGGCATAAGGCATCACTACAATATAGCGGCCCAAGTGATACGTGCGTACTGGAAACAGCAGCGCGAACAGAGTCGGACGACGAAATAGGTAGGAGCATACAGGAGCGCAAGTTTATTTTTGAAGACAGAGGTAATAAAGACGCTGCTCAACTTGACAAAGGTAATGAGCCGTGCATGCGTGACAGAAACAGCCACGAGCGACAACAAAAAAAAATATGAAAAAGCCATGTCATGTAGAAAAACGTGCGTGAAAAACAAGAACTATCGGACAAATCTTTCAAAAAAGCGAAATATTTGTCCGATGAGTGATACTACCCAACAAGAAATACTCTTGAGAAGTGCAAGTCTTTACCACTAAGGGCAACAGATATCTTGGTTATGCATTTGTTTCATTTGTGATCAATAAATATTGCTTCTGGAACTCCTCTGGTGTTGAGGTATAGAGCAGAAAGAACGGTTGTTTCATCACAAAGACCAGAACACAAGAGGACTTATGGAAGAATTATTTATTGATCACGAAAAAAAATTCATAAGCAAGATTTCTGTGACCCTTAGTGGGAAAGAGTTGCTGCAGTATTTCTCGTTAATATCACTTACAGAACAAACCTTTCAGTTTTCATGTCTTTTTTTTTTTTTTTGACGCACATGTTTGTTCTACAGGGTATGTCTTTCGGTCCTCTTTTGTTGTGCCGGGCTGTTTCTGTTGCACATCCATGGCTTTTTCTTTGTGAAGTTGGCCAATGTGTTTAAAATCTTTGTCTTCACGAATAAACTTCCAGCTGAGTCAGCGTTCATGTGTGTTCCTACCTTAATTCATCCTTCTCGTCTCTGTTTGGGTGGTTGTCAAATATAGATGTACACTGAATTGGTGAAGTGTCCATAGAATAGATACATGAAATATTTGCGCTGTTTATTCCAGGAACAATGCTATAGGGTCTTCTCTGTTTTTAACACTGATGTACATTTTTCTAGTTCAATTTCAAGGAGTCCCCATAGGAAGCCAATAAGTGATGGTAACTTCATTTGTGTAAGATTTATGAATTTCATCCTTTCAAGGAATGACACGTCACATGCTTGTAGGTATGCAGGTATTCGTACTTCTTAAACATACTAAGCTCTAGTTTTTGGTTCTCATGACGCTGCTTTGTACTGTGCTGCATTCTCCAGGCGCAGGAACCTTCTTTTATGCCATCAGTGCATGTGTTCTTTTTGTACATATTGGAGAAAAAATTGTCTTGAGCTTAAATATGCATGTATATCGCTTGTAATTTTTTTTCAACACGGGTGCTGTATCTCCCTTCGTCTTTGTTACTGCTTTCTCCCAATTTTTATGCAACTTTTATGTATTTTATGCAATAAAATTCTGGTAGCATTTTAGTAACATTTTTCCAGCGCAATCGAAGTCATTGGTTTTTCGTATACGCATTTATTTGCGCTTTTCACTGTCTCACCAATCTGGCTGTCCAGTCATTGAAACCTTTTTCCATCCTTTATGACTATTTCTGGGGTACTTGATACTGCAAGTGCAGGTGACCATCTATTTGGCTCTTTGGAATTGTGTTAGCTGTGTGTTACTACCAATTGTGTGTGCTAAATAATTATTTCTTCTCCTCTCGTTCAAGGGTTTAGCCTTACCTTATCTCTTTATTCACTGAGGTACCACTTAGTTGCTGGGTATTGTGAAAAAGGCCCCAAACAGGGCTCTAATTATCTTTGTGCAAGTCCAGAAAAACTAACTGAAAATGAGCTCACTAGATTGAGGAAATGCCACCAACAAACTCTTCTTTATCTCAATTTAACATATACAAATGTTGTACGGTTCTTGCAAACCTGGCTCGTCAGAAACATGATTCAGGTGTTCACCATGCCCGACAACTTTCTAAATGATGTCTCATGAATTAATAGCTAAGTTGAATGATGTCATTTTCTAAAATAATTGGGCAACCGGAAAATATATACTTCTCGAAGACAAAAAGCTCAGACAAGTCTACTTTGGTATTTCAATAAATTTTAATCGCGGTGAAAGACGTGTGCTAAAGCTTGTATATATTTACGTGAAGTCATTTGTTTCATGTCTGTTATTTTGCCGTCTCACAGTCAGCCGTAACTGTTCCTGTGATGGGTTAGTGTGCGAAGCATTTTAATGTAACGTATCCAGATGTCTTGTGTGTATTCACACGCAAGCAGCTTCACGTGTTCATGTGTTCAAAATTGGTTGTTAAAAGGGCACGCTTAAGCCCTGCCTTTTGAGTCCCTTTGCCTTCTAGACATAAACTTTAGTAGCAAGTGAAGACCACAATGACCGTTTTGATTGAATTCATATGTATAGGTTTTTTTCAGATGTATTTACAGTTTTAAGAGTGCTGTAGGTACTAGCCTATGTCTCCAGGTTCCATGTAGTGCAGCCTTATGTACTGTAATAATGTTTCATGGGCACGCATCTTAATGTAAATAAAGGTACTTCAAATTGGTCAGTCACTCCTTTGCTTTTGTTTCTGTTTGTGAAAGCTATGAGCAGGCACCGGGGCATGCAAGTGTCAATAGCAAAGCAATTTCAATATATGAATAAAAATCCACTAGCCCAACGGAATGTCAGTCATATTTCAATGGCGACTTCTGAAATCTCAATGCCATCTCAACTGGGCTACAACACACTTTTCTGTGCTGTGACAACAATAACTCAACAACAGGTGAACAGAACTATCACAACGTCAGTTCAATACAGCATCAATGGTAACCCAACAACCATTCAAAAAAATTAACACAATGAGCCGTCTAAGCGCAATGGAATTTCAATGGTAACTTAACAATTATTCAACATTGAGACACCCAATGGTGTTTCAATTAAATTTCAGTGGCCAATATTCAAAACCACTCAACAGTAAGCCCAACAATTTTTCAACAAAATTTTCACAATTCCTCAATGAAAAACTCAACATTGACCAATGGTAATTCAATGCCTTCTCAATAATTTTTTTGTACGGGACACAACTTTATGAGGACCAGAGGTGGCAACAGCCCACATTATTTGCTCTCCTCCGCGGCAAGTACCGTCTGACCTCACCCTCACATTGAAAAACTGCGGAAGAAAAACACGTATACATCTACGCTCAAATTTCGCATTAGGGTGTGTCTGAATCGTCATTAAATTTTCTCAAACTTGAGCTGGCGCGCATGAAGAGCTGTACGGCTGGCTAATGTGTAATATGTTACAGAAATTTTACGCTTGCTTGATTATGGCGCCCCTGCGTTCTACAAGCTCCACAAAAGGCGTTGAGACTCGGGCAGGAAGGCAGAATAGCTAAACCTCCTGAACACTGTGCAACGTGTCCTTCTCCATGTACTCTTTGCAGCTCCTCACGTACAACGCTGCGTACGAGTTCCCTGAGGGTCACCAAATAAGGGGTTGCCACGGTGAACAAGAGATATGTAAAGTATCTTGGGCGCTCGTACTGCGACGACCGCTGCCGTAGCATACGCTCCATCGTTGTTGCTTCATTGAGGAATTCGGCTATGGTATCTGGTGGGCTGTGCACTAGACCTGCCAATAACTGCTCTTGATGCCCGGCATCAACAAGCTTTCTTTCTTTTCTTTGGCATTCCGCGACCAGCTCGCCAGAACAGCCGCAACATGCCCTCAACCAGCAAGGTGATACTCTCATTTGGTCTCCGATTCTTGGAATTTAGGGCATTTTCTGCTTCATCTTTCAGGTCTGAAGTTCCGTAGGTACTTCGTAGCTGGCTACGCAATTCTTGTCATGCCGCCAAGCTCGCTTCATTGCTTTCAAACCATTTACGCACCGAGCCCTCGAGGGCACAGTAGACATACCGGAACTTCCGTTGGTTATCCAAGTCGTTGACGCTGGCAACTCGATTGTAGTGACCGAACGAGCTCTCAACATCCTCAAAAGCGTCATCATGAAACAACTTTGGGCTTCACGGGAGTGCAAAATGCACGGAATAGTGATCTCTCCAGTCTGGCTAGCTAGCGAATTAGTTGTCAGCTTTCTCAACTGGGCTGAGAGAGGGCCTACTTTTGGTGGCAGTCCTGGTTGTGCCGGCTGCACCAAAGGTCAGCGTCGAAGGTTTAGCACCAATGCTGGGAGTTTCGTGTTCGTCGCAGTGCATGGAGCAGATTTCCCAGCGCTTCCACCAGTCATGTCAATATGTATAACGCAATAAATATTAAATTAATTGTAGAGAAATCACAGAGACGCACTCCGACACCTCGGCTGAGACCGCGTCTTGGTCGTTGGTGACAACCAGCTCACTTCGTAGTTCTCATCTTCCGCAGACGCAGCAAACCCACAAAACAACCAACTGCTACGCACGTGGAAATATTCGCCATTACACGACAATTCGTCGGCATAGTCGGTGTTACCGAAAGACGGTACGAAGAACGGTTGACGGTACGAAGAGTAAAAACATGTCACAAAATGCTCAGACTGGCGTCAAATTTCCAAGGGCATTCTTGTAAACACATTACATTATTGGCCTTGAAAAGTAAATTTGGTAACTTTTGATGTGGGTATGAACCAAACCCGAGATTTCGGAGTGCGAGACGAGCACGCTTCCCAATGCCATGGCGGTTTTATGGTTCTTGTTAGCTAAAACTATGCCTAGTGCGTGCGTTATGGCATACGCGACAGTGCGGCCGATGGAGAAAAGGTGGCGCCGTGTCATGAGTGCATAAAATGAGTGTATAAGGTAAAAAAGCATGCTCGCGATCCCAGCCCTGCGAAAGCGGATGTCCAGCGAAAACGTGAACAACCACCACTACAACTGCTCTACATTCCACTACAAATGCAACGTTTATTGCTCAATTCCCTCTCCGGCGCATTATTGTCACAGAAGAATGTGGACGTGCAAACTTCCATGGTGGTGGAATTTCACGAGGATACGAACCACAGCAGCACGCCGCCGCTGGCCATGTTGCCGTTTCTTTTCTCTTTCCCGCTCCTCATATTTACGCTGCTCCTCAGAAGTCCTAACTATGCGTTGCCTATATACAGCAGTGCTGCAACAACAATGAACTCAGTTTCTAGGCTGGTTCCTTCAGATAAAAAGGCTAGTGACGTCACTCCGCACATCGCAAGCTGCCGTCGCCACGGCAGCTTGGCCAACAGTAATCTTTACCGGGAAACATGGGGGAAGCACTACATGTTTTGCATTACTAGCAGGAGCGCCTGATCATCAATTATTTGATTTGGATGCTTCTTTTTGCTTGTTCTTTATTGAAACGAATGCCGTTCTTTATGTACTATGCGTGATACCAAAAACTGTATGAACTTTCAGCTTCAATCTCTGCAGACTGTTTTCTTTTCATCGTCAGGGCGCCGCCTCAAAAAGCCCCGACAAACTAGAGGCTGCAACCCCGCTGTAATAAGTATGGATGTCCAATTTGAAAAGCGCCGAGTGATCGTTCGAGTTACGAACCCCTCGCAGGCAATCCAGCACGTTGAGACGTTTGGCGCGTTCTCATTTGGCCTTACCGAGGCTCAGCTCTAACGCAGGCGAGAGCTTCCACGCACAAGAAACGCGCGGAAAAAGCATTTAACCAGAGTGATTATATGCTTTCCGGTTGCCATATGTAATCAGTCTTAAGTGTATTTGTTGACTTTTTTTATTGTAGGGAAATGAGATGAAAACTGTCATGAGACTCTACGAATATTTACATACACTGGAAAAATTTATCAATCCACAAAATAAACGGTAGGATTCAAATTCTTACTCTGTTACGTCCATGGTGCCATTTCTGCACCAAAGGAAGACGCATGGATCGGACGATGCGTTATAGTCATTATGTTGCCACGTTGTCCCGTTATAGTGACATGGATCTACAGTAAAACAAAACAAAATATGCCATTGGGAGTTTTTTTTAATATTATGGCGCAAGTGCGCCCCAGCATGCTTCTTTTAATAAAATAAAGTTCTAATGGTGGGTCCATTTTGTTTCTTGAGCCTAATATGTGAATGCGCGTGTGCCTTCCAGTAATGTAGAGCTCAACTCGTGCGCAACCGGCAGCAGCGAAACGGTAATTGTTGCATAGCTGACAGTGAGATTAATTATTTCCACGTCGTCCGTTATTAAGATCAGCCTAATGGCTTTCATCCTCTTGCACTTGTTTCTTCACTAGGAGTGCACACCTGATCACGCACTGCTAAGCTGGCGTTTGATGCCTGAATCATCTTACGTACGTATTTGAAAAATTATGCGTGGCTGTCCTATCGCAAACAGAGACCAACGGAGCTGGGGGAATTGTAGTACAGTTGGGCCCATTTTTTCCACTGCGACGAAGAGCACGCCGAAGCGAGCGCGCGGATTTTTATCGGAGAGCAATGATGTCCACCACCTGCGTCCCCGCCGCACCGCTCCTCCCACGCTAGGCTCCACCCACCCTCACCCCATCGCTATGCTGCGCGATGCTATTTTTATACCGGTTACACAAGTACGCTTCTGATCGCCATCGGGGCCGATCCGGATTGGTTGTTGCGACACGGTTATTTGCGATCACAATCCTACCGGATCCGGATATGGGCGATCGCGATTCGAGACTCGCGATCAGGCCCCTTGATCGCGATCGCAAGCCGACGTCTGCACCCTCTAGCGCAGTGTTCTGAAAACGCTAAAGAAAGTGAAGCCAGCTCAATAAAAAACGTCTAAAAAGCTTTTACAAGCAATAATAAGCTGTAAACTGAACTATTGTCCAAATTTAACCATATATTGCAAATCTGACTTTGTAGCTGTCACTTATATCCCATTTTGACGTGTTGTTTGCTTTTATTGACGGCAATTAGCGGTAATGCTGACTGCGAATGCATAATTTCTTCAGCATTTAGTGCAATACGAGAGTAGCGAGTTGATGGCAAATGTTACCTTGCGTGCAACACTGCTTTTTGTCTGCGTAGTACCATACTTACAGCGAAACGTGTTTGCTTGAGGCGTTGTTGTGTGCCACTGTTTATAACTTATGAGAGGGTAGAGCATTGTCATTGCTTCACATGGCACATCGCGTCGCGGCAGACGTGTTGGCAGAACTATGAGGCTCTACGCGCTAAAACCATAATAAGATTATGAGGCACACCGTAGTGGCGGACTCCCGATTAATTTTTAAACACTGGTGTTCTTTAACGTGCACCTCAATCTAAGAGCACGACTGTTTTTGTATTTCGCTCCCGTCGAAATCCAGCTCCCGCGGTAGGGATCCAAACAACGACGTCGAGCGGTGCCCTAGCCGCACACCTACCGCGGCGGGCACAAAAGCGTTGATTTGACGTGCGGCCGCTTCCTTAGTGTTGCATATACCCTACGGTGATTTAATGTGGCTTTGCATCTGCACGCCCTACGTTAATAGTCCGCTTGACGAATTTGCATGGTGTTTGTTTTTCAGAAAAAGCAGAAACGTACAGTACTGTACCTTCAATTTGGCCCGCAACAGTTGTCGTGTCTATAGCAGTAGCGTTTCCTTACCGTCGTTTCCTTAACATAACCATTTCTCTGTCACAACCCTCCCTCCTGTATGGGAACTGCGAGCGAAGAGTAGCAAGGCTGTTATTCACTCGTTTCGCGATTGCCGCCGTTTTTACCCATTCTCTGCCTCATCTCCTTGCTTCCTCTCTACCATTCTATTTACCTCTCCTCAGGACTTGCACGTTAGTAGAGCGGTAAGCGCTGCAGTTTCTGCAATGCTTTTGCAGGGGGTCACAGATAATTACAGCTGTAAAGAGGCTAATGTAACGACGCCCCGGGAGCTCTTGAGAGCACTGTGCGCATGTGACGCGATGAAAGACGCGAATGGTCTATCCAGTTTAGTACAGACCTACAAGATTTCTTTTCTTCAGTATGTTCATTATTTGCATCGTCCACAGGCATACTGTGGAGGCAGTTCCTTTACACTGCATTATAATAATAAGTGAACTTGTTTTCGAATTATATTCTCTTATAATGTTGTATTCTTGCTATCAATGTCGTGCGTAATCTACACAGAAGACTCAGGCACCCTCTAATGCTCTTGCTTTCTATTTATTATTTATTTCAGAATACTGCAGGCCAACATATATGGCTCATGCAGGAGGGGCTATACAAGGCATGGAAATACACTGTGATATAAAAAGAAAAAGAAAAAAAAAAGAACGGCAGTTTAACAGATTGCCGCTAATAAACAAGCAGAAAAATATGTATACAGATGTACATATTTACACATATATGCACGTATACGCACATATGCAGCGCTCATTCACTCAAACAAATGCTCTTCTAGAGCTTTAACAAAATTAGGGGACTGGGAAATGGCCCCAAGAAGACAGTTCCAGTCGGAAACGGTCCTCGGGAAAAAACTGTGTTTGAATGTTTCAGTTCTTGCAAAAATTGGTTCCAGTAAATGACTTCCTGTGTGGTGTGCTCGTCTAGACAATAGCAGGTTAGAGTCTGTGGGATGCGAAATGTTTAGTTTATGTGCTAAAAGGTTATGCAGGAACGACAAACGGGACATTTTCCTACGTACTTGGATGGAGTAGTTGGATGTTTTTGTTTTCATTGGTGTCGTAGGTGAATCAAGCCTTCTGTATTTGTTATAAATGAACCTAATCGCTTTCCTTCGCACCATCTCAAGCTGGTAAATGTCCTTCTTTATGAACGGGTCCCATAAGACCGACGCTTACTCTAATCTTGATCTAATAAATGTTATGTATGCAAGACGTTTAAGCTTACTTGGAGTGCCTCTAACATTCCGCCTCAGAAAGCACAGCTTGGAAAATGATGAGGAACAAATGTCTGCAATATGCGCAGACCAGGTTAAATCGTTTGTTATTGTAACCCCTAAGTATTTATGATGTGTGACCTCCATAATAGAATGATTTAGAAGGCTGTAAGAGAAAGGAGTCACCTGTTTTTTGCGCTAAATTCGCAAGAGGACAGTTTTATCTAGGTTAAGTTGCATATTCCATTTTAGGCACCATTGATGAACAGCTAATAGTGAGTTTTGTGAGAGGTAATGATCATTACGCTCGTTTATGCTCTTGAAAAGAATGCAGTCATCTGCAAAACGCCTGACAGAGACATTTTCGGAAATAGCAGCCGGAAAATCATTATTATAAATTAAAAAGAGCAGTGGGCCTAAAACGCTTCCTTGGGGTACACCTGACGTAACTAGAAGCACTTCAGATTTACAACCATTAACCTCTACGTATTGTGTCCTGTGTTTTAAATAAGCAATAATCCAATTAACAAGGTAAGTAGGGACGCCAATACTTTCTAGCTTATAAATAAGTTTACTCTGGGGAAATGTGTCAAATGCCTTGCGAAAATCTAAAATATGTACATCAATCTGCCCTGATTTATGAAGCACAACAGAAAAATTATGAATTGTTGTAACTAACTGTCTCACAGTGGACATTTCTTTCCGAAAGCCATGTTGTGCAGGTGCTAAAATGTTATTTTCAGCAAGACAGGAGTTAAGATAACCAGAAACTATGTGTTCAAGCAGCTTGCAACAATAGGAAGTAATTGAGATTGGTCGATAATTAGAAATGGTTAGCTCGTCCCCTTTTTTTTGGAATTGGCACAACGCAGGCCATCCTCCAATCCTCCGGCACATCTCCCGAAAGTAACGAGACTTGAAAGATCCTGGTTAAGAAAATAGATACCTGTGCTGCAAAGCGCTTCAGAAAGGAATTTGGAAGCCCATCGGGACCCGCGGATTGTTTATCTGCCAGTTTACGCACATAGACACAACACCGTTAACAGAGATAGTTGGTACGCCACCAGGATCTTCAACTGGAATTCTAGCTGTGGTTGCCCGTTCCATAAGGAACACGCTTTGAAAATACGAGTTAAAATATTGCGCTACTTTCGTGGAGTCGGTTACAACGCTGTTATTAACTCGAATTTTGGTCAAGTGGTCAGTCCTGCGTCCTAAAAAATTCCAAAATTTTTGGGGATCACTTCTGATAAGTTCGGGGAGCGTCGTGTCAAAATAAAGGGACTTTGCTAATTTTAACTTATAGGCAAGTTCCTCTTTTAGAACCTGGAACTGTTGCGGACAAGGTATTTTTGTCTTCCTAATGCGCCTTACTTTGCGTTTCATTTGAATAATTTCACGACTTATCCAAGGATTGCGGCGATTAATACGAACCTTTCTAAGGGGAACAAAATGTTCAATAGTATAGTGCACTGTCTTCTTAAAGTGCTGCCATAAACTATGAAGGTCATTGCTGCAAGGGTTATCTAACTGTGATTGTAAAGAGTTGATGATTGCGCTATCGTCAGCACGTGCGTAGTCCTCAATCGTTTTAACCGGACGCATCCCGGAAACAATTGACGAAACACAACAGAAGAACAACAGACGATGATCCGAGATTCCAGCTTCAACACTAAGCACTCCATCAAAAAAGGTTTGACTAACAAAGAAAAGGTCTAAGGCAGATGTATGCATGAACGGTTTGCTTAAGGTTTAAAGAAAACATCAGATCAAGAATAACATCCCATGAGGCAGACAGGCCATATTACGGTTTATCCCAATCGATAGCAGGGAAATTAAAATCGCCGGTAATAATTAGGTTCCGGTTTTGGTAAGGTAGTAAGTGGTCAAATTAACTATACATGAAAGAATCCGCTGCATCTTGATTACGCCCGCCATTGTAATGCAAATAAACATAGCTTCAACTCATTTTCGCAGAGATAAACGCTGGATAAAACGCTGACGTCATGCTGAACAAAATACGTGGCGAGGTATGGCCGATGAATAAGTAATTGCCAGGATTGGTATTTGGTAAACGTTAATTACTAAGAATGGCGAGTGCTTATACTACCGCAAAGGACGCATGCTGGGCGGTTACTCCAATCATTTGCTCGCTACATCACACATCTACACTGAAATTAAACTGGTTTCAGAAATTCCTGCTTATATTGTCTCGACCCTTAACTGCGACTTCGCCTGCTACCTGGACTCTTTCTTTTTCCTCTCTTTTTGTACCTCGCTCCTTTCCCGATGTACGGGGACGTGCTTCCACCGACGTTCCGTTCTCTTTTTTTTTTTTTTAATGAATTCATTCACTCATTCATTTAATAATAAATTGCTGCTGAAGATAGCGTCTCTTCATCTCCATAATCATCCTCTCTCTCACCTGGAATCTGCCATCACAAAACAATGCTGCTGTGTTGCATATGGCTGGGCGTCGCATATACAGTTTTCTTGGAATGTCCAGCAGCGCGCATGCAATTTTCGGTGGGTGATGAGACAGTATAGAGCCCCTTCTCTGCTACTTCCACACTTAACACTATGCTCCGTGAGCAACTATTACCCTGTTCGAACGCAGATCACTGTCGGAGAAAATTATCCTGGGAACTTGGTCTAAGCATGATTCGATTCACAAGGCCACAGAAGACCACGTGTGCTTCTTGAAAGTGACTGCAGGCTTCACTTCCGCTGCCTCTTCATTCTTTTTCGTTATCTCTCTGTTTATATTTTAATACGTAGAATTAGGATTGTTAAAGTGGAAAAAAGTGTAAGTGTCACGCTGGTCACGTGGGAGAGGTAGAGAGGAGATGGGACCGCTTAGAAAGGTTCATATATATGCATGGCGGTATGCTCCAGACCCTAGAAGAAACAGGACGTGTGTCTAGTGATGAACTGAACAACACTGCAATTAGTAAACGTGGCATAACTCATGGAACCGGGACCTCACGGACATAACGCTTACCGCATTTTTCTCGCATTTACCGCTAAATTACCATTAAATTGTTTCCCTCCCCATGTGTAGGGCAGCCAATCTGGCACATCCATGGTTAAACTCGTTGCTTTACGCACTATCATTATCTGCCCTTTTCTTTGGTATGTTGCAATTTTTTTTTGTCGGGGGCCTGCCTCATCTCTCACAGGACGAAGTATAAAATGAAAGAAACCTTGCTGCGCTAGACGAAGGCAGTTCTTTCGGATTCCTGACGTGTCCACTTAAAAGATACATTTCCTATCCAAGCCTAAATGACAGCGATACAGGCGAGGTCAGTTACACTACCTCGTGGATTTGGACTAACGATGCTACTCACACAGAACTTTCAACTTTTTCGTGGTGGTGAACCGGAGTGAAAGGCAGGAGGGTAACACGCCTTTCCGGAATGAAAAATTCGGAATGACCCTTTGTTTTAAGCTTGGACGTACGTCAAGGACCCACAATACGAAACACCTTCAAGTGCGTATCAGCTTAAAAAGTGGAAACTCAGATGAAACGTTTTCAAGTGGATAGGCTTTAAATTATCATAAGGACATTTTTACTTGAAATTTCCTTCCTTGCCATGAGGCGAAAACAGACTAATAAGCATTTAAATTTCGTTTATTCGTGAGACCTTCTGTTATGTTCAGGTTGCTGTTATTTACAACTTCTTAGATTAAAAAGTCAGTTGTGAATAATAAATTATTTGTACAACAACAATCCTAGTCTCTTTCTCACTATTCACTCAATAAAGATGTAGCATGTCTATACTGTCAAGTTTTAATGGTGTGACGAACAAGGGAGTGACAGTGACAGTGAACGTTACAGTGAGTCACGAATATAACTCATTATAAGGCGAGCTTGCGCTGGGAAAGAAAATAATGAAAGCACAATGATGGCTGCGTGCAAAATAGTGCTTCATCTGAATCTGATCTACGAATCAAGGCATCGGTTCATCAGATTGGAATGGTCGTACATTGCAGCGCAATCGCGGGGGCTGAAATGTGATCGAGAATGTGTACGCCAGTATTCGCTTCACGCGCGCAATCTGATTAGATAACTCTCTTTCGCTATTGAACCCATAACGACATTCTGGATACTTGAAATACATGCAGGCGCGTCTTGAGCTAAGCGAAAACCTTGGAATAGTGGTGAGACGCTAAAGGAAGCTCACTCGTAAGAAACAATAATAATGTACTGTTGCTTGGAATATTAGCTGAAATATAATGCGCGTGGTAAGAGGGGCCGCCAAGACTGCACAGCGGCGCAGACATACCAAAAGTTCCATAGCTAAACACTTTCAGATTACTGGTAGTTATTAAACCAGTACTTCACGTGTCAATGTTGCCCTGTAGTCCAGGGACCAGTTCCATCATGGGCACTGTGTCGGAGTTCATATTTCACGTGACTTTACATATGTTAGCAATAACTGTCACAAAATTACAGTATTTACTTTTTCAGGTCTTAACATTAGACAGCCTAAATATATGCCGCAAACACCCATCCTAATACATTAGTACTTCTTTCCACGCTGTCCGCGCGTGTCCATCATGTCCGCGCTGCTCCATCAATTGCAAAGTACTAAAGAATATATTCGTGACACGGTTCAACTTTCTGTAATCTACGCAGAAGCGTAGTGTGTTGTCTTTCTTTCTGACTAACACTACAATATCGAATGCTTTCGCTACGCACCTGTTTTATCGCGAAAGCGTTAAGGGTCAGCGAGCAAAAATTTTCGTACATATTTCGGCGTATGTCTATGCCATGCCTTGCTAGATCGACAGTGCATACACTTTATGTTAAATCTCCTAAAACTGAGAAAACGGGCTGTGTTCTCCGACTCAAAGCCGGCATTACAGTGCACGAAGTCAGTTCTGCGACGCGGTTGTCAAGAACAGCTGACATACCACATCGTAGAACTTCACGATCACATACAACGAAAAGGTCACGAGGTTGTCTTCCAATGGGTATTTGGCCATTGTGGAATCAGTGGAAATGATTCCGCCGATAACGCTGCTCGTACATCACTTCAAGAAGAGCACCGTGTTCCGATTCCGCTTTCGAGGACAGACGCCGCAAGGCAGTTTTTACACCTGGCACACAGTCGCTCACTGGCCGAGTGGAAATCGCCAAACGTAAGACTACACGACTGCATCGAATAAACCCCTCACTGCAACACCGACATCCATTCGGACTTCCGCGACGGGAAGCTACGCTTCTCTGTCGCCTTTGGTTAGGAGTTGCCTTCACAAAGGCGTGCTCTAGATTAATTGGAGCGACCGATAGTACAGCATGCGAGGCCTGCGGCACCGAAGAAAATATCGAGCACCTGCTGTGCCACTGTCCACGATATGCCCCAGAAAGACAAGAACTTGTTAACGCTTTCGAAAAACTGGACAATCGGCCGCTTTCCGTGGAGCTGCTGCTGGACTACCGCCCCCATCGGTCGTCGGTCCCATAAGGTGGTGAAGGCACTTTTGTGCTTCTTGAGGGCGATGTTCTTGTGTGAATGTCGGTGACTATTAGTGCAACAACTATTAGACCACACACATCAGTGAACTCACCTCTAATTTTCTTCTTTCCTCCCCTCCCCTCTCGCCCTGTCATCTTTGTTTTCCCCTTTCCGATTCCCCCGGTGTACGGTAGCCAACCGGACATTATTCTGGTTAACCTCCCTGCCTTCTGCTTCTCTTCTTCCTTCTTTCTTTTCTTCTAAAACTGAAATGTTAAAAGTGCGAAACAACGTTGAAAACCTGAAAATGATGTAATTTTCTTGGCGCGGCTGTGCACTACCTCCGGGATCAGCCCAAGAAAGAGACCTGCGTTTCTCCCAGAACGCTCACCTTCGTGCATAGCGTTCGCCGCCAGCGTTTCCCGGTAAACATTGCAGTTACACAAGCTGCAGTTGCCGGGAAGCGTGAGAAGCAGTCGGAGATCTTTGAATGCCATCGCGTTGCACTCTTAAATGCAAAGCTTAAGCGTCCCCCGACTTTTTAATCTTAATGGCATCAGGAAATCGAGCCTGATGCCAGCAACGCTCAGAAATGTTATTGGGAGTGCACACGATGTTCTCGCAAACCTTCTGTGATGTACCGTAGCGCTGAGGTGCTTCTTTTATAATGTAGAAGAATCCATTGCAGAGGCAGAAGTGCACGGCTGGGCACGTGCTTTTAACCTCATGAACTTGATTTGTGTCAAGAAAACCTGTCCATGCTTCCACACTTGCTCCATAGGAAGCCTATATACTGCACTATCAATATGCCGGCTGTTTTAACCGCACCTATTAAAAATACTAACCAATATAAGTCTCCGTGAGATCCTTTAATCATTCGAGTGTTCATATTGGTAACCACTAGATACGGATAAGTTGAGACGTTGTGTGCGTAATTAATAAAGCTACGTTAATTATAGCTACATGTATTGATCTTAAATGGATAAAGAATATTAGTAGTTTAGAGCCCGTCCTCGAGATTACCTAACCAAGCGAAGACATTTTGATTAAACATGCTTCTGTAAGAGCTATGCGAACAAGTATTTTCCAATTAAATAGTCTCGGAAAGCGTAACTGAAGCAGAAAAAGAAAGTATGTAAAGTCAACCTGACCGCCCATAGCCTTTTGTGATGTCAATAATATGGCTCCGTAAGCGTATTCCTGGTGGCCAGTCCGCTTTCAATTTTTATTAAGAGGAAGCTTTAGCTAGGGCCAAACTCCAACGCCGCCTATTCAAATACAAGCAAAACGCAAAAACGCTTTTCTGAGACAACCCCTGACCAATTTTAATAAAATTGGTTGCATTTGAGAGAGAAAGTTAAATTCTAGTGACTGTTGCAAGCGGAATTTCGATTTCGGGCTTCAATTTTGTTATAAAGATAATCAAAAACTCGAAAGTTTGAAGAAGATAGAAGCACGAACTTTACAAATTAATAGCTCTGCATGAAAACAGATATCGCGGTTCTGTAAACGGCATCCACTAGATCACTGAAAGCGGACAAATTTGATGTTATTTAATATCTTGCGTGAGTTTGTAACGTTGTGTACAAGCGTTCCGCAAAATCTGTCTTTACATCTTACTAAATTTCTTGAGATTCATGAGTAACGTATCAGTTTTGTCCGCTTTAGATGTACCATTAGACGCAATT